>NC_092749.1:112336948-113536948 GCF_047496795.1 Chiloscyllium punctatum
AGAATAACCATTCAGAATTTGCCTTCATCCGACTGCCTTCATCCACTGACTTTGTGGAAGGTGATATTAACAATATGTTGATAGCAATATTGATTAACACAGACCCTGTCAGTCTCAGACCCGCCTTCATTTGATGCTAGAGTGTAATGATTCATTGACAAATCAAAGCCACAACTGGCATGTTCTGATTCATTGTCACTGTCAGAGAGGGGTGCTGTAAGGAGGAAAGAACTTATATAATACAGTGATATACCATGCAGATATAGGACAGATTATGTGTTGAGATATTGACATGCTTTACAGTGTGGAATATACTCCAACAACAATGAAACCTTCCAAATGGCCACAAGAGCAATTACATTCTCTCCTTCTCTTACACATGCTCTCCACTTATTGGATCTGCAGGCTTTATATCTGAGTGCTCTCCCAGATTTTTTTATCACTGCCAATTCCCAATGCTGTGCTCCTCCGTCTGGCTTACAAGCAGGAACTGAAATGTGAGGGCTTAGTGCAGAAAGTGGCGCAGTGTTGGTCTGAGACAATGGAAGGGCCTTTATGGGACTGTCGGTGGACTGGTCCATATTTAAGAACTCAGCAGCCAACCTAAACGAGTATGCCACTACCATCACAGAGTTCATCAGTAAGTGTGTAGAGGACTGCGTGCCAAAGAGTGCTTCCCAACTGGAAACTGTGGATGAACCGGGAGATCAACTCCCTCCTGAAGTCCAAGTCTGAAACATTCAAGTTGGTCAGCCCTGACCTCTACAGGAAATCCAGATATGACCTTCGCAAGGCCATCAGGGATGCCAAGAGGCAATACCAAAGTAAGCTTGAGAGTCAGACTAACCATGTGGCCACCCTTCATTCGTGGCAAGGCTTACACTATATAACGGGTCACAAAGCAAAGTCAAACAGAATCGAGAGCAACTGTACATCCTTATCCAATGAGATCAATGCATTCTAGACTCGCTTTGAACAGAGGGTCAGTGGAATGATGTCACCTATCCCAACAGCCTCGGCTGCAGCTGTACCCATGCTCACTGTCGCAGATGTTAGACCAACCTTCTCGAGTGTGAACCCACAGAAAGCGACCGGCCCAATGGAGTGTCTGGCTGTGCACTCAGATCCTGCACGGAACACCCGGTGGGAGTATTTTCAGACATCTTTAATCTATCCTTACTGCGATCTGAAGTCCCCAACTGCTTCAAGAAGACCACCATTATGCCAAAGAAAATTCATGCAGTGTGCCTCAATGACCGCTGCTTGATGACTCTGACCTCCATCATTATAAAGTGCTTCGAGAGGTTAGTCAAGGTTCACATCACCTTCAGCCTCCCAGATTGCCTTGATATTTTGCAATCCGCCCACTGGTGTGAAAGTCCACTTACAGTGCAGCGACACCATGCTTTCAATTGTACGTGTCTGTTTTTAGTTCGACATTAAAACTAGTTTTACCAGACAGTAAGACAAATTCCCCTCATAGGGTCTACAAGATTGTGGAGATGGAAAAGTTGATGGAGAAACATTGGATATGACATACTGTGGATGTTAAGAGGTGGACCCACACACTGTTCGAACTAATCAATGATCTTTTTTAAAATTCATTCATGGAATGTAGGTGTCACTGACTCGGCAGCATTTATTGCCCGTCCCCAGTTGCCTCGAGCACAGTTAAGAATCAATCCTGTCGCTGTGGGTCTGGAGTTACGTGTAAGCCAAACCAGGTAAAGAAGACAGTTTCCTTCCCTAAAGAACATTTGCCTTGAAGCCAATGGTAAGAAGACTTGATCAGGGTGGATTATCCATGATCTATCTGCTTTCAGCTGCTTTACAGTGAAGGTTAAAATTACTCTCATTGTGTAAGGCAATCAGGTTAGCCTCCACAAATGTACAGAGAGTCAACTTTCAGCCCAGATACTTAATCATATCTTTGCTGAGAGTTTGGAGTTAAATACAGTTATTCAACATATTTCATTTTGGAATTGTTGTATGTTTGTTAAGTATAAATTGAATCGCTTAGTCAATTTACAGCACAATCGGTTCTGCTATAGCGCATGTTAGTTCAGTGCGAATTGGCTAAAAGCTTGTGCAACGCAAACTTTCCTTATGTGTATTGACTATAATGTTATTCTGGCCCCATTAGTTTAAATGGGGTGGCTATTGAGTGATTTTCTTATAACATGAGGTCGCACGAGCATTGAACTATCTCATTATATCAGAACTGACTGCATTAGATTGGTGGGAAATTTAAGATGCCATTGGCAAATATTTAATCTATGGAATTCTTTCATTTATTTATAATTTCACTTCAGTTTACAGGAATTGAGAAAAGTGGTCTCTAATTGATTGATTCATCACTAGTCTTGACAAGTTATCACAGGCAGTCTTAATGGTAAATGTCACCATAAAATCTCAAGTAAACCCAACTGTGATTAGAATTTATGTGCTTTCTTCAAAATGTTTGATATTGAGCAATAGATAAAATGATATGGATGGATTGATAGATAAACAGGCAGATGGATAGACAACTTGTTGGGTCCTAGACATCTTTGTAAACATACTTTAGCTTATTCCAACCACGTTCAATTGGAAATAGTGTCACAATGTTTGCCTAGTACCTCTCAATGATATGGTGTGGTCAAGGATTTCAGTAACTTTAAGATTGTGGGAGCATAAGTGAAATGGTGGCTTCCCGTAGAAAACTTTGGAGCTGGAGTGAGGGGTAAATGAGTGGAGATGAAAGCCAGCAATCTAACAATTATTGTTTTTGATTTTGGTGCTTTTTTTAGCTGCTCAATTCCATGAGTAGCAAAGTGCTCATCAGCTGATTAGTCACTGTTACTGTTAGACAGCTCTCTGAAGCCACCCAGGTTTGTTTTCCTTCCTAGAGCCTGGTAAACAGCCGTTTGTACTTCACATGGTTGTAAAATGGAGACTTGATTATTAGTCACTGAAATAAGACAAGTGGGAGCTTTAATTACACTGCTTTTTGGCAGTCATGAGCAGCATGATGCTTGCTTCATACATGGGAAAGCAAGGGGCCATATTGAGCAATAAGTGTACAGGGGAGGACTAATTATTTTGATGATGGTTGGATCATTTTGCTAGACCACAGTGTCCCTTTCAAACATCCTGCCGAAGGATACGCTCTGTCATGGCTGTCTACACTTTGTTCAATTGTTGGAGAGATTTATTGTTTTGAAACCTTTACAGTAGCAGAACTTAACTTTGTTTAAATGCAGTATTAAGTAGTCAATAAATAAATACAGATAATAAAATCATAATCATGAGCCACATTTCAAGGTTAGACTGCATCCAGATTTAATTGTGGGAGGGAGGTCACTTTAACCACATTCGTTGGATGTGTCTCTCACAGGAATTGAGCAGAATGCCCGAGTTACACATCATACAACGTTGTTAATTTTTCTTTCCTATGTAGGAGGTAGGAGATTGTTAGAGAGCTTTAAGATTATGAAGGTATTTAATAAATGCTTCGGAATTAGTAGTTATCAATAGAAAAAAAGACATTAATAAATCCATGAGGGAGTTCAGGAGAAACCTCCCACCCACTGAGTTGAACTTGTCATCACAGGGAATTGTTGAGGGGATTAGTGTAAACATTTAAGTGGTATGTAGGTGAACACATGAGAAAAAGAGATATCGAAGTATTGAGATAGGGTTTAATGAATGTGCAGATGAGCCTCTGATGTAAGTCATGATGTAACACTGACCTCAGTAGTCATGTGACAGAGACTCTGCTGGAAGATTGGAACTAGAGAAACTCCAAACTGGAAGCTGTGTTCCCTATTATCACCGTTATATTGTTCATACTTTTTGAAGAAACATGAGGGATGGCCTGATCTTATATGAATAGATGAACCCAGACTAAAACAAGATGGTCATGTTGATGGGAATGACATGTAAAAGGGAGGGAAGGTGGCTCGTGTGCAGAGTAAACACAGATTCGGATCCAGTGGGCTGGGAATGGCCTGTTTCTGAGCTCTGGAATCCATGCAGAATCTTTTTGGATGAGTCGAATGGGACAACATGTCAGTTTGAAGTATCACTAAGCAAGTGCAAATAGAAGTACACGGACATTTGTGAAGATGGAAGCTTATTGCAGTATGAGAAACTCTGACTCGAGGATTGATTCAGATGGAGATTATTATATTTCAAAAGGTTAATTAGATAAATATCTGAATCAGAGAAAGGCATGCAGCTATGGGGAAAGAGCACAATAATGCTGTTTAGTTTTCATTGCTCAAACAAAGACTGCCATTGTTTCACAGAAAAGTTGGATAAAATAATTTGCTGATAAGATTCACCCAAAACTCTCCTGAGGTAAATTTTAAAAGTTTAGATTAGATTAGATTATTTACAGTGTGGAAACAGGCCCTTCGGCCCAATAAGTCTACATTGCCCTGCCAAAGCGCAACCCACCCATACCCCTACATCTACATCTATCCCTTACCTAACACTGTGGGCAATTTAGCATGGCCAATTCACCTGACCTGCACATCTTTGGAGTGTGGGAGAAAACCAGCACACCCAGAGGAAACCCACGCAGACAATGTGCAAACTCCACACAGAGAGTCGCCTGAGGTGGGAATTGAACCCGGGTCTCTGGTGCTGTGAGGCAGCAGTGCTAACCACTGTGCCACTGTGCTGCCCATGGCACGGCAGAAGTGGGTCTTCTGATATTGTGGATTACTGAATGTACTTGCCTTTGTGCAACACCAATTGAGAAGGTGCCGAGAGCTTCATGTCTGGCTATCTGTTTACATTAAGGCAAGGTGGTCTGAGTATGACCAATGATTTACACCAGGATTGGTCCTCAGGAAAGCAAATTGCACACTGGAACTCTCATCGGGTATCAGCTATCCAAATTTTATTAAATGATTAAGCAGACTTGAGGGACCATGCGTATTAATATTTGAAATGCTGGACCTTTTAATTTTTTTTTGTGATGCTGCTGTAGTTTTAAGAGGTTATTTTGTCCTTTTATTCGAAGAGAGGTTGTAAGGCACAGGAGATGTGGGTTGTTTTTAAAGAAGTTGGAACAATAGAAGCAGCCTGGTTGGGTGTGGCCAGTGTTTTTTTTTGTTAGTTTTTAGGTTTAGCTTTAAATCGTTGCTGTTGTAGGCTTGAAGAAGAGAAAGCTGTTTTTCCCTCTCTTGATTACAACCAAACCAATTGGGGATTCTTCCCTAGGCTGCTTGATTGCATGTGAGATAAAAACTGTCTTTCTAAATTTGTGTTTTTGCCAAAGAGTAGGTTTATAGAGTATGACTATGGAATGCTCCCTGAAGGGCATTAGTGATCAGAAGAAGGGTCACTGGACATGAAACATGAACTCTGTTGCTCTCTCCACAGATGCTATCAGACCTGCTGAGTTTCTCCAGCAGTTTCCGATAGTCGTTAGTCTCTGGGTGAAGCACCATGATCAGTATGATCATGGATATTTATCCAACTCAATGCCCAGTGGGTGGCATGCTGGCTTAGTGGTTAGCACTGCTGCCTCACAGAACCAGCAACTCAGGTTTGATTCTAGCCTTGGGCGGCTGGCTGTGTGGTACATTCTCCCCATGTCTGTGTGGGTTTCCTCCCACAGTCCAAAGATATGTAGGTTTGGTGAATTGGCTGTGGGAAATATGGGGTGCATGGAATGGAGATGGGTGTAGGTGGAATGCCCTTCAAAGGGTTGACACAGACTTCAATGGCCGAATGGCCTGCTTTCATGCTGTAGGAATTCTATTCGATGACTCTGTTCCCATTTTCACACCCCACATCCTTTGATTCTTTTAGCCACAGGAACAATGTCTATTTCCTTCCTGAAAACATTCAATATTTGGGCTCAAATGCTTTTGTGTGGCAGAGAATTCCACAAAGTCTGGGTGTGGAAATTCCTCATCATCTCAGTCTTAAATGGTCTATCCCATACCCTTAGACAGTGACCCCTTGTCCTATCTCCCTGGTCATTGGGAACACCCTTCCTGTCCAGTGCTGTTAGCATTTTATCGGGTTTTGTAGACGATGATGCTAACATGGAGATAGGCTCAAAGTGAGTGCACACTAAGAGAGAAAGTGGGTCTCCCTGAGACGCAGCCTGGCCCACACCATGAGCTGGGTGTCTGTCCTTGCTGCAGTTTCAATGCTAGCTGTCAGTGTGCCCAGCGACACAGGTCTCCTGCATGTGGATCAGAGAGATGCCAAAAGAGAATAAAAACTTGGAGGTGCAGCGGACTTCAAAGGAGATTACCTCAGAGTACAATGGGATTGTGATTAGATGGACCAATGGGCTGAGGAGTGGCATATAGAGTTTAATTTAGATAAATGTGAGATGCTGCATTTGGAAAGGCAAATCAGAGCAGGACTTATACATTTAATGATAATGTCCTAGGGAGTGTTGTTAAACAAAGAGACCTTGGAGTGCAGGTTCATAGCTCCTTGAAAGTAGAGTTACAGGTAGATAGGATAGTGAAGAAGGCGTTTGGTATACTTTCCTTTATTGGTCAGAGCATTGAGTACAGGAGTTGGGAGGTCATGTTGCAGCTGTACAGAACATTGGTTCGGCCACTTTTGGAATATTGTGTGCAATTTTGATCTCCTTCCTTTTGGAAGAATGTTGTGAAACTTGAAAGGGATCAAAAAATATTTACAAGGATGTTGCCAGGGTTGGAGGATTTGAACTATAGGCTGGGGCTATTTTCCCTGGAGCGCCGGAGGCTGAGGGGTGACCTTATAGATGTTTATGAAATCATGAGGGGCATGGATAGGATAAGTAGACAAGGTCTTTTCCCTGGGGTCAGGGAGTCCAGAACTAGAGGGCATAGGTTTAGGGTGAGAGGGGAAAGATATAAAATGGACCTAAGGGGCAATATTTTCACACTAAATGGGGTGCGTGGAGGCTGGTACAATTACAACATTTAAAAGGCATCTGGATGGGTATATGAATAGGAAGGGTTTAGAGGGCTATGGGCCGGTTGCTAGCAGGTGGGTCTAGATTAGGTTAGGATATCTGGTTGGCATGGACAAGTTGGACCGAAGAGTCTGTTTTCATGCTGTACATCTCTATGACTCTATGTCTCGAAGATATTGGAGTAGAATTAGGCCATTTGGCCCATCACGTCTCCTCCACCATTCGACCACAGCTGATATGTTTCCCAATCCCATTCTCAACCTTCTCCCCATAACCCTTGACCCTTTTACTAATCAAGAAACTATCTATCTTTGTCTTAAAGGCACTTAATGACTTGAACTCTACAGCCCACTGTGGCAAAGTATGTCTCTGATTGAAGGGGGATGCTGTTTGATTTTGAGGAACATGGAGGAGCATTGCAGCCTATGGTCAACTGAAACTGCCAGGGACTTGCTGTGACATTTCCTGTTGAGAATTCCCAGTGTCTAATTCGCTTGTGATGGGGCAGCAGGTCAAGAAGCTGAGTATTAAAGAGCTGAGATGTACAATTAATGCAGTTACTAAGCAGCAGTAAACCTCCTGAAAAGGCCATTTTCTGCTATTCAGCGAGAATCCTGCATCAATATGGAACTGAAAAGATAGAGCGATGTGGAGATTGCCCTCACTGAACGTCTCGTACAATTGTCCCACCATCTCCTCATTGCCCCATGTTGCTCAGGTGCCTATAACATTCTGCCCATACAGAGACCAGACCAGCTTAGGGTGGCAGATTTCTTTCCCTAACAAACATAAGTGACCCCAATGGATTTTCCAAACATTCAATGGTAGTTTCACACCCTGGCACCAGCTTTATCAATTCAAATTTAAATTTGACTGCCGTGGTGGGGTTTGAACTCCCATCTCATGAGTGTTAGTTTAGACTTGTAACTCTACCTTTGTGCTACCATTTCCAACAAGTCCTTGGACTGGGAAACAAAATATCATCCTGATCCATGTCATATTGCATCTTCAAGTTGTTCGTTAACTCATACCTGCATTCTTAAAATTGCATTTTTGCTAATAATGGTGCCCAACATCTACAGGTTGCTCTGCTAAAACGCAAATTTTGTTTACACGAGTTCACTATAACTCAATGATGAACTGGGAACACTGTTTCTGAAGTGTGTAGTTTTAAAGTGGGTATTGGTTGTAATGGGATTCCGTCCCTATTAGTTTAAATGGTGCTGCTATTACTCGATTTTCTTATAACACGGGATTGCACAAGAATGGGACTACCGGAACAGACTCTACTTGTAAAATTTATATCTCAGATACCTGGATATCTGCAACATTCATGAGCTTACAACTGAGCGAGATACCATCTTAATGAGAATTGCCTGCTGTACCGGTGAATCCTAGAGCAGAGTAAATAACTTTGAATAAATGCCATCATCACGACATTAAACCCGTGGGTTCCTTTCGTTCTCCCATCTGTAGACTGTCTCCTCAATTGTACTTTTGGGCACAACATTATTTTTGAGTTGAAATTTTCTTCATCATCTATTGTGAGGCCCAATGTACTTGTACTGTTTCTGCACGATTTTGCTCAGAATGAATTAAAATATCATACTACAACTTGAATTAAAAATGCCAGATTATTTTTTTCTTGCTTGCAATCGTACACACACCTCAAGGGTGCTGAAGGTATGAAGAAAGGTTGTGTAATTTTATAAAACAGCTATAATGTATATATATTCCACTGCTAACTGATTTTCTCATCTCAATTTTGTTTGTTTTGAGACTTTTAAGATTTCTAACTTTGCGTGATTGAGTAAACATTCCTGGAAAAATACATATTGTGCGCAAAGAGCAATTTGTGGTGCATTTAACATAATGCAGTGTTGTGAATGACACAACGGAGGAGGGGGCCTTGCAAAGAGAGCTGTGCATTGTGTTGAAGGAGGTATTCTAGAATTATCCGAGGAGGAAGAGACCCGCAAATTTCAATTTATTTGCTTCTCCAAGAAAATATTTTCTTAACAACATTTGTGAAGCTTTTAAAGTACATTTCAGGATCTAGCAAGGAAGCCCTCGGGTCCTGACATTTGAAGGACAAGGTTAAATATTTAGCCTTCTAATAGTGGCATCTCATTACGGTGTATTTTGCCCATGGGCTACTGCCTTTGTCTTGGCTGGATCTAAGGAGGAGCTTGAGAAAGGTCACCCTTCAATAATAGTTTTCATAATCAACTTAGAGAAACCACATTACAGGTTCCCTTCATCAGTGAGTGCCCCAACGAGACAAAAATGTCTTCAGGCAAACGGATTTACCTGACACATGCTTACAAACCCAAACAGATTTGTTCAAGAAAAGAGTTTGCTGAACCCGCCATAACGTTGAGTAATTTGGGATTAAGTAGATTAACGTTTAGCAATACACAACCAAACACTTGCAATACTAACACTGTGGTGAACTGCATAGGTATACAGCAGGCTTCTGAAGATGGATCATTTTTACTGATAAGATTATGGGGGAATGATCCTTTCAGTGCAGTCTGGAATGCTCCTGTGTGCCTGATAATGTTTAGCTACAGGCCACAGGAGGGTGGAAACAGTAAACTTTCACTAATTGGGTGTCAGAATAGCTTCCAAGTCGCTATTGCTTTTATTTGTCCAAAGGGTTTTAGAACACAATCCTCCGCTTGGTGAAGCGAACAAATCAACAGCTTTTTCTTCTTATACTTTTCTTCTTCATCTACCTTGGATTTTGTTTTAGCTACAAAGAGTTGTCAATGATGGTGGATTGCTCAGATACCAGTCTTGTCACTGCCTTTGCTTTTCAGGGCCTGATCGGAATCTATCCCTTTCCCTCCCTGCCATTCAGTATTTAGAGTTTTTACAGGTTGATAATTAACCTACTTCAATGTGTGAAAACATGGGTAAGTGGAGCTGAGGCCATGAAAAGGTCAGCCATGATCTTATTGAATGGTGGAACAGGCTCGATGGGCTGGATGGCCTACTCCTGCTCCTAGTGCTTATGTTTTACGTTACACACACACCTTCCGGAATGGGACTCTAGTGTCAAACAGTCAGACAGATCCTGCGGTCCAACCACTTCATGCTGACCGTAATCCCAAACTAAAATGGTCTCACCAGCTTGTGTTTGGCCCATAACCCCTCTGAATCTTTCCAATTCATGTACTTTCCCAAATGTCTTTTAAATGTAATTGTACCTGCATCCACCACTTCCTCAGGGAGTTCATTCCACACATGAACCACTCTCTCTGTGTGAAAATGTTGCCCCTCCTGTTTTCCTCAACATTTTCTCCTCTCACCTTACAAATATCCCCCCCGGGTTTGAACTCCCCTCCACCCTAGAGAAAAGACACCTGTCGTTCACTTTATCTATAGCCCTCACGCTTTTATAAACCTGTATACAGTCACCCCTCAACTTGCTACACTCCAGTGAAAAAGTCCCAGTGTTTCCCAGCCTCTCCTTGTAACTCAAACCTTCCATTACTGACAACATCCTGGTAAATCTCTTCTGAAACCTCTCTGGCTTAATAACATCCTTCCTAGAGCAGGGAAACCAGAACTGGACACAGTACTCCAGAACAGGCCTCATCAATGTCCTGCACAATCTCAACATGACATCCCAGCCCCTATACTCAAAGGACTGAGCAATGAAGGCAAGCATGCTAAATGCCTTCTGAACTTTCTGATTTGGAGGTGGGGGTGCTATCCTGTAGGGAGAGGAGATCTACGCTCAAATGCTGTGGGTTTTATTGATTGTAACCACAGACAGAGGGTGGATGGGGATGCCCTATACACCTGGGATTCAGGTCCATGTGATCTGACATCACCGCATCACCACTTCTCTCGCACATGCTCAGTAGCTACATGTACATTAAAGGTGTGATTAACCCTTTACACTACACTACCCATAGCACCACCAAACTGCTTCTCCAAAAGCACCCACAACCGCTGCACCAAGTGCAGGCTTACATTCATATATTGCTTCTCATGGCCTTGGTCAGCAAGTTCCAAAATACCTCGCAGGCAATGAAGCCCTTTTGAAGTGTGGTCCATGTTATCATGTCGGGAATACCACAGCCAGTTTGTAGAAAGCCCCCACAAGCAGCAATGTTCATGACCATCAGACAATCTGATATCGTGGTGTTATGACTGAGGGATTAGTCAGGACTGGAGGGAGCTACCCTGAAAGGATGCAATAAGATGCTGAGCTCTAAAGGGACTGCAGCTGTATCACAGGGAACCCACAATGCACTGAAGTATGTAGCTCGTGTGTGTCTATGGGGAAATGGTAATCCATGGATCAGTCACAAAGCTAGAAGTCTTGTGAATGTGGGTGATTGGCCTTGTGAGGGTTGAAAGATTCTGATGCAGGGAAACTGAGAGTCATGCCCACCTTTTGCAGACTCAGCATAGCATTCCTGCTCTCTGTAGTGATACGTTTGTTTAGAATCATAGAATCCCTATAATGCAGAAGCAAGCCATTCAGCCCATTGAGTCCACACTGACCCTCTGAAGATCATCCCTCCCAGACCTAACCCCCTACCCTAATCCTTTAATCCTGCGTTTCCCCATGGCTAACCCACCTTGCCTATACATCCCTGGCCACTATGGAACAATTGAGCATGGATAATCATGCACATCTTTGTACTGTGGGAGGAAACTGGAGGAAACCCACGCAGGCATGGGGAGAATGTACAAACTCCACACTTTCAGTCACCCAAGGATGGAATCGAATCTGAGTCCCTGGTGCTGTGAAGCCGCTGTGTTAAACACTGAGCCACCGTTCGGCAGGATGGTGGTGTCCCTGGATCCCACTGCCCTCACCACAGTTAAGTCCTGGGTGGGAAGGTTTGTGAGTCATAGAATCATACTGCATTGAAACAGGCCCTTCAGCACAACCCATCTATGTTGATCATGTTTCTTTAACTGAACTAGTCCCATTTGCCTGTGTCCTTCCCAGCTCACTGACCATTGGTCCCTTCCATGGCCAATTCAATGACCACTTGAAGGCCCCCACATCCCTCCGTCAATGGGAGGAGGAGAACACGCCCCCATTTACATCAACGGAGCTGAGGTCGAGAGGGTGGAGAGCATCAAGTTCCTCAGAGTGACGATAACCGACAACCTGTCCTGGCCTTCCTACATAGACGCGACAGTCAGGAAGGCACAACAACGCCTCTCCTTCCTCAGCTGGCTCAGGAAATTCAGCATGTCCATAAGGAGCCTCACCAACCTCTACAGACGCACCATAGAAAGCATACTGTCTGGGTGCATAATGGCCTGGTATGGCAACTGCTCTGCTCAGGACTGTAATAGTCTACAGAAAGTGATGTGCACAGCCCAGACCATCACGGAAGCCAACCTCTCATCCACAGCCTCCATTTACACAGCTCGCTGCCGTGGACAGGCTGCCAACATCAAAGACCCCTCCCACCCCGATAATGATCTCCTACACCCTCTTCTGTCAGGCCCAAGATACAGAATATGGAAAACACGCACCAACAGGTGCAGGAACAGCTCCTTCCCTGCTGTTATTAGACTGATGAATGGACTTTCTAACTTCAAATAATGCTGATCTTGTTAACAATGCTCTTGCATATTGTTCGCCTTGTACAATGTAACCTGTATACCTCTAACTAAGCCTGTCCGATCTGTACATCCTTGCTTACTGTACTGCTCATAAACAAAGCTTTTTACTCTCCTTCGGTACACATGACAATCAATCATTTAGTTGCAGGTTGGTCTGTTGCCTCGCAGGACAGCAAAAGCCATTTTGCATCGTCACCTCTGGGGCATTGGGGCTTTGGCGCTGCTCGTCTCTTGAACAACAGCACTCAGTACCTCATCAAAGGGTGGGATATCAACAAGGGGGAGAGGGAGAGCACTGGAAGACAAAACCTTGCTGCTAGTGCCATGCAAACCCCCTCCCCAATACCTGTGCTCCCAATGCTCACACACAATTTATTTACCTTTACCCCCACTTCTATCTACCTAGTGTACTCTCAGCCACCTTCTCCCCAGCCCCACCCCCCCCTTCCCATTTACCTCTCCACCCCCGAGGCTCCCAACCTCATTCCTGATGAAATGCTTTTGCCCGAAATGTCGATTTCTCCTGCTCCTCAGTTGTTGCCTGACCTGCTGTGCTTTTTCAGCACCACACTCTCCACTCAGCCCCTCAAGCCTGTTCCACCGTTCAACAAGATTGCGACTGGTCCAACATTCCTCACGTCCATTTTCCTGCCTTTTCCGTCTAACCTTGATTCGCCTACCAAATGAAGGAATGTAAAAACTTATCAAAAAATATCAAAATCTAGTCACTATTGGGACATTCAGCTTCACTTTGCAACAGACAGACAGAATATCTTGGATATTATAAACTGATCTCTAGAATTTGGAAAATCTTCAGTGTTTTTTTTAATGGAACCTCAATGGGATGCCACAGTTTCAATGGGATGCAGAAATACCAGAGGATGTGTTTCCTAGAGAACAGAGCCCAGAATGAGTTATTGCAAAAGGTTGAACAGGTTGTGTTTTCTCTCTTGAAAGAAAAAGTAACTTTGAGGAAACCTGAGGGAAATCATTCAAATTCAGAAGGGGTTGGGTAGGTGTTGGTGTTGTTTTGAAGGCATGAAATATGGACAATTATTATTTAAATCTCATTGATGAATTTAAAAATGTCAGCCTTTTGATTGAGAGTAACACCATTATAAATGAGTTGGAATGCTTTAAAGTAGCTACCAAAGTCACCTCATCTGAAAGCAGCCAAACTTAGCAGAAAGTTAAAAGAAACATTCTCACCAGAGCCTCAAAATTGGCATCTGAATGTATAACTCCTTTATTTGCAAACTGTAACTTTTAATCAATTCTGACTCTGTATGTTGTTCTGTTTGCTTGCTTTATTTGTATGTGTCTGTGTCTGTGTATCTATGTGTGTGTGTATGTGTGTGTGTGTGTGTGTGTGTGTGTCTTTGATGTGGAATTGGGGGCAGATTTTTTTTATTATGTCTGTACTTTATTTGAGGAGTGTTCAGTAAAGCAACTCTTTAATTTTGATTGCCTTGAGGGATTTGGCAGGCTGCGAACTCTATCACTGTTCCTTCAGAGTTGCTGGGTCAGAATTCTCGAACTTCCTCATTGACTACATTGATAATCTCTTTACACCCCAGTAGTCCAAGAAGGCATCTCACCATCACTTTCTCCAGGGGCAGCTAGGGACGGGCAATGAATGCTGGGCCCAGCCAATGACATCTACTTGTCAACTCATGAATGAATTGATGTAAAACTGCATGGGTCAGAATTCATTTCACCAATGAAGCTACGATGTAGGATAAAGGAGCAGGAGTAGACCATTCAGCCCATCGATACTGCTCCATCATTCAATGAGATCCTCAGTTCCACTTCCCTGCCTTATCTCCATCACCCTTAATCCCCTCCTTGATTAAAAATCAACTTCAGAGCAGAACAAAATCCCAGTTAAGTCAAGGTGTGACAGGGGTGTCTTTTCCTTTAACTTGGCTGGGGGGAATAAAAAACACAAAGAGAGGAAGCTGTATTCTTTTGCTTTGAGTGAGGTTATCCCAGAGTCTGATGGGCTCTAACTGTACCAACCCCCTCTGCCACCCTGCCACCAAATCTAATAGGCAGGGACATCTGCCACAGGGCAGGGTTCAGTGATTAGAATTATATGTGAGACAGTTGCTGCTGTTTGTGTAAGATGAATATATAATCTGTTTAGTGCTTTTCAAATTAGACAGAATTATTTGAACGTAATGATCCTCATATGTAAACATCAGGTGTTATGGGAGAATAAGCTGCCAAGACTGAGCCATTCACACCCTCCAGCAACATTGCATCTCAACCATTAATACTCTGTAATGTGCCCAATTAAGGGCTGATGAAACACTTTTCCTTCAATCAATCAATAGATGCAATTTTAAATCTGTCACAATTATATAGTAACCCAGCAATGTGCTACAGGCCCTTACAGCGGTTCAGAAAAGAAAATCAAAGGATCATGTCAAGGACATTGCAAACAGTTGACTAATCCCCAGTTGGGTTGCTGTTCAGGTGTGGCTCTTGATCCATTGCTGATCAGATTTCCGAGGAATAACATCCACCGTCGCTCCTGAAAGTCACCACGCCTGGGAAATATTACAGGAAAATTTAGTACAAACCAACCTCATTCAATAGCCCATGGGAAATGGGAGAGATGAGATTCTGCTCCTAGCCAGGAACAGAGCATGGGCACAACTTCAGATCCAGTCAACCAAAGCAGTGTGACTGTCGATACAATGATCATCTGGAGAATGAGTCCGTGTGTCTGTGTGAACGTCCTGCTCTATATTCTCCTGGAAACCTTCAGCTGAACATAATGAACTCGCCTCATCATGAAATGGGTGCTCTGAGTAGTTTTCCCTTGAAACCATTATTAGTTCATTCAGGGCACATCGAAATATTGCAAATGCAAAGCTAGCCTGTTCTGCTTTGTAAAATCATAATTAGCATCCACACTTATAAATTTTGTTTCATCAGTGCTTTTCTTAAAGAAAATCTGAATTAATCCACATGTGGTGAGCTATTTTACTGAAATTAGAGAAAAGTGCTTGAAGTCTCAAAATAAAAATACAGACATTGGAAAGACACAATGAGTTAGTCAGTTTCGACAGAATGTCATTAACCATCCTCCAGGCTGTGTTGGGGTCAGAAATACTGAAAAAAAATTAAATGAAAATAAGGTGCAACTTCTTACAAGGGCTTATTGAAATCCCAGTGTCTGAATGGTTCATGTTATATCATTTGCAATTAATCACTGACTGTTGATAGGGGTTTTAACCTGGTATCTCATGTGTACCTTCCTCACATTGTCTAACAATAGCAGGGAGATACGCCAACAATCTAAAACACAGTTTTGATTCCTTATTCAGGAAGCAATTAATACCTGGTTTCTTGACTCCAGTCCGAGCGCAAACATGCATTTGTAGCCAAGACTCAAATCGACGTTTTTTGCTTAATTGAAAAGATTCGCCAGAGTGTTATGCAGGTGAGGTGCTGGAAGACTGGAGGTTGGCTAACATGGTACCACTGTTTAAGAAAGGTGGTAAGGAAAAGCCAGGGATCTATAGACCAGTGAGCCTGACGTTGGTGGTGGGCAAGTTGTTGGAGGGAATCCTGACGGACAGGATGTACATGTATTTGGAAAGGCAAGGACTGATTGGGATAGTCAGTATGGCTTTGTGCATGGGAAATCATGTCGCACGAACTTGATTGAGATTTTGGAAGAAGTAACAAAGAGGATTGATGAGGGCAGAGCAGTTGACATGATATATATGGACTTCAGTAAGGCATTTGACAAGGTCCTCATGGGACACTGGTTAGCAAGGTTAGATCTCATGGAATACCAGAGAGTACTAGCTATCTGAGTGCAGAACTGGCTCAAAGGTAGAAGACAGAGGGTGGTGGTAGAGGGTTGTTTTTCAGACTGGAGGCCTGTGATCAGTGGAGTGCCACAAGGATCAGTGCTGGGTCCCTACTTTTTGTCATTTATATAAATGATTTGGATGTGAATATAGGAGTTTGCAGATGACAGCAAAATAGGAGGTGTGGTGGACAGCGAAGAGGGTTACCTCAAATTACAACAGGATCTGGACCAGATGGGCCAATGGGCTGAGGTGTGGCAGATGGAGTTTAATTTAGATAAAAGTGAGGTGCTGCATTTTGGAAAGGCAAATTAGTGCAGAACTTATACACTTAATGGTGAGATCCTCGGGAGTGTTGCTGAACAAAGAGACCTTGGAGTGCAGGTTCATAGCTCCTTGAAAGTGGAGTCACAGGTAGATAGGATAGTGAAGAAGGCGTTTGGTATGCTTTCCTTTATTGGTCAGAGTATTGAGTACAGGAGTTGGGAGGTCATGTTGTGGCTGTACAGGACATTGGTTAGGCCACTTTTGAAATATTGTGTGCAATTCAGGTCTCCTTCCTATCGGAGAGATGTTGTGAAACTTGAAAGGGTTCAGAAAAGATTTACAAGAATGTTGCCAGAGTTGGAGGATTTGAGCTATAGGGAGAGGCTGAACAGGCTGGGGCTGTTTTCCCTGGAGCGTCGGAGGCTGAGGGGTGACCTTATAGAGGCTTATACAATCATGACGAGCATGGATAGGATAAATAGACAAGATCTTTTCCCTGGGGTGAGGGAGTCCCACAACAAAGGGCATAGGTTTAGAGTGTGAGGGGAAGATATAAAATGGAGCTAAGGGCTAACGTTTTCACGCAGAGGGTGGTACATGTATGAAATGAGCTGTCAGAGGAAGTGGTGGAGGCTGGTATAATTGGAGCGTTTAAAGGCATCTGGATGGTTATATGAATAGGAAGGGTTTGGAGGGATATGGGCCGCATGCTGGCAAATGGGACTAGATTGGGTTGGGATATCTGGTTGGCATGGGCGAGTTAGACTGAAGCGTCTGTTTCCGTGCTGTACATCTCTATGACTCTATTTGATGCTTAGGGACAGAGTAAATGAAAGCTGGAGTAGGCCCTGTTCTGCTGTCTAACTAGATCATGGCTTGTCATCCACCTCAAAGCCATTGCCCTGCATTATCCTCACCTGTCTTGATGTCACTAATGGTTTTCGATTTCCATTCTACGGATCTTCAGCAGTTGACCCTCCTCAGCCCTCAGGGTAGAGAGCTCCAAAAGATTGACCAGCCTCTGAGTGAAGAAATTCCTCTCTGTTCCAATCTTACCTGCTACCCTGAGACTGTTTCCTCTGAATCTGGACCTCTTTCTCTCTGTCCCAGAGAAAAGGAGGTTGAAAGGGAACCTGATAGAAGTCTATAAAAGTAATGAGAGGTAGGGCTAGGTTCATGCCAGGTGTCTTTTCCCTCGGGCGAGACATTTCAAGGCTAGAGGCACATTTTTAAGGTGAGAGGACAGAGATTTTAAAAAAGACGTGAGGAATAAATGTTTTTGCACAGAGTGTAGTTCATGTGTGGAATGAACTTCCTGAGGAAGTGTGGATGTGGGTACAGTTATGACGTTTAAAAGACATTTGAATAAAGACATAAATAGAAAAGGTTTGGAGAGACATGGGCCAGGAGAGGGAGGTGGGACTAGTTTAGGTTGGGAACATGGTCCTGCACTGGTTGGACCGAAGGGTCTGTTTCTGTGCTGTATGACTATGACTATGACGTGTGGAATCTCATTCCTTCTAGCAGTGAATTGTTGTTGGAGACCCACAAACATTCCTAAATTTCTTTTTTAACATTTCTTTTTAGTCTTCTTCTCTCGCGCTCATTCAATCCATTTTGTCTTTCCCTTTGTTCAGTTCATTAGATTAGATTACTTACAGTGTGGAAACAGGCCCTTCAGCCCAACAAGTCCACACCGCCCCGCCGAAGCACAACCCACCCATACCCCTACATCTACCCCTTACCTAATTGGCAATTTAGCATGGCCAATTCACCTGACCTGCACATCTTTGGACTGTGGGAGGAAACCAGAGCACCCGGAGGAAACCCACACAGACACGGGGAGAATGTGCAAACTCCACACAGAGAGTCGCCTGAGGCAGGAATTGAACCCGGGTCTCTGGCGCTGTGAGGCAGCAGTGCTAACCACTGTGCCACCGTGCCGCCCCCTGAATCTGGTAGGCAATTTAATTGATCTTCAATCTCAGGGCATGTTTGGTTTGATTTGTAAGTCGCTGCTGAAAATATGTTGCTGGAAAAGCGCAGCAGGTCAGGCAGCATCCAAGGAACAAGAGAATCGACGTTTCGGGCATCAGCCCTTCTTCAGAATGATTCCTGAAGAAGGGCTCATGCCCGAAACGTCGATTCTCCTGCTCCTTGGATGCTGCCTGACCTGCTGCGCTTTTCCAGCAACACATTTTCAGCTCTGATCTCCAGCATCTGCAGTCCTCACTTTCTCTTCCTTGATTTGTAAGTCCCAGATATACTATTGCCTTAGGTTCCCAGCAGTTTAAAAGAAAGAAACATTTCTGAGCCAGAGGAATGGGGTTAATTTACTGGGCACACTGCAAATGCTCTCTCCCAGCAGGTACCAGATCATGAGTATTGCGAGAGGGCAAATATTTGTAATTAAAAGAGATAACGAAAAGCGATTTTGATCTTTCGTCTGATTGATTCATTGGTAGTTAATTTTGTGACTTCATCCTTTTTAGTTATGGCTGGGGTTAATCCCATTGCCTTGCTGTTAACTCTTTCTGCAACTTTGAAGGTGCCAACTCCTGAAGGGGTCCCATGTGGCTTCATTTCTTTCAGTCACTTTTGCTAAGAGTCAATTTTGACAGATCAACACTTCCCTGAAATTGTAGTACTGTACTGAGAGTGGTGCTGGAAAAGCACAGCAGGTTAGGCAGCATCCAAGGAGCAGGAGAATTGACGTTTCGGCCCAGAGCCCTTCATTAGGAATCCTTCGCGTCGATGTTCCTGCTCTTCGGATGCTGCCTGACCTGCTGTGCTTTTCCAGCAACACACTCTCAACTCTGATCTCCAGCATCTGCAGACCTCACTGTCACCAAGTTGAAATTGTAATATTGCTGCCTCCCAGGGGGATGCTCAAATTGGGATGAGTCTCAGTTGACCCTGTAATTAAAGATGTCAATCTGAAGTCAGACCCTTTCTCCATAGTTTGATTTCTTGTTCATTGAACTCCTTCAGCACCACAAGAGTTTTCATATTTTAATTACTCCTTCATTTTCATGTTTTGATTCAATTATTTTTGTTGTCTTTCTATCCATTTGTTCAGCTGTAACATTCTTGAAAATTCTGTCCCATTCTGGGATGACCCAAAGTAGTCCTATGTTCTCCAGCATTGAGAAGCTGAAAGAATGGTTTGGTGGGGAATTCCAGATACCTGAAGAATGTTAACCATAGAACATAGTCCCCACAGTGTGGAAGCAGACCATTCGGCCCATCGAGTCCATACCTTCTTATCCCTGTAGCCCTGTGTTTCCCATTGGCTAACCCACCCACCTGCACATCCCTGGGCACTATGGGCAAATTAGTACGGCCAATCCACATGAACCTTCGGCCACATCCCATAAACAAATGTTTTAAAACGGTCCTTAAATGGTAATAAGTGACCACTTCAGGGCTTCACCCAGTTCCAGGCAGATGGAGGAAAGGCTGGTCCATTGTCCTGGTCACCCAGTGTGGCCAGATTGTATGTTGCAGGGGGACAGTCACTCAATTTACATTCATTCGTGCAAGACTGAACTTAGGGCAGTGATGGGAGGAGTGGCCTCTCAAAGTCAATATCCCCATCCCACCCTAATTTCCAACATTGCCCAAAACCAGACACTCTTCCCCACTCCCCACATGACATATAACCGTTCCCAACTCTGATCTTCCATTTGGGGGTCCAGGTGCTGCCGTCCGTAGCCTCCACCAATGAGCTCCCACGTTATGGAGATTCTGGTTTCTGATTGGCTGGCAGTCCCTCAATTCCGGGAAAAGTCCACCAACAGTCCATCAGCTGCCTTGATGAAGGGCTTTCCGATCAAGTTAGGAAACCGGTCACTCTCCGCAAAATGTTCCTGTTTCCGGAAATACTCTGAAAACAGGAAAATGCTAACCATGGGGTTGTCACTTGGAAGCAGAAAGCCTTGCTGAAAATCTGTATTCAATTCAAATATCAGACATGACAATAATTGGTGGAGGTCTGAAGAGTATTGCTCCAAGCTCTCAGCATGTTTGGAATGTTGAAACTTCCAAGACAATCTAACTCATGGCAGTAATGCTACATTTACATCCTTCCTATCGGAAAGATCGGAAAGATTTACAAGGATGTTGCCAGGGTCGGAAGGTTTGAGCTATAGAGAGAGGCTGAACAGGCTGGGGCTGTTTTCCCTGGAGCGTCGGAGACTGAGGGGTGACCTTATAGAGGTTTATAAAATCATGAGGGGCATGGATAGGGTAAATAGACAACGTCTTTTCTCGCTGGGGTAGGGAAGTCCTAAAACTAGAGGGCGTAGATTTAAGGTGAGAGGGGAAAGATTTAAAAGGGAATTAAGGGCAACATTTTCACGCAGAGGGTGGTGTGTGTATGGAATGAGCTGCCAGAGGAAGTGGTGGAGGCTGGTACAATTATAGCATCTAAAAGGCATCTGGGTGGGTATATGAATAGGAAGGGTTTAGAGGGATATGGGCCAAATGCTGGCAAAAGGGACTAGATTAAGATATCTGGTCAGCATGGACAAGTTGGACTGAAGGGTCTGTTTCCGTGCTGTGTATCTCTATGACTGTTAGCATCTGCTATTAATCTGTGAGGATGTGCCTGAGTTTAGCTGAGTTCCTGGAGAAGAACCTACTCACATGGGAATAGCTGAGGGTGGTTTCTAAGGCCTTTGAAAAGGTGCCCAAGTGTTTACTGATGCCTTTTGCACCCTGACCTATTATTCTGGGGAACCACCAATTTATCAAGAAAATGGCTCAGTTGAGAAGCATCCCCTTCGAGTAGCTCACTGATGCAGAGTGAGGTGCAAGTACCTTATACTTGTACTCTGCAGGCCCAGCTGATACTGCAGGCAAACAAAAAAATTCCCTCTCACGTGACTGACCTGACAAGTTCAGGATGGAGCCAGTCATCACTCAACACCCCATGAGGACACCTGAACATCAAAGACTAGCCACAGTCCTTTCAGCAAAGAAGGCCAAAGGTCAAAACTAAGAGACAAAGTAATTGTATAGAATCTAAACAATCTAGGGGTGTGCTTGATTCCACAGTACTTTATACAAATGAAAAAATCCAGAGGGGGATAAAGCAATTTTTATTGTATGTTTGCGTTGGGTATTTTGACTTGGGGAATGGGGAGCGGATTGGAGGGGCTGAACACCCTCCTCCTCTATCACGTTCAGGTGAGAACAGTAAATGTGAATAGCATTCAGGAACCAAGTCGGGCTGCACTGTGAAATAATTTCATCCAAACTGTGTGTGCGCTGACAAAGTGGAGTATTGATGTCTCTGAAGCTATGTACCGTGCTATAGGCCAAGTGGCATTTGTCTAGGTCTCTGGGGTAACTTGTCAGTGAAAAATGCAGGAGCTAATGCATTCAGAGACCTGAAAACAAATATCTGTGGACAGTTAAGGTGTCCTGAGGGAGTGCTGCATGGTCATAGGTGGCCTCCTTGGAATAAAGATATGATGGTTGTAAAATAATTCCTGGTGTGGCGATAGGGTTTAAAGAGTCGGTGGGTGGGCTTTTGAGGTCAGCTGTGATGTCACCGTGACCTCAGCGATCATGTGAATGGACTCTGGTGGAATTAGTGCACCTTGGAACGTGGAGCTCTGTAGTCCTAGCACATGTGGTGTTCTGGGGAAGGGTTACTCCTGAGATTTTCCAGCAATTTCTGTTTTTGCTTCAGAAAAGATTTACAAGGATTAGGGTGTAGGTTTGCTCGCTGAGCTGTAGGTTTGATATCCAGACGTTTCGTTACCTGGCTAGGTAACATCATCAGTGGCAACCTCCAAGTGAAGCAAAGCTGTTGTCTCCTGTTTTCTATTTATATGTTTGTCCTGGATGGGGTTCCTGGGGTTTGTGGTGATGTCATTTCCTGTTCATTTTCTGAGGGGTTGATAGATGGTATCTAGATCTATGTGTTTGTTTATGGCGTTGTGGTTGGAGTGCCAGGTCTCTAGGAATTCTCTGGCATGTCTTTGCTTAGCCTGTCCCAGGATAGAGGTGTTGTCCCAGTCGAAATGGTGGTTTTTTTTCCTCCATGTGTAGAGCTATGAGGGAGAGAGGGTTGTGTCTTTTTGTGGCTAGCTGGTGTTCGTGTATCCTGGTGGCTAACTTCCTTCCTGTTTGTCCTACGTAGTGTTTGTGGCAGTCCTTGCATGGAATTTTGTAGATGACGTTGGTTTTGTCCATGGGTTGTACTGGGTCTTTTAAGTTTGTTAGTTTTAGTTTAAGAGTGTTGGTGGGTTTGTGTGCTACTAGGATTCCGAGGGGTCTCAGTAGTCTGGCTGTCATTTCTGAAACTTCTTTGATGTATGGTAAGGTGGTTAGGGTTTCTGGCTGTGTTTGGTCTGCTTGTCGTGGTTTGTTCTTGAGGAATCTGCGCACTGTATTTTTTGAGTATCCGTTCTTCTTGAATATGTTGTATAGGTAAATTCCATGCAAGGACTGCCACAAACACTACGTAAGATAAACAGGAAGAAAGTTAGCCACCAGGATACACGAACACCAGCTAGCCACAAAAAGACACGACCCTCTCTCCCTCATAGCTCTACACATGGAGGAAAAAAAACCACCATTTCGACTAGGACAACACATCTATCCTGGGACAGGCTAAGCAAAGACATGCCAGAGAATTCCTAGAGGCCTGGCACTCCAACCACAACGCCATAAACAAACACATACATCTAGATACCATCTATCAACCCCTCAGAAAATGAACAGGAAATGACATCACCACAAACCCCAGGAACCCCATCCAGGACAAACATATAAATAGAAAGCAGGAGACAACAGCTTCACTTCACTTGGAGGTCACCACTGATGATGTTACCTAGCCAGGTAATGAAACGTCTGGATATCAAACCTACAGCAAACCTACACCCTAAACCTCAACCTGAGCTACAAACCTTCACAAACCTTGCATTTACAAGGATGTTGCCAAGGTTGGACAATTTGAGCTATAGGGAGAGGTTAAACAGGCTGGGGCTGTTTTCCCTGGAGCGTCGGAGGCTGAGGGATGACCTTATAGAGGTTTACAAAATTATGAGGGGCATGGATAGGATAAATAGGCAAAGTCTTTTCCCTGGGATCAGGGAGTCCAGAACTAGAGGGCATAGGTTTAGGGTGAAGGGGGAAAGATATAAAAGAGACCTAAGAGGCAACTTTTTCACACAGAGGGTGGTACACAGAGGATGTGGTGGAGGCTGGTACAATTGCAACATTTAAGAGGCATTTGATGAGTATACGAATAGGAAGGGTTTGGAGGGATATGGGCCAGGTGCTGGCAGGTGGGACTAGATTGGGTTGGGATATCTGGTCGGCATGGATGGGTTGGACCGAAGGGTCTGTTTCCATGCTGTACATCTCTATGACTCTATTTCCAGCATCCACAGTTCTTTCATTTTTTTTGCATGTATCATTAAGACGTTGTCTAACATTAACTGAGAATTTTGGACTAAGGCTGGTAAGAAGATCAGAAAAAAAACCTCATAAATACAAATGGGTGGAATGTAATGGCTCCTCACCCAACTGAGTGAGGTTGGAGATCGGGAGTTATTATGGACCAGACCACCAAGAAAGTAGCCCGGATCCTAACTTTACATTGTTTTAAGCAGGTGTATAGTGGATATTCCAGGAGGGATGCAGCTGGTCAAACCATTTAGTTTTAAAAAAACATAATTTATTAATAAGATTACTGAATGAAACACAAATAAAAGAGAACAGAACAACTTATCTGAAAACCCAACGCATTATTCCAACTTAATGTGGCTGTTCCAAATACTTGGAGAAAGTGAGGACTGCAGATGCTGGAGATCAGAGTCAAGGTAAGAGTAGTGCTAGAAAAGCACAGCAGGTCAGGCAGCATCCGAGGAGCAGGAGAGTCAACGTTTCAGACATAAGCCCGATGATTCCTAATGAAGGGCTTCTGCCCAAAACATCCTGCTCCTTGGATGCTATCTGACCTGCCGTGCTTTTTCAGCACCACACTCTTGACTCTGTTCCAAATACCTGCAACAATCTCCACAAACACCCCTTTGCAAAAAAAGGAGAAATGCAATACAGGCCCTTACAGGAGAATGTCAGAGAGAGGGAGGGTCAGCGCGGAGCTGCTTCTTTGGGTCCAACAGAATGCTTGCTAAAACCAAACCAAACCAAACCCAAAACCAGAGAGAAACTGAGCTGGGTTAACTGGCCACACCCCTTTCATTGTACAAGTGCCTTTTTTTAAAACTTAAATGCTTCTTCAATGTAGATCAACCCCAGACATTTCAGAACCTGTGCCTTTACGAATGGGTGGGTTGCACTTTGGCGGGTCAGTGTGGACTTGTTGGGCCAAAGGGCCTGTTTCCACACTGTAAGTAATCTAAGTAATCTAATCTAAGGGAAAAAAAACTAAGGACAAAAATAACCTTGTTAAAGGAGCAGCGTCATTACAGGAACCATGTGGACAGATGGGGGAAGGTGTGAAGTGAAGACGTTGACCTCCTTCCTTTCTGACCTTTCCATTCGGAAATGTGTTGGGTTTTGATCCATTTCTTAGTGGTATGACGGTATGGCACAGGCCAGAGACCGGACAACACAGTAAGGACACTATAGTACCCCTGCTGGACTATGGGCAGAAAGAGGAAAAATATATAATCTTTCATAGGAAATCAAAGTGGGATAGGCTGTCTGTATCGGAATAAATACTAGAGCGTCAATGAGCTGCTTATAAAAGGAAAGAAGGGAAAATCATGAAACCTGCAAGGTCGAACATTACAAGCCTCAGATGCCAAAACTTTGATGAACATTAATTGGTTTGGTTAAGACTGTGGGGAGAAAGGTAAATTGCTCCATTGATCAAGGAATACAAATCTGCACTTGATGCAAAACATGGCACCTCCCGAACATTTCTTTCATACTATCAATTTTGGCAGAAGGACAGCAATAATTTGGTGTTTAATGTACTGGGAACGTTTGGGTCAATATAACCCAAGAAACTCGAACTGTGGTTGGCTTGCTCAAACAGAGGCTAGATATTTCAACTGATATTGCAAAAATACAGAAGCTAGATTCTTAAATTCAAGGCCAAACCCTCAATAGAGTGTTACAAAAATCAATTACTAGTTAAAAAATGTTCAAATCACAGCGGTCTTTTGTTAAGAAGCTGAATATGAAGTGCTGTACATCTCCTTTTTGGAGTTAGTTTAGGAAACATAGCTGCCAATTGGTAGTCTGGTGATAGACTACTGACACTTTATGCTGCATGCCAGACATGTTGCTGTTGTAACAAAAGAAAGTCTGGAATTTATATAGCCACTTGCACTGTTTGAAGTCATTGATGTAATATTGGAAATACGGCAAGAAATTTGCACATAGCAAGCTCCCACAAGCAGCAATGCGTGAATGAGCTGATAAACTGCTTGATTGACTGATAATTATTGGCCCAGCATCTAGGACAACTCCTCCATGTTGACCCAGGAGGAAGGATGTGGCCTTGATTTAATACCTCAGGTGGAAGGTGGTGTCCACTGATAATGCAGCTTCTGTGAAGATCTTTGTCCTTGTCTCCCTGGAGCTGGAATGAAAGCTACAGATTTTTGAGTCAAAGGCAAGAGAATGTCAGTCACCAATAGATTAGATTAGATTACTTACAGTGTGGAAACAGGCCCTTCGGCCCAACAAGTCCACACCGCCCCGCCGAAGCGCAACCCACCCATACCCCGACATTTACCCCTCACCTAACACTATGGGCAATTTAGCATGGCCAATTCACCTGACCTGCACATTTTTGGACTGTGGGAGGAAACCGGAGCACCCGGAGAAAACCCACGCAGACACGGGGATAACGTGCAAACTCCACACAGTTAGTCGCCTGAGGCGGGAATTGAACCCGGATCTCTGGCGCTGTGAGGCAGCAGTGCTAACCACTGTGCCACCGTGCCGCCCACAATACATCATATCCTGTCCAGGTAATAATGATTGAGATGATGTGGAGATGCTGAAGTTGGAACATAGAAAAGTACAGCATTCTATGTGGGCTTTCTGGTGTTACTTAATGCTGGCTGCCTGGCTCCTCCCACCTTGAAAAGAATTGACGTGGGTGTGGGTGAGGGGAATGTGGTCAAGGAAAAGTAGGGATAGGTAAAGAGGATTCATTTGTACCTTCATAAATATTAAATTGTTATCTCCAGTGTGATTTGTCTTAGAGGTTTTACTCGCAGGCTTTACCTGGAAATTTTACAAGGACATTTTTTTAGAAATTTGACCTGGAGAGCTCACATTTTCTGTGGAATCAATATAAGATGAGAGATATCAATAAGATTGAAGTGATTCAAAGATGACTCTGCACAATTTCCACGAAACAATGGGAATTATTGCAGCAAAAGGGGACATGTAGATTAGATTCCCTACTGTGTAGAAACAGGTCATTTGGCCCAACAAATCCACACCAACCCTCTGAAGGGTAACCCACACCCCTACATTTACCCATGACTAATGCACCTAACACTATGGGGCAATTTAGCGTGGCCAATTCACCGGACCTGCACATCTTTGGACTGTGGGAGGAAGCCTGCACAGACACGGGTAGAATGTGTAAACTCCACACAGACAGTCACCTGAGGCAGGAATCGAGCCCAGGTCCCTGGCGCTGTGAGGCAGCAGTGCTAACCACCGAGTCACCGTGCCACACTGTGGGCTTTATACAATCTGGAATGGACTGTTCAGTTTCCTTGGTGGCCCCCGACATGAGAAAGTATGAATTAGCCATCCACATGAACTAGAGAGACACCAGGATGGTGTCCCAAGGACAATAGCACCAGCCGCCAAATGAAATGGTCACAGCCCGGTCACTGGAAAAGCTGTCTTTAAATCTGGGAGACTTGTGGATATTTGTGGAGGAATACTGTACGGGTGGGGCACCGCTGAGGCCAGGACCGTGGTTAATAAGGTGAGCCTCCGATGAGAGCACAAGAAACCATCATGGACCCCAGGGCTCTGCTGTACTGTTCTAAAACTGACTAGGACCCAGCGGAGAGAAGCCCCCTGTGAAACTTGACAATAAATGTTTTCTGGTAAAATGGAGGTAAATTGTGGACCCTCCATGATAATGGTTGCCACCTTTCCAAAGTGGAATAATGAACATCAGCAAAAATAAAACCTTTCGAAGTCTTCATTGATCACAGTTTACATCCATGACCACGGTGCCGACAGGTATTTCATCTCACCCACTCCTGTTTACATTCATGTATTGGAGACAGCAAAACAAAAGTTCACAAACAGTAATTGTGATTTTGTTGCAAAGTCAGAAATTACATTACTATACACAGAAACTGGTCATTTGTCCCAATGCACCCAGCTGCTGGATTATATTCACACAGGTCTGCTCCTCACCTTACTTTTTTTTTGCATTCGTTTGTGGGATGTGGGTATGGCATTTATTGCCCATCCCTAGTTGCCCCTTGAGAAGGCGGTGAGGAGCTGCCTTCTTGAATTGCTGCAGTCCCTGTGCAGTGGTAGGTTGACAGGGAGGGAGTTCTACATTAGTATATTACCACACTTCACCTTATTCAAAAAAATCATTGAATCCCTTCAGTGTGGAAACAGGCCATTTGGCTCAACAAGTCTACACCGACCCTGCATGTCCTTTTATTCTTTTCTCCCTCATGTGTTTATCCCCCTTCCTCTTAAAGGCATCAGTGTTATTCATCTCAACCTCTCTTTGACATAGCGAGCTCCACATTCTCATTATTCTCTGATAAAGTGTTAGTTTTTGGCATAAGGACAGTCAGCAAATAAGGATGAGGCACATAAACAGCAGATGCCTTTGCATAATGTACAATATCTGTTATGATGGGAGGTGTGTGCACTTTAAAGGGGCAGAGCTTAATCACCTCTCAATCAGAAGTCACACCACACCAGATTTTTTTTATATTTTTCCTCACAATACCACCTGACAGTGGTCATGCTTATTTTCCCCCAGCACCTATATTGTGTGTGTGTAGGTGTCAGACCTTTTTTTTATATTCCACCAACAGGAAGAAAGGTAACACCTGAGTGGCCAGTGACAAGCGGTGCCCTCACAACACCAGGTATAGTCCAACAGGTTTATTTGAAATCACAAGCTTTCATAGCACTGCCCCTTCGTCAGGTGAAGTGAAACAGTACTCCAAAAGCTTGTGATTTCAAATGGGACTAGATTAGTTTAGGATATCTGGTCGACTTGGATAAGTTGGACTAAAGGGTCTGTTTCTGTGCTGCAAATCTCTATGACTCTAAACCAGTTGGACTATAATCTGGTGTTATGTGATCTGACTTTGTCCACCCTAGCCCAACTTAGCCAGAGACGTTTCCCCAGGGCAGGATTGACTGGTACCAGAAGTCATAGTTTGAAGATATTAGGAGGAAGGTATAAAGGAGACGTCAGAGATAGGTTCTTTATGCAGGGAGTTGTGAATGCATGGAATGCGTTGCCAGCTGTAGTGGTGGAAGCAGAGTCACTGGGGGACATTTAAGTGACTGCTGGACATGCACATGGATAGCAGTGAGTGAGGGGTGTGTAGGTTAAGTTACTATGTTTGACATTAGGATTAAATCTTGGCACAACATCGTGGGCCAAAGGGCCTGTTCTGTGCTGTACTTTTCTATGTTCTATGTTCCAACTTCAGCACCTCCCCATCATCTCAACCATTACAACCCGGACAGGATATGATGTATTCGTCCCATCACTTGTTAACCAATGAGCATCAGAAGAAGAGATGGGATGTGTCCTATTACCCTCCCAGTGAACAAAATCCATACCTTCCGTTATAGACCCTGCTTCATTGTTTTACTAATCCTTGTGTAGCATTAATATGTTTGAAGGCAAGGAGAACAGAACAATTCCCCATGACAGAAATGTTAGTACAGTCATGTGAACAAACCCGTTAGTGGGTCATCATGTTGCTTTTGTCTGTTAGCCCCTCAAGCGATCAGCATCATCTGAACCACAAACCAATTTGTTCCTTTGATAAATTAAAACTGACCTCACAAACAGGACCTTCACATTAGCAGTGGCTGAACCACAGACAAAAATGCAGGTTCAGCCAGGATTTTCACAACTTTGTTTGAGTTCCTTAACCAAAAATACCTTTCACTTTATTGTTTGAACTTTGAAACACTTAAATATACTTAAACCAGTTAAATAGTTTGAAAATCACTTGAGAAGCATTAGCAGATAATACTTACAGGGACTGTGGAATTTGTAGGAGGACGGTGTTATTTTTGATGCCATCAATGAAACATTTTGTTAGTAGTTTATGAATCACAGAGTAAAATGAATCATTTCTCTTTCCTGATCTGAACTGATGAAATTCAGATCCCATGGCGTCGTAAACTTGGCAGGTATTCTCTGGGATCTTTAAGGTCTTTTAAAACCACTTTCAAGAATGGAGCAGAGTGTTCCACAAGTTGTAAATCTACTGCACTCTTTCACAGGCACCAAAGGACACATTGCGTCTTCAAATAGCTGTTGACCATTCCATCAATTGGTCCTATCCAACTGATAAATAAATTCCAATCTTCTGTCAACTAATCTAAAATACATTAGTGGAGATTTCATCTCCCATTGCATTAGAACCAGTGTTATTGTTTTTTACTGGCTAAGATGACCTTTCAGAGTTTGGTTGTACTTTTAGGTAAGTGGTTAAAAATCTATTTCTCACTCTGCATTTCCATCGCTCTTAAGTTGTGGTCTGCTAAAGCCTGAAACAGTTACTTTCATGTTATGAGAAAGTGATGAGGTCTTCCAAAGGAATAAACAGTGTGACTAAAGTGTTCTTTCATTTCTCCTGGGATGAATTGTATGGAGGATACTGAAAGATGCTGATGCTATCTTTTAATATAGAGGGGAATTATCTCATAAAAACGAACATGCCTGTCTCCAGGGCAGAATTATTTATCAGCAAGCTGATTATGGTCTCTCAGGTTACCTGGTGTCGGACCATTGCAGAAAGCTTCCTCAATTATTATAAATCAAGGCACTGCTCAGTGAGCAAGCATTTCATGATTCATCGAGCTCCCCCTTTACCAACTTTGTTCTGTGGAATAAGAGACAACTTTGACAAATTCGAGGCACCCTTCCCCCTACACACACCACTGTCCAGAGAATAGTACAGTTATCCCATTATTCCCTCACTCTCAGAAGCCTGGAGGGATGTCAGACGCATCAATGGGAAGGCTGCATGCAAGAGCATTCTTTAATAAGCCACTCTTTCAACACGGGATTCTGTCCCTCATGCCCCCCTTTCTAATCCAACCGATTGTCTGTTCTTCGATCAGGTTCCTGCTCTCTGAAGTCGCTGCTGTCTGCAATCAATATTCCCTTTGTTTGAGAATTAGTGCCCAGAACCAACAGTATTAGGATGATTAGGCCCAACTTCTTTACGGCCATTTTCTTCCCCCTCAATGACCCTTTGAAACACCAACCACCGTCAGCAGACAGTCCAAGCGAAGTATTTCATCAGTTGCCAGCAGAGGGGACGCTCTAATATCATCTCTCAGCAGCAGCACCGACAACAACTTGCACAACTGTCAAGGATGCTGGAAATCCGAACCGTAACACCGAGAATGCTGGAGAAGCTCAACAGGTCCGGGAGCATCTGCACAGGGAGAGAAGCAGAGTTAACATTTCGAAATCCAGCGTGCATTTCTTCAGAACTGCCTTTGTGTAGTGCCTCTGATATGAATAAATTGGCTGCAGGTTGCTGACCCCCATGTTGGTTCCAGGTTGCGTGTCAGTTTTGGAATTCTCATTCCTGTGTTTCAATCCCCCTCTATTGGATAATCTCCTTCAACTCCACAACCCTCTGAGATTCCCGATGCTGCAGCAATTCTGGCTTCATTCACATCCGGATTTTAATCACTCCTCCTGCAGTGGTCCAGCCCTCTACTGCCTGTATCCGAAGCTCTGGAAATTCAGTCCCTGAACCTTCTCTCCTTCTCTACCTCTCTCTTCATTTAAAATGCACTTGAAAACCTACCTGCTTGACCAAGCTTTTGGTACACTGTTCTGACATCTCCTGATATATCAAATCATGTTCCAGAACTGCCCAGTGAAACACTTTGTGACGTTTTGCGACACTAAAATGATGGATAGAAATCAGCTGCTACTGCTGTTGTTCTTTAATCACGCACACTTAATTTTGTTCACCAAACCTCTTTTGGAGCGTTCCAACACTTCAACCATTCACACAGAATAAATGTCAAACATTGAAATGAGAAATACAGGAAGGAAATATCTGAGGATGAACTGGGATCCAGCTGGAGCTGGATCAGAGCAAGAAAAGGCTTGTTGTGTATCAGAGTAATGTATCACAACACTCTGCCATTATGGTTGTCTTAGGGGGTCAGCTGTGGTTCTGGGGACACAGCTCTTGCCTCTGAATCAGAATCTCTGCTGCACTCTGAAAACTTGGACAGTATATCAAGATGGATCCTCCAGTCCCGCACTGAGGGGGTGCTCTGTCACTGGAATTACTGTCTTTCAGACAGTAACTCCTTCTAACCTCTCAGCTGGACGTGATAGATCCCACAACAGTGTTTTAAGGAAGACCAGGAATATCCTCCCTCGTGTCCTACAGTCATACAGCACAGAAACAGAGTTTAGGTCCAACCAGTCCAGGCCGGCCATAATCCCAAACTAAATTTATGAGTAATATCCCCAAAATTAAAGGGTGTCACGGGGCTGAGTTGAATATGGTTGCCATTACAAAAGAGATAGTGCTAGAAAAGTTAAAAAGTCTTAAAATTGATAAATCTCCTGGCCCCAATGGGATACACCCTAGAGTTCTGAGAGAGGTTGCTGAGGAAATAGCAGAGGCATTGGTTGAGATCTTTCAAGAGTCACTGGAGTCAGGAAAGGTCCTGGATGATTGGAAGATGGCTGTAGTAATCCCCTTGTTCAAGAAAGGATCAAGGCAAAAGATGGAAAATTATAGGCCAATCAGCTTAACCTCGGTTGTTGGTAAAATTCTAGAATCCATCATTAAGGATGAGGTTTCTAAATTCTTGGAAGAGCAGAGTCTGATTAGAACAAGTCAACATGGATTTGGTAAAGGGAGGTCATGCCTGACAAACCTGTTGGAATTTTTTGAAGAGGTAACAAGTAGGTTAGACCAGGGAAACCCAGTGGATGTGGTCTATCTAGACTTTCAAAAGGCCTTTGATAAGGTGCCACACGGGAGGCTGCTGAGCAAGGTGAGGGCCCATGGTGTTCGAGGTGAGCTGCTGGGATGGATTGAGGATTGGCTGTCTAACAGAAGGCAGAGAGTTGGGATAAAAGGTTCTTTTTCAGAATGGCAGCCGGTGACGAGCGGTGTCCCGCAGGGTTCGGTGCTGGGGCCACAGCTGTTCGCATTATATATTAATGATTTGGATGAGGGAACCGGGGGCATTCTAGCGAAGTTTGCCGATGATACGAAGTTAGGTGGACAGGCAGGTAGTACTGAGAAAGTGGGGAGGCTACAGAAGGATCTCGACAGGTTGGGAGAGTGGTCCAGGAAATGGCTGATGGAATTTAACGTGAGCAAGTGCGAGGTCTTGCACTTTGGCAAAAAGAATAAAAGCATGGACTACTTTCTAAATGGTGAGAAAATTAATAAAGCCAAAGCACAAAGGGATCTGGGAGTGCTAGTCGAGGATTCTCTAAAGGTAAACATGCAGGTTGAGTCTGTGATTAAGAAAGCGAATGCAACGTTGTCTCTTATCTCAAGAGGGTTGGAATATAAAAGCAGAGATGTACTACTAAGACTTTATAAAGCTCTGGTTAGGCCCTATTTGGAGTACTGTGTCCAGTTTTGGTCCCCACACCTCAGGAAGGACATACTGGCACTGGAACGTGTCCAGCGGAGATTCACACGGATGATCCCTGGAATGACAGGTCTAGCATATGAGGAACGGCTGAGGATACTGGGATTGTATTCGTTGGAGTTTAGAAGATTAAGGGGAGACTTAATAGAGACGTACAAAATAATACATGGCTTTGAAAAGGTGGATGCTAGGAAATTGTTTCTGTTAGACGAGGAGACTAGGACCTGGGGGCACAGCCTTAGAATTAGAGGGGGTCATTTCAGAACACAAATGCGGAGACATTTCTTCAGCCAGAGAGTGGTGGGCCTGTGGAATTCATTGCCACGGAGTGCAGTGGAAGCCGGGAGGCTAAATGTCTTCAAGGCCGAGATTGATAGATTCTTGTTGTCTAGAGGAATTAAGGGCTACGGGGAGAACGCTGGTAAGTGGAGCTGAAATGCGCATCAGGCATGATTGAATGGCGGAGTGGACTCGATGGGCCGAATGGCCTTACTTCCAGTCCTATGTCTTATGGTCTTATGGTCTTAAACTAGTCCCACCTCCCTCCAAACATTTCCTATTCACACACTTATCTAAATGCCTTTTAAACGTTGTAACTGTATCTGCACCCACCACTTCCTTGGGAAGTTCATTCCATGCACAGACTACCCTCTGTGTAAAGATCTTGCCCCTCAAGTCTTTTTTTAAATCTTTCTCCTCTCACTTTAAAAATATGCTCCTAATCCTGAAATACCCCACCTTGGGGAAAAGAGACCTGCCGTTCCCCTTATCTGGATCCCTCATTATTTGTTAACCTTGATAAAGTCAACTGACTTTGCGCCAATCTTTACCTCTCAACCAGCCCCACCAAGAGACATCACCTGGCTGTTGTCACATGTTTGTTTTGGGCGCTATTTCTCTGTACGTATTGGCTGCTGTATTTCCTACCAAAAATATTTCTTTGGTTGTTAAGCACTTTGAAATGTCCTGACCTTGTCATAGGCTCAGGCCTACTTTTACTTCCAACCCCTCATTCCTGATGAAGGGCTTATGCCCGAAACGTCGACTCTCCTGCTCCTTGGATGCTGCCTGACCTGCTGTGCTTTTCCATCACCACATTTTTCAACTCCAAACCCACAGCAATGTGGTTGAATTCTAACTGTCTTCTGGGGAATTAGGAATTGGCAATAAATGCTGACAAGCCAACGATGCTCAGGTTCCTTTAATGAATAATAAAAGGATCCATAACAATGTATGTCACTCCCAACCACCACCTGAAAGGAGCTGTACTCGGGAGGTTGGCTTGTTACCGCTGTCTCGGGGTGGGAGTGATGAATGGAATATACAATGTTATGCAGACAGATCAGACCAGACAGAGTGCATCAGGGTAGCAGAACAGAGTGCAGCATACAGTGCTATAGCTGCAGAGAAGGTACAGAGAGAGAGAGAGAGAGAGAGAGAAAGATTAGAATTAACATTTGTCTATTCAGAAGTCTGATGAGGGCAGAGCAGTAGATGTGATCTATATGGACTTCAGTAAGGCATTCGACAAGGTTTCCCATGGGAGACTGGTTAGCAAGGTTAGATCTCATGGACTACCAGGAGAACTAGCTAGTTGAATACAGAACTGGCTCAAAGGAAGAAGACAGAGGGTGGTGGTGGAGGGTTGTTTTTCAAACTGGAGGCCTGTGACCAGTGGAGTGCCACAAGGATCGGTGCTGGGTCCTCTATTTTTTGTCATTTATATAAATGATTTGGATGCGAGCATCAGAGGTATAGTTAGTAAATTTGCAGATGACACCAAAATTGGAGATGTAGTGGTCAGTGAAGAGGGTTACCTCAGATTACAACAGGATCTTGATCAGATGGGCCAATGGGCTGAGAAGTGGCAGATGGAGTTTACTTCAGATAATTGTGAGGTGCTGCATTTTGGGAAAGCAAATCTTAGCAGGACTTATACACTTAATGGTCAGGTCCTCGGGAGTGTTGCTGAACAAAGAGACCTTAGAGGGCAGGTTCATAGCTCCTTGAAACTGGAGTCGCAGGTAGATAGGATAGTGAAGAAGGTGTTTTGGTATGCTTTCCTTTATTGGTCAGAGTATTGAGTACAGGAGTTGGGAGGTCATGTTGTGGCTGTATAGGACATTGGTTAGGCCACTGTTGGAATATTGCGTGCAATTCTGGTCTCCTTCCTATTGGAAAGATGTTGTGAAACTTGAAAGGGATCAGAAAAGATTTAAAAGGATGCTGCCAGGGTTGGAGGATTTGAGCTATAGGGAGAGGCTGAATAGACTGGGGCTGTTTTCCCTGGAGCATCGGAGGCTGAGGGGTGACCTTATAGAGGTTTATAAAATTATGAGTGGCATGAATAGGATAAATAGACAAAGTCTTTTCCCTGTGATGGGGGAGTCTGGAACTAAAGGACATAGGTTTAGGGTGAGAGGGAAAAAATATAAAAGATACCTAAGGGGCAACGCTTTCACACAGAGAGTGGTACATGTATGGAATGAGCTGCCAAAGGATGTGGTGGAGGCTGGTACAATTGCAACATTTAAGAGGCATCTGGATGGGTATATGAATAGGAAGGTTTTGGAGGGATATGGGCTGGGTGCTGGCAGGTGGGACTAGATTGGGTTGGGATATCTGGTCAGCATGGACGGATTGGACCGAAGGGTCTGTTTCCATGCTGTACATCTCTATGCTCTATGACTCTATAACAGCGGGGAAGAAGCTATTAATCTGTTCATACATGTATTCAAACTTTTATATCTTCTGCCGGACAGAAGAGGGTGGAAGACATTCTAATCAGAGTGGGAAGAGTATTTGCTTATGTTGGCTGCTTTCCGGTGGCAGCAGTAAGTGTAGACAGAGTCAATGGATGGGAGGCTGGGCTTGTGTGATGGACTGTGTTCACAACTCTAATTTCTTGCAGTCTTCGGAACAGCAGTTGCAATATAAGACTGTGATGCATCCTGACAGGATGCTTTCTATGGTGCACCTATAAAACTTGGCAAGAGTCTAATATGAGGTTTGCAAATACCTCTTGGCACTGATTCCCAGTAAGAAATCCCAATAGTTCCATCAATTAACAGTTCCATATACTGTTGACAATATGACATCAGTTAGAGTTATGGTTACACAGTGAAGGGGTTAAATGTACATTGTGCCCAGAGGCCTAGAATACAAGAGGGTAAAAGTTGTGACTTATCTGAACAAAGCCTTGGTTGGACTACATCTGGAATACTGGGTGCTGTTCCAAGGATTACATCTTGGGAAGGGTGCATTGACCACGGAGGGATTACCAGATATGGATAGATGGGTGAGGTTGCCAGAAGATATCAGATAAAGCTGTGGAATAACAGCCTGAGTCTTACCGTCAAAGATGTAAGGAATTGATCTGTAAATGCAAGGTTATTGTGAAAAGATGCACAAACCAATGCAGAATCGTTTCAGAGGCAATCAGATCTCCCTTTCACCCATCCAGATGATGAAACAAAACCAGGTTTGTAGCGGCTGAAATTTGTAAAATCAGTGGATAATCTGAATAAAGTTTCAAGATATTAAGAATAAAAGTGAGGGAAGACTAGGAGAAATGAATGTTGCTTGTTGAGGAGTCAAGGAATAGTGGACAGAGTCTAAAATCTTAGTCACCTTTCTAGAGCAAAATTAAGAAAAAAACACAGATGGTAAATACTTAGAATTCTCTTCCACAAGCAGCAACTGATGTTTGATCAATTATTAGAACATGGAACTGTACAGCACAGGAACGGGTCCTTGTGCCCACAATGTTGTGCCAAACACGCTGCCAAATTAAACGATTCCCTTCTGCCTGCTTTTGGTCCAGATCCCTCTATTCTTTGTATATCCATGTGCTTATCTAAAAGTCCCTTAAACGCCTCAGTCATATCTGCTTCCACCATCACTCTGGCAACGCGTTCCAGACTCCTACCACTCTCTGTGTAAAAAGCTTGCCCCCGACATCTCCTTTGAACTTAGAACTTTACCCTCCTCACCTTAAATGTATACCCCTTTTTAACTCTGGGAAAAAAATGTTAATTTTATGTCTCACGGTGACTGATTTTCATGATCCAAATATGTGAAGGGAAATGGGACAAAAGGGTTATATGGAGTTCGGATGCAGATCACTGAATATCACAGCAGGCTCCTTCCTATCGGAAAGATGTTGTGAAACTTGAAAGGGTTCAGAAAAGATTTACAAGGATGTTGCTAGGGTTGGAGGATTTGAGCTATAGGGAGAAGTTAAATAGGCTAGGGCTGTTTTCTCTGGAGCGTCAGAGGCTGAGGGGTGACCTTATAGAGGTTTACAAAATTATGAGGGGCATGGATTGGATTAATAGACAAAGTCTTTTCCCTGGGGTGGGGGAGTCCAGAACCAGAGGGCATAGGTTTAGGGTGAGAGGGGAAAGATATAAAAGAGACCTAAGGGGCAACTTTTTCATGCAGAGGGTGGCACGTGTATGGAATGAGCTGCCAGAGGATGTGGTAGAGGCTGGTACAATTGCAACATTTAAGAGGCATTTGGATGGGTATATGAATAGGAAGGGTTTGGAGTGATATGGACTGGGTGCTGGCAGGTGGGACTAGATTGGGTTGGGATAACTGGTCGGCATGGATGGGTTGGACCGAAGGGTCTGTTTCCATGCTGTACATCTCTATGACTCTATGACTCTATTCCAGTGTTTCACTGACCATGCAGAGACAAATAACTAATTAATGTTGATAATATAAAGTGAAGAAAGTCCTCGTTAATTGAACATTTTTTAAATAACATTGAAGGATCTGCAAAGAAATCAGTATTTCTCTCAATTTAGAAAATTCACGATTGGAGCCAACGTGTAGAATTTAGTACTTGTTATAAATTATGCAATTTTGGACTTGAGCATTTGCATGACCAGTGTAACTATTGATCCTTGCTGCTTATCTATGGAGCACTGGCCACGAGCTCTTTCTCAAAGTCAGGTCAATGAGACCAGGAGTAAATGTAATCAGCTCCAAGGTGTGAACCAGCAGGGTGCCCAACAACTCGGTAGTGCAGTGGTAGTGTCCCTACCTCTGAGCCATGAGGCCCAGGTTCAAGTCTCACCTGCTCCAGTGTCATAACACACTTGGAAAGGCTGATACACAGGAATCTGTGACCAGAGCTCCCAATGGGTGCTAAAGGAGAGGTGTTGTCAGAATGTTCGAATTTCTTATTGTGTCAGTCTTCCCTCAATCGCTATGTCAATTCTTGCTGAGGTGGAAAAACCATGTGTTGAGACCTATGTCTGCAATGTGTACACAAACTACAACAGAGTACTCCAGTGTGGTACTGAGGGAGTATCACAGTGTGGAGTCAGATGTTAGCCCCAAGGCCCCTGCCCCCTCTCAGGTGAAGGTAAAAGATCCCATGGCACTGTTTTGAAGAGCAAAGAAGTTCCTTCTGATCACTAAACACACAGATTTTCTGGGTCACTAGCACTTTGCTGCTTGTGTGGCAGCTTGCTGTGTACAGGTCGGGTGTCAGGTTTCCGATGGCAACAGTGACTACATTTCATTTAGTCAATTCATCAAAGATGTGCAGGATAGGGTGGGTTAGCCATGGAAAATGCAGCATTACAGGGATAGTGTAGGGGGGTGGGTCTGGGTGGGATGCACTTTGGAGGGTCGGTGTGAACTCAATGGGCCAAACGGTCTGCATCCATGCTGTAGGGATTTTATGATAATTTGATGACCATCTGCATGTTCCCCTCCAATGCACTCACCATCCTGAATCGGACGTATATCGCCTCTACTGTCGGTGGACCAAAACCCTGGAAATCCCCCCTTAAGAGCATTGTGGGTCCATGTACAGCCCATGGACTGCAGCAGTTCAAGAAGGCAACAGGAACCACCTTCTTAAGGGGCAACTGTGGATGGACAATAAAGCCAACAATGCTCATGTTACAGAGTCAGAGAGTCATAGAGATGTACAGCATGGAAACAGACCCTTCGGTCCAACCCATCCATGCTGACCAGATATCCCAACCCATCTAGTCTCACCTGCCAGCACCTGGCCCATATCCCTCCAAACCCTTCCTATTCATATACCCATCCAGATGCCTTTTAAACATTGAAATTGTACCAGCCTCCACCACTTTCTCTGGCAGCTCATTCCATACCCGTACCACCCTCTGGGTGAAAAAGTTGCCCCTTAGGTCTCTTTTATATCTTGCACCTCTCCCTCTAAACTTTAGTTCCAGACTCCCCCATCACAGGGAAAAGACTTTGTCTATTTACCCTATCCATCTCCCGCATGATTTTATAGACCTCTATAAGGTCACCCCTCAGCCTCTGATGCTCCAGGGAAAACAGCCCCAGCCTGTTCAGCCTCTCCCTGTAGCTCAGATCCTCCAACTCTGGCAACACCCTTGTAAATCTTTTCTGAACCCTTTCAGGTTTCACAACATCTTTCCGATAGGAAGGAGACCAGAATTGCACACAATATTCCAAAAGTGGCCTAACCAATGTCCTGTACAGCCACAACATGACCTCCCAACTTCTGTACTCAATACTCTGATCAGTCTTGAAAGTATACCAAAATTCTTCACTATCCTATCTACTTGCGACTCGACTTTCAAGGAGCTAGAACCTGCATCCAAGGTCTCTTTGTTCAGCAACACTCTCTAGGACCTTATCATTAAGTTATAAGTCCTGCTAAGATTTGCTTTCCCAAAATGCAGCACCTTGCATTTATCTGAGTTAAACCCCATCTGCCACTTCTCAGCCCACTGGCCCATCTGATCAAGATCCTGTTGTAATGTATGGTAACCTTCTTCGCTGTCCACTACACCTCCAATTTTGGTGTCATCTGCAAACTTACTAACTATACCTTTTACGCTCACATCCAAATCATTTAAGTAAATGACAAAAAATAGAGGGCCCAGCACCGATCCTTGTGGCACTCCACTGGTCACAGGCCTCCAGTTTGAAAAACAACCCTCCACCACCACCCTCTGCCTTCTACCTTTGAGCCAGTTCTGTATCCAAGTGGCTAGTTCTCCCTGTATTCCATGAGATCTAACCTTGCTAATCAGTCTCCCATGGGGAACCTTGTCGAACGCCTTACTGAAATCCATATAGATCATATCTACTGCTCTGCCTTCATCAATCCTCTTTGTTACTTCTTCAAAAAACTCAATCAAGTTTGTGAGACATGATTTCCCACGCACAAAGCCATGTTGACTATCCCGAATCAGTCATTGCCTTTCCAAATACATATGCGTCCTGTCCCTCAGGGTTCCCTCCAACAACTTGCCCATCACCAACGTCAGGCTCACTGGTCTATAGTTCCCTGGCTTGTCCTTACCACCCTTCTTCAACAGTGGCACCACATTTGCCAACCTCCAGTCTTCTGGCACCTCACCTGTGACTATCGATGATACAAATATCTCAGCAAGAGGCCCAGCAATTACTTCTCTAGCTTCCCACAGAGATCTAGGCTACACCTGATCAGGTCCTTGGGATTTATCCACCTTTATGTGTTTCAAGACATCCAGCACTTTCTCCTCTTTGTAATCTGGATATTTTGCAAGGTGTCACCATCTATTTCCCTACAGTCTATATCTTCCATATCCTTTTCCACTTTAAATACTGATGCAAAATATTTGTTTAGTATCTCCCCCATTTTCTGCAGCTCCACACAAAGGCCGCCTTGCTGATCTTTGAGGGGCCCCATTCTCTCCCTAGTTACCCTTTTGTCCTTAATATATTTGTAAAAACCCTTTGGATTCTCCATAATTCTATTTGCCAATGCTATCCCATGTCCCCTTTTTGCCCTCCTGATTTCCCTCTTAAGTATACTCCTACTTCCTTTATACTCTTCTAAGGATTCACTCGATCTATCCTGTCTATACCTGACATATGCTTCCTCCTTTTTCTTAACCAAACCCTCAATTTCTTTAGTCATCCTGCATTCCCTATACCTACCAGCCTTCCCTTTCACCCTGACAGGAATATACTTTCTCTGGATTCTTGTTATCTCATTTTTGAAGGCTTCCCATTTTCCAGCCGCCCCTTTACCTGTGAACATCTGCCTCCAATCAGCTTTCGAAAGTTCTTGCCTAATACCGTCAAAATGAGCCCTTCTCCAATTTAGAACTTCAACTTTTAGATCTGCTCTATCCTTTTCCATCACTATTTTAAATCTAATAGAATTATGGTCGCTGGCCCCAAAGTGCTCCTCCACTGACACCTCAGTCACCTGCCCTGCCTTATTTCCCAAGAGTAGGTCAAGTTTTGCACCTTCTCCAGTAGGTACATCCACGTACTGAATCAGAAAATTGTCTTGTACTCAAGTCTTGTACACAAGAAACCATTCTTGAGTCCAAGAAAATTTTCTCATTCAGTATGTGGATGTACCTACTAGAGAAGGTGCTAAACTTGACCTACACAAGAATTAACAAATTCATTTCCATCTAAACTTTTAACACTATGGCAGTCCCATAGTGTTAACTTTGGTAAGTTAAAATCCCCTACCATAACCACCCTATTATTCTTACAGATAACTGAGATCTCCTTATAAGTTTGTTTCTCAATTTCCCTCTGACTATTAGAGGGTCTATAATACAATCCCAATAAGGTGATCGTCCCTTTCTTATTTCTCAGTTCCACGCAAATAACTTCCCTGGATGTACTTCTGGGAATATCCTCCCTCAGTACAGCTGTAATGTTATCCCTTTGACTGGGACAACACACACATCCCAGGAGTGGCGAAACAAAGACACGTACAAGAATTCTTTGAGGCATGGTATTCCAACCAGAACTCCATCAATAAACACATCGATATAGACCCTATCTACATTCCCTTAAAAAAAGGAAGCAGAAATGGCATCACTCACCTTAAGAAACCAAGACCTATAAATAGAGAGGTGGGATATACCGCCATCACTTCACCAGAGACTCTCACTGATGATGTTACCTAGTCACGGTGACGAAATGTCTGAAAACAAACCATCCAGCTCAGCAAGCTAACTTACATACTTATGCTATCCCTTATCAAAAACACCCGCTCCCTTGTCTCTTGCCTCCCTTTCTGTCCTTCCTGTAGCATTAAACTGCTTGTCCTGTCCATCTCTGAGCCATGATTCTGTAATTGCTATGATATCCCAGTCCCATGTTCCCAACCATGCCCTGAGTTCATCTGCCTTCCCTGTGAGGCCCCTTGCATTGAAATAAATGCAGTTTAAATTATCAGTCCTACCTTGTCCCTGACCGTTTGACTCACGTCTTTTCTCAACTGTACCGGTCTCAGATTGATCTCTTTCCTCACTATCTCCCTGGGTCCCACGCCCCCACCTTACTTGTTTAAATTCTCCTGAGTAGCTCGAGCAAATCTCCCTGCAGTATATTAGTCCGATTCCAATTCAGGTGCAATCCAGCCTTCCATTCAGGCCACTTCTATCCAAGAAGAAATTCCAGTGATCCAAAACTGTGAATCCTTCTCCCATACACCAGCTCCTCAGCCATGCATTCATTCACTCTATCCTCCTATTCCTGCCCTCACTAGCATGTAACACCAGGAGCACCAAGGAGGCAACATGGCATTCTGATATTTCGCTGCTCACCACAGGAATGTCTGTCTGTGCCTTTGACTACAGAATCCGATGAACCAATTGAAAAAAAAATCTACTATACATCACTTTGGGCACACAGAGGTCAGTGGTTCTGAAATGCAGGTCTGCTTTGTCACCACTCTCTTTGAAGAATGAATCAATCAAAAGATGCCTCTCCACTTGGGGCCAAACGTGGTCATGTTGCCCTAGCAACAAGCTTTTTCTGGCTGTGGGCACCCCCGAGAATTCAACCCATCCCTCTGCAGGCGGGCATTAGGATGGGCAGAGTGAGGACCAGAAATAAAAACGGCGGAAATGTGCCAATCTCAGACTGTTGGGCTCATGGGACATTGCACACTGTCATGTAGAGTAGCATCACAGTGACACTGTCATGTAGAGTGGTATCTCAGTGACACTGTCGTGTAGAGTGGTATCACAGTGACACTGTCATGTAGAGTGGTATCTCAGTGACACTGTCACGTAGAGTGGTATCACAGTGACACTGTCATGTAGAGTGGTATCACAGTGACGCTGTCATGTAGAGTGGTATCACAGTGACACTGTCATGTAGAGTGGCACCACAGTGACACTGTTGTGTAGAGTGGTATCACAGTGATACTGTCATGTAGAGAGGCATCACAGTGACACTGTCATTTAGAGAGTTATCACAGGCACACTGTCGTGCAGAGTGACATTGCTGTATAAAGCGATATCATAGTGACAGTGCCGTGTAGAGTGATATCACATTGACACTGACAGGCAGAGTGGTATCACAGTGAGACTGACATATGGAGTGGTATCACAGTCACACTGCCATGTAGCGATTTATCCCAGTGAAACTGCCATGTAGACTGGTATCACAGTGACACTGTCATGTAGAGTGGTATCACAGTGACACTGTCATGTAGAGTGGTATCACAGTGACACTGTCATATACAGTGGTATCACAGTGACACTGTCGTGTAGAGTGGTATCACAGTGACACTGTCGTGTAGAGTGGCATCACAGTGACACTGTTGTGTAGAGTGATATCACATTGACACTGACAGGCAGAGTGTTATCACAGTGACACTGTCGTGTAGAGTGGCATCACAGTGACACTGTTGTGTAGAGTGATATCACATTGACACTGACAGGCAGAGTGTTATCACAGTGACACTGTCGTGTAGAGTGGTATCACAGTGATACTGTCGTGTAGAGTGGTATCTCAGTGACACTGTCACGTAGAGTGGTATCTCAGTGACACTGTCACGTAGAGTGGTATCACAGTGACACAGCCATGTAGAGTGGTAACACAGTGACACTGTGGTGTAGAGTGGTATCACAGTGATACTGTCATGTAGAGAGGCATCACAGTGACACTGTCAGTTAGAGAGTTATCACAGGCACACTGTCGTGCAGAGTGGATTCACAGTGACATTGCTGTATAAAGCGATATCAAAGTGACAGTGCTGTGTAGAGTGATATCACATTGACACTGACAGGCAGAGTGGTATCACAGTGAGACTGACATATGGAGTGGTATCACAGTGACACTGTCATGTAGACTGGTATCACAGTGACACTGTCATGTAGAGTGGTATCACAGTGACACTGTCGTGTAGAGTGGTATCACAGTGACACTGTTGTGTAGAGTGGCATCACAGTGACACTGTTGTGTAGAGTGATATCACATTGACACTGTCGTGTAGAGTGGTATCACAGTGACACTGTCGTGTAGAGTGGCATCACAGTGACACTGTTGTGTAGAGTGATATCACATTGACACTGACAGGCAGAGTGGTATCACAGTGAGACTGACATATGGAGTGGTATCACAGTCACACTGCCATGTAGCGATTTATCCCAGTGAAACTGCCATGTAGACTGGTATCACAGTGACACTGTCATGTAGAATGGTATCACAGTGACACTGTCATATACAGTGGTATCACAGTGACACTGTCGTGTAGAGTGATATCACACTGACACTGACAGGCAGAGTGGCATCACAGTGACACTGTCCTGAAGAGAGGAATCACAGTGACACTGATATGTAGAGTGGTATCACAGTGACACTGTCGTGTAGAGTGTTATCACAGTAACACTGTCCTGAAGAGTGGTATCACAGTGACACTGCCGTGTAGAGTGGTATCACATTGATACTGTCATGTAGAGTGGCATCACAGTGACACTGTCGTGTAGAGTGGTATCACAGAGACACTGACGTGTAGAGTGGTATCACAGTAACACTGTCCTGAAGAGTGGTATCACAGTGACGCTGCCGTGTACAGTGATATCACAGTGACACTGTCGTGTAGAGTGGTATCACAGAGACACTGACATGTAGAGCGGTATCACAGTGCCACTGTCATGTAGAGTGGTATCACAGTGACACTGTGGTGTAGAGTGGTATCACAATCACATTGCCGTGTGGAGTGGTATCACAATCACACTGTCATGTACAGTGGTATCACAGTGATACTGTCGTGTAGAGTGGTATCACAGTAACACTGTCCTGAAGAGTGGTATCACAGTGACACTGTCGTGTAGATTGGTATCACAGTGACACTGTCATGTAGAGTGATATCACAGCGACACTGCCACGTAGACTGGTATCACAGTGACACTGTCATATAGAGTGGTATCACTGTGACACTGTTGTGTAGAGTGGTATCACAGTGACAGTGTCATGTAGAGTGGTAACACAGTGACACTGATATGTAGAGTGGTATCACAGTGACACTGATGTGGAGAGTGGTATCACATTGATACTGTCATGTAGAGTGGTATCACAGTGACACTGCCATGTAGAGTGTTATCAAAGTGACACTGTCGTGTAGAGTGGTATCACAATCACATTGCCGTGTGGAGTGGTATCACATTGATACTGTCATGTAGAGTGGTATCACAGTAACACTGTCCTGAAGAGTGGTATCACAGTGACACTGCTGTGTACACTGGTATCACAGTGACACTGTCATGTAGAGTGGTATCACAGTGACACTGTCATGTAGAGTGGTATCACAGTAACACTGTCCTGAAGAGTGGTATCACAGTGATACTGTCGTGTAGAGAGGTATCACAGTAACACTGTCCTGAAGAGTGGTATCACAGTGACACTGCCGTGTAGAGTGGTATCACATTGATACTGTCATGTAGAGTGGTATCACAGTAACACTGTCCTGAAGAGTGGTATCACAGTGATACTGTCGTGTAGAGTGGTATCACAATCACATTGACGTGTGGAGTGGTATCACAGTGACACTCTCATGTAGAGTGGTATCACAGTGACACTGTCATGTAGAGTGGTATCACAGTGACACTGTCGTGTAGAGTGGTATTACAGTGACACTGTCGTGGAGAGAGTTATCGCACTGACACTGACAGGCAGAGTGGTATCACAGTCACACTGTCGTGTAGATTGGTATCACAGTGACACTGTCGTGTAGAGTGGTATCACACTGACACTGACAGGCAGAGTGGTATCACAGTCACACTGTCGTGTAGAGTGGTTTCACAGTGACACTGCTGTATAAGGCGATATCACAGTGACACTGTCGTGTAGAGTGATATCACACTGACACTGACAGGCAGAGTGGTATAACAGTGAGACTGTCATGTAGAGTGGTATCACAGTCACACTGCCATGTAGAGATTTATCCCAGAAAAACTGCCATGTTGACTGGTATCACAGTGACACTGTCATATACAGTGGTATCACAGTGACACTGTCATGCAGAGTGGTATCACAGTGACACTATCATATACAGTGGTATCACAGTGACACTGTCGTATAGTTGTATCACGCTGACACTGTAATGTAGAGTGGTATCACAGTGACACTGCCGTGTAGAGTGGTATCACAGTGACACTGATATGTAGAGTGGTATCACAGGGACACAGTGATGTGGTGTGGTATCACAGTGACACTGAAATGTAGCGAGGCATCACAGTGACACTGATATGTAGAGTGGTAACACAGTGACACTGAAATGTAGAGTGGTATCACAGTGACACTGAAATGTAGCGAGGCATCACAGTGACACTGACGTGTAGTGTGGTATCACAGTGACACTGAAATGTAGTGTGGTTTCACAGTCACACTGCCAAGTAGAGATTTATCCCAGTGAAACTGCCATGTAGAGTGGTATCACAGTAACACTGTCCTGAAGAGTGGTATCACAGTGATACTGTCGTGTAGAGAGGTATCACAGTAACACTGTCCTGAAGAGTGGTATCACAGTGACACTGCCGTGTAGAGTGGTATCACATTGATACTGTCATGTAGAGTGGTATCACAGTAACACTGTCCTGAAGAGTGGTATCACAGTGATACTGTCGTGTAGAGTGGTATCACAATCACATTGACGTGTGGAGTGGTATCACAGTGACACTCTCATGTAGAGTGGTATCACAGTGACACTGTCATGTAGAGTGGTATCACAGTGACACTGTCGTGTAGAGTGGTATTACAGTGACACTGTCGTGGAGAGAGTTATCGCACTGACACTGACAGGCAGAGTGGTATCACAGTCACACTGTCGTGTAGATTGGTATCACAGTGACACTGTCGTGTAGAGTGGTATCACACTGACACTGACAGGCAGAGTGGTATCACAGTCACACTGTCGTGTAGAGTGGTTTCACAGTGACACTGCTGTATAAGGCGATATCACAGTGACACTGTCGTGTAGAGTGATATCACACTGACACTGACAGGCAGAGTGGTATAACAGTGAGACTGTCATGTAGAGTGGTATCACAGTCACACTGCCATGTAGAGATTTATCCCAGAAAAACTGCCATGTTGACTGGTATCACAGTGACACTGTCATATACAGTGGTATCACAGTGACACTGTCATGCAGAGTGGTATCACAGTGACACTATCATATACAGTGGTATCACAGTGACACTGTCGTATAGTTGTATCACGCTGACACTGTAATGTAGAGTGGTATCACAGTGACACTGCCGTGTAGAGTGGTATCACAGTGACACTGATATGTAGAGTGGTATCACAGGGACACAGTGATGTGGTGTGGTATCACAGTGACACTGAAATGTAGCGAGGCATCACAGTGACACTGATATGTAGAGTGGTAACACAGTGACACTGAAATGTAGAGTGGTATCACTGTGACACTGAAATGTAGCGAGGCATCACAGTGACACTGACGTGTAGTGTGGTATCACAGTGACACTGAAATGTAGTGTGGTTTCACAGTCACACTGCCAAGTAGAGATTTATCCCAGTGAAACTGCCATGTAGAGTGGTATCACAGTGACACTGTCATGTAGAGTGATATCACAGCGACACTGTCGTGTAGAGTGGAATCTCAGTGACACTGTCATGTAGAATGGTATCACAGTGACACTGATATGTAGAGTGGTATCACAGTGACACTGATGTGGAGAGTGGTATCACATTGATACTGTCATGTAGAGTGGTATCACAGTGACACTGCCGTGTAGAGTGGTATCACAGGGACACTGTGATGTGGCGTGGTATCACAGTGACACTGTCGTGTAGAGTGGTATCACAGTGACACTGTCGTGTAGAGTGGTATCACAGTCACATTGTCGTGTAGAGTGGTATCACAGTGACACTGTCATGTAGAGTGGTATTACAGTGACACTGTCGTGGAGAGAGTTATCGCACTGACACTGACAGGCAGAGTGGTATCACAGTCACACTGTCGTGTAGAGTGGTTTCACAGTGACACTGCTGTATAAGTCGATATCACAGTGACACTGTCGTGTAGAGTGATATCACACTGACACTGACAGGCAGAGTGGTATAACAGTGAGACTGTCATGTAGAGTGGTATCACAGTCACACTGCCATGTAGAGATTTATCCCAGAAAAACTGCCATGTTGACTGGTATCACAGTGACACTGTCATATACAGTGGTATCACAGTGACACTGTCATGCAGAGTGGTATCACAGTGACACTATCATATACAGTGGTATCACAGTGACACTGTCGTGTAGTTGTATCACGCTGACACTGTAATGTAGAGTGGTATCACAGTGACACTGCCGTGTAGAGTGGTATCACAGTGACACTGATATGTAGAGTGGTATCACAGGGACACAGTGATGTGATGTGGTATCACAGTGACACTGAAATGTAGCGAGGCATCACAGTGACACTGACGCATAGTGTGGTATCACAGTGACACTGTCATGTAGAGTGGTAACACAGTGACACTGATATGTAGAGTGGTATCACAGTGACAGTGTCATGTAGAGTGATATTACACTCACATTGCCCTGTGGAGTGGAATCACAGTGACACTGTCATGTAGAGTGGTATCACAGTGACACTGTCGTGTAGAGTGGTATCACAGTGACACTGATATGTAGAGTGGTATCTCAGTGACACTGTCATGTAGAGTGGTATCACAGTGACACGGTCATGTAGAGTGGTATCACAGTGACACTGTCGTGTAGTGTGGTATCACAGTGACACTGTCATGTATAGTGTTATCACAGTCACACTGCCATGTAGAGATTTATCCCAGTGAAACTGCCATGTAGACTAGTATCACAGTGGCACTGTCATATACAGTGGTATCACAGTGACACTGTCATGTAGAGGGGTATCACAGTGATATGTCCATGTAGAGTGGAATCACAGTCACACTGTCGTGTAGAGATTTATCACAGCGAGACTGCCAAGTAGACTGGTATCACAGTCACACTGCCATATAGAGTGGTATCACAGTGACACTGTAATGTAGAGTGATATCACACTGACATTGACAGGCAGACTGGTATCACAGTGACACTGTCGTGTAGAGTGGTATCACAGTGACACTGTCATGTAGAGTGGTAACACAGTGACACTGATATGTAGAGTGGTATCACAGGGACACTGTCATGTAGAGTGGTATCACAGTGACACTGTCATGTAGAGTGGTAACACAGTGACACTGATATGTAGAGTGGTATCACAGTGACACTGTCATGTAGAGTGGTATCACAGTGATACTGATATGTAGAGGGGTAACACAGTGACACTGATATGTAGAGTGGTAACACAGTGACACTGAAATGTAGAGTGGTATCACAGTGACACTGAAATGTAGCGAGGCATCACAGTGACACTGACGTGTAGTGTGGTATCACAGTGACACTGAAATGTAGTGTGGTTTCACAGTCACACTGCCAAGTAGAGATTTATCCCAGTGAAACTGCCATGTAGAGTGGTATCACAGTGACACTGTCATGTAGAGTGATATCACAGTGACACTGTCGTGTAGAGTGGAATCTCAGTGACACTGTCATGTAGAATGGTATCACAGTGACACTGTCATGTTGAGTGGTATCACAGTAACACTGTCCTGAAAAGTGGTATTACAGTGATACTGTCGTGTAGAGAGGTATCACAGTAACACTGTCCTGAAGAGTGGTATCACAGTGACACTGCCGTGTAGAGTGGTATCACATTGATACTGTCATGTAGAGTGGTATCACAGAAACACTGTCCTGAAGAGTGGTATCACAGTGATACTGTCATATAGAGTGGTATCACAGTGATACTGTCGTGTAGTGTGGTTTCACAGTCACACTGCCAAGTAGAGATTTATCCCAGTGAAACTGCCATGTAGAGTGGTATCACAGTGACACTGTCATGTAGAGTGATATCACAATGACACTGTCGTGTAGAGTGGAATCTCGGTGACACTGTCATGTAGAGTGGTATTACAGAGACACTATCATGTAGAGTGGTATCACAGTGACACTGATATGTAGAGTGGTATCACAGTGACACTGTCATGTAGAGTGGTAACACAGTGACACTGATATGTAGAGTGGTATCACAGTGACACTGTCATATAGAGTGGTATCTCAGTGACACTGTCATGTAGAGTGGTATCACAGTGACACTGCCGTGTAGTGTGGTATCACAGTGACACTGTCATTCAGAGAGTTATCACACTGACACTGACAGGCAGAGTGGTATCACAGTGACACTGTCATGTATAGTGTTATCACAGTCACACTGCCATGTAGAGATTTATCCCAGTGAAACTGCCATGTATACTGGTATCACAGTGACACTGTCATATACAGTGATATCACAGTGACACTGTCGTGTAGAGTGGTATCACAGTGACACTGTCATGTAGAGTGGTAACACAGTGACACTGTACTGTAGAGTGATATCACAGCGACACTGCCACGTAGACTGGTATCACAGTGACACTGTCATGTAGAGTGGTAACACAGTGACACTGATATGTAGAGTGGTATCACAGTGACACTGTCGTGTAGAGTGGTATCATAGTGACACTGTCGTGTAGAGTGGTATCACAGTCACATTGTCGTGTAGAGTGGTATCACAGTGACACTGTCATGTAGAGTGGTATTACAGTGACACTGTCGTGTAGAGTGATATCACACTGACACTGACAGGCAGAGTGGTATAACAGTGAGACTGTCATGTAGAGTGGTATCACAGTCACACTGCCATGTAGAGATTTATCCCAGAAAAACTGCCATGTTGACTCGTATCACAGTGACACTGTCATATACAGTGGTATCACAGTGACACTGTCATGCAGAGTGGTATCACAGTGACACTATCATATACAGTGGTATCACAGTGACACTGTTGTGTAGTTGTATCACGCTGACACTGTAATGTAGAGTGGTATCACAGTGACACTGCCGTGTAGAGTGGTATCACAGTGACACTGATATGTAGAGTGGTATCACAGGGACACAGTGATGTGGTGTGGTATCACAGTGACACTGAAATGTAGCGAGGCATCACAGTGACACTGACGCATAGTGTGGTATCACAGTGACACTGTCATGTAGAGTGGTAACACAGTGACACTGATATGTAGAGTGGTATCACAGTAACACTGTCCTGAAGAGTGGTATCACAGTGATACTGTCGTGTAGAGTGGTATCACAGTGATACTGTCGTGTAGTGTGGTTTCACAGTCACACTGCCAAGTAGAGATTTATCCCAGTGAAACTGCCATGTAGAGTGGTATCACAGTGACACTGTCATGTAGAGTGATATCACAATGACACTGTCGTGTAGAGTGGAATCTCAGTGACACTGTCATGTAGAGTGGTATTACAGTGACACTATCATGTAGAGTGGTATCACAGTGACACTGATATGTAGAGTGGTATCACAGTGACACTGTCATGTAGAGTGGTAACACAGTGACACTGATATGTAGAGTGGTATCACAGTGACACTGTCATATAGAGTGGTATCTCAGTGACACTGTCATGTAGAGTGGTATCACAGTGACACTGCCGTGTAGTGTGGTATCACAGTGACACTGTCATGTAGATTGGTATCACAGTCACACTGTCGTGTAGAGCGGTATCACAGTGAGACTGTCATGTAGAGTGGTATCACAGTGACACTGTCATTCAGAGAGTTATCACACTGAAACTGACAGGCAGAGTGGTATCACAGTGACACTGTCATGTATAGTGTTATCACAGTCACACTGCCATGTAGAGATTTATCCCAGTGAAACTGCCATGTATACTGGTATCACAGTGACACTGTCATATACAGTGATATCACAGTGACACTGTCGTGTAGAGTGGTATCACAGTGACACTGTCATGTAGAGTGGTAACACAGTGACACTGTCATGTAGAGTGATATCACAGCGACACTGCCACGTAGACTGGTATCACAGTGACACTGTCATGTAGAGTGGTAACACAGTGACACTGATATGTAGAGTGGTATCACAGTGACACTGATGTGGAGAGTGGTATCACATTGATACTGTCATGTAGAGTGGTATCACAGGGACACTGTGATGTGGCGTGGTATCACAGTGACACTGTCGTGTAGAGTGGTATCACAGTGACACTGTCGTGTAGAGTGGTATCACAGTCACATTGTCGTGTAGAGTGGTATCACAGTGACACTGTCATGTAGAGTGGTATTACAGTGACACTGTCGTGGAGAGAGTTATCGCACTGACACTGACAGGCAGAGTGGTATCACAGTCACACTGTCGTGTAGAGTGGTTTCACAGTGACACTGCTGTATAAGGCGATATCACAGTGACACTGTCGTGTAGAGTGATATCACACTGACACTGACAGGCAGAGTGGTATAACAGTGAGACTGTCATGTAGAGTGGTATCACAGTCACACTGCCATGTAGAGATTTATCCCAGAAAAACTGCCATGTTGACTGGTATCACAGTGACACTGTCATATACAGTGGTATCACAGTGACACTGTCATGCAGAGTGGTATCACAGTGACACTATCATATACAGTGGTATCACAGTGACACTGTTGTGTAGTTGTATCACGCTGACACTGTAATGTAGAGTGGTATCACAGTGACACTGCCGTGTAGAGTGGTATCACAGTGACACTGATATGTAGAGTGGTATCACAGGGACACAGTGATGTGGTGTGGTATCACAGTGACACTGAAATGTAGCGAGGCATCACAGTGACACTGACGCATAGTGTGGTATCACAGTGACACTGTCATGTAGAGTGGTAACACAGTGACACTGATATGTAGAGTGGTATCACAGTGACAGTGTCATGTAGAGTGATATTACACTCACATTGCCCTGTGGAGTGGAATCACAGTGACACTGTCATGTAGAGTGGTATCACAGTGACACTGTCGTGTAGAGTGGTATCACAGTGACACTGATATGTAGAGTGGTATCTCAGTGACACTGTCATGTAGAGTGGTATCACAGTGACACGGTCATGTAGAGTGGTATCACAGTGACACTGTCGTGTAGAGTGGTATCACAGTGACACTGTCATGTATAGTGTTATCACAGTCACACTGCCATGTAGAGATTTATCCCAGTGAAACTGCCATGTAGGCTAGTATCACAGTGGCACTGTCATATACAGTGGTATCACAGTGACACTGTCATGTAGAGATTTATCACAGCGAGACTGCCAAGTAGACTGGTATCACAGTCACACTGCCATATAGAGTGGTATCACAGTGACACTGTAATGTAGAGTGATATCACACTGACATTGACAGGCAGACTGGTATCACAGTGACACTGTCGTGTAGAGTGGTATCACAGTGACACTGTCATGTAGAGTGGTAACACAGTGACACTGATATGTAGAGTGGTATCACAGGGACACTGTCATGTAGAGTGGTATCACAGTGACACTGTCATGTAGAGTGGTAACACAGTGACACTGATATGTAGAGTGGTATCACAGGGACACTGTCATGTAGAGTGGTATCACAGTGACACTGTCATGTAGAGTGGTATCACAGTGATACTGATATGTAGAGTGGTAACACAGTGACACTGAAATGTAGAGTGGTATCACAGTGACACTGAAATGTAGCGAGTCATCACAGTGACACTGACGTGTAGTGTGGTATCACAGTGACACTGAAATGTAGTGTGGTTTCACAGTCACACTGCCAAGTAGAGATTTATCCCAGTGAAACTGCCATGTAGAGTGGTATCACAGTGACACTGTCATGTAGAGTGATATCACAATGACACTGTCGTGTAGAGTGGAATCTCAGTGACACTGTCATGTAGAGTGGTATTACAGTGACACTATCATGTAGAGTGGTATCACAGTGACACTGATATGTAGAGTGGTATCACAGTGACACTGTCATGTAGAGTGGTAACACAGTGACACTGATATGTAGAGTGGTATCACAGTGACACTGTCATATAGAGTGGTATCTCAGTGACACTGTCATGTAGAGTGGTATCACAGTGACACTGCCGTGTAGTGTGGTATCACAGTGACACTGTCATGTAGATTGGTATCACAGTCACACTGTCGTGTAGAGCGGTATCACAGTGAGACTGTCATGTAGAGTGGTATCACAGTGACACTGTCATTCAGAGAGTTATCACACTGACACTGACAGGCAGAGTGGTATCACAGTGACACTGTCATGTATAGTGTTATCACAGTCACACTGCCATGTAGAGATTTATCCCAGTGAAACTGCCATGTATACTGGTATCACAGTGACACTGTCATATACAGTGATATCACAGTGACACTGTCGTGTAGAGTGGTATCACAGTGACACTGTCATGTAGAGTGGTAACACAGTGACACTGATATGTAGAGTGGTATCACAGGGACACTGTCATGTAGAGTGGTATCACAGTGACACTGTCATGTAGAGTGGTAACACAGTGACACTGATATGTAGAGTGGTATCACAGGGACACTGTCATGTAGAGTGGTATCACAGTGACACTGTCATGTAGAGTGGTATCACAGTGATACTGATATGTAGAGTGGTAACACAGTGACACTGAAATGTAGAGTGGTATCACAGTGACACTGAAATGTAGCGAGGCATCACAGTGACACTGACGTGTAGTGTGGTATCACAGTGACACTGAAATGTAGTGTGGTTTCACAGTCACACTGCCAAGTAGAGATTTATCCCATTGAAACTGCCATGTAGAGTGGTATCACAGTGACACTGTCATGTAGAGTGATATCACAATGACACTGTCGTGTAGAGTGGAATCTCAGTGACACTGTCATGTAGAATGGTATCACAGTGACACTGTCATGTTGAGTGGTATCACAGTAACACTGTCCTGAAGAGTGGTATTACAGTGATACTGTCGTGTAGAGAGGTATCACAGTAACACTGTCCTGAAGAGTGGTATCACAGTGACACTGCCGTGTAGAGTGGTATCACATTGATACTGTCATGTAGAGTGGTATCACAGTAACACTGTCCTGAAGAGTGGTATCACAGTGATACTGTCGTGTAGAGTGGTATCACAGTGATACTGTCGTGTAGTGTGGTTTCACAGTCACACTGCCAAGTAGAGATTTATCCCAGTGAAACTGCCATGTAGAGTGGTATCACAGTGACACTGTCATGTAGAGTGATATCACAATGACACTGTCGTGTAGAGTGGAATCTCAGTGACACTGTCATGTAGAGTGGTATTACAGTGACACTATCATGTAGAGTGGTATCACAGTGACACTGATATGTAGAGTGGTATCACAGTGACACTGTCATGTAGAGTGGTAACACAGTGACACTGATATGTAGAGTGGTATCACAGTGACACTGTCATATAGAGTGGTATCTCAGTGACACTGTCATGTAGAGTGGTATCACAGTGACACTGCCGTGTAGTGTGGTATCACAGTGACACTGTCATGTAGATTGGTATCACAGTCACACTGTCGTGTAGAGCGGTATCACAGTGAGACTGTCATGTAGAGTGGTATCACAGTGACACTGTCATTCAGAGAGTTATCACACTGACACTGACAGGCAGAGTGGTATCACAGTGACACTGTCATGTATAGTGTTATCACAGTTACACTGCCATGTAGAGATTTATCCCAGTGAAACTGCCATGTATACTGGTATCACAGTGACACTGTCATATACAGTGATATCACAGTGACACTGTCGTGTAGAGTGGTATCACAGTGACACTGTCATGTAGAGTGGTAACACAGTGACACTGTCATGTAGAGTGATATCACAGCGACACTGCCACGTAGACTGGTATCACAGTGACACTGTCATGTAGAGTGGTAACACAGTGACACTGATATGTAGAGTGGTATCACAGTGACACTGTCGTGTAGAGTGGTATCACAGTCACATTGTCGTGTAGAGTGGTATCACAGTGACACTGTCATGTAGAGTGGTATTACAGTGACACTGTCGTGGAGAGAGTTATCGCACTGACACTGACAGGCAGAGTGGTATCACAGTCACACTGTCGTGTAGAGTGGTATCACAGTGACACTGATGTGGAGAGTGGTATCACATTGATACTGTCATGTAGAGTGGTATCACAGGGACACTGTGATGTGGCGTGGTATCACAGTGACACTGTCGTGTAGAGTGGTATCACAGTGACACTGTCGTGTAGAGTGGTATCACAGTCACATTGTCGTGTAGAGTGGTATCACAGTGACACTGTCATGTAGAGTGGTATTACAGTGACACTGTCGTGGAGAGAGTTATCGCACTGACACTGACAGGCAGAGTGGTATCACAGTCACACTGTCGTGTAGAGTGGTTTCACAGTGACACTGCTGTATAAGGCGATATCACAGTGACACTGTCGTGTAGAGTGATATCACACTGACACTGACAGGCAGAGTGGTATAACAGTGAGACTGTCATGTAGAGACTTATCCCAGAAAAACTGCCATGTTGACTGGTATCACAGTGACACTGTCATATACAGTGGTATCACAGTGACACTGTCATGCAGAGTGGTATCACAGTGACACTATCATATACAGTGGTATCACAGTGACACTGTCGTGTAGTTGTATCACGCTGACACTGTAATGTAGAGTGGTATCACAGTGACACTGCCGTGTAGAGTGGTATCACAGTGACACTGATATGTAGAGTGGTATCACAGGGACACAGTGATGTGGTGTGGTATCACAGTGACACTGAAATGTAGCGAGGCATCACAGTGACACTGACGCATAGTGTGGTATCACAGTGACAGTGTCATGTAGAGTGATATTACAGTGACACTGATATGTAGAGTGGTATCACAGTGACAGTGTCATGTAGAGTGATATTACACTCACATTGCCCTGTGGAGTGGAATCACAGTGACACTGTCATGTAGAGTGGTATCACAGTGACACTGTCGTGTAGAGTGGTATCACAGTGACACTGATATGTAGAGTGGTATCACAGTGACACTGTCGTGTAGAGTGGTATCACAGTGACACTGCCATGTATAGTGTTATCACAGACACACTGCCATGTAGAGATTTATCCCAGTGAAACTGCCATGTAGACTAGTATCACAGTGGCACTGTCATATACAGTGGTATCACAGTGACACTGTCATGTAGAGGGGTATCACAGTGATATGTCCATGTAGAGTGGAATCACAGTCACACTGTCGTGTAGAGATTTATCACAGCGAGACTGCCAAGTAGACTGGTATCACAGTCACACTGCCATATAGAGTGGTATCACAGTGACACTGTAATGTAGAGTGATATCACACTGACATTGACAGGCAGACTGGTATCACAGTGACACTGTCGTGTAGAGTGGTATCACAGTGACACTGTCATGTAGAGTGGTAACACAGTGACACTGATATGTAGAGTGGTATCACAGGGACACTGTCATGTAGAGTGGTATCACAGTGACACTGTCATGTAGAGTGGTAACACAGTGACACTGATATGTAGAGTGGTATCACAGGGACACTGTCATGTAGAGTGGTATCACAGTGATACTGATATGTAGAGTGGTAACACAGTGACACTGATATGTAGAGTGGTATCACAGTGACACTGAAATGTAGAGTGGTATCACAGTGACACTGAAATGTAGCGAGGCATCACAGTGACACTGACGTGTAGTGTGGTATCACAGTGACACTGAAATGTAGTGTGGTTTCACAGTCACACTGCCAAGTAGAGATTTATCCCAGTGAAACTGCCATGTAGAGTGGTATCACAGTGACACTGTCATGTAGAGTGATATCACAATGACACTGTCGTGTAGAGTGGTATCACAGTGACACTGTCATTTAGAGTGGTAACACAGTGACACTGTCGTGTAGAGTGGTATCACAGTGACACTGTCGTGTAAAGTGGTAACATAGTGACACTGACATGTAGAGTGGTATCACAGTGACACTGTCGTGTAGAGTGGTATCACAGAGACACTGACGTTTAGAGTGGTATCACAGTGACACTCTCAGGTAGAGTGGTATCACATTGACACTGTCATGTAGAGTGGTATCACAGTGACACTGATATGTAGAGTGGTATCACAGTGACACTGTCATGTAGAGTGGTAACACAGTGACACTATCATGTAGAGTGGTATCACAGTGACACTGTCATGTAGAGTGGTAACACAGTGACACTATCATGTAGAGTGGTATCACAGTGACACTGATATGTAGAGTGGTATCACAGTGACACTGCCGTGTAGAGTGGTATCACAGTGACACTGTCATGTAGAGTGGTATCACAGTGACTCTGGCGTGTAGAGTGGTATCACAGTGACTCTGGCGTGCAGAGTGGTATCACAGTGATACTGACATGCAGAGTGGTATCACAGTGACTCTGTCATGTAGAGTGGTATCACAGTGACTCTGTCATGTTGAGTGGTATCACAGTGACACTGCCGTGTAGAGTGGTATCACAGTGACACTGTCATGTAGAGTGGTATCACAGTGACACTGCCGTGTAGAGTGGTATCACAGTGACACTGTCATGTAGAGTGGTAACACAGTGACACTGATATGTAGAGTGGTATCACAGTGACACTGTTGTGTAGAGTGTTATCACAGTGACACTGAAATGTAGAGTGGTATCACCGTGACACTGTCGTGTAGAGTGGTATCACAGTGTCACTGTTGTGTAGAGGGGTATGAAAGTGACAATGATATGTAGAGTGGTATCACATTGATAATGTCAGGTAGAGTGGTATCTCAGTGACACTGTCATGTAGAGTGGTAGTATAGTGGCACTGATATGTAGAGTGGTATCACAATTACACTGTCATGTAGAGTGGTAACGCAGTGACACTGAAATGTAGAGTGGTATCACAGTCACAATGTCTTGTAGAGTGTTATCACAGTGAGACTGTCGTGTACAGTGGTATCATCGTGACACTGTGGTGTAGAGTGGTATCACAGTGACACTGTCATGTAGAGTGGTATCACAGTGACACCGTTGTGTAGAGCGTTATCACAGTGACACTGTCGTGTGGAGTGGTATCACAGTGCGGCTGTCTTGTAGAGTGGTATCACAGTGACACTGTGGTGTAGAGTGGTATCACAGTGACACTGTCATGTATAGTGTTATCACAGTCACACTGCCATGTAGAGATTTATCCAAGTGAAACTGCCATGTATACTGGTATCACAGTGACACTGTCATATACAGTGATATCACAGTGACACTGTCGTGTAGAGTGGTATCACAGTGACACTGTCATGTAGAGTGGTAACACAGTGACACTGTCATGTAGAGTGATATCACAGCGACACTGCCACGTAGACTGGTATCACAGTGACACTGTCATGTAGAGTGGTAACACAGTGACACTGATATGTAGAGTGGTATCACAGTGACACTGATGTGGAGAGTGGTATCACATTGATACTGTCATGTAGAGTGGTATCACAGGGACACTGTGATGTGGCGTGGTATCACAGTGACACTGTCGTGTAGAGTGGTATCACAGTGACACTGTCGTGTAGAGTGGTATCACAGTCACATTGTCGTGTAGAGTGGTATCACAGTGACACTGTCATGTAGAGTGGTATTACAGTGACACTGTCGTGGAGAGAGTTATCGCACTGACACTGACAGGCAGAGTGGTATCACAGTCACACTGTCGTGTAGAGTGGTTTCACAGTGACACTGCTGTATAAGGCGATATCACAGTGACACTGTCGTGTAGAGTGATATCACACTGACACTGACAGGCAGAGTGGTATAACAGTGAGACTGTCATGTAGAGTGGTATCACAGTCACACTGCCATGTAGAGACTTATCCCAGAAAAACTGCCATGTTGACTGGTATCACAGTGACACTGTCATATACAGTGGTATCACAGTGACACTGTCATGCAGAGTGGTATCACAGTGACACTATCATATACAGTGGTATCACAGTGACACTGTCGTGTAGTTGTATCACGCTGACACTGTAATGTAGAGTGGTATCACAGTGACACTGCCGTGTAGAGTGGTATCACAGTGACACTGATATGTAGAGTGGTATCACAGGGACACAGTGATGTGGTGTGGTATCACAGTGACACTGAAATGTAGCGAGGCATCACAGTGACACTGACGCATAGTGTGGTATCACAGTGACACTGTCATGTAGAGTGGTAACACAGTGACACTGATATGTAGAGTGGTATCACAGTGACAGTGTCATGTAGAGTGATATTACACTCACATTGCCCTGTGGAGTGGAATCACAGTGACACTGTCATGTAGAGTGGTATCACAGTGACACTGTCGTGTAGAGTGGTATCACAGTGACACTGATATGTAGAGTGGTATCTCAGTGACACTGTCATGTAGAGTGGTATCACAGTGACACGGTCATGTAGAGTGGTATCACAGTGACACTGTCGTGTAGAGTGGTATCACAGTGACACTGTCATGTATAGTGTTATCACAGTCACACTGCCATGTAGAGATTTATCCCAGTGAAACTGCCATGTAGACTAGTATCACAGTGGCACTGTCATATACAGTGGTATCACAGTGACACTGTCATGTAGAGGGGTATCACAGTGATATGTCCATGTAGAGTGGAATCACAGTCACACTGTCGTGTAGAGATTTATCACAGCGAGACTGCCAAGTAGACTGGTATCACAGTCACACTGCCATATAGAGTGGTATCACAGTGACACTGTAATGTAGAGTGATATCACACTGACATTGACAGGCAGACTGGTATCACAGTGACACTGTCGTGTAGAGTGGTATCACAGTGACACTGTCATGTAGAGTGGTAACACAGTGACACTGATATGTAGAGTGGTATCACAGGGACACTGTCATGTAGAGTGGTATCACAGTGACACTGTCATGTAGAGTGGTAACACAGTGACACTGATATGTAGAGTGGTATCACAGGGACACTGTCATGTAGAGTGGTATCACAGTGACACTGTCATGTAGAGTGGTATCACAGTGATACTGATATGTAGAGTGGTAACACAGTGACACTGATATGTAGAGTGGTATCACAGTGACACTGAAATGTAGAGTGGTATCACAGTGACACTGAAATGTAGCGAGGCATCACAGTGACACTGACGTGTAGTGTGGTATCACAGTGACACTGAAATGTAGTGTGGTTTCACAGTCACACTGCCAAGTAGAGATTTATCCCAGTGAAACTGCCATGTAGAGTGGTATCACAGTGACACTGTCATGTAGAGTGATATCACAGTGACACTGTCGTGTAGAGTGGAATCTCAGTGACACTGTCATGTAGAATGGTATCACAGTGACACTGTCATGTTGAGTGGTATCACAGTAACACTGTCCTGAGGAGTGGTATTACAGTGATACTGTCGTGTAGAGAGGTATCACAGTAACACTGTGCTGAAGAGTGGTATCACAGTGACACTGTCGTGTAGAGTGGTATCACAGTGACACTGATATGTAGAGTGGTATCACAGTGACACGGTCATGTAGAGTGGTATCACAGTGACACTGTCGTGTAGAGTGGTATCACAGTGACACTGCCATGTATAGTGTTATCACAGTCACACTGCCATGTAGAGATTTATCCCAGTGAAACTGCCATGTAGACTAGTATCACAGTGGCACTGTCATATACAGTGGTATCACAGTGACACTGTCATGTAGAGGGGTATCACAGTGATATGTCCATGTAGAGTGGAATCACAGTCACACTGTCGTGTAGAGATTTATCACAGCGAGACTGCCAAGTAGACTGGTATCACAGTCACACTGCCATATAGAGTGGTATCACAGTGACACTGTAATGTAGAGTGATATCACACTGACATTGACAGGCAGACTGGTATCACAGTGACACTGTCGTGTAGAGTGGTATCACAGTGACACTGTCATGTAGAGTGGTAACACAGTGACACTGATATGTAGAGTGGTATCACAGGGACACTGTCATGTAGAGTGGTATCACAGTGACACTGTCATGTAGAGTGGTAACACAGTGACACTGATATGTAGAGTGGTATCACAGGGACACTGTCATGTAGAGTGGTATCACAGTGATACTGATATGTAGAGTGGTAACACAGTGACACTGATATGTAGAGTGGTATCACAGTGACACTGAAATGTAGAGTGGTATCACAGTGACACTGAAATGTAGCGAGGCATCACAGTGACACTGACGTGTAGTGTGGTATCACAGTGACACTGAAATGTAGTGTGGTTTCACAGTCACACTGCCAAGTAGAGATTTATCCCAGTGAAACTGCCATGTAGAGTGGTATCACAGTGACACTGTCATGTAGAGTGATATCACAATGACACTGTCGTGTAGAGTGGTATCACAGTGACACTGTCATTTAGAGTGGTAACACAGTGACACTGTCGTGTAGAGTGGTATCACAGTGACACTGTCGTGTAGAGTGGTAACACAGTGACACTGACATGTAGAGTGGTATCACAGTGACACTGTCGTGTAGAGTGGTATCACAGAGACACTGACATTTAGAGTGGTATCACAGTGACACTCTCAGGTAGAGTGGTATCACATTGACACTGTCATGTAGAGTGGTATCACAGTGACACTGATATGTAGAGTGGTATCACAGTGACACTGTCATGTAGAGTGGTAACACAGTGACACTATCATGTGGAGTGGTATCACAGTGACACTGTCATGTAGAGTGGTAACACAGTGACACTATCATGTAGAGTGGTATCACAGTGACACTGATATGTAGAGTGGTATCACAGTGACACTGCCGTGTAGAGTGGTATCACAGTGACACTGTCATGTAGAGTGGTATCACAGTGACTCTGGCGTGTAGAGTGGTATCACAGTGACTCTGGCGTGCAGAGTGGTATCACAGTGATACTGACATGCAGAGTGGTATCACAGTGACTCTGTCATGTAGAGTGGTATCACAGTGACTCTGTCATGTTGAGTGGTATCACAGTGACACTGTCATGTAGAGTGGTATCACAGTGACACTGCCGTGTAGAGTGGTATCACAGTGACACTGTCATGTAGAGTGGTAACACAGTGACACTGATATGTAGAGTGGTATCACAGTGACACTGTTGTGTAGAGTGTTATCACAGTGACACTGAAATGTAGAGTGGTATCACCGTGACACTGTCGTGTAGAGTGGTATCACAGTGTCACTGTTGTGTAGAGGGGTATGAAAGTGACACTGATATGTAGAGTGGTATCACATTGATAATGTCAGGTAGAGTGGTATCTCAGTGACACTGTCATGTAGAGTGGTAGTACAGTGGCACTGATATGTAGAGTGGTATCACAGGGACACTGTCATGTAGAGTGGTAACGCAGTGACACTGAAATGTAGAGTGGCATCACAGTCACAATGTCTTGTAGAGTGTTATCACAGTGAGAGTGTCGTGTACAGTGGTATCATCGTGACACTGTGGTGTAGAGTGGTATCACAGTGACACTGTCGTGTAGAGTGGTATCACAGTGACACTGTTGTGTAGAGCGTTATCACAGTGACACTGTCGTGTGGAGTGGTATCACAGTGCGGCTGTCTTGTAGAGTGGTATCACAGTGACACTGTGGTGTAGAGTGGTATCACAGTGACACTGTCGTGTAGAGTGGTGTCACAGTGACACTGTTGTGTAGAGTGTTATTACAGTGACACTGTCGTGTAGAGTGGTATCACAGTGACACTGTCATGTATAGTGTTATCACAGTCACACTGCCATGTAGAGATTTATCCCAGTGAAACTGCCATGTGTACTGGTATCACAGTGACACTGTCATATACAGTGATATCACAGTGACACTGTCGTGTAGAGTGGTATCACAGTGACACTGTCATGTAGAGTGGTAACACAGTGACACTGTCATGTAGAGTGATATCACAGCGACACTGCCACGTAGACTGGTATCACAGTGACACTGTCATGTAGAGTGGTAACACAGTGACACTGATATGTAGAGTGGTATCACAGTGACACTGATGTGGAGAGTGGTATCACATTGATACTGTCATGTAGAGTGGTATCACAGGGACACTGTGATGTGGCGTGGTATCACAGTGACACTGTCGTGTAGAGTGGTATCACAGTGACACTGTCGTGTAGAGTGGTATCACAGTCACATTGTCGTGTAGAGTGGTATCACAGTGACACTGTCATGTAGAGTGGTATTACAGTGACACTGTCGTGGAGAGAGTTATCGCACTGACACTGACAGGCAGAGTGGTATCACAGTCACACTGTCGTGTAGAGTGGTTTCACAGTGACACTGCTGTATAAGGCGATATCACAGTGACACTGTCGTGTAGAGTGATATCACACTGACACTGACAGGCAGAGTGGTATAACAGTGAGACTGTCATGTAGAGTGGTATCACAGTCACACTGCCATGTAGAGACTTATCCCAGAAAAACTGCCATGTTGACTGGTATCACAGTGACACTGTCATATACAGTGGTATCACAGTGACACTGTCATGCAGAGTGGTATCACAGTGACACTATCATATACAGTGGTATCACAGTGACACTGTCGTGTAGTTGTATCACGCTGACACTGTAATGTAGAGTGGTATCACAGTGACACTGCCGTGTAGAGTGGTATCACAGTGACACTGATATGTAGAGTGGTATCACAGGGACACAGTGATGTGGTGTGGTATCACAGTGACACTGAAATGTAGCGAGGCATCACAGTGACACTGACGCATAGTGTGGTATCACAGTGACACTGTCATGTAGAGTGGTAACACAGTGACACTGATATGTAGAGTGGTATCACAGTGACAGTGTCATGTAGAGTGATATTACACTCACATTGCCCTGTGGAGTGGAATCACAGTGACACTGTCATGTAGAGTGGTATCACAGTGACACTGTCGTGTAGAGTGGTATCACAGTGACACTGATATGTAGAGTGGTATCACAGTGACACGGTCATGTAGAGTGGTATCACAGTGACACTGTCGTGTAGAGTGGTATCACAGTGACACTGCCATGTATAGTGTTATCACAGTCACACTGCCATGTAGAGATTTATCCCAGTGAAACTGCCATGTAGACTGGTATCACAGTGACTCTATCATATACAGTGGTATCACAGTGACACTGTCATGTAGAGGGGTATCACAGTGATATGTCCATGTAGAGTGGAATCACAGTCACACTGTCGTGTAGAGATTTATCACAGCGAGACTGCCAAGTAGACTGGTATCACAGTCACACTGCCATATAGAGTGGTATCACAGTGACACTGTAATGTAGAGTGATATCACACTGACATTGACAGGCAGACTGGTATCACAGTGACACTGTCGTGTAGAGTGGTATCACAGTGACACTGTCATGTAGAGTGGTAACACAGTGACACTGATATGTAGAGTGGTATCACAGGGACACTGTCATGTAGAGTGGTATCACAGTGACACTGTCATGTAGAGTGGTAACACAGTGACACGAATATGTAGAGTGGTATCACAGGGACACTGTCATGTAGAGTGGTATCACAGTGACACTGTCATGTAGAGTGGTAACACAGTGACACTGATATGTAGAGTGGTATCACAGGGACACTGTCATGTAGAGTGGTATCACAGTGATACTGATATGTAGAGTGGTAACACAGTGACACTGATATGTAGAGTGGTATCACTGTGACACTGAAATGTAGCGAGGCATCACAGTGACACTGACGTGTAGTGTGGTATCACAGTGACACTGAAATGTAGTGTGGTTTCACAGTCACACTGCCAAGTAGAGATTTATCCCAGTGAAACTGCCATGTAGAGTGGTATCACAGTGACACTGTCATGTAGAGTGATATCACAATGACACTGTCATGTAGAGTGGTATCACAGTGACACTGTCATTTAGAGTGGTAACACAGTGACACTGTCGTGTAGAGTGGTATCACAGTGACACTGTCGTGTAGAGTGGTAACACAGTGACACTGACATGTAGAGTGGTATCACAGTGACACTGTCGTGTAGAGTGGTATCACAGAGACACTGACGTTTAGAGTGGTATCACAGTGACACTCTCAGGTAGAGTGGTATCACATTGACACTGTCATGTAGAGTGGTATCACAGTGACACTGTCGTGTAGAGTGGTATCATAGAGACACTGACGTTTAGAGTGGTATCACAGTGACACTCTCAGGTAGAGTGGTATCACATTGACACTGTCATGTAGAGTGGTATCACAGTGACACTGATATGTAGAGTGGTATCACAGTGACACTGTCATGTAGAGTGGTAACACAGTGACACTATCATGTAGAGTGGTATCACAGTGACACTGTCATGTAGAGTGGTATCACAGTGACACTGTCATGTAGAGTGGTATCACAGTGACTCTGGCGTGTAGAGTGGTATCACAGTGACTCTGGCGTGCAGAGTGGTATCACAGTGATACTGACATGCAGAGTGGTATCACAGTGACTCTGTCATGTTGAGTGGTATCACAGTGATACTTACATGCAGAGTGGTATCACAGTGACTCTATCATGTAGAGTGGTATCACAGTGACTCTGTCATGTTGAGTGGTATCACAGTGACACTGCCGTGTAGAGTGGTATCACAGTGACACTGTCATGTAGAGTGGTATCACAGTGACACTGCCGTGTAGAGTGGTATCACAGTGACACTGTCATGTAGAGTGGTAACACAGTGACACTGATATGTAGAGTGGTATCACAGTGACACTGTTGTGTAGAGTGTTATCACAGTGACACTGACAGGCAGAGTGGTATCACAGTCACACTGTCGTGTAGAGTGGTTTCACAGTGACACTGCTGTATAAGGCGATATCACATTGACACTGTCGTGTAGAGTGATATCACACTGACACTGACAGGCAGAGTGGTATAACAGTGAGACTGTCATGTAGAGTGGTATCACAGTCACACTGCCATGTAGAGACTTATCCCAGAAAAACTGCCATGTTGACTGGTATCACAGTGACACTGTCATATACAGTGGTATCACAGTGACACTGTCATGCAGAGTGGTATCACAGTGACACTATCATATACAGTGGTATCACAGTGACACTGTCGTGTAGTTGTATCACGCTGACACTGTAATGTAGAGTGGTATCACAGTGACACTGCCGTGTAGAGTGGTATCACAGTGACACTGATATGTAGAGTGGTATCACAGGGACACAGTGATGTGGTGTGGTATCACAGTGACACTGAAATGTAGCGAGGCATCACAGTGACACTGACGCATAGTGTGGTATCACAGTGACACTGTCATGTAGAGTGGTAACACAGTGACACTGATATGTAGAGTGGTATCACAGTGACAGTGTCATGTAGAGTGATATTACACTCACATTGCCCTGTGGAGTGGAATCACAGTGACACTGTCATGTAGAGTGGTATCACAGTGACACTGTCGTGTAGAGTGGTATCACAGTGACACTGATATGTAGAGTGGTATCACAGTGACACGGTCATGTAGAGTGGTATCACAGTGACACTGTCGTGTAGAGTGGTATCACAGTGACACTGCCATGTAGAGGGGTATCACAGTGATATGTCCATGTAGAGTGGAATCACAGTCACACTGTCGTGTAGAGATTTATCACAGCGAGACTGCCAAGTAGACTGGTATCACAGTCACACTGCCATATAGAGTGGTATCACAGTGACACTGTAATGTAGAGTGATATCACACTGACATTGACAGGCAGACTGGTATCACAGTGACACTGTCGTGTAGAGTGGTATCACAGTGACACTGTCATGTAGAGTGGTAACACAGTGACACTGATATGTAGAGTGGTATCACAGGGACACTGTCATGTAGAGTGGTATCACAGTGACACTGTCATGTAGAGTGGTAACACAGTGACACTGATATGTAGAGTGGTATCACAGGGACACTGTCATGTAGAGTGGTATCACAGGGACACTGTCATGTAGAGTGGTATCACAGTGACACTGTCATGTAGAGTGGTAACACAGTGACACTGATATGTAGAGTGGTATCACAGGGACACTGTCATGTAGAGTGGTATCACAGTGATACTGATATGTAGAGTGGTAACACAGTGACACTGATATGTAGAGTGGTATCACAGTGACACTGAAATGTAGAGTGGTATCACAGTGACACTGAAATGTAGCGAGGCATCACAGTGACACTGACGTGTAGTGTGGTATCACAGTGACACTGAAATGTAGTGTGGTTTCACAGTCACACTGCCAAGTAGAGATTTATCCCAGTGAAACTGCCATGTAGAGTGGTATCACAGTGACACTGTCATGTAGAGTGATATCACAATGACACTGTCGTGTAGAGTGGTATCACAGTGACACTATCATTTAGAGTGGTAACACAGTGACACTGTCGTGTAGAGTGGTATCACAGTGACACTGTCGTGTAGAGTGATAACACAGTGACACTGACGTTTAGAGTGGTATCACAGTGACACTGTCGTGTAGAGTGGTATCACATTGACACTGTCATGTAGAGTGGTATCACAGTGACACTGATATGTAGAGTGGTATCACAGTGACACTGTCATGTAGAGTGGTAACACAGTGACACTATCATGTAGAGTGGTATCACAGTGACACTGTCATGTAGAGTGGTAACACAGTGACACTATCATGTAGAGTGGTATCACAGTGACACTGATATGTAGAGTGGTATCACAGTGACACTGCCGTGTGGAGTGGTATCACAGTGACTCTGGCGTGTAGAGTGGTATCACAGTGACTCTGGCGTGCAGAGTGGTATCACAGTGATACTGACATGCAGAGTGGTATCACAGTGACTCTGTCATGTAGAGTGGTATCACAGTGACTCTGTCATGTTGAGTGGTATCACAGTGACACTGCCGTGTAGAGTGGTATCACAGTGACACTGTCATGTAGAGTGGTATCACAGTGACACTGCCGTGTAGAGTGGTATCACAGTGACACTGTCATGTAGAGTGGTAACACAGTGACACTGATATGTAGAGTGGTATCACAGTGACACTGTTGTGTAGAGTGTTATCACAGTGACACTGAAATGTAGAGTGGTATCACCGTGGCACTGTCATGTAGAGTGGTATCACAGTGTCACTGTTGTGTAGAGGGGTATGAAAGTGACACTGATATGTAGAGTGGTATCACATTGATAATGTCAGGTAGAGTGGTATCTCAGTGACACTGTCATGTAGAGTGGTAGTACAGTGGCACTGATATGTAGAGTGATATCACAATTACACTGTCATGTAGAGTGGTAACGCAGTGACACTGAAATGTAGAGTGGTATCACAGTCACAATGTCTTGTAGAGTGTTATCACAGTGAGACTGTCGTGTACAGTGGTATCATCGTGACACTGTGGTGTAGAGTGGTATCACAGTGACACTGTCGTGTAGAGTGGTATCACAGTGCGGCTGTCTTGTAGAGTGGTATCACAGTGACACTGTGGTGTAGAGTGGTATCACAGTGACACTGTCGTGTAGAGTGGTGTCACAGTGACACTGTTGTGTAGAGTGTTATTACAGTGACACTGTCGTGTAGAGTGGTATCTCAGTCACACTGTCATGTCGAGTGGTATCACAGTGACACTGTCGTTTAGAGTGGTAACACCGTGACACTGATATGTAGAGTGGTATCACAGTCACACTGTTGTGTAGAGCGTTATCGCAGTGACACTGCCGTGTAGAGGGGTATGGAAGTGACACTGAAATGTAGAGTGGTATCACAGTGACACTGATATGTAGAGTGGTATCATAGTGACACTGTCATGTTGAGATTTATCCCAGTGAAACTGCCATGTAGACTCGTATCACAGTGGCACTGTCATATACAGTGGTATCACAGTGACACTGTGGTGTAGAGTGGTATCACAGTGATATGTCCATGTAGAGTGGTATCACAGTCACACTGCCATGTCAAGATTTATCACAGCGACACTGCCACGTAGACTGGTATCATAGTGACACTGTCATATAGAGTGGTATCACAGTGACACTGTAATGTAGAGTGGTATCATAGTGACACTGTCATGTAGAGTTGTATCACAGTGATACTGTCATGTAGAGTGGTATCACAGTGACACTGTCGTGTAGAGTGGTAACACAGTGACACTGATATGTAGAGTGGTATCACAGTGACACTGTCATGTAGAGTGGTATCACATTGATACTGTCATGTAGAGTGTTATCACAGTGAGACTGTCGTGTAGAGTGGTATCACAGTGACACTGTTGTGTAGAGTGTTATCACAGTGACACTGTCGTTTAGAGTGGTCACACCGTGACACTGATATGTAGAGTGGTATCACAGTGATACTGTCATGTAGAGTGGTAACACAGTGACACTGATATGTTGAGTGGTATCACAGTGACAGTGTCGTGTAGAGATATTACACTCACATTGCCGTGTGGAGTGGAATCACAGTGAGACTGACATGTAGAATGGTATCACAGTGACACTGTCATGCCGAGAGGTATCACAGTGACACTGAAATGTCGAGTGGTATCTCAGTGACACTGTCATGCCGAGAGGTATCACAGTGACACTGTCATGTAGAGTGGTATCACAGTGAGACTGTCGTGTAGAGTGGTATCACAGTGACACTGTCATGTAGAGCAATATCACAGTCACACTGTCGTGTAGAGTGGTATCACAGTGACACTGTCATTTAGAGAGTTATCACACTGACACTGACAGGCAGAGTGGTATCACAGTCACACTGCCATGTAGAGATTTATCCCAGTGAAACTGCTATGTAGACTGGTATCACAGTGACACTGTCATGTAGAGTGATATCACAGTCATATGACCATGTAGAGTGGTATCACAGTCACACTGCCATGTCGAGATTTATCACAGCGAGACTACCAAGTAGACTGGTATCACAGTCACACTGTCATATAGAGTGGTATCACAGTGACACTGTAATGTAGAGTGGTATCACAGTGACATTGAAATGTAGCGAGGCATCACAGTGACACTGACGTGTAGAGTGGTATCACAGTGACACTGTCGTGTAGAGTGGTATCACAGTGACACTGTCGTGTAGAGTGGTATGACAGTGACACTGAAATGTAGAGTGGTATCACAGTGACACTGTCGTGTAGAGTGGTATCACAGTGACACTGTTGTGTAGAGTGTTATCACAGTGACACTGATATGTAGAGTGGTATCACAGTGAAACTGTCGTGTAGAGTGGTATCACAGTGACACTGTCGTGTGGAGTGGTATCACATTGATACTGTCATGTAGAGTGGTATCACAGTGACACTGATATGTAGAGTGGTATCACAGTGACACTGTCATGTAGAGTGGTAACACCGTGACACTGATATGTAGAGTGGTATCACAGTGACACTGTCATGTAGAGTGGTATCACAGTCACACTGTCGTGTAGAGTGGCATCACAGTGACACTGTCATGTAGAGTGCTATCACAGTGACACTGATATGTAGAGTGGTATCACAGTGAAACTGTCGTGTAGAGTGGTATCACAGTGACACTGTCGTGTGGAGTGGTATCACATTGATACTGTCATGTAGAGTGGTATCACAGTGACACTGATATGTAGAGTGGTATCACAGTGACACTGTCATGTAGAGTGGTAACACCGTGACACTGATATGTAGAGTGGTATCACAGTGACACTGTCATGTAGAGTGGTATCACAGTCACACTGTCGTGTAGAGTGGTATCACAGTGACACTGTCATGTAGAGTGCTATCACAGTGACACTGAAATGTAGAGTGGTATCACAGTCACACTGTCGTGTAGAGTGGTATGACAGTGACACTGAAATGTAGAGTGGTATCACAGTGACACTGACGTGTAGAGTGGTATCACAGTGACACTGTCGTGTAGAGTGGTATCACAGTGACACTGTCGTGTAGAGTGGTATGACAGTGACACTGAAATGTAGAGTGGTATCACAGTGACACTGTCGTGTAGAGTGGTATCACAGTGACACTGTTGTGTAGAGTGTTATCACAGTGACACTGATATGTAGAGTGGTATCACAGTGAAACTGTCGTGTAGAGTGGTATCACAGTGACACTGTCGTGTGGAGTGGTATCACATTGATACTGTCATGTAGAGTGGTATCACAGTGACACTGATATGTAGAGTGGTATCACAGTGACACTGTCATGTAGAGTGGTAACACCGTGACACTGATATGTAGAGTGGTATCACAGTGACACTGTCATGTAGAGTGGTAACACCGTGACACTGATATGTAGAGTGGTATCACAGTCACACTGTCGTGTAGAGTGGTGTCACAGTGACACTGTCATTTAGAGAGTTATCACACTGACACTGACAGGCAGAGTGGTATCACAGTGAGACTGTCATGTATAGTGTTATCACAGTCACACTGCCATGTAGAGATTTATCCCAGTGAAACTGCCATGTAGACTGGTATCACAGTGACACTGTCACATACAGTGGTATCACAGTGACACTGTCATGTAGAGTGATATCACAGTGATATGTCCATGTAGAGTGGTATCACAGTCAAACTGCCATGTCAAGATTTATCACAGCGACACTCCCACGTAGACTGGTATCACAGGGACACTGTTATGTGGTGTGGTATCACAGTGACACTGTAATGTAGAGTGATATCATACTGACATTGACAGGCAGACTGGTATCACAGTAACACTGTTGTGTAGAGTGGAATCACAGTGACACTGTCATGTAGAGTGTTATCACAGTCACACTGTCATGTAGAGTGGTATCACAGTGACACTGTCGTGTAGAGTGGTATCACAGTGACTCTGTCATGTAGAGTGGTATCTCAGTCACACTGTCTTGTAGAGTGGTATCACAGTGACACTGTCGTTTAGAGTGTTATCACAGTGACACTGTCGTGTAGAGTGGTATCTCAGTGACACTGTCGTGTGGAGTGGTATCACAGTGACACTGAAATGTAGCGAGGCATCACAGTGACACTGTCATTTAGAGTGGTATCACAGTGACACAGGCGATGGAAGAATTGTTCGATGTCACGTCGTGTATTAAATTCATTGATGCGTGGGCGGAGGGGGATGAAGGTGAGTCCTTTGCTGAGGACTGATCGTTCGTTCTCAGTGAGTGGGAGGTCTGGAGGGATGGTGAAAACTCGGCAGGGCCGGGAGCTGGGACATGTAGAACAGTTGATCTTCCGTAATTACACTGGCACCACTCCCCACCTCTTCCTCCGCTACATTGATGACTGCATTGGCGCCACCTCGTGCTCCCGCGAGGAGGTTGAGCAATTCATCAACTTCACCAACACATTCCACCCTGACCTTAAATTTACCTGGACCATCTGTGACACCTCCCTCCCCTTCCTGGACCTCTCCATCTCCATTAGTGACGACCGACTTGACACTGACATTTTTTACAAACCCACCGACTCCCATAGCTACCTGGATTACACCTCTTCCCATCCTATCTCTTGCAAAAATGCCACCCCGTATTCCCAATTTCTCCGCCTCCGCCGTATCTGCTCCCAGGAGGACCAGTTCCACCACAGAACACACCAGATGACCTCCTTCTTTAGAGACCGCAATTTCCCTTCCCACGTGGTTAAAGATGCCCTCCAACGCATCTCGTCCACATCCCGCACCTCCGCCCTCAGACCCCACCCCTCCAACCGTAACAAGGACAGAACGCCCCTGGTGCTCACCTTCCACCCTACAAACCTTCGCATCAACCAAATCATCCACCGACATTTCCGCCACCTCCAAAAAGACCCCACCACCAGGGATATATTTCCCTCCCCACCCCTTTCCGCCTTCCGCAAAGACCATTCCCTCCGTGACTACCTGGTCGGGTCCACACCTCCCTACGACCCACCCTCCCATTTTGGCACCTTCCCCTGCCACCACAGGAACTCTAAAACCTGTGCCCACACCTCCTCCCTCACCTCTATCCAAGGCCCTAAAGGAGCCTTCCACATCCATCAAAGTTTCACCTGCACATCCACTAATGTCATTTATTGTATCCGTTGCTCCCGATGTGGTCTCCTCTACATTGGGGCGTCTTCTAGCAGAGCGATTTAGGGAACATCTCCGAGACACCTGCACCAATCAACCAAACCACCCCGTGGCCCAACATTTCAACTCCCCCTCCCACTCTGCCGAGGACATGGAGGTCCTGGGCCTCCTTCACCGCCGCTCCCTCACCACCAGACGCCTGGAGGAAGAACGCCTCATCTTCCGCCTCGGAACACTTCAACCCCAGGGCATCAATGTGGATTTCAACAGCTTCCTCATTTCCCCTTCCCCCACCTCATCCTAGTTTCAAACTTCCAGCTAAGCACTGTCTCCTGACTTGTCCGACCTGCCTATCTCCTTTTCCACCTATCCACTCCACCCTCACCTCCTTGACCTATCACCTTCATCCCCTCCCCCACTCACCCATTGTACTCTATGCTACTTTCTCCCCATCCCCACCCTCCTCTAGCTTATCTCTCCACGCTTCAGGCTCTCTGCCTTTATTCCTGATGAAGGGCTTTTGCCCGAAACGTCGATTTCGCTGCTCCTTGGATGCTGCCTGAACTGCTGTGCTCTTCCAGCACCACTAATCCAGTATTTGGTTTTCAGCATCTGCTGTCATTGCTTTTACCTTCACAGTCACATTGTCATGTAGAGTGGTATCACAGTGACACTGTCATGTAGAGCGGTTTCACAGTGACACTGTTGTGTAGAGTGGTTCACAGTGACACTGTTGTGTAGAGTGGTTCACAGTGACACTGCCATGTAGAGAGGTATGAAAGACACTGAAATGTAGAGTAGTATCACAGTCACACTGTTGTGTAGAGTGGTATCACAGTGACAGTGTTGTGTAGAGTGGTATCACAGTGACACTGTCGTGAAGAGTGATATCACAGTTACACTGTCATGTAGAGTGGTATCACAGTGATACTGTCATGTAGAGTGGTATCAGAGTGACACTGTCATTTAGAGAGTTATCACAGTGACACTGTCATTTCGAGTGGCATCACACTGACACTGACAGGCAGAGTGGTATCACAGTCACACTGTCGTGTAGAGTGGTTTCACAGTGACACTGCTGTATAAAGTGATATCAGAGTGACAGTGTCATGTAGAGTGATATCACACTGACACTGACAGGCAGAGTGGTATCACAGTGAGCCTGTCATGTAGAATGTTATCACAGTGACACTGTCGTGTAGAGGGGTATCACAGTCACATTGCCATGTGGAGTGGTATCACAGTGACACTGATATGTAGAGTGGTATCACAGTGACACTGTCATATAGAGTGGTATCACAGTGATACTGGCGTGTAGAGTGGTATCACAGTGACACTGAAATGTAGAGTGGTATCACAGTGACACTGATATGTAGAGTGGTATCTCAGTGACACTGTCATGTAGAGTGGTATCACAGTGACAGTGTCATGTAGAGTGGTATCACGGTGACACTGTCATGTAGAGTGGTATCACAGTCACGCTGTCGTGTAGAGTGGTTTCACAGTGACACTGCTGTATAAAGTGATATCATAGTGAAAGTGTCGTGTAGAGTGATATCACACTGACACTGACATGCAGAGTGGTATCACAGTGACACTGTCATGTAGAGTGGTATCACAGTGACACTGTCGTGAAGAGTGATATCACAGTTACACTGTCATGTAGAGTGGCATCACAGTCACGCTGTCGTGTAGAGTGGTTTCATCGTGACACTGCTGTATTAAGTGATATCATAGTGAAAGTGTCGTGTAGAGTGATATCACACTGACACTGACAGGCAGAGTGGTATCACAGTGAGACTGTCATGTAGAGTGTTATCACAGTGACACTGTCGTGTAGAGTGGTATCACAGTGACACTATCATGTAGAGTGGTATCACAGTGACACTGTCGTGAAGAGTGATATCACAGTTACACTGTCATGTAGAGTGGTATCACAGTGACACTGTCATGTAGAGTGGTATCACAGTCACGCTGTCGTGTAGAGTGGTTTCATCGTGACACTGCTGTATAAAGTCATATCATAGTGAAAGTGTCGTGTAGAGTGATATCACACTGACACTGACAGGCAGAGTGGTATCACAGTGAGACTGTCATGTAGAGTGTTATCACAGTGACACTGTCGTGTAGATTGGTATCACAGTGACATTGCCGTGTGGAGTAGTATCACAGTGACACTGTCGTGTAGCGTGGTATCACAGTGAGACTGTCATGTAGAGTGTTATCACAGTGAGACTGTCATGTCGAGTGGTATCACAGTGACACTGTCATATACAGTGGTATCACAGTGACACTGTTGTTTAGAGTGGTATCACAATCACATTGCCGTGTGGAGTGGTATCACAGGGACACTGTCGTGTAGAGTGGTATCACAGTCACATTGCCGTGTGGAGTGGTATCACAGTGACACTGTTCTGTAGAGTGGTATCACAGTGACACTGTCGTGTGTTGTCGTATCACAGTGACACTGAAATGTAGAGTGGTATCACAGTGACACTGTCATGAAGAGTGATATCACAGTGACACTGTCATGTAGAGTGGTATCACAGTGACACCGTTGTGCAGAGTGGTATCACCGTGACACTGTCATGTAGAGTGGTATCACAGTGACACTGTTGTATAGAGTGGTTCACAGTGACACTGTCGTGTAGAGTGGTATCACAGTGACACTGTCGTGTAGAGTGGTATCACAGTGACACTGTCATGTCGAGTGGTAACACAATGACACTGATATGTAGAGTGGTATCACAGTGACACTGTTATGCTGAGTGTTATCACAGTGACACTGTCGTGTAGAGTGGTATCACAGTGACACTGTCATGTAGAGTGGTGTTACAGTGACATTGTCGTGTAGATTGGTATCAGAGTGACACTGTCGTGTAGAGTGGTATCACAGTGACACTGTCTTGTAGAGTGTTATCACAGTGAGACTGTCATGTAGAGTGGTATCAGAATGACACTGTCGTGTAGAGTGGTGTTACAGTGACATTGTCGTGTAGATTGGTATCACAGTGACATTGCCGTGTAGAGTGGTATCACAGTGACACTGTCGTGTAGTGTGGTATCACAGTGAGACTGTCATGTAGAGTGTTATCACAGTGAGACTGTCATGTAGAGTGTTATCACAGTGACACTGTCGTGTAGAGTGGTATCACAGTGACACTGTCATGTAGAGTGGTATCACAGTCACGCTGTCGTGTAGAGTGGTTTCATCGTGACACTGCTGTATAAAGTGATATCATAGTGAAAGTGTTGTGTAGAGTGATATCACACTAACACTGACAGGCAGAGCGGTATCACAGTGAGACTCTCATGTAGAGTGTTATCACAGTGACACTGTCGTGTAGAGTGGTATCACAGTGACACTGTTGTTTAGAGTGATATCACAGTCACATTGCCGTGTGGAGTGGTATCACAGTGACACTGTCGTGTGGAGTGGTATCACAGTGACACTGTTGTGTAGAGTGGTATCACAGTGACACTGACGTGTGGAGTGGTATCACAGTGACACTGTTGTGTAGAGTGGTATCACAGTGACACTGTCGTGTAGAGTGGTATCACAGTGACACTGTCGTGTAGAGTGGTATCACAGTGACACTATCATGTCAAGTGTTATCACAGGGATACTGTCGTGTAGAGTGGTATCACAGAGACACTGTTGTGTAGAGTGTTATCACAGTGACACTGTCATGTAGAGTGGTATCACACTGACACTGTCGTGTAGAGTGGCATCACAGTGACACTGTCGTGTAGAGTGGCATCACAGTGACACTGTTGTGTAGAGTGGTATCACAGTGAAACTGTTGTGCAGAGTGACATCACAGTGACACTGTTGTGTAGAGTGGTATCACAGTGACACTGCCGTGTAGAGTGGTATCACAGTGACACTGTCGTGTCGGGTGGTATCACACTGACACTGACAGGCAGAGTGGTATCTCTGTCACACTGTCGTGTAGAGTGGTGTAACAGTGACACTGTCGTGTAGAGTGGTATCACAGTGACTCTGTCATGTAGAGTGGTATCACAGTGATACTGTCGTGTAGAGTGGCATCACAGTAACACTGTCGTGTAGAGTGGTATCACAGTGACACTGTTGTTTAGAGTGGTTCACAGTGACACTGTCGTGTAGAGTGGTATCACAGTGACACTGTCGTGTAGAGTGGTATCACAGTGACACTGTCATGTCGAGTGGTAACACAATGACACTGATATGTAGAGTGGTATCACAGTGACACTGTTATGCTGAGTGTTATCACAGTGACACTGTCGTGTAGAGTGGTATCACAGTGACACTGTCATGTAGAGCGGCATCACAGTGACACTGTCGTGTAGAGTGGTATCAGAGTGACACTGTCGTGTAGAGTGGTATCACAGTCACACTGTCTTGTAGAGTGTTATCACAGTGACACAGTCATGTAGAGTGGTATCAGAATGACACTGTCGTGTAGAGTGGTGTTACAGTGACATTGTCGTGTAGATTGGTATCACAGTGACATTGCCGTGTAGAGTGGTATCACAGTGACACTGTCGTGTAGTGTGGTATCACAGTGAGACTGTCATGTAGAGTGTTATCACAGTGAGACTGTCATGTAGAGTGTTATCACAGTGACACTGTCGTGTAGAGTGGTATCACAGTCACGCTGTCGTGTAGAGTGGTTACATCGTGACACTGCTGTATAAAGTGATATCATAGTGAAAGTGTTGTGTAGAGTGATATCACACTAACACTGACAGGCAGAGCGGTTTCACAGTGAGACTGTCATGTAGAGTGTTATCACAGTGAGACTGTCATGTAGAGTGGTATCACAGTGACACTGTCGTGTAGAGTGGTATCACAGTGACACTGTTGTTTAGAGTGATATCACAGTCACATTGCCGTGTGGAGTGGTATCACAGTGACACTGTTGTGTAGAGTGGTATCACAGTGACACTGTTGTTTAGAGTGGTATCACAGTGACACAGTCGTGTGGAGTTGTATCACAGTGACACTGTTGTGTAGAGTGGTATCACAGTGACACTGTCGTGTAGAGTGGTATCACAGTGACACTGTCGTGTAGAGTGGTATCACAGTGACACTATCATGTCAAGTGTTATCACAGGGATACTGTCGTGTAGAGTGTTATCACAGTGACACTGTCATGTAGAGTGGTATCACACTGACACTGTCGTGTAGAGTGGCATCACAGTGACACTGTCGTGTAGAGTGGCATCACAGTGACACTGTTGTGTAGAGTGGTATCACAGTGACACTGTCGTGTCGGGTGGTATCACACTGACACTGACAGGCAGAGTGGTATCTCTGTCACACTGTCGTGTAGAGTGGTGTTACAGTGACATTGTCGTGTAGATTGGTATCACAGTGACATTGCCGTGTAGAGTGGTATCACAGTGACACTGTCGTGTAGTGTGGTATCACAGTGAGACTGTCATGTAGAGTGTTATCACAGTGAGACTGTCATGTAGAGTGTTATCACAGTGACACTGTCGTGTAGAGTGGTATCACAGTCACGCTGTCGTGTAGAGTGGTTACATCGTGACACTGCTGTATAAAGTGATATCATAGTGAAAGTGTTGTGTAGAGTGATATCACACTAACACTGACAGGCAGAGCGGTTTCACAGTGAGACTGTCATGTAGAGTGTTATCACAGTGAGACTGTCATGTAGAGTGGTATCACAGTGACACTGTCGTGTAGAGTGGTATCACAGTGACACTGTTGTTTAGAGTGATATCACAGTCACATTGCCGTGTGGAGTGGTATCACAGTGACACTGTTGTGTAGAGTGGTATCACAGTGACACTGTTGTTTAGAGTGGTATCACAGTGACACAGTCGTGTGGAGTTGTATCACAGTGACACTGTTGTGTAGAGTGGTATCACAGTGACACTGTCGTGTAGAGTGGTATCACAGTGACACTGTCGTGTAGAGTGGTATCACAGTGACACTATCATGTCAAGTGTTATCACAGGGATACTGTCGTGTAGAGTGTTATCACAGTGACACTGTCATGTAGAGTGGTATCACACTGACACTGTCGTGTAGAGTGGCATCACAGTGACACTGTCGTGTAGAGTGGCATCACAGTGACACTGTTGTGTAGAGTGGTATCACAGTGAAACTGTTGTGCAGAGTGACATCACAGTGACACTGTTGTGTAGAGTGGTATCACAGTGACACTGCCGTGTAGAGTGGTATCACAGTGACACTGTCGTGTCGGGTGGTATCACACTGACACTGACAGGCAGAGTGGTATCTCTGTCACACTGTCGTGTAGAGTGGTGTAACAGTGACACTGTCGTGTAGAGTGGTATCACAGTGACTCTGTCATGTAGAGTGGTATCACAGTGATACTGTCGTGTAGAGTGGCATCACAGTAACACTGTCGTGTAGAGTGGTATCACAGTGACACTGTTGTTTAGAGTGGTTCACAGTGACACTGTCGTGTAGAGTGGTATCACAGTGACACTGTCGTGTAGAGTGGTATCACAGTGACACTGTCATGTCGAGTGGTAACACAATGACACTGATATGTAGAGTGGTATCACAGTGACACTGTTATGCTGAGTGTTATCACAGTGACACTGTCGTGTAGAGTGGTATCACAGTGACACTGTCATGTAGAGCGGCATCACAGTGACACTGTCGTGTAGAGTGGTATCAGAGTGACACTGTCGTGTAGAGTGGTATCACAGTCACACTGTCTTGTAGAGTGTTATCACAGTGACACAGTCATGTAGAGTGGTATCAGAATGACACTGTCGTGTAGAGTGGTGTTACAGTGACATTGTCGTGTAGATTGGTATCACAGTGACATTGCCGTGTAGAGTGGTATCACAGTGACACTGTCGTGTAGTGTGGTATCACAGTGAGACTGTCATGTAGAGTGTTATCACAGTGAGACTGTCATGTAGAGTGTTATCACAGTGACACTGTCGTGTAGAGTGGTATCACAGTCACGCTGTCGTGTAGAGTGGTTACATCGTGACACTGCTGTATAAAGTGATATCATAGTGAAAGTGTTGTGTAGAGTGATATCACACTAACACTGACAGGCAGAGCGGTTTCACAGTGAGACTGTCATGTAGAGTGTTATCACAGTGAGACTGTCATGTAGAGTGGTATCACAGTGACACTGTCGTGTAGAGTGGTATCACAGTGACACTGTTGTTTAGAGTGATATCACAGTCACATTGCCGTGTGGAGTGGTATCACAGTGACACTGTTGTGTAGAGTGGTATCACAGTGACACTGTTGTTTAGAGTGGTATCACAGTGACACAGTCGTGTGGAGTTGTATCACAGTGACACTGTTGTGTGGAGTGGTATCACAGTGACACTGTCGTGTAGAGTGGTATCACAGTGACACTGTCGTGTAGAGTGGTATCACAGTGACACTATCATGTCAAGTGTTATCACAGGGATACTGTCGTGTAGAGTGGTATCACAGAGACACTGTTGTGTAGAGTGTTATCACAGTGACACTGTCATGTAGAGTGGTATCACACTGACACTGTCGTGTAGAGTGGTATCACAGTGACACTGTCGTGTAGAGTGGCATCACAGTGACACTGTTGTGTAGAGTGGTATCACAGTGAAACTGTTGTGCAGAGTGACATCACAGTGACACTGTTGTGTAGAGTGGTATCACAGTGACACTGCCGTGTAGAGTGGTATCACAGTGACACTGTCGTGTCGGGTGGTATCACACTGACACTGACAGGCAGAGTGGTATCTCTGTCACACTGTCGTGTAGAGTGGTGTAACAGTGACACTGTCGTGTAGAGTGGTATCACAGTGACTCTGTCATGTAGAGTGGTATCACAGTGATACTGTCGTGTAGAGTGGCATCACAGTAACACTGTCGTGTAGAGTGGTATCACAGTGACACTGTCATGTAGAGTGGTATAACAGTCACACTGTCTTGTAGAGTGTTATCATAGTGACACTGTTGTGTAGAGTGTTATCACAGTGACACTGTTGTGTAGAGTGGTATCACACTGACACTGACAGGCAGAGTGTTATCACAATAATACTGTCGGGTAGAGTGGTATCACAGTGACAATGTCGTATAGAGTGGTAACACAGTGACACTGTCGTATAGAGTGGTAACACAGTGAGAATGTCATGTAGGGTGGTATCACAGTGACACTGTCATGTAGAGAGGCATCGCAGTGACACTGTTGTATAGAGTGGTTCACAGTGACACTGTTGTGTAGAGTGGTATCACAGTGACACTGACATGTAGAGTGGTATCACAGTGACACTGTCATGTAGAGTGGTATCACAGTGACACTGTTGTATAGAGTGGTTCACAGTGACACTGTTGTGTAGAGTGGTATCACAGTGACTCTGTCATTTAGAGTTATCACAGTGACACTGTCTTTTCGAGTGGTATCACAGTGACACTGTTGTATAGAGTGGTTCACAGTGACACTGTTGTGTAGAGTGGTATCACAGTGACTCTGTCATTTAGAGTTATCACAGTGACACTGTCTTTTCGAGTGGTATCACAGTGACACTGTTGTATAGAGTGGTTCACAGTGACACTGTCATGTTGAGTGGTATCACACTGTCACTGACAGGCAGAGTGGTATCACAGTCACGCTGTCGTGTAGAGTGGTTTCACAGTGACACTGCTGTATAAAGTGATATCATAGTAACAGTGTCATGTAGAGTGATATCACACTGACACTGACAGTCAGAGTGGTATCACAGTGACACTGTCATGCTGAGTGGTATCACAGTGACTGTGTCGTGTAGAGTGGTATCACAGTGACACTGATATGTAGAGTGGTATCACAGTGACTGTGTCGTGTAGAGTGGTATTACACTCACATTGCTGTGTGGAGTGGTATCACAGTTACACTGTCATGTCGAGTGGTAAAACAGTGACACTGATATGTAGAGTGGTATCACAGTGACACTGTTATGCTGAGTGGTATCACAGTGACACTGATATGTAGAGTGGTATCACAGTCACACTGTCCTGTAGAGTCTTATCATAGTGACACTGTCGTGTAGAGTGTTATCACAGTGAGACTGTGGTGTAGAGTGGTAACACAGTGACACTGATATGTAGAGTGGTATCACAGTGACACTGTCGTGTAGAGTGTTATCACAGTGACACTGTTGTGTAGAGTGGTATCACAGTGAGACTGTGGTGGAGAGTGGTAACACAGTGACACTGATATGTAGAGTGGTATCACAGTGACACTGTCCTGTAGAGTGGTAACACAGTGACACTGTCGTGTAGAGTGGTATCACAGTGACACTGCCGTGTAGAGTGGTATCACAGTCACATTGTCGTGTAGAGTGGTATCACAGTGACATTGTCGTATAGAGTGGTATTACACTCACATTGCCGTGTGGAGTGGTATCACAGTGACACTGTCATGTAGAGTGGCATCACAGTGACACTGATATGTAGAGTGGTATCTCAGTGACACTGTCGTGTAGAGTGGTATCACAGTCACATTGTCGTGTAGAGTGGTATCACAGTGACACTGTCATGCAGAGTGGTATCACAGTGACGCTGTCATGTAGAGTGGTATCACAGTGACACTGTCATGTAGAGTGGTATCACAGTGACACTGTCGTGTAGAGTGGTATCACAGTCTCATTGTCATGTAGAGTGGTATCACAGTGACACTGTCATGTAATGTGGTATCACAGTGACACTGTCGTGTAGAGTGGTATCACAGTCACATTGTCGTGTAGAGTGGTATTACAGTGACACTGTCATGCAGAGTGGTATCACAGTGACACTGCTGTATAGAGTGGTTCACAGTGACACTGTTGTGTAGAGTGGTATCACAGTGACTCTGTCATTTAGAGTTATCACAGTGACACTGTCTTTTCGAGTGGTATCACAGTGACACTGTTGTATAGAGTGGTTCACAGTGACACTGTCATGTAGAGTGGTATCACACTGTCACTGACAGGCAGAGTGGTATCACAGTCACGCTGTCGTGTAGAGTGGTTTCACAGTGACACTGCTGTATAAAGTGATATCATAGTGACAGTGTCATGTAGAGTGATATCACACTGACACTGACAGTCAGAGTGGTATCACAGTGACACTGTTGTGTAGAGTGGTATCACAGTGACATTGTCGTGTAGAGTGGTATCACAGTCACACTGTCATGTAGAGTGGTAACACAGTGACACTGATATGTAGAGTGGTATCACAGTGACACTGTTATGCTGAGTGGTATCACAGTCACACTGTCCCGTAGAGTGTTATCACAGTGACACAGTCGTGTAGAGTGGTATCACAGTGAGACTGTGGTGTAGAGTGGTATCACAGTGACACTGTTATGCTGAGTGGTATCACAGTCACACTGTCCCGTAGAGTGTTATCACAGTGACACAGTCGTGTAGAGTGGTATCACAGTGAGACTGTGGTGTAGAGTGGTATCACAGTGACACTGTCATGCAGAGTGGTATCACAGTGACACTGTCGTGTAGAGTGGTATCACAGTGAGACTGTGGTGTAGAGTGGTAACACAGTGACACTGATATGTAGAGTGGTATCACAGTGACACTGTCGTGTAGAGTGGTATCACAGTGACACTGCCGTGTAGAGTGGTATCACAGTGAGACTGTGGTGTAGAGTGGTAACACAGTGACACTGATATGTAGAGTGGTATCACAGTGACACTGTCCTGTAGAGTGGTATCACAATGACACTGCCGTGTAGAGTGGTATCACAGTCTCATTGTCGTGTAGAGTGGTATCACAGTGACACTGTCATGCAGAGTGGTATCACAGTGACTGTGTCGTGTAGAGTGGTATCACAGTGACACTGAAATGTAGAGTGGTGTCACAGTGACACTGTCGTGTAGAGTGGTATCACAGTGACACTGATATGTAGAGTGGTATCTCAGTGACACTGTCGTGTGGAGTGGTATCACAGTCACATTGTCGTGTAGAGTGGTATCACAGTGACACTGTCATGTAGAGTGGTATCACAGTCACACTGTCTTGTAGAGTGTTATCATAGTGACACTGTCGTGTAGAGTGGTTCACAGTGACACTGTCATGTAGAGTGGTATCACAGTGACACTGTCATGTAGAGTGGTAACACAGTGACACTGATATGTAGAGTGGTATCACAGTGACACTGTCCTGTAGAGTGGTATCACAATGACACTGCCGTGTAGAGTGGTATCACAGTCTCATTGTCGTGTAGAGTGGTATCACAGTGACACTGTAATGTAGAGTGATATCACACTGACATTGACAGGCAGACTGGTATCACAGTGACACTGTCGTGTAGAGTGGTATCACAGTGACACTGTCATGTAGAGTGGTAACACAGTGACACTGATATGTAGAGTGGTATCACAGGGACACTGTCATGTAGAGTGGTATCACAGTGACACTGTCATGTAGAGTGGTAACACAGTGACACTGATATGTAGAGTGGTATCACAGGGACACTGTCATGTAGAGTGGTATCACAGTGACACTGTCATGTAGAGTGGTATCACAGTGATACTGATATGTAGAGTGGTAACACAGTGACACTGAAATGTAGAGTGGTATCACAGTGACACTGAAATGTAGCGAGGCATCACAGTGACACTGACGTGTAGTGTGGTATCACAGTGACACTGAAATGTAGTGTGGTTTCACAGTCACACTGCCAAGTAGAGATTTATCCCAGTGAAACTGCCATGTAGAGTGGTATCACAGTGACACTGTCATGTAGAGTGATATCACAGTGACACTGTCGTGTAGAGTGGAATCTCAGTGACACTGTCATGTAGAGTGGTATTACAGTGACACTATCATGTAGAGTGGTATCACAGTGACACTGATATGTAGAGTGGTATCACAGTGACACTGTCCTGTAGAGTGGTAACACAGTGACGTTGATATGTAGAGTGGTATCACAGTGACACTGCCGTGTAGAGTGGTATCACAATGACACTGCCGTGTAGAGTGGTATCACAGTCTCATTGTCGTGTAGAGTGGTATCACAGTGACACTGTCATGCAGAGTGGTAACACAGTGACGTTGATATGTAGAGTGGTATCACAATGACACTGCCGTGTAGAGTGGTATCACAGTCTCATTGTCGTGTAGAGTGGTATCACAGTGACACTGTCATGCAGAGTGGTATCACAGTGACACTGTCGTGTGGAGTAGTATCACATTGACACAAATGTATAGTGGTATCAGAGTGACACTGTCATGTAGAGTGGTATCACAGTGACACTGTCGTGTAGAGTGGTATCACAGTGACACTGATATGTAGAGTGGTATCTCAGTGACACTGTCGTGTGGAGTGGTATCACAGTCACATTGTCGTGTAGAGTGGTATCACAGTGACACTGTCATGTAGAGTGGTATCACAGTCACACTGTCTTGTAGAGTGTTATCATAGTGACACTGTCGTGTAGAGTGGTTCACAGTGACACTGTCATGTAGAGTGGTATCACAGGCACACTGTCTTGTAGAGTGTTATCACAGTGACACTGTCATGTAGAGTGGTATCACAGTCACACTGTCTTGTAGAGTGTTATCATAGTGACACTGTCGTGTAGAGTGGTTCACAGTGACACTGTCATGTAGAGTGGTATCACAGTGACACTGTCATGTAGAGTGGTATCACAGTCACACTGTCTTGTAGAGTGTTATCATAGTGACACTGTCGTGTAGAGTGGTTCACAGTCACGCTGTCGTGTAGAGTGGTTTCACAGTGACACTGCTGTATAAATTGATATCATAGTGACAGTGTCATGTAGAGTGATATCACACTGACACTGACAGTCAGAGTGGTATCACAGTGACACTGTCGTGTAGAGTGGTATCACAGTGACACAAATGTACAGTGGTATCAGAGTGACACTGTCATGTCGAGTGGTAACACAGTGACACTGATATGTAGAGTGGTATCACAGTGACACTGTTATGCTGAGTGGTATCACAGTCACACTGTCCTGTAGAGTGTTATCACAGTGACACAGTCGTGTAGAGTGGTATCACAGTGAGACTGTGGTGTAGAGTGGTATCACAGTCACACTGTCATGTAGAGCGGTATCACAGTGACAATGTCATGCAGAGTGGTATCACAGTGACACTGCTGTTTAGAGTGGTATCACAGTGAGACTGCCGTGTAGAGTGGTATCACAGTGAGACTGTGGTGTAGAGTGGTATCACAGTCACACTGTCATGTAGAGCGGTATCACAGTGACACAGTCGTGTAGAGTGGTATCACAGTGACACTGTCATGTAGAGCGGTATCACAGTGACACTGATATGTGGAGTGGTAACACAGTGACGCTGATATGTAGAGTGGTATCACAGTGAGACTGTGGTGTAGAGTGGTAACACAGTGACACTGATATGTAGTGTGGTATCACAGTGACACTGTCCTGTAGAGTGGTAACACAGTGATGCTGATATGTAGAGTGGTATCACAGTGACACTGTCATGTAGAGTGGTATCACAGTGACATTGTCGTATAGAGTGGTATCACAGTGACACTGTCGTGTAGAGTGGTATCACAGTGACTGTGTCGTGTAGAGTGGTATCACAGTCACATTGTCGTGTAGAGTGGTATCACAGTGACACTGTCGTGTAGAGTGGTATCACAGTGACACTGTCATGCAGAGTGGTATCACCGTGACACTCTCATGTAGAGCGATATCACAGTGACACTGTCGTGTAGAGTGGTATCACAGTGACACTGTCATGTGGCGTGGTATCACAGTGACACTGTCATGTAGAGTGGTATCACAGTCACACTGTCTGGTAGAGTGTTATCATAGTGACACTGTCGTGTAGAGTGGTTCACAGTGTCACTGTCATGTCATGTGTTATCACAGGGACTCTGTCATGCCGAGTGGTATCACAGTCACACTGTCCTGTAGACTGTTATCACAGTGACACTTTGGTGTAGAGTGGCATCACAGTGACACTGTTGTGTAGAGTGGTATCACAGTGACGCTGCCACGTAGATGGTATCACAGTGACACTGTCATGCAGAGTGGTATCACAGTGACACTGTCGTGTAGAGTGGTATCACAGTGACACTGTCGTGTAGAGTGGTATCACAGTCTCATTGTCGTGTAGAGTGGTATCACAGTGACACTGTCATGTAGAGTGGTATCACAGTGACACTGTCATGCAGGGTGGTATCACAGTGACACTGTTGTGTAGAGTGGTATCACAGTGACGCTGCCATGTAGATGGTATCACAGGGACACTGTCATGCAGAGTGGTATCACAGTGACACTGTCGTGTAGAGTGGTATCACAGTCCCATTGTCGTGTAGAGTGGTATCACAGTGACACTGTCATGCAGAGTGGTATCACAGTGACACTGTCGTGTAGAGTGGTATCACAGTGACACTGTCGTGTAGAGTGGTATCACAGTCTCATTGTCGTGTAGAGTGGTATCACAGTGACACTGTCATGTAGAGTGGTATCACAGTGACACTGTCGTGTGGAGTAGTATCACAGTGACACTGAAATGTAGAGTGGTATCAGAGTGACACTGTCATGTAGAGTGGTTTCACAGTGACAATGATATGTAGAGTGGTATCAGAGTGACACTGTCATGTAGAGTGGTTTCACAGTGATACTGTCGTGTAGAGTGGTATCACAGTGACACTGTCATGTAGAGCGGTATCACAGTGACACTGACGTGTAGAGTGTTATCACATTCACACTGTCTTGTAGAGTATTATCACAGTGACACTGTCGTGTAGAGTGGTATCACAGTGACACTATCGTGTGGAGTGGTAATACAGTGACACTGATATGTAGAGTGGTATCACAGTGACACTGTTGTGTACAGTGGTATCAGAGTGACACTGTCATGTAGAGTGGTATCACAGTGACACTGTCATGTCAAGTGTTATCACAGGGACACTGTCATGTAGAGTGTTATTACAGTTACACTGTCGTGTAGAGTGGTATCACAGTGAAACTGTCATGTAGAGTGGTATCACAGTGACACTGTTGTGTACAGTGGTATCAGAGTGACACTGTCATGCAGAGTGGTATCACAGTGACACTGCCGTGTAGAGTGGCATCACAGTGACACTGTCGTGTAGAGTGATATCACACTGACACTGACAGGCAGAGTTGTATCACAGTGATATGTCCATGTAGAGTTGTATCACAGTCACACTACCATGTAGAGATTTATCCCAGTGAAACTGCCATGTAGCCTGGTTTCACAGTGGCACTGTCATATACAGTGGTATCACAGTGACACTGTCATGTAGATTGGTATCACAGTGATATGTCCAAGTAGACTGGTATCACAGTCACACTGCCATATAGAGTGGTATCACAGTGACACTGTCGTGTAGAGTGATATCACACTGACACTGATAGGCAGAGAGGTATCAGTATAACACTGTCGTGTAGAGTGGTATCACAGAGACTCTGTTATGTAGAGTGGTATCATGCTGATACTGTCATGTAGAGAGTTATCACAGTGACAGTGCCATGTAGAGTGGTATCATAGTGACACTGTCTTGTTGAGTGGTATCACAGTGACACTGTATAAGTCCTCCCTAGTTTTGGGCTGGTGCACTACGTCAGCAATTCAATGGTGTTTTGTCCTGGGTTATCCATTGGCTGTTGTTGTGCTGCTAACTCTGAGCCTACTCTTTCTGGATTTGCAGCCCCTTCAGTTTTCTAACAATGACATGCTGCTTTCTACAGTACCCTGTGGAACCCTACTATGGACAATAGTGTGACTGAGACTCAGGCAGCCGTTGTGGAGCAGGGACAGTGTCCCTATCCCTAAACCAGGAGGCCTCGGAGAAAGCCCCATGTATTCTAGAGTTGTGTCATTATATCCCTGACACAGATTAGTAATATTTTACTTCTAGCCTTATAGCTGCTGATGCCTTCATGGCTAACCACGATTCGGGGAAGTTAGCATGTTGTATACAGGGTTTGAGGATATCAATTCCATTGCTTTGAATGATGTTAACGTGCTTGAAATTATAAAGCATTTCGACCTGCTTAGATTTTGATATCATTCATCTGAAGACAATTCACTCTGTTGGGAACGACCAGGACTGATGTTTTTTGTTGGAGAGGGAAATGTTGTCTTCACTGATCCGGACAACTATTGCAAACCATAAATCTCAGATTCCCAGTAAAATATCTCAAAGCTGTTTGCAGATGGAATGCATGAATTAGGAGACCATTCATCCCCTTGACTGTCAAGGACTGTCTGTTTGTGGCCTACGTTCCACTGTTTCTGTCTGCTCCTCCTAGTCTGTACCTCCCTTGCCTTTCAAACATCTCTGTCTTGCCCAACTTGAATAAACGCAATGACCCAGCCTCCTTTGGGAGGAGGAATTCCACAGACAGACTAACCCCTGAGAGAAAGCATTTCTCTTCAGGTCAGTCTTAAACATGAGAGCCCGTACATTTTAAACCGTGCCCCATAGTTTGAGATTCCCAAACAAAGAACAACCTCTCAGCATCCACAAAGCTTTAAGTGGCCTATAAATGTAATTATTGAGGGGAAAACTACTGCCAGGGAAAAATAATTCGCTTTTTGAAACTAGCAAAGTGTTCCTTCTTGGTTCTGCCCAATTTCTGTGCAAGGAGCTGCCTCAGTCTGTGCAGAACAGATTGTATCAACCCTTTGGAATGAATTGTTTGTGTTCCAGCGTTCTTGTCAGAGTAGAACAATGGAATATAGATGCTGTAAATTTGGTGTCATTTACTTTTGCTACACTTGGTTTGACATTGAAAACTTTCTTTATAGTTGGGCATTTGCGTGAATGCTGTTAGTACTGGAATTCGCTTTTCGAATTCTATGTGGTGGTAGCTATTACCAGTACACTCACATACCTATACCATGCTGTCACCACACATTCATCTCCCCAGTCTGGTCAAAGCTGTATTTAATTGGTTTTGTCAAAAGTTCGATTTAATGTCCGAAGAGCAATCCATCACGTTGACTTTGTGTTCCGTCTTGGCACATACAGTACTTTGCTGGGAGTGTCTTGGTTCGAAGTTGAGAATGAATAAGATAAGGTTAGGTGGTTCACTGTGCAGAAAATCTCTGTATTTCTTTCTGGAGCGCAAGGAGATTATCACTGCTATCTATCTAAAAATGCAGCATGACCAACACAATCTGGTTCAATGTCTACTTGTGTATTTGGAATAATGTATGCTTTAAATGCGATTAAATCAGGGGCAAAAACTTGACACTGTACATGTTCGACTGATTCTAGTCATGGTGTTTTACAGCACAGGCGTATGTTAATTCCATGTTACATTTTGGTGGGCAGGAGAAAGATTATCAGCTTTCACTGGGTGGCTAAAGAGAAATGAGAAAACACCGGCTGGCTCCTGTTAATATAGTTTTACCAGGAATCTACAACCCCGTGCAATTGTATGGGATCAAGAGGATTACTCCAGCCATTTGCAACATGTGCATGTAATCTATAGTCATTGTTCCACTGCTAATAAACTCCATAGCTCTCGAGTGGGCCGAGAGAGAGCTGGGACTGCATTAAACTGAACCAGAACTCAGGGATTATCCCCACCAGGGAAATCTAAAAGAAACTGTGGTTGTTTCTGCAGGAAAAAAGTGATCTGTGATTTAACCTGATAGCAATTTTTAAGATTATGAAAGGGCTTGAGAGGATGGATATGAAGATGTTTCCCTTTATGGAGATCAACAAGTTGGAAGTCCACAAATATGAGCTCATAAATCCAATTGGGAATCCAAGAGAAACGTCCTTACCTTGAAAGAGGTAAGAAGGTGGCTCTTGCTCCCACGAGGAGTAGTTGAGACAAGTATCCTTTTAACATTTAATTTAAGATGCGTAATAGTGATAAAATGTGGACTTTCCACTTGTAACTTCATTTGATTTTAATATCTGGGACTTCCATCGACTGGAATGGTTTCAAAGTGTTAAAAAAAACGGAGTTAGAAATGGCTGCAACAATCACCTGACCACAGATTGAGCCAAGACTCAAGAGACAGTTAATAAACAAGAACTGAAATTCACATTTTTATCAAAAGAGATTGAAACTAGTCAGGAATGAAGAGACCTATATCTCCTTATTAATTTACACCATTATGAGAAGTTTACTTGGTGGAGACAAGAAACACTGTCTGTGATTATTTAGCTTGAAAACAAAGTAGAAATAATCTCGATAAAAACTGAAAGAATTGCGGATGCTGTAAATCAGAAACAAAAACAGACATTTCTGGAAAAGTTCAGCATCTGTGAAGAGAAATCCAAGTGAACTTTTTGGATCCAGGGACACTTCTTCAGTGGATGTGTGAACTAGACTGAATTGGAGCAATCACTTTCTCTCTTCAGGCCCTCAAAGGACATAGCACTCAGTGATAATGCAAATTGGAGAGAATCAAGAAACACTAATAATTCCAAGGTATCTGCAAAATATCCACAGCTACCATGGATCCAGGACATCCCCAACCAAACACAGGGTCAGGTTAAACATAACATCTCAAGAACACCCGAATGACTTCGGTTACATATTTGTTTATCTTCTTTCTGTACCGGACACTGACCCCTTTTTCACTTTGTAGCTGTATGTGTGCGTCTGTTTGATAGTGCCTCTTTATCTTTAATCTCGGGATTAGCAAGCATGGATCAAAACTGTTCTTCCTTGCACTTGAGAAAACGTTGTAATTAGATTGTGGTAAATTACTTAACATCATTTTAAATGGGGTGGGGTGTAGCTACATGCTGCAAAGATTGTTACATCTAGGTTGAGCATGATTGAGAAGGTTGAAAGAGCAGAGCCGACTCCCCCAACTTATCTACAAGTCAGAACACTATGCATCAAGGAGGAAGATTAAATATATGTTAAGGAGAGGGATGAAGAGGGTGTTAAAGACAGGGATGAAGAGGGTGTTAAGGAGTGGGATGAAGAGGGATTAAGGAGAGGGATGAAGAGGGTATTAAGGAGAGGGACGAAGAGGGTATTAAGGAGTGGGATGAAGAGGGTGTTAAGGAGAGGGATGAAGAGGGTGATAAGGAGAGGAATGAAGAGGGTGATAAGGAGAGGGATGAAGAGGGTATTAAGGAGTGGGATGAAGAGGGTGATAAGGAAAGGGATGAAGAGAGTGTTAAGGAGTGGGATGAAGAGGGTGTTAAGGAGAGGGATGAAGAGGGTGTTAAGGAGTGGGATGAAGAGGGTATTAAGGAGAGGGATGAAGAGGGTATTAAGGAGTGGGATGAAGAGGGTGATAAGGAGAAGGACGAAGAGGGTATTAAGTAGAGGGATGAAGAGAGTGTTAAGGAGTGGGGCGAAGAGGGTGTTTCGGAGTGGGACGATGAGGGTATTAAGGAGAGGGATGATGAGAGTGTTAAGGAGAGGGATGATGAGAGTGTTAAGGAGAGGGATGATGAGGGTGTTAAGGAGAGGGATGTAGAAGGTTCTTGTATTGAGTGCAAACAGCAGCAGAGTTGATGGTGGTGTAATGTCTATGCAGTTTCATGAGCTAATTGCTTATTAAACTACCACTGAAGCAATGAAAACTTTGAAAGATTTACTTAGCTTTCCTTTCATCAATGTCAAACTAAAAACTTTGTTCTCTCTTGAAGCTTTTCCATTTTAACGTGATGTACCACTGTATTTAATAAGTAAGGTCAGACTGCAGCCAAGCAAGAATGTGACAGGCTATTTGATGACCATGCCATTGTTATGTAAATCATGAAACTAGGACTTGCTAACAAATTTGCACAGATTAAGATAATAACGTCTGGAATTGGTTCATGACTGGGCATCGGAATGCATGGGAAAGTTGGCATGTGGGCACAGAAACATTGTCCTGGTACCCCATTCTTGAGTTGCTTTTGCCGACTCATCTGAATATCCAGTCTCAATTCAGACAACCGATTCAACAGAATCATAGAGCATCTCTAGAGTTCAGGGGGGTAACAGTGGGTGGCACAGTGGCTCAGTGGTTAGCACTGCTGCCTCACAGTGCCAGGGTCACCGGTTCAATTCCAGCCTCGGGCAACTGCACATTCTGGAGTTTGCACATTCTCCCCGTGTCTGCATGGGTTTCCTCCAGGTGCTCCAGTTTCCTCTTACAGTCCAAAGATGTGCAGGTTAGGTGAATTGGCCATGGGAAATTGCCCATAGTGTTAGGTGCTTTAGTCAGAGGGAAATGGGTCTGGGTGGGTTACTCTTTGGAGGGTTGGTGTGGACATGTTGGGCCGAAGGGCCTGTTTCCACACTGTTTGGGTACCTAATCAAGTAAGGGAGAACTGATGAAAAGACAGGCTAGATAAAGATAAACCATTTCCACTGGTTGGGGATTCTAGAACGAGGGGCATTGTCTGAAAATTAGGGCCAAAGCTTTTCACACAAAGGGTGGGAGCTGTTCGGAACTCTTTTCCACAATTGGCAATGAATTGTGGATCAGTTGTTAATTTTAAATCTGAGATTTTTTTTAAGCAAAGGATATGGGCCAAAGGCAGGTAAATGGAGTTAGGCCATAGACAAACCATGATCCCATTGAATGGTAGAACAGGCTCAAGGGGCTGAATGGCTTACTCCTGTTCCTATGTTTTTCCTTTGTATTCCCATTAGGGCTCGCACAGCTCAACAGAACTGAGAAATCATATGGTTCAGTGAACATTCTTCTTCAGAAGAAACAGCCCATTGATGGATTAAGCACATTCTCCTTTGGAACAGTTTGAGATTGGAGATGGGTGCATTTTTTTCATTTTGACCTACACCACTGTTAGCCTCAGTGGGCAGGAATGTAGGGATAAACTGGTCAAAACATGAGAACAGTTCCAAAAACTCCTATTCCCAGATGGTTTCTCAGTTTAGTCCGAATCTTTTTATTAACACAAATTAATCTGTTTGAGAATGTACTAATTAAATTCATGAATTTTGTGTCTTAACCCTCATGTTAAACTACCACCATTCATCTCTCTCCCTCCCACCCTCTCTCTCTCTCTCTGATGACCCAGCAGCCCTCTGGTTCTCTGAAACTACTTTTCTTATGTTGGTTTTGACCAAATGCCTTCAACTTTTTTTTACAGACAAGTTAGATCTTATTTGGAGTCATAGAGTCATAGAGATGGACAACATGGAAACAGACCCTTCGGTCCAACCCGTCCATGCCGACCAGATATCCCAACCCAATCTAGTACCACCTGCCAGCACCCGGCCCATATCCCTCCAAACCCTTCCTATTCATATACCCATCCAAATGCCTCTTAAATGTTGCAATTGTACCAGCCTCCACCACATCCTCTGGCAGATCATTCCATACACGTACCACCCTCTGGGTGAAAACATTGCCCCTTAGGTACCTTTTCCATCTTTCCCCTCTCACCCTAAACCTATTTCCTCCAGTTTTGGACTCCCCCATCCCAGGAAAAAGACTAACTATTTAACCTATCCGTGCCCCTCATGACTTTATAAACCTCTATAAAGTTGCCCCTCAGCCTCAGGGAAAACAGCCCCCACTTATTCAGCCTCTCCCTATTGCTCAAACCTTCAACCCTGGCAATATCCTTGTCGATCTCATAGACATATTTTATTTAATCTCCTTTCTTTCCAATTGTAACTCACTCTCTTCTGTCTACCTCCCTCTGTCTCTCTGCTTGTCTCCATGTGCTCTCTCTGCATCTCATGCTCTCATACCTCAATCTTTCTTGCTGTACCTCTGCCTTTGTTTTACTTTATCACTCTTCTCTCAGATATACTTTCAAAGATCTCAGATTTCTCTCATTATCTCCCCAGATAGAGTCATAGAGTCATAGAGATGTACAGCATGGAAACAGACCCTTTGGTCCAACCCGTCCATGCCGACCAGATATCCCAACCCAATCTAGTACCACCTGCCAGCACCCGGCCCATATCCCTCCAAACCCTTCCTATTCATATACCCATCCAAATGCCTCTTAAATGTTGCAATTGTACCAGCCTCCACCACATCCTCTGGCAGCTAATTCCATACACATACCACCTTCTGTGTGAAAAAGTTGCCCCTTAGATTTCTTTTATATCTTTCCCCTCTCACCCTAAACCTATGCCCTCTAGTTCTGGACTCCCCGACCCCAGGGAAAAGACTTTGCCTCAGATATTGTTTATTGGTTGATTTTGTTTGCATATGTAACTTGGTCTTGTTTTTAAAAAATAAACTTTTAGCTTTGTCACTGCTCTGATGCTGTAAAAAAAACACCAAATAATGTGCAAACCTCCCGTACAAACTGCAATGCGACTGTGACTGAGTAATTTCTGAACAAATGATTGTGGATCCTGGAAACCAGAAACAAAATCAGACATTCTGTTCACGAGTTACAAAGAAAGGTCACTGGAAGTGAAATGTTCACTCTGTTTCTCTCTCCACAGGTACTGCCTGACCTGCTGAGTTTTTCAAGAAATTTAAGATCTCAGTTTTGCAATCATGTCTACTGTGTAATACCGTGATTACATTCTTGTGCAAAATGCAAAATACAAAATACATTCTCTATTTGAAGAAATGTTGCCCATTTTAGCTGTGATGTAATTTATTGATGGATAGTTGCTTGACAGCTTTTGTCGAAGCTTTTCATATAACACTCATCAGGGCAATTTACAACAATACCAATTCGGGGGAGGGGAACAATTTCCCCCTTAATTTGGTATTCTTGTGAATTATCCTGATGAGTGTAAGGTGAAAAAGTTCAACGAAATGTGCTTTTTGCCAGAAATACTCAAGTTATGGATGTGAGCAATAATGGGATGTGTACTACCTTGTGAGGCATATAATAGAGAAAGCTAGGATGAAAAGCAATGAAACTCATTGTGTCTTGGTAGATGCGTAGGATTACATCAAACTGCTGTGTAACGGTGCTAGACCAGCATTGGGCGAAGCGCCGGGGGATGACAGTGATGAGTAGTTAGGAAGGCAAATACAATGTTGTCTTTCATCTCACAAGGACTAGAACATAAAAGCAGGGATGCACTTCTGAGGCTTTGTAAGACTCTGGTCAGTCCACATTTAGAGAATTGTGAGCAATTTTGGGCCCCATATCTCAGGAAAGATGCATTGGCCCCGGAGTGGATCCATAGGTGGTTCATGAAAGTTATCCCAGGAACGAAAGGCTTAACATATGAGGAGCGTTTGAAGACTCTGAGACTATACTCGATGGAGTTTCGAAGGATGAGGGAGGATCTAATTGAAACTTACGGAATACTGAATGGCCTGAACAGAGTGGATGTTGGGAAGATGTTTCCATTGGGAGGAGAGATGAGGATCCAAGAGCACAGCCTCAGAGTAAAGGGAAGACCTTTTAGAACAGAGATAAGGAGAAACTTCTTCATCCAGAGAGTGGGGAATCTGTGGAATTCACTGCCACAGAAGGATGTGGAGGCCAGGCCACTGAGTATATTTAAGACTGAGATAGATAAGGTCTTGATTGCCAAGGGGGTCAAAGGTTATGGGGAGAAAGTGGGAAAATGGAGTTGAAGAACCTATCAGTCATGATTGAATGGCAGGGCAAACTCGATGGGTCATATGGCCTAACTTCTGCTCCTATGTCTTATGGTCTAATGGAATGAAGGACTTGGGGAGGGTGGGGGTTAGAGTGACAGCAAATGAAATGGCTAAAGAAGGGAAGATAATGTCGGAGTTAGATGTCACACTGAAGAAGGGAATTGATGTTGCCAATACCTTCCCTTCCTATGGTGCCATTGCAAAGTTTGTGGTCCCAACCAACCCTGACATTGATGTTTCCAAGAAGAATGATCTTGATACCCTTGGGAATACTAGACAACAGTGTGCCAAGGCTGGCATAGAAAGTCTCCTTTACCTCCTCCTCCAAGTCAAGGGTTGGAGCATAAACGCTCAGAACTACAGCCTTCTAGTTGTTAGTGAGCATCAGGCGGCTGGTCATGAGTCAGTCATTGATCCGCACAGAATGTTCAGAGAGGCAACTGATGGGCTTCATTGGGAATCCAAAGCCGTGAATTCTAGCCATCCCTTTCCAGATGAAGGTGTAATCACCTTTCACCTCCTTCAGTTACCTTCTGCAGGTGGGTTTTGGAAAGAGCAGCTCAGTTGATCTGGCTTCTCTTCAGTTCTCTGGCTATGGTGGCAGTCCTTCTCTCAGGTGGATGTCACTGCGCCTGACTAATGTTCGGAGGACATCGGTTCAAATCCCATTAAGGCAGATTGCAGAATTTCAGTGAATTAGCCTGCAAATGGAAGTGAGTCATCAGGGAGGATGACCACGGCAACCATCAAGTGCCATTAAAATTCCATCTAGTTCCCTCATACACTTCAGGAAAGGAAATCTGCCATCTTTACCTGGCCTGACCCATGTGTGAATCCAGACCCACAGCAATGTGATTGATTTTAACTGCCCTCTGAAATGGCTCAGCATGCCACTTTGTACCCACGGCAAATGCTTGGGCTGACAAGTGGCAAATAACATTAACGCCACACAAATGCCAGTCAATGACCATCTCAGATAAGAGACAATCTAACCATCGCCTCTTGACAGTCAATGGTATTACCATCACTGAATCCCTCACTATCAACATCTGTGGGGTTACCATAGTCCAGCAACTCACCTGGGCTCACCATATAAACACAGAGGCTACAAGAGCAGGTCAGAGGCTGGAAATACCATGGAGAGTAACTCACTTCCTGACTCCCAAGCCTGTCCACCATCTACAAGGTACAAGTAGGAGTGTGACGGAATACTCCCCACTTGCCTTAATGGATGTAGCTCCAACAACACTCAAGAAGCTTGACACCATCCAGGACAAAGCAGTTGCTTTATTGGTACCACATCCTTAAACATCCCCTCCCTCCACCACTGACGCTCAGTAGCACTGCAGAAATTCACCAAAACCTTTTGACAGCACCTTCCAAATCCATGACCACTTCCATCTAGAAGGACAAGGGCACCAGATACATGGGAACAAGTCCCCTCCAAGCCACGCACCATCCTAACTGGGAAATATATTGCCATTCCTTCAGTGTCACAGGGTCAAAACCCTGGAACATCCTCCCGAAGGGCATTGTGGGTCAACATGGACTGCAGGGGCTCAGGAGTGCACCTTCTCAAGGGAGACAACTAGGGACGGACAATAAATGCTGGCCCACAAATAAATAAAAAAAAGATGGGTAACAACTGGCAAATCCAACTCCCGAGAAAGGATAAAGTGAATTGTAGACATAAGGGCGTGGGACTGGCTGAGATCCTCACAGTGGGCTGAAAGGTCACACATTGCACTGTAGTAAATCTCTGCATATTCAACACTTTGGAAGGTTTAATCAAAATAGAAGCTGTGACCTGCTTTTTATTAAGCACACAAATCTAATAAATATGCGTAACTTGGGGAAAAGAGTTCCTGTGTAGGGTTAGAGCTTACTCAAAAGAAATTAACATTTTTAAAAAGTCCCTTTAATAATACGGTGAAGATCAGAAAAAAGTTTTGGGCCACAAAATGAAAACAGACAGTGGGGATGGTTCTGAACATTCCTAACGAGCGTGAACATTTTTATTTGATACACAATCGTGGAAGCATAGCAAAGCAGGGACCAAAATGATTCAGCCAACTTGTAAAGTTAGGAGACCTGCTGCTTATATTAGATTTATTCCTTTGGATAACTTTGGCCTTCCTCGAGTCAGCCCCAGCACATCAGTCAGTGTGACAGTTTGATCCATTTCCCATAGCTGCTGGGTGTTTTTAGGGAGCAGGTGGAGAGGGTGAGTGCTGCTTGAAACAGCTGCTGTACACAGAGGCCACCGTTTAATCTATGTCCTGCCACAATTGTCAATTATAAATCTTCAGCAATGAGAAGCCTCTCATCCTATTTCAGGTAAGGTCTTGCTTCACCCCCTAACCCTGTGTATTTTAAGAGGTGTCACATTCAAGTGGCTTGTCAAATGTTCACTCTGTGAGGCCATCAATCTTGTCTAATGGCGTCTCTCTGTTGTTTTCTGCTCCCTGTTGAATAATACTTGGAAATACCTTTGAGTAATGACAAGGTACAATGTGATGGTTGTATGTTAACAGTAAGGCTCCCATATGCAGAGCTCAAATCTGACTTTGTTGAGCTAATGCCTATGTCTGTTGTAACTAACACATTAACGTCAACTGGTTGACCAGGAAGAGTATCACGTGATTGACATGTGGTGGATGGTTACATGTATGACCTGCTAACATTGGCCCAGGTCTATCTAGACATTATTAGACTTGACACACTTACACCCACATAGCACAATTATCCAATGATTGAATATATGACTTTCTGCCATATATGAATAGATTCTTAAACTAAGATTTACTTCTGCGGGTTAAAAAAAAGATAGTTTGCGACTTACAAACATCTGATTAATGAAGGCTCCTAGTTACAAATAAGGTCCCATATTAAGATTACCTTTTTAAAGGCTGAGATGTGAACATTGACTTGTACTCACAAATAGGCAAAAGTGAGGACTGCAGATGTTGGAAACCCAAGTTTCGATCAGAGTGGTGCTGGAAAAGCACAGCAGGCCAGGCAGCATCTGAGGAGGGGAAGAATCGACATTTCAAGCTGAAGTTCTTCATCAGGAAATTTGCAATTTAAGCAAAGTAGTCAGCGAGATTAATTACATTGATTCGAAACATTGATTCTCTTGCTCCTTGGAAGCTGCCTGACTGGCTGTGCTTTTCCAGAGCCACACTTTTCAACTCTGAAACTCCAGCATCTGCAGTCCTCACTTTCTCCCTGTACCACTGCAGCAAGACATCCCTGTTCCAGTGCTCAAAACGTCTCGTTACAAAGACCAATATACCATTTGCCTTCTTCACTGTCTGCTGCAGTAATGAGGGCTGTAGACCATGGAGATGCCAACAGGAATGGTGTTGGGGTGTTGGGGTGTTGGGGTGTTGGGGAATGGGTGGCTCCCACATCACATGCTGAGAATAAAAGCAATCTGGGTGAAGTACCCAGTGCGACTTGCTTGTTGGATTTTGGATAAGGGTACAGGGTCGGGAACTCCAGAGCCTCTTTCCTGGATAACTTGTACTAATAACCTTTGCCCTCATCACATTAGACAAGGCAACTTGGTGTTCAGATCAGGGTTCTAATTCTATTGTAAGTGTATTTCCCAGGGATAGTGGTGTGCAGGGCTGACCCATTCTGAACTGATAGCCTGAATAGGGTCAGAAATCACAGGCCCTGTGTTGCTCCTGATCTGGGCCTCCAAACCCACCCCTGGTCCCCAAGCTGGTGCAGAGTGCAACCCTTTGGAGGTCCCACTATTGGGCCTGAATAAACTCCCCCACTCCCAGTCCTGGGCCTTTGTTTCAGGGGCTCAATATACCAGTTGCACCTCACCTGCCACTGAGTAACAATACTGTGGGCCCAAATCCCCACTCCAGCGATTTCGGCTCCGATGTTTAGACTGACAATCCAGGGCAGTACAGAGGGAGTACCACTTTGGCAGAGGTGCCATCTTTTGGACAAGGTCCTGAGAGCTATTTCAAAGAAGTGAAAGGGTGTACCCCTGGCCTGTGCCAAATGCCAACAGCTCATGAATAAATAAAACATACTTATCCCTCGAATCACCGTGATTAAAAACAGAAGATTCTGTTGCTATCGCATTAGAGTTTAACTTGTACAGACTGGCTGCTGTATTTTATACATTACAGCTGGAGTTTAACCTGTACTATTTCAGTCATTACAGCAGCACGTTACAAATAATTATTGACTGAGAAGTGACTTGGAGAAACATAAGTTGATGAAGTTCTGAGGAAGGGTCACCTGACCCGAAACGTTAACTCTGGTTTCTCTCCGTAGATGCTGCCAGACCTGCTGAGCTTTTCCAGCAATTTCTGGTTTTGTTTCTGATTTACAGCAGTCCTTTCATCTTTTTCTTATTAAGTTTATGAAGGATGCTGTCTAAATGCAAGTCCCTCTTTCTTGCCAGGATTAAGAAGGATCCCAGTATAGATTTCTCTGCTCCCCAATCACAAGGCAAACCTTTCACTACATGTAAAGCTTTTTTTTAAACAACTGCTTCTATCTCTTTAAATAATTAGCAATTGACATCGTCCCCCTTGATTGCCTTGTCATATGATCATATGGTGGCTCCCAGGGGGGTTTAAGAACACTGTGGCTTTCACCTCGCGATGGGGGAGGGGTAATGTTCAATCGCTTTCAGAAACACACAGTTTGGCCGACTCAATGACTGGCCTGAAACCAACATCGCCAATTAGAATGGGTACACGGTGCGAAGAGAAAGCCCCATACAGTGCTGCGTTCTTTTTCCTGCAGGAATGCGAAAAGCCACTTCAAAAGGCTTCAGTCTTAAACAGTCTACTTTTATTGCAAAGAGGAACAAAAAAAAAGCTGCCTACCACAGAGTGGTGACTCTCTCCTGAGGTCAGTCACATTGACAATAATGTGATTGTCGGTGCAACCAATTGAGCAGACATCTTGCATTTGCTTTCCCTCAGCTCCCCACCGCCCACCCCCTCCACCTCCCAACTCCCCTCACTCCCCACCACCACCAACACCCCCCCCTCATCCCCCCCATCGACACTGTGGAGTAGAGACTGATGAGATGAAATGCTTTGGGCTTGAAAGGTCCAGGCCCATTGGTGGCTGACACTCATACATTTGACTTCTTGCATGTAAAGCAGAGAGGGCATGGAGCATCAATGGGATTTCAATTAGGAGAAAGGGGTGGGAGTCATGGGACAGGAGTTGGTGCTGAATAATCCTCCTGTCTGACAGGCTGGCATTGATGCCTCCAGACATATGGAGATGGTGCTCTGACAGTGGGTATCAATGGCAGCATAAAAATCAGACATAACCCACTGCTGCCCGCAGAAATTCCAGGCATTGGGAGGGTGTTGGTGAGTTTGGGGGTGGGTCACTGTTCGTGGGAGTGATAAATGTAATGACCCACAGATCTCTGTAATAAAACAGAGGCTAAAAATATGAAACAACAGAAATTGCTGGAGAAACTCAGCAGATCTGTGGAGAGAGAAAAACCAAGTCAACCTTTATGGATCTGGTATGACTCTTCATTGGTCTCTGATTAATCTGATAATGAACCAGATAAGCCGTTTTAGTGATAATGATTTGAGGGTTAAATATTTGGTCAGGATTCAAGGAAGAACGCCCCTGTTATTTTTCAAAACGTTGTCAGAGGATGGTTTACATCCACCTGAGAGGGCTAATGTGATTGTGGTTCTGTTCGCCGAGCTGGGAATTTGTGTTGCAGACGTTTCGTCCCCTGTCTAGGTGACATCCTCAGTGCTTGGGAGCCTCCTGTGAAGCGCTTCTGTGATCTTTCCTCCGGCATTTATAGTGGTTTGTACCTGTCGCTTCCGGTTGTCAGTTCCAGCTGTCCGCTGCAGTGGCCGATATATTGGGTCCAGGTCGATGTGCTTGTTGATTGAATCAGTGGATGAGTACCATGCCTCTAGGAATTCCCTGGCTGTTCTCTGTTTGGCTTGTCCTATAATAGTAGTGTTGTCCCAGTTGAACTCATGTTGTTTGTGATCTGAGTGTGTGGCTACTAAGGATAGCTGGTCGTGTTGTTTCGTGGCTAGCTGGTGTTCATGGATGCGGATCGTTAGCTGTCTTCCTGTTTGTCCGATGTAGTGTTTTGTGCAGTCCTTGCATGGGATTTTGTACACTACATTGGTTTTGCTCATGCTGGGTATCGGGTCCTTCGTTCTGGTGAGTTGTTGTCTGAGAGTGGCTGTTGGTTTGTGTGCTGTTATGAGTCCTAGTGGTCGCAGTAGTCTGGCTGTCAGTTCAGAAATGCTCCTGATGTATGGTAGTGTGGCTAGTCCTTTGGGTTGCGGCATGTCCTCGTTCCGTTGTCTTTCCCTTAGGCATCTGTTGATGAAATTGCGGGGGTATCCGTTTTTAGCGAATACATTGTATAAGTGTTCTTCTTCCTCTTTTTGCAGTTCTGGTGTACTGCAGTGTGTTGTGGCCCTTTTGAACCATGTCTTGACTACCATTATAGGGCAAGCCAAACAGAGAACAGCCAGGGAATTCCTAGAGGCATGGCACTCATCCACTGATTCAATCAACAAACACATCGACCTGGACCCAATATATTGGCTACTACAGCGGACAGCTGGAACTGACAACCGGAAGTGGCAGATTCAAACCACTATAAACATCACAGAAGCGCTTCCCAGGAAGGTCCCAAGCACTGAGGATGTCACCTAGATTGGAGACGAAACGTCTGCAACACAAATTCACAGCTCGGCGAACAGAACCACAACGAGCACCCGAGCTACAAATCTTCTCCCAAACTTTAAAGGGCTAATCTGACCCTGGTTTCATGTTTTAACTGAACGCTGCACCTTCTGCTGTTCAGCTCCTCCCTCAGTGCCGCTCTTCAGTGTCAGCCTAGACTTTTCTGCTCATGTCTCTGGAGTGGGAGATGAACTCATCTTGAGGCAAATGCCTGACCGTAAGACATAGGAGCAGAAGTAGGCCATTCAGCCCATCAAGGAGAAAGTGAGGACTGCAGATGCTGGAGGATCAGAGTCTAAAAGTGTGGTGCTGGAAAAGCACAGCAGGTCAGGCAGCATCTGAGGAGCGGGAGAGCTGATGTTTCAGGCATAAGCCCTCTCCTCTCCTGCTCCTGAGATGCTGCCTGACCTGCTGTGCCTTTTTCAGGGCCATACTGTACCCACTCTCATTCAGTTCATCAAGTGCATTCTGCCATTCAATGAAATCGTGGCTGATCTGCTCACTCCCAACTCCACCTTTCTGCCAGTTCCCTATTTCCCTTCCTGATTAAAAGTCGGTCTGTCTCAGCCTTGAATATACTTAATCATCTAACCTTGATCGTCCTCTGTGTCAAAGCATTCCAGAGTCCATCTCCTCTGTGAGAAAAAAAAATTTGTCCTGATCTCTGCCTTTAATGTGTGACCCCTTACTCTGAGATGGTGCCCTCTGGTCCTAGACTCTCCCACCAGGGGAAACAACCTCTCTACATCTATCCTGTCAAGTCCCTTAAGCATCTTGTATGCTCGTCATTATATGGGAAACATGCAAAGTATCAATGAAACCTATTGATGTCCTTGACTGTGCAGTTAATGAACACAGAATGGGATAGGGCACTGGGGACTGAGATGAGGTGAAATATCTTCATCCCAGAGAGTGGGGAACCTGTGGAATTACCTGCCATTTAAAGGAATTGAGACCAAAACGTTGAATGCTTTAAGACGGAGTTAGATGTATTTCTTAGGGATACAGCAGTCATGTAGTGGGTATGTAGAGAAAGCAGGTACAGGGGACTGATGATCAGCCATAATCATATCTAATAGCATCGCAGGCTCAAAGGGCCAAATGGCCTTGCCCTGCTTCTATTTTCTATCTTTAAATATGATAAGCCCCAGGGTTTATCAATGGCTGATGAGTGACTGGTTATTAGACTATTATCATAGACATGATGGCTAATGGGCGCTCTCCCTCCCAGCAAGAACCTTTCCCTTTCCATGGTCATGTTGAGTAACTTCACCTGACACACGCCAAGCCCTGGCCTAGGATATAGATGTAAGGCCAGGTGTAATGAACTTTGGAATTGGTTTAAACGGTTCATAGAACCATAACATCCCCACAGAGTAGAAAAATGGCCCCTTGAGTCTGCACTGATTGTCCAAAGAACGTCCCATCCAGACACATGGCCCCACCCTATCCCCACGTCCTTCCATTTCCCATGGCTAACCCCCCCCCAACCTGCATATCCCTGGACACTCCAGGCAATTTAGCACATCTTTGGACTGTGGGGGGAAGCTGGAGCACCCAGAGGAAACCCACAGAGAAATGGGGAGAATATGCAAACTCCACACTGACAGTCGCCCGAAGGTGGAATCGAACCTGGGTCCCTGATAAAGTAAGGCAGCAGTGTTCACCCCTGAGCCACTGCACTGTTTTAGCCTATTTTAGTCTCTACTGAGTTGAAAAGTGCTGGAAAAGTACAGCTGGTGCGGCCGCATTCAAGGAGTAGGAGAGTCGATATTTCAGCCATAAGCCCTTCATCAGGATTTCCTCAATGCTTCCAAGCCTCACCTTTTGGTTGGTGTGTGGCTCATGTGAGGGGCAGTGAAAGGAATAGGAGGACGGGTGGGGAGGTAGGCTCTCAGTTGTGGAGATTGGGACTGTTGTCCCAGGGCAGAGCATGAATCCGGCATGGGAATTGACCTGTCTCAATGGGGATGGATCCTCAGGGCTCCATGGCAACAAGGGTCCAATCCTGGGCACTGACAACCACCAAATCATGGTTCCCTGGTTGTTAATATCCTCAATGTTACCAAAAAAGACCTCCCCAGCTAAATGTGATGCTTCTGGATTTCCCTCCATAACTCTTCCTGGAACCCACTCCCATGATCTTTAACAGCTAGTCTCTGGGGCGTCGATGAAGCGCAAAGCTTCCTTCTTGACCCTCAGTATCTTTCTCAAGTGGGAAGAGGAATGGGAGAGAATGTGAATGAAATTGAGATTGAAAGAGATTGAGCCCCAGACATTGCATAAAGGAGAAATGAAAGTGATGTTCTACACTCATCAGAACTAGGATGTAAAAAAACAATGGACTGGATAAAGGATTAACATGAAGGCTTTAGTAATTGGAATTGTAATATAAGTATTTATAGACTGAGCCTCCCACTCAGGCTTTGCTCATTGGATTTTATAATACCCCTCAATAAGATTTGAGTATGCCTAAAACTCCAGAATCAGTTGGGCCACGTATACCAACCTTGCCACTTGTCTTTCTCACCTCCAGATGTGACTAATCAAATACTCTGCTGGCCAGCTCTTATTTTTCATTCTTCCTAAACCTGAGCTCATGTAACACTCTGCTGCCCAGGTCCTCAGTCACACCAAGTCCTGGCCGCCTCATTACCCCTGTGGTCACTGACTGATCCAGTGCTGCTTCACTTACACACATGCCCCTCGCTCAGTAGTCCCAACTCGCTGTACAACCCTTGAAGATACCTCTCCAACTCTGGCCTCTAGAGAGTCCCCGGCCTTAATCGCTCCAACCTTGTTGGCTGTGGCCCCAAGTTCTGGAATGCGCTCCCAAAATCTTTCCACTTCTCTCCATCTCCTAAAATCTACCTCATTGACCAAACCTGTTGGTCATCTGTTCCAAACATTTCCTCATGTGGCTCAGCACATTAAAGGTGCTATGTAAATTCAGGTTTGCATTGCACTTCAAGCCTGCCATTGGTGTAGATGTTATTCGGCCTCATACTCTTGACCAATCAATCCTGAAGGAAACCTTAACACCTACTGTACGTGACCTTGAAGGCGCATCCTCTCATGTCAATCTACTTGTGAACTTAATGGTTGTAAAGTTCTGAAGGAGGTCCATGTTAAGGTGCCAGTAACCCCACTAAAGGGCAATCTTCCAACCCTTACACGAGTCAAGCAGAAGTGCAATGAAAGGCATGAGAGATTTGTTTTCAAAGGATAGGTTTAGTTCAGTTGAAAATATTAAATCTCATCAAGGTTTGATAAACAGGTGGCAAGCCTCATATCGTCGATAATTGACCACCACAAACAATTGATTAATGCCTTGGCCCATGTTTTGTCTTGCTGGTTAATGCAATTTTATATAACTCAGTGGAGTTGACCTTTCCTCAAAATGCCAATTGATTCCATGACTGCAAGAATATTTGATTAGCATGCAGTTATCGGCTTGGTATTGAAATGAGTGTTGGGGCTTGTCATTTAGTGCAAAGCTATATCAGCTAAATTACCTTAGTGAAGATGGAAAATGATGATGACAATGTCAATGGCACTCCATAGAAAAGTCCAGTCAGGGTTTTGTTCAGTGAAGGAGTGTTTCTACCGTGTAATGTATAAACTGCAGGAATAGGTAAATGACATTGATATCAAATATCAATGTCTTGTCAATCAAAACTTTCAATCCACAAAACTAAATCAAGAATATAACTGATAATATTCATGAAAAGGGGCTTTTGTTTTGGGATTATGTTTGTATATCGTTGTGTAGCATCAGACCCCCACCTCTTGCACCATTGGGAAATCTGGTGAACAATTCCACAGCATTTTGTGTGAACAATTAAATTAGGAGCTTGAGGAGGCCATTCAGCCCTTCGGCTTCCTCCATCGGTAAGGACATGGCTGATCTGTTTGTATTTCAAATTCCATGTTTCCATCTATCCCTAACACCCTTTGATTCCCCTACCTAGCAAGAATCTATCTACTTGCACATTAAAAATATTCAATGACCTCCCCCTCACCCCCCACCCCCGTCTCCACCACTTTCTGAGGCAGAGAGTTCCAAATCTCTGAGAGATTAAAAAAGAATCCTCTCACCTCTGTCCTAAAAGGGTGACCTTTCATTTCAAAGTGATGGCCATAGTCTTGGACTCAACCCACAGGAGTCCATTTTGGCAACACAATTCAGGATCTTATACATTTCAATCAGGACTGTTTAGATCGAAGGGTCTGTTTCCATGCTATATGACTCAATGACTCTATGATTATGATGCAGTCTCTAATGGAAGCAAACCCAGTACTCTCTGTCTTTCCTCATCAGAACATACTCATTCTAGGGCTCAATCTAGTAAACCTCTGCTGCAACATTTCCAATACATTTCCATCCTTCCTTCAATAAAGGATCAAATCTACACATAGTATTGGAGATGTGGGCTCACTGATGCCCTGCACAACTGAAACATAACATCCTACCTTTTATGTTCAATTCCTTGAGTAATAAAGGATGATATTGATAATAGGCAAAAGTGAGGACTATAGATGCTGGAAATCAGAGTCTAGATTAGAGTAGTGCTGGAAAATCTAAACTCTGGTTTCCAGCATCTGCAGTCCTCACTTTTGCCCAGTGCTGGAAAAGCACAGCAGGTCAGGCAGCATCTGAGGAGCAGGAAAATCGATGTTTTGGGCAAAAGCCCATCATCAGGAATGAAATTAGGAATGAATTTAGGAATTAGGAATGAATCTAGACTGATATTGATTATAGTCTATTGCCTTTTTAATTCCTTGCTGTACCTGTGTATGAACTTGCATTGGCTCGTGCATCAGAGCACTGTACTGTGGCGTTCTGAAGTCATTCCCCATTTAAGTAATATTCTGCCTTGTTTATTCCTCCTGCCAAAGGGCGCAGCTTCACATTTCCCCACATTTTAGTCTATCTGCCAGATTTCTGATCACTTCCTCAAACTAAACGTGTATCCATCTACAGCCCCCTTATTTCCTCATCACACCATATCTTAGCTACCACACCTTTGTTCCCCTCATCTGCCTCATTGATATAATGTGGGACCTCAGCAGAACGCTCTATGGGATCCCACTCATCACTTCCCACCAATTTCATTGGACACCACCTTTTAAAACCTTTGATTCTGACCAGACTATTGATCTTCTGACTTAATTTCCCCTTATACTCTATTTTCTAATATTCCTGTGGAACACCTGGGTATGTTTCATTATATTAAAGGTGCTATATTAATGCAGGTTGTTGTCGAGAGTGGTGGTTTGCTTGGCTCTCATCTCTCCCTTCTTCCTAGTGAGTGACAAGAACTGTACAAAGCATCCCATTTATGTAGCGCAACGGGCAAATCAGAGAATACAGTGAGATTATTTCAACATTGGAACGTAGGACTCAGCAGACCATTCGGCCCCTCAAGCCTGCTCTACCATTCAATGGCTGATCCGGATCTTACCTCAGCTTCAACTTCTTGTTTGCACCTCCCTCCCCACCCCCCTTGAGGGTCTTGTCGATCAGAAAACTCTCACCCAGCCTTAAATAAACGTAAAGTCCCAGACTCCCCCACTTTCTGAGGGAGAGAGTTCCACATTCGAAGCCCCCTCTGATTAATAGGTAATTAATATTTGAGGACCAGTGAGTGAAGGTGATGGTCTCATCAGGTAAAGGGCAAGTTCAAAGAAAACCACAAAACCTTTCTTGAAGTTCCATGTCGAAGCAGCTGGAAGCGCTCTGACTATTTTGCGTCCGTAAGATTCCTTATTGAGAAAACCTCTGTGTGCATTCATTTCTGTTCCCTTCGGAATATTAGAATGAACCCATTTGAAACCTCAGGGTCAATGTTCCATCACAATCATATGAAAACAATTTTGGCAGAAATGAGGCCTTTTTCCCTAATGCTTTTAAAAGCGCATTCACTGCAAATAATGATGGATTTTGTACATTCTGGAATCTAATAACTGTCCAGATCAGTACCTGAACACATTTATCTGTAGCTCTGTAACTGACTGAAATTGTCCAGTGATGGTTTCAATTATCTTCTCCTTGTGACTGCCATTGACCTTCTTAGTGCTATCCAGGAGAATTGAGGAACATTTATATGTATACACAGAATCACCACAGACATTATGTTGGCTGATGTCAAGTATGAAGGAGCGACCATTTCTTGAACAGTAACTAATTGCTGCCAAAGGAGTCACATGCTTCAAAAGGTTTGCTGCTATTATATTGGGGGGCTTATTTCATTGTTTTATTTCCTTCAAGCTTGTAGTCAGGCTGTTTTCTCCAAACTGAAAGCTCAGGCTTGCCTGATATATGGATGGTTTTCTGAATCAGATGATTGAAAGCGGATTGACGGATCTGTTGAATATTACCTCCTCTGTTTGAACAGGAATTTGAAACACATCAATATGACTTGCCTGCAGCAGGAAACCTGCTGACTGTGCCCAACCAGTTCGCATTTTCAAAACTTATGGCCAACATTCTGCTCCTGATGTGGTCTTCTCTACATCAGGGAGACCAAACGTAAACTTAGAGCACCGTTCACCAAGCATCGCAGCCTGGCCCGCAGGGTTTGACCTGACCTCCCAGTCACTGTCCATTTTAATTCCCCTTCCCACTCCCTTTCTGACACGACCATCCTTGGCCACCTCCATTGCCACAGTGAATCAGACCGCAAATTGGAGGAATAATACCTCATATTCCACTCGGACAGACTAAAGCCCAGAGGACTCAACATTGAGTTCTCCAATTTCTCCCTTCCCATCCCCCGACTCTCTTCCCAGCCCCTCCCCCTCTCTTTCATACCTCTATCTGATCCTTCCTTCCAGCCACCAACCAGATTAATTTCTTCCATTGACCAAGCAGATCATACCCTCTACTCATATTTACCCAATCCCCACCCTGCCTCTCTCCCATTCAAAACCACCCCCCATCACCCACCCCACTTCATCTGCAACTCCCCCGACACCCACCCCCAGTACTGAAGAGAGGTTACCCTCGAAACACTGACTTCTCCATCTCCTGATGCTGCCTGACTTGCTGTGGTCTTCCAGCCTCCTGTTTGTCTACCTTGGATTCCAGCATCTGCTGCTTTTTTGTATCTAATTAAGCAGCATTTACTGAATATTTCTGACAATGCTAAGGTTTTACTAATTGCAGATCATCGATCAGGTTCACAACGTGATTCATTTGCAGGCGATGGAAACCATCTTTATTCAAACAGAGGATTCTTTTTATTGATCAAACAGAAAAGGCATGTCCACACGTTGCACCATCTGCACCTTGGAAAGGGCTACAGAGACACACAATCCCTGATATATCCCCTAGGCAACATTTTGACCAATCAGAGTTGTCAGCTAACAATTCCTGCTGTATCTCCATGCCAACCATACTGCAGCCAATCACCAGGTTTCTTTTCTCATGCTATTTAAGTTGTGGGTTCCTTTTAATATTTGGTTTTCTTGCAGTTCTGTCCTTATGAAAGCAAGACAAAATTCCATTTTCTTCATGTCTCTATTTAGCAATGTTTAACATCATCCAAAAGTGTCCGTTCAGACATCGCTGGTGTCTGTTTGTTCGTCACTTCTTGCTCGCTTAGTCTTAATGGGCTTCCCACCTCCCCCTCCTGTAAAAATGTGATCCCTTACACCCAATTCCTCTGCTGTATCTGCTCCCAGGAGGAGCAATTCCACTCCAGGATATCCAGATAGCCTCCTATTTCAGGGACCGTAATTTCCCCTCCCACATGATCAATCATGCTCTCCAGCAAATCTCCTCCACATACTGCACCTTTATCCTTGAACCCCACTCCTCCAACTGCAACAAGTAAAGAACCCCCTGGTCCTCACATTCCACCACCATTTCCACCACCTACAGTCAGACCCCACCACCAGAGATATATTTCCCTCCCCACCCCACCTGCATTCCGCAGAGACCATTCCCTCCGTGATTCCCTTGTTACGCCCACGCCCCCCCACCAGCCCACCCTCCACACCCCGGCACCTTCTCCTGTCGCTGCACGAGGTGTAAAACCTGCACCCACACCTCCCCCCTCACCTCCGTCCAAGGCTCCAAAAGATCTTTCCACATCTGGCAGGGATTTTCCCGATCATCAACCCTACTCATCAACTGTATCCATTCCTCTCGATGTGGTCTCCTCTACACTGGGGAGACAGGCCGCCAACTTGCAGATTATTTCAGGGAACATCTCTGGGACACATGCACCAAACAATCTCACCACCATGTGGCTGACCACTTCAACTCCCCCTCTCACTCCCACTCCCCCAAAGACATGAAAGTCCTGGGCTTTCTCCACAGCCAAATCCTAGCCAACTGACGCCTGGAGGAAGAATGCCTCATCTTTCACCTTACGACCCTCCAACCACATGGCATCAATGCCGATTTCACCAGTTTCCTCATCTCCCCGCTCCCCTCCTCATCCCAGATCCAACCCTCCAAATAGGCACTGCCCTCTTGACCTGTCTGACCTGTCCATCCTCCTTCCCACCTATCTGTTCCACCCTCTTCTCTGACCTATCACCATTAGCCCCCTCCTGCATCTACCTCTCGCCTTCCCACCTACCTCCCACCTGGCCCCCACCCCCACCTCCCTATTTATCTTGCACCTCTCCCTTCTACATTCCTGATGATGGGCTAATGCCTGAAACGTCGATTCTCCTGCTCCCTGGATGCTGCTTGACCCACTCTGTGTTTTTCCTGTGCCACACTTTTCGACTCTCGCTCTCCAGCATCTGCAGCCCTCACTTTCTCTGAATAACATCATGCAATCACAGAAATATACAGCACAGAAGGAGGCCATTTGGCTCATTGAGTCTCCCCTGGCTCTTATGAAGAAAAATCCAGTCAGACTCACTCCCCTGGGTCTTTCCCCATGTTGCTGTAATGTTTTCTCATTGAAGTACTTACCTAATTCCCTTTTGAGATTGATGATTGAATCCCTTGACCTATCAGGCAGCACACTTCAAACACTAACTCCTTGGTCACAGACATAAGTTTCTCCTCATGCTGCACCTGGCTCTGATGTTGATCGTCTTAAATCAGTGCCCTCCAGTCCTTGCCCTGAAGCCATTGGAAACAATTCCCTTTTTTTGTTTATTTTATACGAAGCTTGCATGATTTCAAAAATCTTTCTCAAACCCAAATGTTTACAACTTCAATGGTTTCATGGCTGTAAGATATCGGACATGCATAATATCGAAAGTCAAAACAAAGGTCTCTGTTTACTCACGCTGCGGTTACAATTCGACACGCATGCCTTCAGATCAAAGTTTGGCCAAGTTCTTCAATTTGAGTCGTCCAAATTGACAGTGGGGACAAATTCAAACTTTTAGTAGAGTTTGGATGGAGTTGGAGTTAGTCAGGTTTTAATTTTGTGCATTGGAATTTTGCTGCCATTTATTTGAACTCAGTGTGTACCTCAGTCCCTGAAAGGGATTGGTGTTGCCATGAAGTTTGTGGTTCCACTCTGCGCATTGGAGGGACGCCCGTATCTGCTGAATGTTTGTACCTTGGAGCAGTTTCCCCTTTTCCCGTGGAGTGACTGTTGTCTGACTCTGACACGTTTCATTGATTTACCCTCTTGGGCCTGGGGGTCAGTTAGCCTACTTGGCTGGACAGTGGATGATGCCAACACCATGGGTTCAATTCCTGCACTGGCTGAGGTTACTATGAACGTTCTCAACTTATGACTCTATGACTCTGCCCTTGCCTGAGATGTGGTGATCCTCAGTTAAACCATCACCAGTTGTCTCTGATGAGTGAGCAGCACTCTGGTGACTTACCCGGTACTGTCCTCTTGAAGTCCATATCTCACTCGGGCAAACTTTTCCATTCTCTCTTTTCCTCATGACTGCTGATGGTACCATTGCCATGCATCACTATCTCATTGCTACACCCATTCTCATGGGACTATGAAAAGGGCATGTGCCGTTCAGACACAACTTTAATATTTCTATCAATTCCTCCCAAAATGTCGCTGGTCCTGTAACCTAGGCAATTCAGGCTAGATTTCGCCAAATTGTACATCACAACGTTGGAACAGGAGGAGGCCCTCCAACCATTTATCTGCCGTCTCTCACCACCCGCTGTCAGTGCACAAGGATCTCCCGATGTCATATCTGATCATTGATTCTGTGCCCATTGCCTACTGCACGAGTGAGTTCCAAACGTTCAGGCTGTTTTCTGCTGAGAAACTGCTTCTGAGCTTCGATCCAAAGCAGCCTGGATTTGATCTGACAATAAGGTCCTCCAGTTCTGAAGTCTCTGCCAGAGGAGATTTACCACATCAAATTCTATTTACCACATCAAATTCCTTTGTTACCTTCAAGACTTGAGGATCACTCTCAAGTTTCCTAACTCAAGAGGAGAAAGGAAGCTGCAAACCAACTTGACGTAATCTGTCTTCCAAACAACCTTGAAGTTCTGCCACCATTCTGATTAATTAGTATCCCACTCTTTCAAGTCTGGGAGATTTCTGCAGAGTGACAGTACTGCATGCAGTTACTCCAGAAGTAGTCTGAGCAAAGCTCTGTCCAATTGGAGAATCACTTTCTCACTTTTGAATTCCAACCCTCAAGATGGAGAGACCAAGGACCCATCATTGCTCTATGTATCTGTTGCATTTAGCACTTTGGGCACCTGGATACCCCATTCATCTCTCCTGCAGCTACCCCACCTCACCCCCCCCCCCCCCCCCCCCCACATCACACCCTGTTAGGGAAATGTTTTAACCTGAGCTTCTCAGATGCAAAGTAGACTGCTTCACACTTCCCCAGTTTCCATGTTCCTGTGTTGCATTGTGTCTCGCAGCTCCCTAATGCCTGTAAATTTGAAATTACAATTTAAAACCTGAGGTCATTATGCAATTAATAACATGTATGGTGAGGAAGGTGAAAATTCTGCAAAATGTCCTTGCCACTTCCCTCCATTCAGATTACATTCCTTTGTTCCAGCCAATTGCTAAACCACATCACAATATCATTCATTCGCAGGTTTAGAAAGAACCACTCCAGCAGAACATTATGAAATGCTGGGGCTCCTTTCAGGGACAGGAAGACGTCATTCGGTCCATCAAGCAAAATCATGGCCAAAGATTGTTGTGTGTTTCGGTCAGAGGTTTCAAGATATTCAGAGGAACTCCAATACTGAGAAGCTTTTGCCACTAATTTGGGAGTCTTGGACTAGGGGAGATATTTAGCTTCGATATCCAGAACTTTCAGAAGAGAAACTAGAAACCACTTTGTTGTATAACGTATATCTGATGAAACACAGCTGTACTTATTGCTCGACAGTGTGGTGCTGGAAAAGCCCAGCAGGTCAGGCAGCTTCTGAGGTACAGAAGAATTGACCTTTCAGGCAAAAGCCCTTCATCAGGAATGAGGTGTACTTAATGCTGTCATGCATTAGACCTTCTTGTTATCTCAGAATAGTGTCTCTGCTGTAGGTACTCTCTACAGCGTCATCATCGACTCTCTGGTGCATCATCTACCACTCATCTCTGGATAGAGTCGGGACAAACCAAAGACAAAAAAGGATTGGTGGCAGTGGACAACCTCAATCACCCCTCACCCAGTGCCACATACTGGCAGCGGGGCCAAACCCCCCCCCCCCCACAAACTTCCTGCAGTGGTAATCTGGGAAAATTGCACACATTTCTATCAACAAAGAGTGGGAATTTGGAATTGTCCTCCGCAAGTGGAATCAATACTCAGTCAAGAGTAGAAGGCCAAGAAAGCCATTAGAAACCAAGTGTAAAATAATGCTAAGATGGAAGGGCAGCTTTTTCGGGCAGAGGGTGGTGCGTGTATGGAATGAGCTGCCAGAGGAGGTGCTGGAGGCTGGTACAATTACAACATTTAACAGACATTTGGACAAGTACATGAATAGGAAAGGTTTAGAGGGATATGGACCAAACGCAGGTAAATGGGGCTAGATCAGTTTAGGAAACCTGGTTAGCATGGTACAAGTTGGGCTGAAGGCTCTGATGCAATGCTGTCCATCTCTCCGGCTGACAAACTATTCATTTTACATCTGAGATTGAATGGTTTTTTGTGAATAGTTGCTAGTAAGAGATGTAGGACAAAGGGAGTGGAGTTGGATCAACAGCAATGATTTCACTGGGGACAGAGCAGGTGGAATGGTCTCTTCCTGGGCCTGGGTGTCTGGAGCAGGAATATGCTGAGAGGAAGCACGCCTGCATTAACAAGGAGGTATTAGAAAAAGGGACAAGGAATCTACTTAACATTCCATCATAATATGGGAACAATGACCCAAACAACATCAACACAAGTGATCTCCATCAGGTTAGTATAACACATGGGTTCAGTTTTCCTGACTGACCCGAGTTAACAGATGCCAGATGGACATCTGTCTCTCAAATGAAGATTTCAGTCTAGTGTACCCTACAAAACATAATTATTAGCAGTTTTAAGTTGGAAACGCATTAGCCTCTCTGAAAAACACCGTTACGATCCAGGGCAAAAGATATAAATGTAGAAAATAGCCTCTGAAAATACTTTGACAATGATGGCTCATTCAATGGCTCTGGATTTATTTTAAAGCAATTAATGTTTCTGTAGTAAACAGTGCAGAGTGAATTTTCAGCTGTCCATGGTTGGCATGCAAGTGTTATTTATCCCAAATCTACAGACAATACTTTGACAATACTCCTGAACCTCTTTGCTTAGTTCCCTTTATATTGTTAATCACAGCTGAAGACCTCTACACACATGACAGAGCTTAAAGCTGTCATTACTATGCAGATCCTGGATTCAGTCAAAATCTCTGTAACGTGATTAGATTTGATTGGATTGAATTTATTATTGTCACATGTATCCAGGTACAGTGAAAAGTTTTGTTTTGAGTGCAGTACAGGCAGATGACACCATACAAAGTGCATCAGGGTGAGTGAATGGGATGAGGAATACAAAGTTACAGCTGCAAAAAAAGGTGCATAAAAAGCATTAGTTTGGAAATTTGAGATGTCCAATCAGCAGTCTAATAATAGCAGGGGAAAAGCTGTTTGTGAATCTTTGATAAGTGTGTTTAAACTTTGCTAACTTGTGCCTGAGGGCAGAGGTTGGGGTGGAAAGGCTCTTTGATGATGTTGGCTGCCTTTCTGCAGTAATGAGTAGTGTAAATGGAGTCCATGGACAGAAGGTTAGCTTGTGGGATGGACTGGGCTGTGTTCACAACTCTGTCTGAGGTGATGGGAAACATCTTCACTCAGAGGGTTGTATCTGGAATTTCTCTACCCCCCAATCGGGCTCTGAATGCTCAGTCTGTGAGTATTTTCCAGACTCAGCTTTGAGAGATTTGTGTACACTAAGGATGAAGGGATCTGGGAAGAGAACAAGAACTGATGTTAGAACGTTACTCATGATTTCCCACTGAAAGGTTCGAAGGGCTGAATGGCCTACTCCTGCTCCAATTTCTTATGTTCCTCAACGGTGCCATGTTCTTCATAAAGATATTTGTGGTTGACAATGGAAAACACAGATAATCTCCTTCCTGTGATTGTAATTTCTCCCATTTTGCAGGCAAATATCTCCATGAATTAGCAATTATCTAATTATTACACAGGCCATAAAAATCTGGGAGGTTATCCAAAAGTATCTCAATTTCACCAAAATCACAATTTGTTGTGGCTCCAGATTAGATAAAATGATATTGTTCCCTTCATTGCTGTGCACTGTGGGGTCCAGGATGTGGTTTTACAAAGGAGTTTGTAGATTTAGGAATCTGTTTCAAGCAGCATATTGAAATCATTTCAACAACTTCAAGAAGATGTTAATGTAAACAGCATTAATTTTTTTGAATTTCTTCAGCATCTTAACTCAGTGTAACAACTAATAAAGAGGGTACCTATTGCGTAACATTCCTCACCTTGTGGTTTTTGAACTCCCAACAACGACCGCCAAATATTTCGCGTGTGTCTCCAGGTACAGCTTTTCTTTACACTCAAACCCTGTGGCCTTTCCTTCTCAGCTGTTAGGAACCAAGGCACTGGTCAGCTAAGAGGTGAGCAAACGGTCACCTGGCTGTATTAGTCTTGTCTCACTCCTGTGTCTTATACCATTTCAATTGGTAAAGACCTTGAGAGCTCCCTGAATGGGAGACATGCAGAGGGTCACCACCTGGGGGAGCCCTGTGCCAATGTACCTGTCCATTGTAACCCCACCCCAGTGAAAGATTTTCGCCTGTGAACTCAAACCTCATGGGCTTTACTATTTGCAGAAGTTAGCAGCTCAGTGTTTTCCGAGCATTAATAAGCTAGACTGATTGACATCTCTCTCTCTCTCTCTCTCACTGCCAATAATGAAACTGAGTAAACATGTAGGGAGGTTTTGCTAAACCTATACCAGGTACTAATCAGCCCACAGCTAGAATACTGTGAACAGCTTTAGGCCCCTTATCTAAGGAAAGATAAATTAACATTGCAGACAGTGGTAAGAAAGCTGATCCCAGGTGTGGAGGGAATTGTCTAACGAGAAGAGGTTGAGTAGGTTGGGCCTGTAATTGTTGGAATTTTGAAGAAAGACAGGAGACCTTATTGAAACATACAGCATACAAGATGAGGCGGTGCTCCTGACTAACTGTGGCAGCTCTCCCACAGTCCCCCCTTCATTCCACAAATATTACTGCCTTTGGACTTTCAGACACAGCCATTCTGCCACACAGCCACGCAGTGCATTTGCCGTGTAAACTGCTGGCACATTCTGCAGGTGGGACATTGGCGTGGCAGGGTGCCATATGGCAACATGTCTGTTCCCTTGACTGACCAGTGTTGGCAAACGTGGCAAGCTTCTTGGCTCTCTGTCTGTGCCAAGTGGCAAGATAGAATCAACGCGAGCCTGTAAGGTCTGAAGGAAGCAGAAATGTGCTCAAGGACATGGCACACATTCTGTGAGCTTCTCATTAAGCTCAAAGGGAGTGAACACTCAGAGAGTGAGCTAAGGGTCCTGAGATACCGCCTAATCTAACACATGAGCGGGGTGCATCGAATGGTGTGCAAAGTGACCAGGCAGTATTGCAGCAAGGAAAGGGATGTTGGAGAGTTCCAATGTGCAGTTTGAAGCTCTGAGTTGTGTTGTCTGAGGTGTTGAGGTGGTGAGGCTGGTGTCTTGCCGATGCCAACCTCCTGCTACAGAGTGTGCCCTGAGATATTGTCAAGGCAGATTCCCAGAGAAGGTGCCAGTTAATTGCAGCTGGTGGATCCTCGCTCAGACTTTTAAGTTGGGTATTGGTGCCATCCAGTTTCTCAGTGGTTACCAGGAGAATGGCCACCTGCATATAAACGAAGTGAGACGAGCTGATGAGAATGCATTCACACTGGGCCCTGCCCTCATGCTAGTGAGATTCTCATTTCACCGCTGTAACTTCATCAAGAAAACTGGATATGTTTTCTTGTGATGTTGAAAATCTAGTTCCTTTCATTCTTGCTGTATTCTCCCAGCTTTGTCACCATTGCCAAGATGCTGGGAAAATTCCACCTTCCATTTTTCCTGTTAAATGGAGCTGGGAGAATGTCAGTAGAAAGAGTTGTGCAAGATGCCCAATGATAACCAATCTCTCATCCACCCTTTCTCTTCAAGGTGCATTGGCCAGCGGTTTGGCATTTGTTGACCTGGTTATCGTCTCCTCAATCACTTTGTGAGATGAAGCATAACAGAAAGTCAAAATTATAACAAAAAGATATTTTAAAATAAAAAGACGTAAACATAATGCAAGAACATGACAGGAGTGATTGCAAACTGGAACTGTTGACCTTTCCTGAGACACCAAGTACGATTTGTAATAGGTACGTGGCTGTGATTAATCTACTTATTGACATGATAATATACTCTGTGCAGGTAATTGATCTTCTGTTAAACCTGAATCTTGACTAGTTTATGTGGTGCCACAGTATCATTATTGCAGCTCCCTTCCTCCTCTGCATGTCTGCTGTTCAGCCCGACAGCTTGCCTTGATAGATATCATTTTCCCTCGACTCAATGACCTTCCTGGCATTGAGAGAATCTGCCTTTAAACTGATGCCGGAAAGGAACAAAGTCCATTTCTGAAGGCAGAGCCTTGCATGTTAAAAGCTCCCCATCAAAAGCGATGCTAACATCTTTGTGGTGTGTGAACTTTAACCAGATTACAAGTGTATGAAAAAAATTGCATAGAAACCCGTTGACCTTCAAAATTGTTCCTATCTCATTTCTTTCCAACTTCACTGAAAATGACTCTGAAAACAGATGCATTGAATACCTCTTAGTTTTCAGAAAGCCTGCTCTTAAATGACTACTTCTATTTCAGGTCTTGTCCTGTGAGGTCCAAAAATTCTATTACATTCCAATTTTATCTCTCTCACCCTTCAATCAATTTCTTCCTGCAGTTTTTGATGTATTATTGCAATAAAAGTTCTAAAATTACACGTGTAAAGGATTTAGGTCTAAATTTGCAGCTTCATTGGAGAAACTCAGTGTTTTTTTTCTTCTACCCCAGCTCCTGCGTATGACCTCGGAGCAATAAATCAACCAGCTCAGAGACCAATGGGAGCAGAATAAACAGACTTGTTATCCAACACCAGCTAATACAATCCAGGTCAGATAAGGCTATATCTGCTCTTTCTGGTTCTGTATGGTTCAGTTCCATAGTGTATTGACCCTAGCTGGAGATGACTCTGTTTTGCATTGAAATTCTTCTTTGAATGTGACAAGTAGATTCTGAAGTGAGCTCTATTGAACAGGTGATGGCCAAGTGATACGATCACTGGGCTATTAATCCAGAAAACTAGGTATTGTTTTGGGGATCTGGGTTCAAATCCTGTCATGCCAGATGGTGAGATCTTCAACCCAATTAAAAATATGGAATTAAGAGTTTAATGATGTCCCTGAATCCATTTTCTACTCTCAGGAAAAACCCATCTGGTTCACTAATGCTCTTTAAGAAAGGAAACTGCCATCCTCACCTGGTCTGGCCTACATGTGACTCCAGACCCACAGCAATGGGGTTGACTCTGAACTGCCCTCTGGGCAATTAGGGATGGGCAATAAACGCTGGGCATAGCGAGTGAAGCCCACATTCTGTGAATTTATTAAAAATACAAACCTGGGAGCAGGATACCAGGCTTTGACAACCACATGTGCAAGGGGGTGGGGTTTGGGTGGGTCAATGTTAGTGACCTCTCAAACTCATAATGGCTATTAGACCTCTGCTGGATTACAAACAGAAATTGCTGGAGAAACTCAACAGGTCTGGCAGCATCTGTAGAGAGAGAAATAGAGTGAATGTTTCGAGTCCAGTTTAACCCTTTGTCAGGACTGAAAGAAGCTTTTTATGCTATTGACACCGAGGGGCAGCAGAGACAGGGGGAGCGGGCATCTAGAGCAAAAGACAGAGCAGTGATAATGGAAGTAAGGGAGGGATAGGGAGGTAAAATAGGTGTTAACGTTACCTGTGAAGAGGAGAAAATGGATCCAATCACAAAGACATGGATGGGGGTGTGGTGGTTTGGGGAGAATGTATGGCGAATGGAGGACAGAGATCATCTCAGAAATTGTGGAATTCAGTATTGAGTCCCAGAGGCTGTAAAGTATCTAAACAGAACATGAGGTGTTGTTCCTGCTAGTTCTCTCAGTTGGCTATGCTATCAACCCAGTCCGTCCACAGCCTAGCAACTGTACCTGGATTTACCTGTATCAGGAAAAGCTCTGACAAAGAGTCAGACTCAAGGTGATAACTCTGTTTTTCTTTCCACAGAAAGTGTTGGACCTGCTGACCTTTTCCAGCATTTTCTGTGCAGGTTTCTTTTGCTTTTAAGCTGACCTTTGAGGAGCACCTCCTCAAAAAATCGATAACTGCTACCTCTGGCACCAATTAGCCCACTGCACAGAGTGGCCATGGCTTAGACACCTGTGTGATTCTGTGTCAGGTACTGCATCTCAAACAAAAAGATCAAACCCTAAAACACACCACCTCATACCCTAAAATTCACCACCTCAAACCCTAAAACACACCATCTAATACCCTCAAACACACCACCTCATACCCTCAAACACACCACCTCATACCCTCAAACACACCACCTCATACCCTAAAACACACCACCTCATACCCTCAAACACACCACCTCATATCCTAAAACACACCACCTCATACCCTAAAACACACCACCTCATACCCTAAAACACACCACCTCATACCCTCAAACACACCACCTCATACCCTCAAACACACCACCTCATATCCTAAAACACACCACCTCATATCCTAAAACACACCACCTCATACCCTAAAACACACCACCTCATATCCTAAAACACACCACCTCATATCCTAAAACACACCACCTCATACCCTCAAACACACCACCTCATACCCTCAAACACACCACCTCATATCCTAAAACACACCACCTCATATCCTAAAACACACCACCTCATACCCTAAAACACACCACCTCATACCCTAAAACACACCACCTCATACCCTCAAACACACCACCTCATACCCTCAAACACACCACCTCATACCCTCAAACACACCACCTCATATCCTAAAACACACCACCTCATACCCTAAAACACACCACCTCATACCCTCAAACACACCGCCTCATATCCTAAAACACACCACCTCATGCCCTAAAACACTCCACCTCATACCCTCAAACACACCACCTCATACCCTCAAACACACCACCTCATACCCTAAAACATACCACCTCATACCCTAAAACACACCACCTCATACCCTCAAACACACCATCTCATACCCTAAAACACACCACCTCATACCCTCAAACAGACCACCTCATACCCTCAAACACACCACCTCATACCCTAAAACACACCACCTCATACCCTCAAACACACCACCTCATACCCTCAAACACACCACCTCATATCCTAAAACACACCACCTCATACCCTAAAACACACCACCTCATACCCTCAAACACACCACCTCATACCCTAACACACATCATCTCATACCCTCAAACACACCACCTCATACCCTCAAACACACCACCTCATACCCTCAAACACACCACCTCATACCCTAAAACACACCACCTCATACCCTCAAACACACCACCTCATGCCCTAAAACACTCCACCTCATACCCTCAAACACACCACCTCATACCCTCAAACACACCACCTCATACCCTAAAACATACCACCTCATACCCTAAAACACACCACCTCATACCCTCAAATACACCATCTCATACCCTAAAACACACCACCTCATACCCTCAAACAGACCACCTCATACCCTCAAACACACCATCTCATACCCTCAAACACACCACCTCATACCCTAAAACACACCACCTCATACTCTCAAACACACCATCTCATACCCTCAAACACACCACCTCATATCCTAAAACACACCACCTCATACCCTAAAACACACCACCTCATACCCTCAAACACACCGCCTCATATCCTAAAACACACCACCTCATGCCCTAAAACACTCCACCTCATACCCTCAAACACACCACCTCATACCCTCAAACACACCACCTCATACCCTCAAACACACCACCTCATACCCTAACACACATCACCTCATACCCTCAAACACACCACCTCATACCCTCAAACACACCACCTCATACCCTAAAACTCATCACCTCATACCCTAAAACACACCACCTCATACCCTCAAACACACCACCTCATGCCCTAAAACACTCCACCTCATACCCTCAAACACACCACCTCATACCCTCAAACACACCACCTCATACCCTAAAACATACCACCTCATACCCTAAAACACACCACCTCATACCCTCAAACACACCATCTCATACCCTAAAACACACCACCTCATACCCTCAAACAGACCACCTCATACCCTCAAACACACCATCTCATACCCTCAAACACACCACCTCATACCCTCAAACACACCATCTCATACCCTCAAACACACCACCTCATACCCTCAAACACACCATCTCATACCCTCAAACACACCATCTCATACCCTAAAACACACCACCTCATACCCTAAAACACACCACCTCATACCCTCAAACACACCATCTCATACCCTCAAACACACCACCTCATACCCTCAAACACACCATCTCATACCCTCAAACACACCACCTCATACCCTCAAACACACCACCTCATACCCTAAAACACTCCACCTCATACCCTAAAACACACCACCTCATACCCTCAAACACACCATCTCATACCCTCAAACACACCATCTCATACCCTAAAACACACCACCTCATACCCTAAAACACACCACCTCATACCCTCAAACACACCATCTCATACCCTAAAACACACCACCTCATACCCTAAAACACACCACCTCATACCCTCAAACACACCATCTCATACCCTCAAACACACCACCTCATACCCTCAAACACACCATCTCATACCCTCAAACACACCATCTCATACCCTCAAACACACCATCTCATACCCTAAAACACACCACCTCATACCCTAAAACACACCACCTCATACCCTCAAACACACCATCTCATACCCTCAAACACACCACCTCATACCCTCAAACACACCATCTCATACCCTCAAACACACCACCTCATACCCTCAAACACACCACCTCATACCTTCTTGCTTATCTTTATTCAGACCGTCATGACACCCCTCTGGGACAGGTGGGACCTGGACCAGAGTTAGGGTCACTACCACTGCACAAGTAGAATTCCATCCATACGTTTAAATCTAATTTACACTGACTCTTACATTTTATACATTGAACATAGGTGATTAAAGTTTAATTATACAAATATGTTTATTAAATCTTTTATTTTATACACAAGCTTATGTGGTGGGAAATTGACTTCTGACAAATGTTTGGAAGAAGAAATAAATATTACCAACATTGAAAAGCAACTGCCATTGTATCTGCTTCCAGCTTTAATCTTAAAAAGGATCCTCTCGTCCTCTTAAGTCTTCTTATTAAGGTTAATGGTAAGTGGGAAACTCTGTGGAGGTCATTTAGAAAAGAAAGACCACCATAAATGAATCCTTTTAAACAGGAGCAGTCGACAGAAGATGCAATTAAAATTAAAAAGCTCAGAGTTGGATTACACTTTGCAAAGCAAAAAGCCAAAATCTTTAGCAATCAAACTAAAATGGCATGTCCTTAGTGGAAACACCTGTAGAGTTCCTTACCACACACATGCTCTGGAGTATTCCATGCACAGTTTCTGGTAAACTGTGGAATGCTACACTCAGGGAAAAAAAAACATTCACTCCTGTGAAACTCTGAAAGTATATAGCTGAAGATTGTTCACTTTTATGCTGGTAACTGTAGCTAATAATAGTTTTGCATGCTGCAGGACATCTGTATAAATGTGCCAGCCTGTTTCTCCTGCCACAGATGCTTCCTGACCTGTTATGCGTTCCCAGTATTTTCTGTCCTCGTTTCGGGTTTCCGGCACACAGGACATCATTTTGTCTTTGTGTTTAATTCAGTGTCTCTTGCAGGTTAATAAAGAAATTTTCCCCTTTCTCTTGATCAGTTGGGTCAAAGCGCAGCTGGAGCTTAATTTGGATAAATGCAAGGTATTACATTTTGGTAAAACAACTAAAGGCAGGTCCTTATACAGGGTCAGAAGTCACACAGCACCAGCTAATAGTCCAACAGCTTTATGTGAAATCGCAAGCTTTTGGAATACTGCTGTTTTATCAGGTGAAATGACCTCACCCTGATGAAGGAGCAGCACTGTGAAAGCTGGCGATTTCAAGTAAACCTCTTGGACTATAACCTGGTGTCATGTGACTTTCGATTTTGTCAACCCCAGTCGAACATCTACACCTCCACATCAGGACTTACACAGTTAAAGGTAGGGCCCTCTCTGTCCAACAGAGAGACTAAAGGAGTCACTTCCACACCATCTGAGTTCCACAGATTCACCACCCTCTGGCTGAAAAAGTTCTTCTTCATCTCAGTTATGGAGTAATTCATCTGAGGCCATTCTCTTGGCGCCTAACCTCTTCTACCATGGAAATATCTTCTCCCTGCCCACTCTATCCAGGCCTCTCCATATTCTGTAAGTTTCAATGGGATCCCTCCCCCCTTCTAAACTCCATCAAGTACAGATCAAGAGTCTTCAACTGCTCCTCATTGACAAGACCTTCATCCCCACAATCATTCTTGTAAACCTCCTCTGGATCCCCCTGCAACACCAGCACATCCTTCCTTCGATATGGGACCCAAAACTGCTCACAATATTCCAAATGCAGTCTGACCAGAGCTTTATACAGCCTCAGCAATACATCTCTGTTCTTGTGTTCTAGCCATTTTGAAATGGATGCTGACATTGTATTTACCTTCCTAGCTGCCAAATGAACTAGCATGTTAACCTTAAGAGAATCCTTAACTTGGACTCCCATGACACTTTATGTTTCAGATTTCCAAGCATTTCCCCATTTAGAAAATAGGTTATGCCTCTATCCTTTTTAGCAAAGTGCAGAACCTCACACTTTCTCTTTTTGTATTCTCACTTCTTTGCCCACTTTCCTAGCCTGTCCAAGTCCTTCTGTAGCCTCCCCGCTTCCTCCACACTACCTGTTCCTCCACCTGTCTCTGTGTCATGTGCAACTCTAACAACAAGTCCTCAGTTCCGCAAACCAGATTGTTAACATATAACGTGAATAATTGTGGTCCCAACACAGACCCCTATGGGACTCCACTAGTCACTGGCTGCCATCCTGTAAAAGACCCCATTATTCCCAATCTCCACCTTCTGCCAGTCAGCCAATCCTCTATCTAGGCCAGTACCTTCTCCCTAACACCATGGGCTCTTATCTCATTGAGCAGCCTCCTGTTGCAGCACCTTGTCAAAGGCCGTCTGGAAATCCAAGCAGATCACATCCACTGGCTGTCCTTTATCTAACTTGCTCATTATCTCCTCAAAGAATTCAAACTGATCGGTCAGGCACGACCCCCCCTTGACAAAGCTGTGTTGACTCTGCCTTATTTTATCATGCCATTCCAAGTACTCTGCAATCTTGTCTTCAATGATCGACTCTGAAATCTTACTGACAACCAAGGTCAGGCCAACCAGCTCATCGTTTCCTGTCGTCTGCCTCCTTCCCTTCTTAAGAACTGTACAATAGCCATTTCTCAGATATCTAGGACCCTCCAGTGATTCCTGAAAGATCACTGCCAATGTCTCTACAATTCCCTCAACTATCTCCTTCAGAACTCTAGGCTATAGTCCATCTGGTCTTGGAGATTTATCCACCTTCAGACCTTTCAGCTTCCCATCACCTTCTCAAAGTTAAAAATCCCACAAGACCAGGTTATAGTCCAACATGTTTAATTGGAAGCACTTGCTTTTGGAGAGCTCCATCAGGTGGTTGTGGACTATAACCTGGTGTTGTGTGATTTTTACCTTGTACACCCTAATCCAACACCGGCATCTCCACATCATCACCTTCTCCTTAATGATGGCCACTGCACTCACCTCTGCCTCCAAGTCTCTTGAATTTCTGGTATGCTATTGGTGTCTTCCTCTGTCAAGACTGAGGCAAAATACCTATTCAGTATTTTGTTGTTCCCCAATGCTACTCCTCCAGCCTCACTTTCCAGTCGTCCATTGTCTACTCTTGCCTCTCTCTTACCCTTTTGATAGTGAAAAATACTTTTGCAATCTGCTGTTATATTACTAGCTAGCTTACCTTCACAATTCCCCCCTTTATGCTTTTTTTAAAATTTACACTCTGCCGGTTTTTCAAGGCTTCCCAATCCTTTACCTTCCCATTAATCTTCACCACATCATATGTTTTTCCTTTTCCTTTAATGCTGTCCCAGTCTTCCCTTGTCAGCCATGGTCACCTCATCCTTCCCATCATATGTTTCTTCTTCCTCGGGATGAATTTCTGCTGTTCCTCCCGAATTACCCTCAGACATTCCAGCCATTGCTGCTCCACTGTCTTCCCCGCTCGACTCCTCTTCCAATCAACTCTGGCCAGATCCTCCCTCATGTCTTTGTAGTTACCTTTACACAACTGTAATACTGTTACATCGGATTCCAGCTTCTCCCTTTCGAACTGCAGGGTGAATTCCACCATATCATGGTCACTGCCCTCTAGGGGCTCCTTCACCTTGGACTTCCTCGTCATGTCTGTCCCATTACACATCACCAAATCTAGCATTTGCCTGCTCCCGAATGGACTCCACCACAAGCTGCTCCAAAAACACCTCATAGACATTCCATAAATTCCTTTTCCTGAGATCTGCCACCAATCTGATTTTCCCAGTCCACCTGCGAACTGAAGTCCCCCATGATTATTATAATTGTGCCTTTCTTATCCTTTCCATACTCTCTGTTCTAATACCTGTTCTGGAAACTTCAATAACTTCTGCTGAACCCTCCCCTGATTTTAACTTTTACCATAATTTTCCATCCAACTGAACCTCACCCGCTCCCAGTAATCAGTTTAACGTCCTATGCGCAGCCCTCTTTTAGGTTTCAGTTTCAGATTTTCCGCACTTTATTTTGCTTTATTTTTAATGACATCCTGAGGAAGGGCCAGCATTGGAGATTTACAATTAAATCCTAATGTTCTCGCCACAGATATAGAGGACTGAATGACCTTCCTCTGCGCTGTAACCATCCTACGTTTCTACAGTTTTTTCATTCTAACACCTCTCTGGGAGGGTTAGGTGGGCCTTGCATCAATATAATGCAAACGAATCAAACCTTCCAATGGACTGAAGACTTTTGCCTGAGCACAACTTCCTCACCGATCTCACACACGGCTGCTGAATTACCAGCTCTCTCCTCCAACTGAGTACAAAATCCTCTCATCTCATTTCTTGTATCAAGTCTACAGTCATTGCTCTAGGTGGCAGTATATTTCTGAAGTACAGACATGTTTAAGAGTGTCAATTACATCTCCCCCGCAGTTTACCCAGTTCCTGTGCCCTCGTTCTCTCCTCGCTTTACATGTGGAATGACTTTGTTCTCACTGCTGTGCAAGTTTCGAAATTTCTCTGTAGAACCGTGTGGTACAGCACTGACATAGTGAAAGCCTTCAATTCTCATTTTAATTCAAGAGACAATGGTGCAACTGACTGGGAAAAATCAGCAATAACTCTCAGGGCTCTGCATTGTTATTTAATTCCTCTCTTTAAGCTGACCACCAGCTAAATGGGCAGGAGGGCGATGAGTGCACAGGGAGCTTACAATACAAGGTACTCACATGGAGGGCACAGTTGGCACCACTGCCTCATATTGGCATCGAGGTAGAGAAAAACCTTATGTGCCAGGCTTGCACAGCCCTTGCTGCAGACTACAAGTAGAGTGGGCACCTTAAATAGGGGAGTGATCTTATTACAATATGTACAGTATTGGAAAAGTTCACTCAGTTCAAAATGGATCTGGTCAGGTGCTAAAGGATGTATCTGCTCGCATGGGTCTGCAGCAGATGGTGAGGGAACCAACAAGAGGGAAACACATACTTGACCTCATCTTTACCAATCGCCCAACTGCAGAATGTATCTGTTCATGACAGTATCAGTAAGCATGATCACCGTTCAGTCCTTGTGGAGACAAGGTCCCACCTTCACATTGAGAATACCCGCTATCGTGTTGCGTGGCTCTATCACAGTGCTAAATGGAACAGACTTCAAACAGATATGGCAACTCAAGACTGGGCATCTATGAGCCGCTGTGGGCCATTAACAGCAGCAGAAGTGTCCTTCAGCACAATCTTTAACCTCATGGCCCAGCATATCCCCTACTCAACCATTACCATCAAGCCTGGGGATCAACCCTGGTTCAATGAGAGTACAGGAGGGCAGGTCAGGATCAGCATCAGGGAGACCTGAAGGTGAGGTGTCAACCTGGTGAAGCCACCAAACAGCATAAGCAGTAAGTGATAGACAGAGCTAAGTGATCCCACAAGCAACAGATCAGACCTAAGCTCTGCAGTCCTGCCACAGTCGTGAATGTAGACAATTAAACAAATCACTGGAGGAGGAGGTTCCACACGCATCCTCATCCTCAGTGACGGAAGAGCCCCGCACATCAGCGCAAAAGATAAAGCTGAAGCTTTTACAGCAACCTTCAGCCAGAAGTGCCGGGTGGATGATCCCTCTCAGCCTCCTCGAGTCGTTCCCAGCGTCACAGATACCAGTCTCCAGCCGATTCGATTCACTTCGCGTGAGATCAAGAAACGGATGGACACAGTAGAGATGCAAAAGCTATGGGCCCAGAAAACATTCCAGCAACAGTACTGAAGACCTGTGCTCCAGAATGTGCTGCTCCCCTCGCCAAGCTGTTCCTGTACAGTTACAGCATCTACCCGACAATGTGGAAAACTGCCCAGGTATGTCTGTACACAAAAAGCAGGACAAATCCAACCCGGCCAATTACCGCCCAATCAGCCTACTCTCCATCATCAGTAAAGTAATGGAAGGTGTGATCCACAGGGCTATCCAGCAGCACCTGCTCAGCAATAACCTGCTCAATGATGCCCAGTTTGGGCTTCCCCCAGGGCCACTCAGCTCCTGACCTCATTGCAGCCTTGGGTCAAACATAGACAGGAGAGCTGAATTCCAGGGAGGAGGGGAAAGGGACAGCCCTTGACATCAAGGCTGCATTTGACTGAGTGTGGCATCAAGGACCCTGGCAAAACTGGAATCAATGGGTATCAGGGAAAAACCCCCTGGTGTTTAGAGTCATATAGGAATATGATCGTTGTTGGAGATTAGTCATCTCAGCTCCAGGACATCTCTGCAGGAGTTCCTCAGGGTAATGCCTAGGCCCAACCATCTTCAGCTGCTTCATCAATGACCTTCCCTTCATCATCAGGTCCGAAGTGGAAATGTTTGCTGATAATTGCACAATGTTCAGCACCATTCATGACTCCTCAGATACTGAAGCAGTCCATGTTCAAATGCAACAAGATCTGGACAATATCTAGGCTTGGGCTGACAAGTGGCAAGTAACATTCATGCCACACAAATACCAGGCTATGACCATCACCAATAACAGACAATCTTACCAGCGTCCCTTGACTTTCAATTACGTTCCTATTACTGATTTCCCCCCTATCAACTTCCTGGGCATTTCCATTGATCAGAAATTCAACTGGACTCACCACATAAATACAGTGGCTACCAGATTAGGTCAGAGACTAGGACTACGTGGCAAGTAATTCACCTCCCGACTCCCCTAAACCTATCCACCATCTACAAAGCACAAGTTAGGAGTGTAATGGAATACTCCCCATTTGCCTGGGATAGTGCAGCTCCAACAACGTTCAAGAAGCTTGACACGATCTAGGAGAAAGCAGCTGCTTTATTGGTACGAGTCCTCAAGCATCCATTCCCTCCACCACCGACACTCAGTAAGCAGTGTGTACCATTTACAAGATGCACGGCAGATATTCACCAAAGGTCTTTAGGCAGCATTTTCCAAACCCACAACCACTTCCATCTACAAAGGGAAGGACAGCAGATACATGGGAACCCCACCCCCTGCAAGTTCCCCTCCAAGCCACTCCCCATCCTGACTTGGAAATATATCGCCGTTCCTTCACTGTCACTGGGTCAAAATCCTGGAATTCCCTCCCTAAGGGCATTGTGGGTCTACCTACAGCAGGTGAACTGCAATGGTTCAAGAAGGCAGCTAACCCTCACCTCCTCAAGGGGCAACTTGGGGCGGGCAATAAATGTTGGGCCCAGCCAGTGACACCCACGTCTCACAAACGAATAACAACAAAAAAATCAGAATGTGCTGGAGAAACTCAGTAAGGGTCTGGCAGCCTCTGTGGGGAGAAAAACAGAGTTAACGTCTCACATCCCATGACCCTCCCTGGGCCAGCCCTCAGATGTTTCTAATGTTTCAGAGCTCCTCTTCCAGAATTTCCCCATTTTCCTTCGCTCAGCCCCACCAGTGGTAAAAGTGATTGGGTGAGTGTGCAGTCTGGAAAATCAGACCCTGAAAGGAGCCCAGGTTTGTAAAGCCCCTTTTGCACATTCTTTGAATTTCTCAAAGAACCCGGTAACCAATGAGGTCCCACTGGAACAGTGTTACCGCCTCCATGTGACGAGAATGCAGCTTCCACCACATGGTGCAGAGCAAAATCCCAGAGACAGCAAGGGAAATCATGACTGTGTGATCTGGACTAGTGACATTGATTGAGGGATAAACGTTGGCTAAGATTCTGGGGAAAATGCCACAACACTTCCTTTAACAGTGTCTTGGGATCAGTTTCCGAAGGGGGGTTTGTTTCAGAAGAATGAGGGGGGATCTCCTAGAGATCTATAAAATTCTGACAGAGCTAGAGAGGGGAAAAGCACGATGGATATTCTCAATGACAGGGTTGTACAAAGCCAGGGGTCACAGTGCAAGGATACAGGGTCGGCCATGTAGGACTGAGATGAGGAAGAATATCTTCACCCAGAGAGTGGGGAGCCACAGATTGTGGTTGAAGCCAAAACACTCTGAATGATGACTGACTTAGATGACTGTAGTGATTGGAACGAGGTCAGCAGGGCGACTTTATAGAATATGAGTTCCGTGATTGGGGCTGTAAACCTGGCCCAATCAGGGAGTCCTGGCTGACAGATAGAAACAGGAGTGTTAGGAGTTCTGTTCACTCTGAGAGCTGGCTCTGAGCTAGCTGGGTCAGCGTCAGGTACTGTGCACGTGTAAATAAAGACTGACTTAGTGACAGAATACCAGCCTGCATGGAGATATTTCAATGACCAGCTGAGATCATACAGAAGGGCCAAATGGCATACTCCTGCTCCCTTCTTTAATGTTTCATTTGTGAGTCCCAGCTGAAAGCTAACTCCTCCAACAGTGCAGCTCTGCTGTACTGGACTATCAGTGTGCATTGGGCACTCAAATTCTCAGAAGAGAGGATGCTGACTCATAGACAAGAGAGTCTACTCCCGGGTAGCATCTTGAAAGCAAATTGGCCAAGTCTGATTTTTCAGACTGTATATATTTCCGTGGAACACCAGAAAATCAACGGAACTGATATGGAAGATCCTAAGGATGATCCTTTGTGTTTGTTGGGTCAGAAGGTTGTGGCCCTGCCTATTGATTGGTGCTCTGAGCCAAGGAGAGGATTAAAATAGCCAGCTACCCCACTCCTTAATGCTGCTTTGGGAGCCCTGAGATTAGCCTCTTTGCAAATGGGCATCTGGGTGGGTTTATCTGTGAAACCTCATATCGTTAAAAAGCTTCCATCAGTTCAACTGGTTCACGTTAAGCATTGTTTGTGGAGGTACCAGTTAGAACATACCAGCTAGGCACAGGAGTAGGCCATCTGGCCCTTCGAGCCTGCTCCACCACTCAGTAAGACCATGGCTGATCTTTTCGTGGACTCAGCTCCACTTAACCGTCCTCTCGCGTAACCCTTCATTCCTTTACTGTTCAAACATCCATCTTTGCCTTAAAAACATTCAAAGAGGTCGCCTCAACTGTTTCACTGGGCAGGGAATTCCACAGATTCACAACTTTCTGGGTGAAGAAGTCCCTCCTCAACTCAGTGCTAAATCCACTCCTTCTTATTTTGAGGGTATGTCCACTAGTTCCAGTTTCACCCTTCAGTGGAAACAACCTCCCTATAATATATAGGTTATATAATATAGACTATAGTAGATATATATTATCTACTCCTTCAAACTTTTACGGTTCTATAAGATTCCTATTATCATTCTTCTAAATTCCAATGAGTATAGACCCAGTCTACCAAATCTCTCCTCATAAGCCAACCCTCTCAACTCTGGAATTAACCTAGTGAACCTCCTCTGCAGCTCCCCCCCCCTCCCCCCCACCCCCAGGGCCAGTCCACCCCTCGATTGCTGGTGTACATTAGGAGTGAATGACTGCCTGCAGAAGGGTTGGGGACATTTGTGAATCGAGAGGGGGGAGGGGAGTGTGTGACAGGAGAGTGAAGTTTCTATTGAAAAAAAAGATCCGTGTCTGTCACATATTTCTTAACTTGCATTATCTTCAAGTGAACGCTCTGCTCAGTAGAAAACCGAAACGTAAGCCTTGTGATTCACTGTTTCTTAGAGTTCAGGTCAAAACACTTGTCGTTTTTTTTTCCAGTTTTCTGAACTTCATTTTCTCTGTGATACATAAGGAGAGCAGGTTTGAACTATGAGTCATATAAGAAGGTGAGAAAGTAATAACTTTCTGTGGTTTTTACAAGCAGCGAGGGCCTGTGTGCCAACTGCAGCTCCTTCAGACACACTCTCGAGGTTTCACTGATAATATACTCATAGCAAATGAGGTTAGAACCTTCACCTTCTAGCCTTTAGTGAAGTGCTTTGAAACTAGCTTTTTGTATTGTTTTAAAGGTCATTCCATTTGTGGTATAGTGAGAGTATTACAGCACGCACCGCCAGACTGTGCACTGAGCAGTGGTTTTCGTTGTTCCTCACAAATAGACTCTCGCCCGCCTTGAAATTGCCTAACAGCAGGACCAGAAATGTCCACCGCTATAATCTTTCGATTTCAGAATTAACTTTTAACCGTGGCTGGTTGTGAGCAGTTTTAACTATTTGAACTCCCTCTGAATGTTTGACCAGGTCTGCTTCCTTCCATCCTAACAATGGTTGCACACCAAAGATATTTCATTGGCTTGTAAGGCATTTTAAGACGTGCGGGGGTTGTGCAAAGTGCTACATAAATGCAAACCCCTTTTTTCTTTAAATTAATGTTTTCAAGTGGTCATCCTTATACATCTGTGCTTGTGCACACACACACACCTTACGCTGCATGTATATTTGGCTTTTCTGTTCAAACCACATCTTGAGTGTTCTAAACTTCTCTGATTCCGAAAGTTGGGGACAATACATTAGATGTAGAACCAAGTGCAGTATAATTTGCCAGAGTGATGCCTGGACTCCAAGCTTTAACATAGGAAGAGAGATTCCATAAACTAGGATGCATTCCCTGGATTGAGAAGGTTTCATTCTTGTGTAGGATATGAGTGTCACTGGCAAAGTCAGTATTTGTTACTGATCCCTAATTGCTCCTTGAGCTGATTGGCTTTCTTGGTCATTTCAGAGGGCAGGTAAGAGTCAACCATGCCGCAATAGGTCTGTAGTCACATGTAAGCCAGACCGAGTAAGGACAATGGGATTTCCTTCCCTCAAGGACTTGAGTGAATAGATTTATACTGCAATCTTTTCAGGTCTATTGCTGCATTGTAGATTTCACTCATGTCTTTAAATTTTATCAGATCTTGTGACGGGAATTGAACTCACGCACACAGAATATTGGCCTGGGCCTATGGATCATCAAATCCCTCCAGTGTGGAAGCAGGCTAAACACTGGTTTCCTAGCTCTCTTCAGAATTATGGCGTAGAAATATAGGAACAAAGCAAATAGGATATTGATGAACCACAAGGGTCACATGTGAGTTACCCCTAACCTTCAGCAAGAGCATGTGTTATGACCATGTGCGGAGGGAGAATTGACTCCCCTCCTTATATCCAAATCCACTGGTTGCAACAAGTTTATTTTAGCATGCAACTCTCACAATTCAATTCAATATAGCTCGCTAGAAAATGAGTGAGCCAAATATGAATTTATGAAATGATAAAAAAGGAAATTTAACTGCTTGCCAATTCCTAAACTAAAATAATAAAACACATACACACACAAACACAGGTGATACATTTAACAAGAAGAATGTGATATAGATAGGTGGAGTTAAGGTATGCAGTTTAACATTTCACAGAATCTTTGAGGTGCAGGAGATGACCATGAGTCCACAGTAGTTTGGTTGTTGTCTGGTTTCCTCAACAGCAATTACATTTAAATTAAATTCTCCTCGGTCTACTGCCTTTCCCAGATGCAAACTCCACAGGCAATCTTTCATCTCCCGAAATTGGGAACTTATCGAATAAGTGCGAAGTAAACAGGATGCAAACTTCACATCCAACTGAGTTGTTTGATCTCACTGTTTTTGGCTGCTTGCAGCTTGCTTAATGGGTTTTATCTGGGACCCCTGGACTTTCCACTGTATGTCCCCAGAGGATCACAGCAGCTATTTCAATCTTTATGATGTGGAGGTGCCGGTGTTGGACTGGGGTGGACAAGGACAGAAGTCACACAACACCAGGTTATAGTCCAACAGGTTTATTTGAGATCACAAGCATTCGGAGGGCTGCTCCTCCCGCACCTGATGAATTTACGTTTCACCATCTGCTGTGATGATATTCCAACCTACATCCCCTGGCATCAACCTGGAGTTCTGGATTACTGGCCCAGCAATACCAGCCTGTGCCACCATATCACTCAAATTCCCTTTCTCTACTGCATTAACAGCGAGCAGAGGACAAAGTACTCACGGGTCTTAACAAGAAGAGGCACCTGTCCTACCATCAAAATGGATTTTGTTGCATGTTTGTAATAGGTACAAATTACATGGCTGGTTAGACATAGTTACCAAGATAATCAGGAGCCAGGGATAATATTTCTAACTCCAATCAGGATCTCAATCTCGATTCTTCACACCCAGACTGTATGATCTCATCAGATTAGGTGGAGCCTATTAGCTCTTAAATGCATCAGTACTATCCCCCTCTACCCAATCCATGTAGTAGTGAGTCCTATATTCTCACTTGGTGCAGAAATTTCTTCTGAATACCCAATTGGATTTATTGGAGATGACCAATAAGTATGCAGGTATAGAGTTAATAAGGAAGGCAAATGGATCTTTGGCATTTATTTCCCATTATTAACAAATTGAGAATAAAAGTAGAGAAGTATTGTTGCAACTGTATAAGGCATTAATGAGAACACGCACCTGGGTATTGCATACAACTTCCGTACCTTACTTAAGGAAAGATGTAGTTGTATTGGAGGCAGTTTGGTGGAGGTTCACTGGATTAATTCCAGAGATGAGGCATTTGAAGAGAGATTGAGCAGTTTAGGCCAATACTCCCTGGAGTTCAGAAGAATGAGAGAAGATCTAATTGAGGATGGTAAAGAGGACTGGCAACGCAGAGGGAATGTTTCCCCTTGTGGGGGAACCTAGAATGAGACATCATAGTGTTAGGATAAGGAGTGACAGATTAAAAACAGAGATGAGGAGGAATTATTTCTCTCATAGGGTGGTGAATCTGTGGAATGCAGTGCAGTAGATGCTGTGACATTGAGTACATTTAAGGAGGAGATAGTTGGATTTTTAATTAGTAATGGGATGACGGGTTATGGAGAGTGGGCAGGAACGTGGAGTTGAAGCTGAGATGTGATCACATGATCATATTAAATGGCTGGAGGGGCTGAATGGCCTACTCCCGCTCCTAATTTGCATGTCCTTAACAGCGTGGGCTTATTTCCCATCACCAGCTGAGGTTACCATGAAGGATTCTCCTTCTCATCCTCTCCCTTCACCTGAGGCCCAGTTACCCTGCGGTTAACTCACCCCCAGTTGTCCCCCTCTCTCTCTCTCTCTCTCTGTCTGATGAGAGAGTGGTGACTTTACCTTTACTCTATACTGTCTGGCAGCAAGCTACAAATCTTTTCCAGAGAAGGAGCAATCAAAAAACTCCCTCGATGAACAGCCATTTAGATTCTTTGCCCCAATCCCGCATGAAATCCTCCCCATCGAGAGCCGCAGTAATAGCTCAGCATCTTGCAGGGTGTGAAGGGGTTAATCAATCTTAGAATTGGAGTGTGACATGTAACTCCTGATGCCATTTCTGGATCAGGCATCATGAAGCTGTGAATTTAGGAAGAGGCCGGAATCCGATGGAGATAAGTTGAAGCCAGCACTCCCCCAATCTACCAACCATGTTTCTTTCCATGTGTAATATTCTCATATGGAAAAGACTCCCTGCCCAAATCGGTGACATTGCAGACTTATTTCAAATCGTTAGAAATCTGTAGGTACCCTTAACCTGCAGCTGAAATCTTCACCACCAACAATGGGACCACTTTGTATCAAAAAAGCTTCTCTTTACAAACATCCTTCCACAGTTTGATTGGTGCCAACAAGTTTGTGAGTCAGTTGCTGCTGTATTTTGGTATATACAGTAGTTAAATATTAACCACTGTCTCTCTGAAACTGGTTTTCCCATGGAACTTATCTTTTCAATATTTTGGACACTGTAATGTATTTATTCCAGTTTATAACCTGTGTGGTAGCTTCCCATGGTTGTGTGGGAAAGTCATTTTGGACACCATCAAGCAGTTTAAACTGTACAAAGATATGAGAAAGGTCAACAACTTCGTACAGTCATATATCTTCAACGCAGAGGGAAGTTTCAGCGAAATGGCATGGTTATATATTTAGCTGCTATTGATTAGAGATAGCAGGGCACTTAATTCAACAAAACTATTCCTGCTTTTACATAACTGAAAGTATTTTTATTGATGGGCCAGTTTGGAAATACCTGAAGATGGTTTACTGTCTATTATCCCTTGAGTGCTGGTGGTGAGAGTGCAATGCAGAAAATCAATGGACTGTTACAACTCTAAAGTAGGCCATTTGGCCCATCCTATCTCTGTTGCTTTTTTAAAACGGGTTATCCAATTAATTCCATTCCCAGGTTGTTGCCCCCATGATAATGGGAGTTTGGTTGGTGCATATTGTTAGAATATGTTGACATGCCTGGGTACCAGCCATCTGCTGTGCTCTTCCAGCACCACTAATCCAGAATCTGGTTTCCAGCATCTGCAGTCATTGTTTTTACCTACCAGCCATTGGAGCCTATGGTCAGGTTGGAGTGCTGCCGACTGCCAACTCCCTATGCCAGTCTAAGGGGCAATTTAGACATCTGTGGTAGCGGATGGACCACAGGAGAGGCTGTTATATCAAGATGCAGTTTGTTACGTGCTTGTACTTAGAAACATGTGACATTAATACTGAGGCAGATTAACTTATCCTAACACATTGTAGGTAAGACACATGGATCTCCATGAAGACAATGTGTCGAAGTGTTATCTGTCCAACCTGCCTGATTGTGGTTTTATGGATCAGAATGAGTGAAATTTTAGATTTGCTGATGGATTAACCCTCTCATATCCATCACACCATCTACAACACAGTAATGACTTTTACTTCTTTGCTATTCTCTCACGGAATGTGAGCATTGCTGGCCATTGTCTGTCCTTAATTACCTTTGAACTGTGTGACATGTGAGACCATTTCAGAAAGAATGTAGGAGTGAGCCAATTGCTATGGGTCTAGAGTCACATGTAGGCCTGAGCTGGTGAGGTGGCAGATCAAGGACATTAATGCAGCAGACAGGATTTTGCATGCTACTGGTAACAGTTGTTGTGTCACATTTATTTTGGGAGATACAGTGAAAAGTGCTCTGTGTCCTTCTCATTTTTCCAACAATTTCTGTTTTAGTTTCAGATCTTCAGTGCCTGCAGGGTACACAGTGTTAGCATGCCATGTTTCAAGTGACTCTAGTTAAGATGGAGTCTGAAACCATTTTGCCGTGGGGTCACATGCTATGATAATCTAACATGATGACATCATAAGCATATCATTACAGGTATGCCACATTCTAGTGCTATGTAACAAAACAGATTGCAACATTAGTGTTATATATGGGGAGGGAAACAGTTAACAAAGTATCTCCACAGATGCTGCCAGACCTGCTGAGTTTCTCCAGCATTCTCTGCATTTGTTTCAGATATCCAGCATCTGCAATATTTGATTTTATTCAGTATTTCATTTCATTAGGGCTTAACAAGTGATCTGTCCTCTCTTCATTGGCAAGCTTAGAATGAGAAACATATCCTCTTGATAGACACTGCAAGAGCCAGCTCTGAATCACTGAATTATTAAATATGACAAATACAACAAAAAGAATTCTTTACTGGACAGTTTTCATTGTTAAAACCAGGAATAATTGCATTATTTATTCACAACGGTTTGCTTTATCAATTGGAAAAAAAACTTTTAAAGCATAAACTCAATCAACAGACATTCGATAAATACAACACTTCTGTTAAAAGATGATTGAACTGTACAAACATTGATTGGACCCCCGTCACACAGATGCTAAAATGTGCAGAATAAGGTAATTCCTATGAGGGGCTATTGGCACAAGATCACAGCACAGTACTTTCGGTGACAGATAGGCAGCTGATAAAGACCGCATCAGGTCAACGGATGACGTGATGAATTTTCTGGGGAAGTGTGGGTTTGTGCAAAAGACAAGCTCTCTATGTGTGGTGTATTTATCAATGGTGACACTGCATCAGTACACCTGACATGACTAACGCCTGTCTATTTCCAGGCACTGCCTGCTGAGACCTCTGTCAGTGACACGAGGGTTATTTACAAAGAAAAGAATCTATCTGTTACAAGGACATGACATTAGCAGTGTCAGATAACAAAAGAGGTAATCTTCTTCTAGTCTGAATGAAAGATATACAATCAACAAAGGTTCTAAAGAGGCTGCAGTGTACTGGGGCTTGTTGGCACCGTACCTGGTCTCTCCTGCAATATTGTCTTTACCCCACTGATTAGATTAGGAATTATTAATGGGATGTATAGAGTGCAGCCAGGGTCACTTAAAGTTTAATTCTTTTCTCATTTAACTTAATTTTGGCTGATGTAATTGTTATTTCTTGTGTCTGATGTATTTTAAAGAGACGCAAATCTCATTCTTAGTGATGTAGTCATAACATTCTTAGGACAAGAGCCACTGACTTCATTTTCTGATCAGCCAGGCAACAATTTTCACAAGGTCAAGTTGATACCCCAGCAAACACGGAGTGGCAGGGGATTCATCGAGTTGGAGCTCAGCCTTAGCAAGCTGCTTTCCTCACTTGTATTGTTCCCCGTGTTGAGATCTGACGCGTGTGGAGTCATAGTGTCATAGAGATGTACAGCATGGAAAACAGACCCTTCAGTCCAACTCGTCCATGCCGACCAGGTATCCTAACCTAATCTAGTCCCATTTGCCAGCACTTGGCTCATATCCCTCTAAATCCTTCCTGTTCATATACCCATTCGGATGCCTTTTAAATAATGCAATTGTACCAGCCTCCACCACATCCTCTGGCAGCTCATTCCATACACGCACCACCTTCTGCATGAAAAAGTTGCCCCTTAGGTCCCTTTAATATCTTTCCCCTCTTACCCTAAACCTATGCCCTCTCATTCTGGACTCCCCCAGCTCAGGGAAAAGACTCTGTCTATTTATCCTATCCATGCCCCTCTTGATTTTATAAACCTCTATGAGGTCACCCCTCAGTCTTCTACGCTGTCTTTATAGAAGTTATTGCTATTTGTTTAAAACTGAGCTTGACTCAACTCCGGCCACGTGATGAAAAATGTGCAAACATAGGAATGAGGATCAGCTGAAAACCATTCAGCCCTTTGAGTCCATTCCTCCATTCCATAAGACTGTAGCTGATCTGGTTTCCACGTTCTTGCTTAATTCTTCCATCATCAAGAATCTACTAACCACTGCCTCAAAACCAGCCCACACCCCCACACACAGCTCTCAGGGAACCAAAGTTCAAAAGAATCCCAAACCTCTCAGAGAAAATATTTCTCCTCATCTCCATTTAAATGATGATCGTTTACTTATTAATTGTGTTCCCTAGTTTTGTTTTAGATTAGATTAGATTACTTACAGTGTGGAAACAGGCCCTTCGGCCCAACAAGTCCACACCGCCCCGCCGAAGCGCAACCCACCCATACCCCTACATCTACCCCTTACCTAACACTATGGGCAATTTAGCATGGCCAACTCACCTGACCTGCACATCTTTGGACTGTGGGAGGAAACTGGAGCACCCGAAGGAAACCCACGCAGACACGGGGAGAATGTGCAAACTCCACACAGTCAGTCGCCTGAGGCGGGAATTGAACCCGGGTCTCTGGCGCTGTGAGGCAACAGTGCTAACCACTGTGCCACCGTGCCACCCACTGTGTCTTGTCTTCCCGGCAAGAGGATACACTGCCTTCCATCTCCATCCTGTCAAGTTCTCTCAGCGCCTTAAATATTTGCATAACATCACCTCTCGTCGTCCTACACTCCAATAGACACAGGTCCACCTTGTCCTGTTGTATTGGGCAATTTTTGGTGGTTCACAGTTGGGGTAGAGAGTTGCCACCAATCCTCTAATTATCAGTGGTAGATGAATCATTACAGACTTTTAACAAGAAGATATCTTCTTCATATGACACAGCACAGTTTACTGCATGATGGCAATAGATACAATTAACATTGACTAAACAGGCATAATTACAACTATTAGGAGCTAAGTAAGACACCTCTGTCTATCTCTCAATTGGAGGTGCTGGTGTTGGACTGGGGTGGACAAAGTTAAAAATCATGCAACACCAGGAGCTTGTTCAACAGGTTTATTTGGAAGCATTGCTTTCGGACTACCGCTTCTTCGTCAGAGAGGAGAAGTGGGGATGTTTGCTGATGATTGCACAATGTACTGCACCATTCACCCCTCCTCAGATACTGAAGCAGTCCATGTGCAAATGCAGCAAAACCTGGATGATATTCCAACTGAGCTGAAAATTGGCAAGTTTACTTTCACGCCACACAAGTGGCAGATAATGACTATTCCCCAGAAAGAGACAATCCAATCCCTGTCCATTGGCATTCAATGACATTATGATTGCTGATTTCCCCCCCGTTAACACCATTGGCCAGAAACTGAACTGGACTAGCCATATTAATACAGTAGCTACAAGAGCAGGTCAGAGACTAGGAATGCTGCAGTGAGTAACTAACCTCTTGACTCCCCAAAGCCTGTCCACCATCTACAAGGAACAATTCAGGACGGTAATGGAATACTCCCCTCTTGCTTGGAAGGGTACAGTCCCAAAAGCATTCAAGAAGCTTGACACCACCCACTTGATTGGCACCATATCCACAAATATCACTCAGTTTACCCCAGTAGCAGCAGGATGTGTCATCTACAAGATGCACTGTATGCTATGAGCTAGTGAGGGCAGGAATAGGAGGATAGAGCAGATGAATGCATGGCTGAGGAGCTGGTGTATGGGAGAGGGATTCACATTTTTGGATCATTGAAATCTCTTTTGGGGTAGAAGTGACCTGCACAAGAAGGACGGATTGCACCTAAATTGGAAGGGGACTAATATACTGACAGGGAAATTTGCTACAGCTGCTCGGGAGGATTTAAACTAGTAAGGTGGGGGGTGGGACCCAGGGAGATAGTGAGGAAAGAGATCAATTTGAGACTGGTACAGTTGAGAACAGAAGTGAGCCAAATAGTCAGGGCAGGCAGGGACAAGGTAGGACTAATAAATTTAACTGCATTTATTTTGATGCAAGGGGTCTAACAGGGAAGGCAGATGTACTCAGGGCATGGTTAGGAACATGGGACTGGGATATCATAGCAATTACAGAAACATGGCTCAGGGATGGACAGGACTGGCAGCTTAATGTTCCAGGATACAAATGTTACAGGAAGGATAGAAAGGGAGGCAAGAGAGGAGGGGGGAGTGGCGTTTTTGATAAGGGACAGCATTACAGCTGTGCTGAGGGAGGATATTCCTGGAAATACATTCAGGGAAGTTATTTGGGTGGAACTGAGAAATAAGAAAGGGATGATTACCTTATTGGGATTGTATTATCGACCCCCTAATAGTCAGAGAGAAATTGAGAAACAAACTTGTAAGGAGATCTCAGCTATCTGTAAGAGTAATAGGGTGGTTATGGTAGGGGATTTTAACTTTCCAAACATAGACTAGGACTGCCATAGTATTAAGGGTTTAGATGGAGAGGAATTTGTTAAGTGTGTACAAGAAAATTGTCTGATTCGGTATGTGGATGTACCTACTAGAGAAGGTGCAAAACTTGACCTACTCTTGGGAAATAAGGCAGGGCAGGTGACTGAGGTATCAGTGGGGGAGCACTTTGGGGCCAGTGACCATAATTCTATTAGATTTAAAATAGTGATGGAAAAGGATAGACCAGATCTAACAGTTGAAGTTTTAAATTGGAGAAAGGCTCATTTTGACGGTATTAGGCAAGAACTTTCAAAAGCTGGCTGGAGGCAGATGTTCGCAGGTAAAGGGACGGCTGGAAAATGGGAAGCCTTCAAAAATGTGATAACGAGAATCCAGAGAAAGTATATTCCTGTCAGGGTGAAAGGGAAGGCTGGTAGGTATAGGGATTACTGGATGACTAAAGAAATTGAGGGTTTGGTTAAGAAAAAGGAGGAGGCATATGTCAGGTATAGATAGAGCGAGTGAATCCTTAGAAGAGTATAAAGGAAGTAGGAATATACTTAAGAGAGAAATTAGGAGGGTAAAAAGGGGACATGAAATAGCTTTGGCAAATAGAATTATGGAGAATCCAAAGGGTTTTTACAAATATATTAAGGACAAAAGGGTAACTAGAGAGAGAATAGAGTCCCTCAAAGATCAGCAAGGCGGCCTTTGTGTGGAGCTGCAGAAAATGCAGGAGAGACTAAACAAGTATTTTGCATCAGTATTTAAAGTGGAAAAGGATATGGAAGATGTAGACTGTAGGGAAATAGATGGTGACACCTTGCAAAATGTCCAGATTACAAAGAGGAGAAAGTGCTGGATGTCTTGAAACACATAAAGGTGGATAAATCCCAAGGACCTGATCAGGTGTACCCTAGATCTCTGTGGGAAGCTAGAGAAGTGATTGCTGGGCCTCTTGCTGAGATATTTGTATCATTGATAGTCACAGGTGAGGTGCCAGAAGACTGGAGGTTGGCAAATGTGGTGCCACTGTTTAAGAAGGGTGGTAAGGACAAGCCAGGGAACTATAGACCAGTGAGCCTGATGTTGGTGATGGGCAAGTTGTTGGAGGGTATCCTGAGGGACAGGATGCACATGTATTTGGAAAGGCAATGGGATAGTCAACATGGCTTTGTACTTGAAGAAGTAACAAAGAGGATTGATGAGGGCAAAGGGATAGTCAACATGGCTTTGTACTTGAAGAAGTAACAAAGAGGATTGATGAGGGCAGAGCAGTAGATGTGATCTATATGGACTCCAATAAGGTGTTTGACAAGGTTCCCCATGGGAGACTGGTTAGCAAGGTTCAGTCTCACAGAATAGAGGGAGAACTCACCATTTGGATACAGGCTCAAACGTAGAAGACAGAGGGTGGTGGTGGAGGGTTGTTTTTCAGTCTGGAGGCCTGTGACCAGTGGAGTACCACAAGGATCGGTGCTGGGTCCTCTACTTTTTGTCATTTATATAAATGATTTGGGTGTGAGCATAAAAGGTATAGTTAGTAAGTTTGCAGATGACACCAAAATTGGAGGTGTAGTGGACAGAGAAGGTTACCTCAGATTACAACAGGATCATGATCAGATGGGCCAATGGGCTGAGAAGTGGCAGGTGTGGAATTTAACTCAGATAAATGCAAGGTGCTGCATTTTGGGAAAGCAAATCTTAGCAGGACTTATACACTTAATGTTAAGGTCCTAGAGAGTGTTGATGAACAAAGAGACCTTGGATATCTCCTTGAAAGTGGAGTCGCAGGTTTTATAGGATAGTGAAGAAGGTGTTTGGTATGCTTTCCTTTATTGGTCAGAGTGTTGAGTACAGGTGTTGGGAGGTCATGTTGCGGCTGTGCAAGACATTGGTTAGGCCACTGTTGGAATATTGCGTGCAATTCTGGTCTCCTTCCAACAGAAAAATGTTGCAAAACTTGAAAGGGTTCAGAAAAGATTTACAAGGCTGTTGCCAGGCGTGGAGGATTTGAGCTATGGGGAGAGGCTAAACAGGCTGGGGCTGTTTTCCCTGGAGCGTTGGAGGCTGAGGGGTGACCTTATAGAGGTTTACAAAATTATGAGGGGCATGGATAGAATAAATAGATAACGTCTTTTCCCTGGGGTGAGGGAGTCCAGAACTAGAGGGCATAGGTTTAGGGTGAGAGGGGAAAGATATAAAAGAGACCTAAGGGGCAACGTTTTCATGCAGAGGGTGGTGGAAGCTGGTACAATCGCAACATTTAAGAGGCATTTGGATGGGTATATGAATTGGAAGTGTTTGGAGGGATATGGACCGGGTGCTGGCAGGTGGGACTAGATTGGGTTGGGATAACTGGTCGGCATGGACAGGTCGGACCAAAGGGTCTGTTTCTGTGCTGTCCATCTCTATGACTCTATGACTAATTCACCTCAGCTCTTTGTACAGCTCCTTCCAAAATCAGCTTCACTTCCATTGACGTCCAGCATGGACTCGATCTCCCGGTCTCAGTGTGGACCCAATCTCCTAGCCTCAGAGTGGGCTCGATCTCCCAGCCTCTGTGCGGACTCGATCTCCCAGCCTCAGTGCAGACTCGATCTCCCAGCCTCAGTGCAGACTCGATCTCCCAGCCTCTGTGCGGACTCGATCTCCCAGCCTCAGTGCGGACTCGATCTCCCAGCCTCAGTGCAGACTCGATCTCCCAGCCTCAGTGCGGACTCGATCTCCCGGCCTCAGTGCGGACTCGATTTCCTGGCCTCAGTGCGGACTCGATCTCCCGGCCTCAGTGCGGACTCGATCTCCCGGCCTCAGTGCGGACTCGATCTCCCGGCCTCAGTGCGGACTCGATCTCCCAGCCTCAGTGCGGACTCGATCTCCCAGCCTCAGTGCGGACTCGATCTCCCGGCCTCAGTGCGGACTCGATCTCCCGGCCTCAGTGCGGACTCAATCTCCTGGCCTCAGTGCGGACTCGATCTCCCGGCTTCAGTGCGGACTCGATCTCCCGGCCTCAGTGCGGACTCGATCTCCTGGTCTCAGTGTGGACCCGATCTCCCAGTCTCAGAGTGGACTCGATCTCACTATCTCAGTGCGGACTCGATCTCCTGGTCTCAGTGTGGACCCGATCTCCTGGTCTCAGTGTGGACTCGATCTCCCTGCCTCAGTGCGGACTCGATCTCCCGGTCTCAGTGCGAACCCGATCTCCCGGTTTCAGAGAGGACTCGAACTCCCGGCCTCTGTGCGGACCCGATCTCCCGGTCTCAGTGTGGACCCGATCTCCCGGTCTCAGTGTGGACCCGATCTCCTGGTCTCAGTGTGGACCGATCTCCCGGTCTCAGTGTGGACCCAATCTCCCAGGCTCAGTGTGGACTCGAACTCCCGGTCTCAGTGTGGACTCGATCTCCTGGTCTCAGTGTGGACTCGAACTCCCGGTCTCAGTGTGGACTCGATCTCCTGGTCTCAGTGTGGACTCGATCTCCCAGTCTCAGTGTGGACCCGATCTCCCGGTCTCAGTGTGGACCCGATCTCCCGGTCTCAGTGTGGACCCGATCTCCCGGTCTCAGTGTGGACCCGATCTCCTGGTCTCAGTGTGGACCGATCTCCCGGTCTCAGTGTGGACCCAATCTCCCAGGCTCAGTGTGGACTCGAACACCCGGTCTCAGTGTGGACTCGATCTCCTGGTCTCAGTGTGGACTCGATCTCCCGGTCTCAGTGTGGACCCAATCTCCCAGGCTCAGTGTGGACTCGAACTCCCGGTCTCAGTGTGGACTCGATCTCCTGGTCTCAGTGTGGACTCGATCTCCCAGTCTCAGTGTGGACCCGATCTCCTGGTCTCAGTGCGGACCCGATCTCCTGGTCTCAGTGCGGACTCGATCTCCCGGCCTCAGTGCGGACCCGATCTCCCGGTCTCAGTGTGGACTCGAACTCCCGGTCTCAGTGTGGACCCGATCTCCTGGTCTCAGTGCGGACTCGATCTCCCAGCCTCAGTGCGGACCCGATCTCCCGGCCTCAGTGCGGACCCGATCTCCCGGTCTCAGTGTGGACTCGAACTCCCGGTCTCAGTGTGGACCCGATCTCCTGGTCTCAGTGCGGACTCGATCTCCCAGCCTCAGTGCGGACCCGATCTCCCGGTCTCAGTGCGGACCCGATCTCCCGGTCTCAGTGCGGACCCGATCTCCTGGTCTCAGTGTGGACCCGATCTCCCGGTCTCAGTGCGGACCCGATCTCCCGGCCTCAGTGTGGACTCGAACTCCCGGTCTCTGTGCGGACTCGATCTCCCGGTCTCAGTGTGAACCCGATCTCCCAGTCTCAGAGTGGACTCAGTCTCCCGGTCTCAGTGTGGACTCGATCTTCTGGTCTCAGTGCGGACCCGATCTCCCGGTCTCAGTGTGGACCCGATCTCCCGGTCTCAGTTCGGACCCAATCTCCCGGTCTCAGTGTGGACCCGATCTCCCGGTCTCAGTGTGGACCCAATCTCCTGGTCTCAGTGCGGACCCGATCTCCCGGCCTCAGTGTGGACCCGATCTCCCGGCCTCAGTGTGGACCCAATCTCCTGGTCTCAGAGTGGACTCGATCTCCTGGCCTCAGAGTGGACTCGATCTCCCGGTCTCAGAAAGGACTCGATCTCCCAGCCTCAATGCAGACTCGATCTCCCAGTCTCAGTGCAGACTCGATCTCCCGGTCTCAGATTGGACTCAGTCTCCCGGTCTCAAGGTGATGCCCAGCGCGGTCTGGGTTGAAAGGACCATTATTCTGAACTTTTATTTCTCTATTTTTCTAATTTATTGCTGAACATTTTATTTCTTTATTTTTCTAATTATTTTCCCTAAGAATTTGTACTTAATCAATGTGTACCTAGGTACCTTGGTACCTAAGATGGTGCTATAAGTGGTGACTTGTAAACTTTTCCCTGTACTCATGTGAGTGCATGTGACAATGCAACTAATTCTTATTCTCATCGAGAGGATAAAGACAACAGCACATCACACCCTGCAAGATCCACTCCAAGCCACTCACCATCCTGACATGAAACATATTGCCTTTCCATTCGTGTCACTGGATTAAAATCCTGGAATCCCTCCCTAAGGGCATTGTGGATCTACCTACAGCACATGGACTGCAGCGGTTCAAGAAGGCAGCTCACCCCCACCTTCTCAAGGGGAGCTAAATGCCGGCCCAGCCAGTGACACACACCATACAAACATCCATTTTAAAAATATTCCAGTTTCGTTCCTAATCACTTGCTGTAGCTGCAGCCTAACGTTGTGATTCATGGACCAGGACACCTCGATCCCTATGTACGCCAGAGCTCTGCAGTCTCTGTACATGAAAATCATTTGCTCCTTCTCTATTCTATAATGCAAACCAGATGATACATTTTGCGGGTTAGATGCTATTATCTGTGGTGCACGATCATGAAAGCTGGAAATCAATAAAATTAGAGAAAATTAGTTCAGAAAGAAGCAATTAAAAACACACAGGCTGCACAAGTTATGAAAAGATGCTGTACTGTGTGTAACATACTTCCATTTATTAAACCTTTGCCTGCTCTCAGTGACTGATGTCGATCATTAATTGATAATACTCCACAGCATCGATTGATTTTCTGTTCTGACAATTATTTATCCTGCTCCTGCTTTATTGAATTATCACTAACAGCCATATCACGCATTAAAACTGAACCAAGGACAATTTGGGGAAGTTTCTGGACTGGGTTCATTTATTGAGTACCTGAATATAGGATGGACAATTGGTTTTTGATTATACTGTATATAGATATTTTCTAAAAAAAAAACTAACAGCACTATTCCCTTGATGTTTAAATCTATTTTATGGTAAACATTGAGGTAGACAAGAATACTAATAAATCCTTTGATCCAAATTAATGGGCTCAGCCTCATTGCGCATTGATCGCTTTGCAAGCTTGACGTTTCCTTTAAGTCCAATGTTTCTAATGCTCTGCCTGCTGTGAAGAATAATCATTTACAATTTCCTCAACATGTGCTGTTCCTCCCTTGTTCTGTTTTTCTATTCCTGCCTCCCAACACACTTGAACTCTCAACGACCTTATCTTCATTTGGAAATCCTGTCATAGCGCAATCCTTCCAACCTTTGGATCTTCTCCAGCTCTACGTTCCATCTATTTTAATCCTATGCTCTTCCAGTCATTTCATTTCCCATCTCTGCGTTATCATCAATGCCCGAGAGTTCAGCCATCTTAACAATATCCCCTGGAACTCCCTCCACAATTCAGTGTGTCTGACTTCACGTTACTTCGCATTTTCAGCAGTCTCGCATTGATCTACCTCTCTAGCTATCATCATTCCTACTGCTACTCTGACCTTCTCTGCTCCATTAAATGTGTTGTTTTTGATTTTTTTTCCCAAAACTGAACTAAAGTGACAACATATTTGGACCATCCTTCCCCCAGTATGTTGTATATGGGTTTCAGGACCCTGGAGCAACCTTGCGATAATGTCACAGAGTTACGCATCCCCAAGTATGAATTGCACAGTGTGGGCAGAGTTAGACCAGATCAGATTACAACCTCCATCACAGCACATGACAAAGATACATTATTCTTTATCTAGTATAGCCATTTCAGAGAGCAGTTAAGTGTCACATGTAGGCCAGACCAGCTGAGAATGGCAGATTTCCTTCACTAAAGGACATTAATGAGCCAGATGTTTTTTTGTTCTGACAATTAGAAACAGTTTCATGGTTATCAGTAGCATCTTATTTCCAGATTATTATTGAATGTAAATTCCATCATCTGGCGCGCTTTCATTCAAACCCGAAACATTCGCTGAATCTCTGCATTAATAGTGACAGTCCCATTAAGCCATGACTTTTCCCTGTGTTTGAATATCAGAGGGATTATGGTTAGATTTTCCCTTCGCTTCCTGGCTTTTGTGTGGATATTACTTGCCACTTGTCAGCCCAAGTCTGATGCGGAGATCCCAGTGTTGGACTGGGGTGGACAAAGTCAGAAGCCACATGACACCAGGATATAGTCCAACAAGTTTATTTGGAAGGATTGGCTTTCGGAGTGCTGCCCCTTCGTTAGATAACTATAACCTGGTGACTTCTGACTTAGCCCAAACCTGGATATTGTCCAGATGTTGCTGCATTCTGTTCTTCAGTGCATGGAATCTTGAATAATCAGGCCATTGAACTTAAGTTAGTGTCTCCCTTCGAAGATAACGCCCTCTCACAGTGCAGCACACCCTCATCGCTGTGATGAAGTTTCAGCCTGAATTATCAGCTTGGGATAAATTTTTGTTTGAGAGGATGAGGCAGTGACAGGGATATACCTGTGCACTCAGTCAGTAATGACACATCCACACGTTATTACACCTGTCACACTGGAAGAATGGCACCAGATACATCGAGATTTCTCAAGCATTACAGAAATGGCTGCTGGTAATAAAATTGTCAGCCTGTGAAACAGCAAAATAGAAATGTCTTTTTATCAAGTAGGAATTACAGTATGATGTAGAACTGTATTAAAAGAGCCCATTGATATTGGTACTGCAATGTGCAGGTAGTGTGGATCTTATTTTATCGTGGGACGGAGTCATCACTGGTTAATCTGGCAATTATTTCCCCACCGCTAGTCACCTTTGGGAATCATAGAATCCCTAAAGTGTGGAAGCAGGCCATTCAGCCCGTCGAGTCAACACCGACCCTCCAAAAAAGCATCCCACCCAGACCCACCCCCTCTACCCTCATCCATCCCTGTAACCCTCCCTTGTTGGAGGTGAGCTGCCTTCTTGAATTGTTGCAGTCCATGTGCTGTAGGGAAGCAGTTCCTGGATTTTGACCCAGAGACACTGAAGGAATGATGATATATTTCCAAGTCAGGGTGGGGAGTGGCTTAGAGGGAAACTTCCAGATGGTGGTGTTCCCTCTATTCCTGATGAAGGGCTTTTGCCCGAAACATTGATTTTACTGCATCTGCAGTCATTGTTTTTACTATGTTTCTGCTGTCCTTGTCCTTCTGGTTTTGATGTTGACAATTGGGTTGTCTTTAAAATGAAACTCTTCTAGCATTTCCTGCATCATCTTAATTATCTCTTTCAGAAATAACTAGCCTCCTCCTAACATTAACATCTTCCCAAATAAAAACCGAAAGAACTGCGGATGCTGTAAATCAGAAAGAAAAACAGAAATAGCTCGTAAAGCTCAGCAGGTCTGGCAGCAGCGGTGAAGAGAAATCAGAGTTAATGTTTCAGGTGATGTGGCCTTTCCTCAGAGCTGATAGTAACTAGGCAAGAATGATTTATTAAGCAGAGGACAGGGTGGGAAGGGGTAAGATGTTAACATAGAACATCGAACAATACAGCACAGTACAGGCCCTTCGGCCCTCGTTGTTGTGCTGAACTTTTATCCTACTCTAAGATCAGACAAACCTACATGCCCTTCATTGTACTATTGTCCATGTACCTGTCCAAGAGTCGCTTAAATGTCTCTAATGTATCTGACTGTACTCCCACTGCTGTCAGTGCATTCCACGCACCCATCACTCTCTGTGTAAAGAACTTACCTCTGACATCTCCCCTAAACCTTCCTCCAATCACCTTAAAATCATGATCGACATTTCCATCCTGAGAAAAAGCCTCTTGCTATCCACTCTATCTCTGCTTCTCATCATCCTGTACACCTCTATCAAGTCACCTCTCACCCTTCTTCGCTCCAATGAGAAAAGCCTCAACTCCCTTAATGTTTTGTCACAAGACATACCCTCCAGTCCAGGCAGCATCTTGGTAAATCTCCTCTGCACCCTCTCTAAAGCTTCCACATCTTTCCTATAATGAGGTGACCAGAATTGAATGCAATATTCCAAGTGTGGTCTAACCAGGGGTTTATAGAGCTGCAGCATAACCTCCCGGCTCTTAAACCCAATCCCCCGCTAATGAAAGCCAACACACCAAACCCCTTTTTAACAACCCTATCAACCTGGGTGGCAACTTTGAGGGATCTATGGACATGAACCCCAAGATCCCTCTGTTTCTTCACACTGCCAAGAATCCTGCCTTTAACCCTGTATTCTGCATTCAAATTCAATCTTCCAAAGTGAATGTCTTCACACTTTTCCAGGTTAAACTCCACCTGTCACTTCTCAGCCCAGCTCTGCATCCTGTCAATGCCCTCTGTAACCTACTACAGCCCTCCACACTATCCATAACTCCACCGACCATTGTGTCATCAGCAAACTTACCAGTCCACCCTTTCACTTCCACATCCAAGTCATTTATAACTATCACAAAGAGCAGAGGTCTCAGAAGAGATCCCTGCGGAACACCACTGGTCACCGAACACCAGGCTGAATACTTTCCATCTGTTACCACCCGCTGTATTCCATGGGCCAGCCAATTCTGTATCCAGACAGCCAGATTTCCCTGTATCCCATGCCTCCTTATTTTCTGAATAAGTCTATCATGGGCAACCTTATCAAACACCTTGCTAAAATCCATGTACACCACATCCACTGTTCTACCTTCATCAACATGTTTTGTCACATCCTCAAAGAATTCAATAAGGTTTGCAAGGCATGATCTGCCCCTCACAAAGCCACACTGACTATCTCTAATCAAACTATGGTTTATCAAGTAATCATAATTCCTGTCTCTCAGAATCCTCTCCAATACTTTGCCCACCACAGACGTAAGACTGACTGGGTTTTAATCTCAGGATTATCCCTGATTCCTTTCTTGAACAAGTGAATAACATTTTCCACCCTTCAATCATCTGGCATTACTCCAGTGGACAGTGAGGATGCAAAGATCATCACCAAAGGCACAGCAATCTCTTTCCTCTCTTCCTGTAATAACCTAGCATATAGATAACCCGAGTAACTGTAGGCCGGTGAGCCTCACTTCTGTTGTGGGCAAAGTCTTAGAGAGAATTGTAAGGGATAGGATTTATGAACATCTGGATAGGAATAATGTGATCAAGGATAGTCAGCATGGTTTTGTGAAGGGCAGGTCGTGCCTCACAAACCTTATTGAGTTCTTTAAGAAGGTGACTAAGGAGGTGGACGAGGGGAAAGCGATAGATGTGGTGTATATGGATTTTAGTAAGGCGTTTGATAAGGTTCCCCATGGTAGGCTACTGCAAAAAATACGGAGGTATGGCATTGAGGGTGAGTTGGAGGTTTGGATTAGGAATTGGCTGGCTGGAAGAAGACCGAGGGTAGTAGTAGATGGTAAAGGTTCATCTTGGAGTGCAGTTACTAGCGGTGTTCCGCAAGGATCTGTTTTTCCGCAAGGACCATTGCTGTTTGTCATTTTTATAAATGACCTGGAGGAGGGGCTAGAAGGTTGGGTGAGCAAGTTTGTGGATGATACGAAAGTCGGTGGAGTTGTTGACAGTGAGGAAGGATGTGTCAGGTTACAGCGGGATATAGATAAGCTGCAGAGCTGGGCAGAATGGAGTTCAATGTAGCTAAGTGTGAGGTGATTCACTTTGGTAAGAGTAACAAAAAGATGGGGTACTGGGCTAATGGTTGGATACTTGGTAGTGTGGATGAGCAGAGAGATCTTGGTGTCCATGTACACAGATCTCTAAAAGTTGCCACCCAGGTAAATAGTGTGGTGAAGAAGGCATATGGCGTACTGGCTCTTATTGGTAGAGGAATTGAGTTCCGGAGTCCTGACATCATGTTGCAGTTGTATAAGACTCTGGTGCGGCCGCATCTGGAGTATTGTGTGCAGTTTTGGTCGCCATACTATAGGAAGGATGTGGAGGCACTGGAACGGGTGCAAAGGAGGTTTACCAGGATGTTGCCTGGCATGGTAGGAAGATCGTTGAGGAAAGGCTGAGGCACTTGGGGCTGTTTTCATTGGAGAAAAGAAGGTTTAGGGGTGACTTGATAGAGGTGTACAAGATGATTAGGGGTTTAGAAAGGGTTGACCATGAGAACCTTTTTCCACGTATGGAGTCAGCTATTACGAGGGGGCATAGCTTTAAATTAAGGGGTGGTAGGTATAGGACAGATGTTAGGGGTAGGTTCTTTACTCAGCGAGTCGTGAGTTCATGGAATGCCCTGCCAGTAGCAGTGGTGGACTCTCCCTCTTTATGGGCATTTAAACAGGCATTGGATAGGTATATGGAGGCTAGTGGGCTAGTGTAGGTTAGGTGGGCTTGGATCGGCGCAACATCGAGGGCCAAAGGGCCTGTACTGTGCTGTATTCTTCTATGTTCTATGTTCTATATCCTGTCTGGCCCAGGGGATTTATCTATTCTTATGATTTTCAAAATATTCAGCATATCCTCCTTCTTAACATCAACCTGTTCAAACATATCAGTCTGTTTCACACTGTCCTCACAAACAACAAGGTCCCTCTCAGTAGTGAATACTGAAGCAAAGTATTCATTCAGGACCTCCCCTACCTCCTCCAACTCCAGGTGCAATTTCCCTCCACTATCTCCACTGATTGCCCCTACCCTCAGTCTGGCCATCCTCTTGTTTCTCACTTAGTGTAGAATGCCATGGGGTTTTCCTTCAGCCTAATTGTTAAAGCCTTTTCGAGCTCTCCTAAGTCCATTCTTCAGCTCCTTCCTGGCTATCTTGTAACCCTCTAGAACCTTATCTGATCCTTACCTCCTTAACCTTAAGTAAGCTTCCTTGTTCTTCTTGACTAGATGTTCCACATCTCTTGTCACCCAAGGTTCTTTCACCCTACCATCCCTTCCTTGCCTCAGTGGGACAAACCTGTCCAGCATTATCAGCAAGTGCTCCCTAAACAATCTCTATATTTCTGTCGTGCATTTCCCTGAGAACATCTATTCCCAATTTAAGTGCCCTAGTTCCTGCTTAATAGCATTATAATTCCCCCTCCCCCAATTAAATACTTTCCCATACTATCTGTTCCTATCCCCCTCCATGAGTGTAGTCAAGGAGTTGTGATCACTGTCACCAAAATGCTCTCCCACCAAGAGATCTGACACCTGGCCTGGTTTGTTGTCAAGCACCAAATAAAATATGGCCCCCTCTCTAGTTGGCCTATCTATATTTTGAGTCAGGAACCCTTCCTGGACGTGCCTGACAAAAACTGCTCCATCCAAACTCTCTGAACTAAGGAGGTTCCAATCAATATTAGGGAAGGTAAAGTCACCCATGACAACAACCCTGTTAGTTCTGCACCTTTCCAAAATCTGCCTCCCAATCTGCTCCTCCAAGTCTCTGTTGCTATGGGGGGCCGTAGAAAACTCCCAATAAAGTGCTTGCTCCTTTCCTGTTTCTGACATCCCCCCATTCTGACTGTGTAGACAAACCCTCTTCAGTGACCTTCCTTTCTACAGCTGTGATACTATCCCTCACCTCTTTTACCACCCCCTCATTCTTTTTGAAACATCTAAACTCTGGAACATCCAACAACCATTCCTGCCCCTGTGATATCCAAGTCTCTGTATTGGCCATGACATTATAGTTCCAAGTACTGATCCATACTCTGAATTCATCACTCTTATTCCTGACACATCTTGAATTAAAATAGACCCACTTCAACTCATCACACTGCACCTTTGACCGATCAAATGTCTATCCTTCCTCACAGACTCTCTGCACGCTGTACCTGGCTGTTCATTACCTACTCCATCATCTGATCCATAGCTCAGGTTCCCACCGCCGTCCCCCCCCCCCCGCCCGCCAATCTAGTTTAAACCCTCCCAAAGAGCTCGAGCAAACCTCCCACCCAGGATATTGGTGCCCCTTCAGTTCAGGTACAAACTGTCCTTCTTGTACAGATCCCCCTTCCCCAGTGATCCACGTATCTGAAGCCCTCCCTCCTACACCAACCCTGCAGCCGCATGTTCATCTGCACTCGGTCTCTGTTCCTATCCTCACTAGCCTGTGGCAGTGATAGCAATCCTGAGATTACTACTCTGATCGTCTTGCCTTCTAGCTTCCAACTTAACTCCCTACATTCTCTTTTCAAGTCCTCATCCCTTTCCCTACCTATGTCATTGGTACCAATGTGTACCATAACTTTTGGGTGCTCTTCCACCTCCTTAGGAAGGTAGATATGGATAGAGGTCAAAGAGAGAGAAAACATTCGCACAAACAATGGACTGGATAACGATCTGGTTGGGAGGGTGAATAGCTGTTAATGTTAGTTGCTAACAATGGGTTGTGTGCAATAGCAGACTATGTGATAACAAGGCCTGGTAAAAGGGGCTTGGGGTAAGGACAAGGGAGAAGCTCAAGCCTTGAAGTTATTGAACTCGATATTGAGTCCTGAAAGCTGCGGGGTCCCCAAGTGGAATATTAGATGCCGTGCTTCTGGTTTGCCCTGAGGTTCGCTGAAGCACTGAAGCAAGCCTGAGGCAGAGGTGTTGGCCAGGGAACAGGGTGGGGTGTTGGAGTGGCAGGCACCTGGAAGCTCAGGGTCTATTTAGTGGATGGAACGTATTCCTAGTGTACAAAAAGAAAGGAAGGAGGGAAAAAGGTTACAGAATCATTGGGATCACCAAGAATCTCCATTGAACTGACAGCAATGACATAGCTGGAGACCTACATACTCTTTTATCATCGCGGTGTTTGGGAAAACCCGAGGAAGTAGAGGCTTTGGTGTCCTTCCTTGACTGTAGCTTTGATATGGTCGCAACTGCAGATACTGGAAATACAGAAGAGTAGAGAAACAGAAAGTGCTGCCATCACGAAGCAGGCAACATCCACAGGTAAAGGAGACAATTTCTGACGTCACCTCCTTGTCAAAGGGTCCGCAGTCAGGAGCACCAAGTGCTCTGTGCCATCCACTGATGCTGTCTGACCTGATGGGTACCCCCAGTATTTTCCCACATAGAGCTGCAATGAGATTCCGAAAGTGGACAGAGGGAATTAGAAGGCCAAGAAGAAAACAAAACACATCATTCTATACTTAAGGACAGAGGAATCAGAATCAGAGGTGGACCATTCAGCCTCTGGAGACCAACAGATAGTCTCTTTGGGTTTCAACCTCCACACTCCGATCTACCTCCAGTGACCTCGGAGTCACCTGCTGACCAAGAATCCATCCAGCTCCACCTTAGAAATATTCAATGACCTCACCTCCACTACCGACAGAGGCACACGGTACTCTGACAAAAAACAATCCACTCATTTCGATTTTAAACGAGTGAATGCAGTTCTTTTAGATAGTGTCCCCTAGTTCTGAACTCCCCCCACCCCCCCCCCCACCGCAACAAAGAAGAAACATCCTTTCCACACTCACCCTGTCAAGCCCATTCTGGATGTGATACACTGACACCAAGTCAAACCCCACACTTTGAAACACATCTGCTCTGGTCAAGCCACCACACCGAGTCATCCCCACAAGTCTTACTTTAACATCTAACTCCATTCTACTCCCACAGCATAGTGGCTCATTGGTTAGTCCTGCTGCCTCACAGCGCCAGGGACCTGGGTTCGATTCCAGCCTAAGGTGACTGTCTGTGTGGAGTTTGCACATTCTCCCCGTGTCTGCGTGGGTTTGCTCCGGTTTCGTCCTACACTCCAAAGATTTGCAGGTCAGGGTGAATTGGCTGCGCTAAATTGTCCACAGTGTTGATGGATATGTAGGCTAGGTGCATTAGTCAGGAGTTAAATGTAGGGGAATGGGTCTGGTTGGGCTACTCTTCAGAGGTTCGGTGAGGACTTGTTGGGCCAAAGGGCCTGTTTCCACACTGTAGGGATTCTATCAAACTAACTGTTGAATCCCGCACAATCATAAAGGTAACAGAGGGACAGTGGCCAAGCTGCCTGTGATAGGCTGGTCAGGGTCCCAGTGACTGATGACCCAATGAGATGAATAACATTTCACTGTAGTCAGCATGCTATCTTTTGCTCTACTCTTTTTTCCTTCACTGCATTTCAGAATGCAGTTTATCTGAAGGCACACTAGTGATATTACTGAGACACCATGGATTGGCTCATGATGAAGAGGCAATTTGGTAAGTGGTAGACCACAACTAATACCAAAAGGTTGATTTATGACGATAATTAAGCATTCAATCTGGAATTGCAACTGTACAGCACATTCAGCTGTCTCATCCACGACTCCTAGTCTCGCATCTTTTCACGTTTTTAAATCAAAGGCAATGAGAAGGACTGAGCTGGACCACATCTTTCTCATTGTTTTTGCTGCTTTTTGTATTACAGCTGGTGAAAGGGGACAGTAAGGGAACTGACGCACACCCGTGTACCCTGTGCCCCAGGATCAGAGGATGCATTAACCGTTTACCTGCTGACATTTCGAAGGCTGTTTCTGGTCAATGGGTCAAACCCAAGCAGGAATGCACCAACCACCCCAGGGATATCCTGATGACTGAAGAGAGGTCTGAATAAAACCTCAACAAGCCCAAAATACTGTGGTCACTAGAAATCTGAAACAAGAATAGAAAGAATCAATAAATCAGACAGTGTTCTTGGGAAAGAAACATGGTGAGATGGGTGGTATTTAATATCAGCTGAGGTGAAGGATTTTAATTGAGCAGTATTGCCTTGGAGAGACAATGAGTGAGTGTGCTATTGCTAGAATGTTAATCCAGAGACCCTGGTAATGGTCTGGGGACCCAGGTTCAAATCCTGCCAGGGCAGATGGTGGAATTTGAATCCAATAAAAATCTGGAATTAAGAATTTAATCATAGCCATGAAATCATTGTCAGGAAAACCTCATCTGGTTCACTAATGTCCTTTAGGGAAGGAAACTGCCATCCTTACCTGGTCTGGCCTACATGTGACTCCAGACCCACAGCAATGTGATTGAATTCTAACTGCCTTCTGGGCAATTACGAATGGGCAATAAATGTTGGCCCAACCAGCAGCGACCACGTCCTGTGAATGAAGTAAAAGAAAACATTTTACTGCCTCCATCAAGTTAAGTCCTCTCAGTCTTCCCACTTGGATCTAACTGAGGATTTAGATTCGGAAAGTATGGCCCACCCTTCATTGCTCTTTGAGGTGGCATAGGTCTCAGGTTTGAGAACTGCTGTCACAGGAGCCTTGATGAGTTGTTTCAATGTACCTTGTTGATGCCATGTGCACAGCTGGGCAGGAAAGTGAATGTTCAAGGTGGTGGATAGGGTTCCAATAGGGTTTCATCCTGGATGGTGTCAAGCTTTTTGAGTGTTGTTGGAGCTGCCCCCATCCAGGCAAGTGGGGAATATTCCATCACACTCCTGACTAGTGCCTTGTAGATGGTGGAATGGCATGGGGGTTCAGTGGTTAGCACTGCTGCCTCACAGTGCCAGAGACCCAGGTTTGATTCCATCCTCAGACACCTGTCCATGCCTGCATGGGTTTCCTCCGGGTGCTCTGGTTTCCTCCCACAGTCCAAAGATGTGCAGGTTGAGTGGATTGGGCATGGGAAATGCACTGGAGTGGGTCTGGGTGGGATGCTCTTCAGAAAGGTTGATGTGGAATCAAAGGGCTGAATGGCCTGCTTCCACACTGTAGGGATTCTATGATGGTGCACAGAGCTCTAACAGGGAGGAGGTAAATAAGTTATCATAGAATACCAACCACTGCTCTTGGAGCCATTGCATTTATATGGTAAACCCAGTTCAGTTGCTGGTTAATTGCAACCCCAGGGTGTTGATAATAGGGGACTCAGTGATGGTGATGCAATTGCATACCAAGCAGCCATGTTTGGATTCTCTCCTGTTGGAGATGGTCATTTCCTGAGTCAACTTGAACCCTTTCTCATGCATTATAAATCATTAACATAGCAAGAAATTCACCAGGAGATTGGGGTTAACTGACCATTTAACTGACTGGTAGATATAAAAAGTGAACAGGTGTCCCTTCTTGTGGTGCAGTGGCAATGTCCTTACACATAGACTGGGAGGACTGGGTTCAAGTCCCACTTGTTCCAGAAGTGAGTCATAATATCTCTGGGCAGGTTATTTAAAAATGTCTATAAAAGTGGGACTGCTGTGTGGAAGGGGCTGTCAGACTGAGTAGTCAAAAAATTTTACTCATAAAGGAAGGTGTTTTGGTTTCTGTCTCCCTGACTGGTTTGCATTCCAGACTGACATACATTGTTACGGGCTTCTGCCCGAAACGTTGATTTTGCTGCTCGTTGGATGCTGCCTGAACTGCTGTGCTCTTCCAGCACCCACTAATCCAGTACATTGTTACCCTGTTTGAGATTTGGCATTCTTGCACCAGTCTTGATGAATGCTAATCAGAAAATAACACCTTTGACAATATGTCTCTTCTCAGCACAACCAAGCAACTATTCCTAATAACCATACAACTTTATTTTTATGTTATGCTAACTTGATTGAGTTTTTTGAAGAAGTCATGAAGAGGATTGATGAGGGCAGAGCAGTAGATGTGATCTATATGGACTTCAGTAAGAAGTTCGACAAGGTTCCTCATGGTAGACTAGTTAGCAAGGTTAGATCACACAGAATACAGGGAGAACTAGCCACTTAGTACAGAATTGGCTTGAAGATTGAAGACAGAGGGTGGTGGTGGAGGGTTGTTTTTCAGACTGGAGGTATGTGACCAGTGGAGTGCCACAAGGATCGGTGTTGGGTCCACTACTTTTTGTCATTTACATAAATGATTTGGATGTGAGCATAAGAGGTACAGTTAGTAACTTCGCAGATGACACCAAAATTGAGGGTGTAGTGGATAGCAAATGAGATTGCCTCAGAGTACAACGGGACCTTGATTGGATAGGCCAATGAGCCAAGGAGTGGCAGATGGAGTTTAATTTAGATAAATGTGAGGTGTTGCATTTTGGAAAGGCAAATCAGAACAAGACTTATACACTTAATGCTAAGATCCTAGGGAGTGTTGCTGAACAAGGAGACCTTAGAGTGCAGGTTCATAGCTCCTTGAAAGTGGAGTCACAGGTAGATAGGATAGTGAAGATGGCATTTGATATGCTTGCCTTGATTGGCCAATGCAGGAGTTGAGAGGGCATATTGCAACTGTGAAGAACATTAGTTTGGCTACTTTTAGAATACTGAATTCAATTCTGGTCTCCCTGCTGTAGAAAGGATGTTGTGAAACTTGAAAGGGCTCAGAAAAGATCTACAAGGATGTTGCCAGGGTTGGAGGATTTGAGCTATAGGGAGAGGCTGAATAGGCTGGGGCTGTTTTCCCTGGAGCGTCGGAGGCTGATAGGGTGACCTTAGAGAGGTTTAAAAAGTCATAAGCTGCATGGGTAGGATTAGCAGACAAGGTCTTTCTCCAGGGTAGGGGAGTTCAGAACTAGAGGGCATAGGTTTAAGGTGAAATGGGAAAGATATAAAAGGGACCGAAGGGGCAGCTTTTTCACTCAGATTAATTTTGAATATTTGGTTGGCACGGACAAATTGGACCGAAAGGTCTGTTTCCATGCTCTACATCTCTATGACTCCATATAGTAAGCATAAAATTCTGATGACTACTATCTTTTAATATTGCAAAATGATGGCTTCTTTGTACAGAGAGAAAAGGACCTACAGGACTACTGGCACTTGTGGGATTGTACTGCTGTGTACCTGTGTGCCTTTCCAAGAGTAGAGTGAATGAAAATCAGAATCTGACAGAAGAAAATAAGAAAAAGAAAACGCAAGGTATTCAATGCAATAAATCTTGCTGCTGGTCTCTGTGTTACTTGTGTTAAAAAATGGGTCTTAAAAAACCCTATGGAAATGTTCTGTACCCTACGTGTGGAAAGCTTTTCCTCAACAGTAGCAATTAAATCACTTGGAGCAAGTTCTGTTTCCATCACATTGACAGCCACGAAGATGCTGTGTCAAATTAAAATGACAAACTGTATGCGTGAGAATAAAAATAAGTTCCACAACACACAGGAGAGACTATCGCTATTTTCTGAGCAATCTTGGCATGAGGCTAAATTACTGCTCACGTTTGTACTTGTTTGTGAGTTGTCATAGCTACACAACAATCAACAATTGGAGTCTCCATAAACCGCTGTCAGAGCTTCCATAACTACCTTTCACCTGTCAATGCTTAGTTAGGCTTTTTCCCTCTTGACGTTGGAAGTGATGACTTCCATTGAGTGGTAAAACTACAGTCATCAGCCTGAAGGTGCTGGTATTCAAAAGGAGGCCATGTTGCAGTTTGAAGGGAAGCTCAGGGACAGGAGCTGTTCGATGGTGTGGGATGGAAGCTTATGACGATACCAAATTTGTGAATAGGACTATTCTGATCATTTTTAACCCAAACAATAACAAATCAAATCCAGAGAACTACTTGCTCCATGGCAATTGCAATGCCCAGTCAGAGCCAAGACTTTGGCACTATGGGTGCTCTAACCTTTGATGGAGGTGCTGGAGGGAGGAAGAAGTGTGAAAAGGCTAATAGGGGTCAGAGATACATCAGTGAGAGGGGTCAGTTAACATTCATTCAGGTGTGGATGGCACTCCAGGTGTTGACTCCCAGGTCTCTCTCCCTCTCCCCCTCCACCCCTCCTCCCCTTACCTCCACCCTCAGCCAGAGGTCATGGTTCATGTTGGGACCAATGACACAGGAGGAAAGAGGAATGAGGTACGACTAGCAGGCTTTAGGGAGTTAGGGATGACATTAAAAAGCAGGAGTTCAAAGGGAGTAATCTCCAGGTCACTCTTGTTGACATGCAGTAGGGAGTATCGGAATAGGAGTGTAGAGCAGATGGAGATGTGGTTGGAGAAATGGTGCAAGGCAGAGGAATTTAGATTCCAGTGGGGTTATTTTTGAGGGGGGTCGGACTTGGAATACGTTGAATGAGTTACATCTGAAGAGGAGTAGAACCAACATCCTCATAGGAGATCAGGTAATGCTGTTGGGGCAGATTTGAACTAGACTGGCAGAGGAATGGGGTCCTGACAGGTAATTTAGAAAGGAGAGAATCTGAAGTGGAATTAGATGTTAAACACAAATCCAGATGACAGAGGCGAGATAAGAAAGAAGTGAGTCTATCAAAATGAATATGGTTTAGTACAAGGAACCTAAAGAATCAGACAGATCAGCTGAGGGCACAGAGAGGGAGCAGGTACATAATATAATAACCACAACTGAGACTTGGCTGAAAAGTGGGAAAAATTGGCAGTTTGTCATTCCAATAGGGCATTCAGATGAGGTATGAGAGAGAGAGAGAGAGAGAGAAAAAGAAAAGGAGAATGTCACAAAATTCATTAAGGAATCAATTAGGGCAGTGAGGACAGATGATATAATTTAAGAGTTTGCTCCCTCCCTACCTTGTACACTCAAACTATCTCTCAGTTAACATTTGGGTCTTCAAAATCCAAGAGAACCTTTTTAATCAGTACGTAGAAAGCTCAATAAGAGAGGTTTGTTCATTATATAATTTCAGTTGCACCACACTGTAAACTTTCGCTATAAATTCTGTGTCTTACAATCTTATATTCCACAACCACCTGATGAAGGAGCAGCGCTCCGAAAACTAGTGCTTCCAAATAAACCTGTTGGACTATAGCCTGGTGTTGTGTGATTTTTAACTTTGTCCACCTCAGTCCAACATCACACCTCCACATCACAATAAGACAGGAGACAGTCCTGGACCTAACATTTGGAATTGAGCCCAGGCAGATGTAGGGTGTATTGTTATGAAGCTGTGGGCGTACTGTACCTTTAAGAGAGTTAAAAGCTAGAAAAAACTACCTGACAACACCAAGTGTTCTGAAAAAGGATACGATGTAACATGTGCTTCAGCTACTGGGGTAGCTAGGGTAGCTGGTTGCCTGGAAACAACAAAACAGATTTGAATTAGGCCAATCAGTTTAAATTTTACCCTGAAAAATACCAAACTCCAATCCAGTTTGAATTGAGTATATTGACAATCTTAAAAGCCAATGACAGAATCTGATGCTTTGGGGGGGGGGGGGGGGGGGAAGGGGGGGAGGGGGTGGTATAAGACTGGTGAAAATTGAACACTTGAGAGGAGGACTGCCAAACTACCAGCCTGTAGTGATTGCCTGAAAAATAGCTCTCTTAAAGGTACCTTTATTGCTCAGTAACTGGTGAAGCAGAATCCCCAAGAAGAAGAAAAGACAACAGGAATACAGAGAAGAACCGAAAGCTGCCTGGGTTTTTGAGATAGATTAGATTAGATTACTTACAGTGTGGAAACAGGCCCTTCGGCCCAACAAGTCCACACCGCCCCGCCGAAGCGTAACCCACCCATACCCCTACATCTACATTTACCCCTTACCTAACACTATGGGCAATTTAGCATGGCCAATTCACCTGGCCTGCACATCTTTGGACTGTGGGAGGAAACCAGAGCACCCGGAGGAAACCCACGCAGACACGGGGAGAACGTGCAAACTCCACACAGGCGGGAATTGAACCCGGGTCTCAGGCGCTGTGAGGCAGCAGTGCTAACCACTGTGCCACCGTGCCGCCCACGGCACAGAAGTTTTGTTTTATAAATCATAATCAGGAGTTTTATTGGACTAGTATTATAGAAGGGAAAGTGAAAGATACGTTAGAGGAAGGAGTTGTAAATAGTTGTCAGTTAATTATTCTCTGTTATACTTCAAGAAATAAAGTTGTTAATTTTTACTTTAAATACTTCTTGGCCACTGGAATTTTCACAGATTACTGCTCAGGATAACTCTTTTCTGTGTTGTGGGTTTTAAATTAACAGAAGGGTTCACATCATGTCATAACAGTTTGGGGGCTTGTCATTGGGATTTGATTCGATTCCCTACAGTGTGGAAACAGGCCCTTCAGCCCAACAAGTCCACATCGACCCTCCAAAGAGTAACCCACCCCCCTCTGACTAATGCTCCTAACAACTATGGACAATTTAGCATGGCCAGTTCACCTGACCTACACATCTTTGGAATGTGGGAGGAAACCGGAGTACCCAGAGGAAACCCACACAGACACAGGGAGGATGTGCAAACTCCACACAGACAGTCACCCGAGGCTAGAATCGAACCTGGGACCCTGGCGCTGTGAGGGAGCAGTGTTAACCACTGAGCCACCGTGTTGCCCCTGGTTTGAACTGGTTTAGACAGATTTGAATAAACTGGGGGTGCAAAAAATTCCACCAGATTTAAACACTTGCAGGTTAGTCTCCTAGGTCTTTAAATAAAACGTAGGTGAGACCATTTGTTTACTTTCCGTGACTTGTGGTTAATTAAATTAAAAGTGAGAGAAATGGCTTTTAAAATTGCTGAAGAGGTTCTGGGATTTGAAGATGATTCTCACATTTGCCAAGAAAGTTTAGAAGGAAAGAAAAAGACCATACTTTTAGAATTAGCAAATAAGTTAGATCTGGGTTTAATCAAAGACAAAAGTAAAGCTGAAATTGTAAGGGAGTTACTCAATCACTTAGGCCTTTCAAAGAAACAGACAAGTGTAGTACAGGTAGAAAAACTTAAATTACAATTGAGGAAAATGGAGTTAGAAGATAAACAAAGAGAAAGAGGAAAGAGAGAAAGAAAGAGAGAAGAGAGAGAGAGGAAAAAGAGAGAGAAGATTCTTAGCTGAGCAAGGAGAGACAAAAAGAGAGCATTTGAACTTGAGAAGTTGCGACTTAGTCAGCAAATTCAAGTTAACAGGATGGAGATTAAAAGAGAACTTACTGATATATACAAATATGTCAAAATCCTGCCACATTTCGATGAGAAAGATGTTGAAGCCTTTATTTCATTTGAAAACTTGACTAGGCAGATGGAGAGGTCCGAGGATTTATGGGTAATGCTAGTTTAGACTGAACTGGTAGCAGAGTTAGTGAGGCATTTGCCACATTGTCAGATGAGGTGTCAAGAGATTATGAAGAGGTTAAACAGGCTATTTTAAGTGCTTATGAACTGGTACCAGAAGCATATAGATAGTGATTCAGAAACACAAAGAAGGAACCAGGTCAGACTTATGTTGAGTTTGAAAGAAGTAAACATAATCAGTTTGATCGATAGGTGCGTGCTTTGAAAATAGATAGGACCTTTGAGGCTCTAAGAGAGATTATTCTGCTGGAGGAGTTTAAAAACTCACTTCCAGAGATGGTAAGAATTCATGTGGAGGAACAGAAAGTTCAGGAAGTGAGAAGGGCCGCAGAGATGGCAGATGTGTTCCTGTTGGTGCAAAAGACAAGCTTCCGTCCAGAATTTCATCCTGTGAGGGACAGAAGTTGGAAGAAGGGGAGACTGTACTCTGCAAAACCAAGAGTAGAGAGCACCAGCAATAACTTACCACAGGATTAAGAAAAAGCCCAAGAGGGTGGACTGGAGGTGAAAGGCCTCAGGTGTTTACACTGTGGTAAAGTGAGACACACAAAGTCACAGTGCTGGTCTCTAAAGAAAGGCACTGTGGGAAAAGATGAGGTAAAAGAAGCTAAGCCAGTGACATTAGTGAAGGTCGTAAAGGAGACCCCAAGAAGAGCTGAGGGAGCTGCAGGAGAGTGCCCAGCCTAGGCAGGGGCTGAGTATGGAGTTAGTACCTGATCTCTACAAAGAATTCACCTCTGTGGGTAAAGTTTACTCAGAAAGAACGGAGGGGGAAGGACAAGAAGCTATAATTTTGAGAGATACAGGATCTAACCAGTCGCTGATAGTAAGGGATAAGCGAATATGCACTCCTTCTGGTCTGTTACCCGAGAGTGTGGTAATTTGTGGGATAGATGGACAGAAATTTAGCATTCCCCGGTGTAAGATCAGGTTGGAGTGCCAGATCAAGGTTGGGGAAGTAACAGTGGGAGAGATTGACAGAGGGTCAGTTCCAGGAATTCCTTTTGCTTTTGGGAACGATTTAGCAGGATCCAAGGTGGGAGTGACACCCCTTGTTGTGGAGAAGCTCAATGAGGACCAAGAAACTGAGGAATTAAAAACAGAAATATCCTGGTATTTTCTCGGACTGTGTGGTAACCAGATCCCACTGTCATAAGTCATGGCACAAAATGAAAACTAAACAGAAAGATGAAGGAGTTGAGGTTCAGTTAGTGGATACCCTGTTTGATGTTATGGTGCAGGAAAACCCTGAACAGGCAGAGGGTCAGACAGAAGTGTTTACTCCTGAAAGGCTAAGGGATTTGCAACGGAAAGACAAGATGATAAAAGGTACATATGTGGATGCATACTCCGAAAAGGAGGCAGAGAATATTCCAGAGGGTTAATATCTGAAAAGATAGAATCCTAAAGGTGGAAATGGAGACCACGGCAGGTTAGTGCAGAGGAGAAATGAGCCAAAGTGCACCAGATTATGTTGCCGGGAGCATACAGACAGGAAGTGTTACGGGTAACACATGAACTATCTGGAGGAGGTAACCTAGGGGTATGAAAGGCTCAGGCTAAGGTACAAAAACATTTTTATTGGCCTGGAATGCACAAGGGTGTGGTTAACTTCTGCTGGATGTGTCTCACATGCCAAATGGTTGGTAAGCCTCAGGCGATAGTAAATCCAGCCCCTTTGTTGCCAATTCCTGCATTTGAAGAACCTTTCACACGGGTTATAATTGATTGTGTAGGTCCCCTCCTGAGAACTAAAAGTGGGAACCAGTATTTATTAACAATAATGGATGTGTCTACCAGATTTCCGGAAGCAATTCCATTGCGGAGTATCAAGGTCAAAAGGGTGATAGACGAGTTAGTAGCTTTCTTCACACGGGATGGGCTACCCAGAGAGATTCAGTCTGACCAAGGGTCAAATTTTACTGCGAGGCTGTTTGAGGCGATTACGGATAGCTTAGGTATACAGCACTTTAAATCCAGTGCGTATCATCCTGAATCCCAAGGAGCTTTAGAAAGGTTGCATCAGACTTTGGAGACCATGTTGACAACATACTGTCAGGATTACCCAACTGATTGGGATAAAGGGATCTCATTCGTACTGTTTACCATTAGAGATGCCCCAAACTAATGCACTCAGTTCATTCCCTTCGAGTTAATCTTCGGGCATGAAGTGAGAGGCCCTTTGAAATTAGTTAAAGAAAAACTGACAGGACCAAAGTCAGAGATCTCATACTTAGATTATGTATCAGAGGTGAGGGAGAGATTAAATCGAATAGGTGAGTTAGCTAAAGAGCACCTAAACAGAACAGTGTAGAATGAAGCAGGTGGCAGATAAAAGCTCTGAGACTCGGATGTTTCTTGAAGGGATGATGTATTAGTACCGTTACCAGTGATAGGAGATCCCTTCCAAGCCAGGTTTAGTGATGCCTAACAAACTGAGAAAAAGTTGAGTCAGGTGAACTATCCAGTAAAGATGCCAGATAGGGAAAAACAGTATCGGGTACGTCATGTGAACATGTTGAAACTGTATAAAACCAGAGAGAAAGAACTGGAGAAACAGGTGTTAGTTACTGCCCCGCAGGGTGACGAATCAAATCCAGATGATGTGGATCGTGAGGTGCCTCAAAATAGATTAAAAAATGAAGAGGTCCTTGAGGAGTGGGATAGGTTAGTAAGCTATCTGTCTCAGGATACAGAACACAGTTGAAAGATTTCTTACTGCAGTATAAGGACATACGTAACAATCAGATGAGAAGGACTAATGCTATTGTACATAAAGTAGACATAGGGAATACTGCTCCGATAAAACCACATCCCTATCGGCTTAATCCTCTCAAAACAGGACAGGTCCAGATGGAGGTGGAGGCCATGCTTGACGAGGACATCATCGAACCCAGCCAGTCAGTGGAGATCACTGATTGCCTTAGCTCCCAAACCGGGTGGGACTTAACGATTCTGCGTGGATTATAGGAAGGTTAATGCTGTTACAAAATCAGACTCATATCGAATTCCGAGATTGGAGAACTGTGTGAAGAAAGTCGGACAAACCAGTTCCATCACCAAGTTAGACTTAATGTGTGGTTACTGGCAGGTACCTTTATCAGAGATGGTGAAAGAAACGTCTGGGTTTGTAACCCCAAATGGGCTGTATCAATTTATCAGAGATGGCGAAAGAAACGTCTGGGTTTGTAACCCCAAATGGGCTGTATCAATTTATCAGAGACGGTGAAAGACACGTCTGGGTTTGTAACCCCAAATGGGCTGTATCAATTTATCAGAGATGGTGAAAGAAACGTCTGGGTTTGTAACCCCAAATGGGCTGTATCAATTTATCAGAGATGGCGAAAGAAACGTCTGGGTTTGTAACCCCAAATGGGCTGTATCAATTTATCAGAGACGGTGAAAGAAACGTCTGGGTTTGTAACCCCAAATGGGCTGTATCAATTTATCAGAGACGGTGAAAGAAAAGTCTGGGTTTGTAACCCCAAATGGGCTGTATCAGTTTATCAGAGATGGCGAAAGAAACGTCTGGGTTTGTAACCCCAAATGGGCTGTATCAGTTTATCAGAGATGGCGAAAGAAACGTCTGGGTTTGTAACCCCAAATGGGCTGTATCAATTTATCAGAGATGGTGAAAGAAACGTCTGGGTTTGTAACCCCAAATGGGCTGTATCAATTTATCAGAGATGGTGAAAGAAACGTCTGGGTTTGTAACCCCAAATGGGCTGTATCAATTTATCAGAGATGGCGAAAGAAACGTCTGGGTTTGTAACCCCAAATGGGCTGTATCAATTTATCAGAGATGGCGAAAGAAACGTCTGGGTTTGTAACCCCAAATGGGCTGTATCAATTTATCAGAGATGGCGAAAGAAACGTCTGGGTTTGTAACCCCAAATGGGCTGTATCAATTTATCAGAGATGGCGAAAGAAACGTCTGGGTTTGTAACCCCAAATGGGCTGTATCAATTTATCAGAGATGGCGAAAGAAACGTCTGGGTTTGTAACCCCAAATGGGCTGTATCAATTTATCAGAGATGGCGAAAGAAACGTCTGGGTTTGTAACCCCAAATGGGCTGTATCAGTTTATCAGAGATGGTGAAAGAAACGTCTGGGTTTGTAACCCCAAATGGGCTGTATCAATTTAAAGTGATGTCCTTTGGAATGAAGAAAGCACCCACCACATTCCAAAACCTCATGAACAGAGTTGTGGCTGGGTTAACAAACTGTGCAGTCTATTTGGACAATATAGTGATCTTTAGTAAATCTTGGAAAGATCACATGGTACAGTTGGCAGAGCTCTTTGAACGACTACGTGAAGCAAAACTGGTGATAAATTTAAACAAAATGGAATTCACAAAGGCAGAGGTGACGTTCTTGGGACATAACATCGGTCATGGAAGGTTGGCTCCATGGAACGCAAAGACGAAGGCCATTGAGGAACTTCCGTGACCATCCTCGAAGAAAGAGGTGCTTCAATTCTGAGGACTCAGCAGATTCTATCAGAAGTTTGTTCCAAACTTCAGCAGTATAGTGGCACCGTTAACCAATTTGCTGAAGGAGAACACACAGTTTCAGTGGACAGAACAATGTGCGGAGACATTCAACCATTTAAAATCATTATTAACCACCAAACCAGTTTTAACACCAACAATCTTTTTCAAAACCTTTTAAAGTCGCCATTGATGCTAGTGAGATTGGAGTTGGAGCTGTACTCCTACAGGAAGGTGAGGATGGGATTGAACTGCCAGGTGGTTACTTTTCGCAGAAGATCAACACCCACCAGAGGAAATATTCCATGATCAAAAAGGAACTATTGAGTTTGGTCCTGGCCTTACAACATTTTAACGTGTATGTTACGAACAAAGTATCGGAGACAGTTGTGTACGCGGATCACAATCCACTTACATTCTTAGAATGCTTTAAAGACATAAAAATGAGACCATTCATTGGAATCTTATGTTACAGACTCTCAATTTAAAAATCGTACATGTTACAAGTCACAAGAACGTAATCGCAGATGCGTTACCGTGGATTTAACTGATAGATTTTAGATGAGATTTGTCTTTATTTAATGTTACATATATAGATATAGGGGAAGAAATTAAGGTGAACTTATATCAAAGTTATCAGCATGTTCGGGTTAAAAGAAAGAAAAAAAAATGAAGTCATCTTTACATTATCAGTAGGGAGTGTTTTTGAGGTACTGACTATAACTCAATTCAATTTAGGATAGTTATGAAAAATGATTAGGATGGTTTGGGATTAAACATTTAAATTTATCTCACTAAGATAATGTAGGATTTAACCCAGGTTTGCAGGGAATGGCGAGTTGTTGACACAGCGATGGGGCCAGATACCTGCACAGCTCAAAAATGTCCCCATAATAACAATGGGTGGGGCCAACACGAAGGAATCCTGGATGTCAATGGGCATGATGGTTAAGGATGAAGAAAATAAAGTTTATGGCAGGTACCATGAAGAAGGCATTTGGTATGCTTTCCTTTATTGGTCAGAGTATTGAGTACAGGAGTTGGGAGGTCATGTTGCGGCTGTACAGGACATTGGTTAGGCCACTGTTGGAAAATTGTGTGCAATTCTGGTCTCCTTCCTATCGGAAGGATGTTGTGAAACTTAAAAGGGTTCAGAAAAGATTTAAAAGGATGTTGCCAGGATTGGAGGATCTGAGCTACAGGGAGAGGCTGAACAGGCTGGGGCTGTTTTCCCTGGAGCATCGGAGGCTGAGGGGTGACCTTATCGAGTTTTATAAAATCATGAGGGACATGGATAGGGTAAACAGACAAAGTCTCTTCCCTGGGGCAGTGGAGTGCAAAACTAGAGGGCATAGGTTTAGGGTTAGAGGAGAAAGATTATAAAAGAGACCTAAGTGGCAACTTTTTCACACAGAGGGTGGTGTGTGTATGGAATGAGCTGCCAGAGGAAGTGGTGGAGGCTGGTACAATTACAACATTTAAAAGGGATTTGGATGGGTATGTGAATAGCAAGGGTTTGGAGGGATTATGGGCCGGGAGCTGGAAGATGGGACTAGATTGAGTTGGGATATCTGGTCAGCATGAATAGGTTGGACCGAAGGGTCTGTTTCCATGCTGTACATCTCTATGACTCAATGACACCAAGTCAATATGGCAGAGTCCTTACAGGAGGATCAAAAATCAGAAATTGCCGGAAAAGCTCAGCAGGTCTGGCAGCATCTGTGCAGAAAAATCAGAGTTAACATTTTAGGTCAAGTGACCCTTCTTCAGATCTGAGATTTTCCAGCAATTTCTACGTTTGTTTCTGATTTACAGCATCTGCAGTTCTCTCAGTTTTTATTTCGAAGTGTGAAAGTTGTGGAGTAGGGACTTAAAAAGGAAGTTAGGAAAACGAAGTGTATGAGAAAGTATTGGCGTGTGGAATAAAAGAAAGCCCATAAGTTTTATTTTTACATTTAAAGACTAAGAGAATAACTGGAGAAAGGATAATGCTTTTTAGGGACAATGAAGGCACCCTGTGTGTGGAGCCGGAAGATATGGAAATAGCCCTCAGTGAATACCCTCTACTAATGTACATGGTGCAAAAGGATAGCACAGATATAAACATTAGGGTTCGGGAGTGTGAAATACCAGAATAAATTAATCGAGAGAGAGAGAGAAGATGTACAAACAGGTTTAGCAGCTTTAAAAGTGGATATACCCACAGGTCTTGACACAGTGTATCCCAGACTGTTGAGAGAGGAGGTATCAGTAATTTTCAAATCCTCTCTGACCACTGGAAGTGTCCTCAGGTGTGTAGCTAGAGGAATGGAGAACTGCTAACATTGACCTGTTATTAAAGAAAACAAAGGAAGGAATAGACCCGGAAATGACAGGCCAGTCAGTCTAACCTCACTCGTGGGGAAGTTATTAGAAAGCATTTCTGAGGGACAGAATGTGTCTGCATTTAGAGACACACTGATTTATCAAGGATAGTCAGCATGGATTTTTTTTAAGGCATGTTTTAATTTGACAAATTTGATTGAATTTTTTGAGGAGCTACCCGGGAGTGTTGATGAAGGTGGTCAACAAGGACTTAAGAAAGGCTTTTGATAAGCTCTCTCATGGCAGATGGATGAAGACAGTAAGAGCCCACGTGGCACAGTGGCACATTGGACCCAAAATTAGCCGAGAGGCAGGAAGCAGAGGGTGGTGGTACGGGGGTGTTTCTGTAATGGGAATTCTGTTTCCAGTGGGGGTTCCACAGGCCTCAGGGCTCTTGGTGTATATTAACAATATGGACAGAAAGGTAAGGGATATGATTGAGAAATTCACAGATGAATCGATAATTGGTGGGGGGTAAATATTGAGGAGAGTAGCTGTAAACTACTGGAGGATATCAATGGACTGGTCAGCTGGGCAGGAGAGGGGCAAATGGAATTCAATCAGGAAAAGTGAGAGGGATTGCCCTTGGGAAGGGCTAACAAAGTAAGGAATTACACTCTGAATGGCAGGAGCCTGGGAAATCCTGAAGATCAAAGGGAGCTGGGTATCTATATCCACAGATTCCTGAAGGTAGCAGGGCAGGTGGTGAAGAAGGCAGATGGCAAACTTGGCTCGATTAGCTGAGCTGTGGAATACAGGAGCAGGGAGATTATGCTGGAACTATATAAAAACACGAGTTGGGCACAGAAGGATGTGACTGCACTCAAGTAGGTGCAGAGGCGATTTGCAAGGATGTTGCCTGGGCTGAAGGGTGTTTGATGCAAAAAATGGTTAGATAGACTGGGGTTATCTTCCTTTGAGCAGTGAAGGTTGAGAGGGGATTTGATGGAGGTGTGTACAATTATGAGGAGCGCAGATGGTAGATAGGAAGGCACGTTTTTGCTTTAGTAGAGGGGGCAATAGAGATAGCCAGTAGACAGGCATAGATTGAAGATATGAGATAAAAGGCTAAGAGTAGAGTTGAAGAGAGTTTTCTTTTTAACCTGGGAGTATGAAACTCACTATCTGAGAGGTTGGTTGAGTTAGAACTTCTTGTAACATTTCAGCAGGATTTAGATTTTCACTTGCTATGCCATAGCCTTCCAGGGCAATGGGCCAAGAGCTGGCAGATATACGCATCTTTGTCGAGCCACGCAGACACGATGGGCCAAATAGACTCTTTTTGTGCTGTTAACATTTATGACAGGACTCCACTGAAATCAAGATTGCCATTTAGTTCTTGCATTGTCCCAGTTTGGACCACAACTGACTTCCTTCCGAAACAAGCCAGGCTGAAGTTCTTCCAGGAATAAAATGTGCCTGTTTCATCCTGGAGAAATATTACCCATTTCAACTCCGCTAAACATTTGGGGAATTCTTGTGAAAATGCTGCATTAGGTCTTAAAGAGTTCACATCACGAGGCTGCCAAACCCAAAGCGGCTCTCTGCACAGGGAATTGGTAATGATGGAATACAGAGAAACAGGAAACATATTAACCTGCCAGTGGTGATTGGTCTGCACACCCCAAGCATCACTCAGTGTCAATAATGTAATCATCAGGTGGGACATCACAGCCAAGACGCCAAGATGTGTGGAGTTTTATTTTGTGTCAGATTTGTATTTTTTTTTGGTTTTGTAACCCAATCATTTAATATCGCAGACTTTCATTTTTCAGTTTATTGGTTGGGCAATAACAGTAAAATTATGTTCTGTACTTATGGTGTCTCTCTATGGTAAATTTATGATGATACTGTAATTTTCCTCTATTACCTCGTTGCCAGTGCACATTATTATGCGACTGTCTCACCGTTTACCCATAGGAGAAACAGTGCCATTAAAAAGTGTGCAATTCATTCTCTAAGGTTCCGAATTAACAATAAAATTCTACCTCTGCTCTTGTGAACAGATGTAGTCTTGCGCTCATCCAGTCTAAAAACTGCTACACTTAACTACAGTTACTGAGCCATGACCTTCAGCCTAAGGCTAGTGGCAATAAAATTTTCATGCAACCATATGGAAGAATATTTGTAATAGAGATTTACTGTCAGCAACAATCCCAGAGGAGAAAATAAGGAAGCTGTAACATATTGCTTATTGTAAATCACTAAGACTTCAGCAGAGAAATGAAGTCTCCTCTAGGAAGGGCTACCCTACCTCAAACCTTTAAGTATTGGGCATGCAGCTTATCAAGAATACATATAGTGAGGCGGAAATGCTGTTTTGCTAAGTATGTCAGATGTTGTTCCAGTAAGTCCTGCAATTAGTTTCTACGGTAATTAATCATCATTACTGTAATTCCCTATTAGAGGGGAGCCTTGTTCAGAAAAGCATTAAACTGCAATATCAGTTTATTTATTTTTGCATGGATAATGTAATATGGCTGCACTGTTATTTATTTGATTGCGTTTATTTTTCAACCCGACACAATTAAACATCAGGAGCGAAATAAGAAAAGTGTAATATCTGCAATGGGCGAACTACACAAGGACTTGGTCCTTCAATTCAGCCAAATTACATATGTCACTACATGCAGGCATCGGAATGATGCCTGGAGCACAGACCTTCAAAATGCATTGTGTTTTCATTAAATCATGGGTTTGTCACAGTGAATCACAGCTGCCAGGAAGCTATGTTAAATTATGAACAGAGGCGTTCCTCGCAAAACAAATTGTCAACATGCCTGCTTTCAAGGTAATATTTAGCTAAGTGCTTATTTCAAACATAACCTTGACAACTGGAATCCACTGAAAGCCAGAAATCTGACTCCAACTTGACTTTGTTACAGGATGGCCGCTGAAGTCCTTTGACCTCTGGGTTTTACTTTGGAGGACGCCCGGGCTTATCGTATTTTGGCTAGCTTTTATAAGTCAAAGGTGTTCCCTCTTACAGCGAGGTTTATGAATAGGAGCATTGGAATTTTATTTATCCAGATTGTTGTAATTACTGGGAACCATCATACACAAATGTGGAGATGACACGGATTTTCTCAGTAATTATAATCGAGGAACCCGCAAGATTAATGGTACATTCGTATACTCACTGTCAAAGGTTACTTTAGGTTCTAACCATAGCTTTTCCTGGGCTACCTCTCTGGACAAGTGAAAGTTTCTGGCTTCAAGTGTTGCTCTTGACATCTCCCTCTGTGTGTATATTTAATCTCTAATGAAGCTATTTCTAATGTCAACCAGAGAGAAACAAAGTTAATGTTTCAAATCTGTTCTCTCTCTTTGGACCTGCTCAGTATTTCCATCACTTACAGTTTTAATTTCAGAATTCTGGCATCTGCAACATTTTGCTGATGCATTTATCGTGGTTGTTATACCAAGCTGCAACTCAGTAAGCTTCAGTCTCCGGAGTTTGTGGGTTCATGTCCCACCTCAAGAGATTTAAGCACAAAAATCCTATCTGACACTGGTGGGGATGCTACAGCAATGTCAGATGTGGTGCTTTTTTGGACTTGAAATGTTAAACTACTCTCTTAGGTGGATCTAAAAGACCATGTGGCACTATTTCAAAGAGGAGACCATCATTTCCGTTGCCCTGACCAACATCCATCCTCAAACAACTGCAAATAAGTTATCCGGGCTGTTTGTGGGAACAAATTGGTTAATGCATTTCCTATATTACAACTGCGATTACTCTTCAACAGTGCTTCAGTGGCTTTGCAAAGTCCAGAATTTATGAAAGGAGTTATGGACATACACGTTTTGTATACATTTTCTGACCTATTAGTCATAGAGCTGTACAGCATAGAAACAGACCCTTCAGTCCAACTGATCATTATCATTTTTTGAAGGTGGATTCTAAAATGGAGGCCGAAGGATTTTGGACAGTTCTGTGAAGGCTTTTTTTGAAAGGTCAGAAAGTCATTCTGGAACAATGACCAGATATCCTAAATTAATCTAGTCTAATTTGCCAACATTTGGCCCAGATATTATATATCAAAGGTTAGGGGATACTGCGGGAAAATGGCATTGAGATAGATGATCAGATATGACCTAGTTAAATAGTACAGCAGACTCAAAGAGCCAAATGACTCGTTATTGATGCTATTTTCCCGTGTTTGTATGCATCTTCTTTATAAAGCATCAATTATAGCTTTCACCACTGCTCGGATGGCTGTGATTCCCAAACACTGCATTGCTGCAATGCTGTGGTTATATAGTGCAAAAGCTGATGAAGCTGGTGTAAAACCCACCTGACCTTCCCAGAGGAGACTATCTTACTCAACTTCACTTCAAAGTTGGTGCTCAGGTACTTCAAGCAGAGTTACCCAGTGAATGGTGACAGGAGCAGAAACTCCTGTAGTGACCGAACATAAGGGGCTGGATCAAGCCATTCGGCCCTACTATGCTGTCAGATTGTGGTTGATTTTCTATCCAATGTTCCTGCCTTCAAAGTTTTTTTATTGCATGTGGCTTTGCTTTCTTGCGCTGCATGGATCCTTTCAGATTGCGGTTTACAGTAAGCATTGGTTCTACCGTGATTCCTGTTCTGCACCTGTGCTGAAAGGCCTATTATCTTGATCATGATCATTTTTTTGAAGTTGGATATTAATATGTAAGCAGAAGGATTTGGGTCAGTCCTGTAAAGGTTTTTTTTTCAAAAGATCAGCAAGTCATTCTGGAACAGTGACCATAATATATTGTCATTAAGATAGCACACGACTGCAAACAACAGTTAACAGGTAGGATGCTTACAATGTTGACTTTATGGCTTTATAACAGACTAAAACCAATAGTTTTGCTTTTATCTCAGAGCAGAAGACTTCATACTTTTAATGAGGAACGTCTTTACTGTTCAAAAATAACGAAACCAGAAAGTGTCAATGAAGTAAAGTTATTAAAAACTGAGATAGGAGTGATATTTCTCATGGCTTGCATCACTGCGATGGATACAGTTGGGAAACAGACATTCCAAATCCACAACCATTTCCATCTAGAAGGATAAAGGCAGCAGGTACATGGGAATGCCTCTTCCTGCAAGTTCCCCTCCAAGTCACTCACCATCCTGACTTGGAAATATGTCACCATTCCTTCACTGTCATTGGGTCAAAATTCTGGCATTGAGGGTCTACCTACAGCACATGGACTGCAGTGGTTCAAGAAGGCAGCTCACCCCCACCTTCTCAAGGGCAACTAGGGACAGGCAATAAATGCTGGGCCCAGCCAATGGTAGCCGTGCTGCATAAATGACAAAAAGAAAGGTTTAAATTTTATTTTGCTGCTTGTGTTAAGATCTTTATAATTGTTTTATATAAAACAATTAAAATGACCATTCACACACACATATACAAACACCGAGGCTTGGGGTTTTTTTGTGCAATAAACTTATATTCTATTGTCAAAGAACATTTGCAGCCTCCTGTGGAGAATGTTCCTCTTGCACAGCCACTCAGAGGGTCAGTGCACACCAATCAGTGTGTGAACATATTAATTTCTCGTCCTAGAAGTCACTGCTATGGACAGCCCTCTGAGGTCATGCAGTGTTGGGAGGAATTAGAGGGAATGTAGCTGGAGAATGTTTCAGTAACTAATAACCAAGCCAACAAACTGCAAAAATTAACCATATGATCTTTCAAGCCGTGTTTTACACCTCTCTTGATTCCCTTAGTGTCAAAAACTCAGAGCTGTGAAACATAGTGACTGAAATATTGCAGCTGTCTGGGCTAGATCATCCCAAACATTTATAATCCTCGAAGTGAAGAGATCTGAATGTATAATATAAGGGTAGCCTTAGTGTCTGAATTAACATTGGTGGGGGTTACAGATGAACATCTAATATAGTGTCAGTGTACAGTCTGAATTCCAATTATATATATATTCCCCACAACGGGCAAGTTTTGATAACCATTTAACAAGTTAGCTGAGCAACGTTACACAGGAGTAAAGACGACCAAGTAAAGATAACCACATTGGGAAATCTTTCTCTCACTGTCTTGTTTAATCATTCATCCAGCAATTCAACAGTAACAAAGAAAATACTGAACAGCAACACATATTTTATGCAGAAATGATGAGTTATCTAGAATGTGTTGCTGTCTCCATGGGGTCATTCGGGAGGGCAATAATCAGGAAAAAGGGGACATCCAAAGAGCACCATTTTGTTTAAATTTGAAATTCTGAAACTTGAGTTGGTCAGACGGGGAGGGAGGGGAGGGGGTTTTTGACATTCAGGTGAGGCCTATTTATTCCTGGGCCTCAGGTGTTGCAAATGCCATCTCTGAGTGGTGTCAGGAACATGTGTGCATGTTAGAGTACCCCATGTCATTCTGCAGTGACAGAGAGCAGAAGCCTGTCTCAAAGGTGTGCTGCTGGGGGTTCTGGGTGAGTGCCAGTGGGAGCTGAAGTAACCCCACAGCTGGTGGTATCCCGTCACCAAGTCACCCTTTATTTGCGTGTACATGACACTGACCCAGCTAGCTCAGAGCCAGCTCTCAGAGTGAACAGAACCCCTGACACTCCAGTTTATATCTGTCAGCCAGGGCTCCCTGATTGGACTAGATTAAAAGCCCCAATCGGGTAACTCATATTCTATGAGGTCCATCTGTTCCAATCACTACATGGGGGGAGAGTTCAGATTATGAGGCCTTTCACAGGCTTGGCCAACAGAGAGGTTCCATCAGCAGCACAGCTCCTGCAAGCTAACAACCGGACCAGCAGGAGGCGAGGGTAAGCAGCAGGTTGTGTGGGTCGAGGAGGAAGGGAGTGTGAAAGAGGGACTGTTGGTCACGGGATGCTCTGGGGTGAAACAGGCACCTTGTGGGACTTATAGATAATCACTCTATTGCTTTTGTTTGAAGGAAGACTGAAATCAGGGCTTTTGGCTCAATGATTAAGAATGGCATCAGCAAACAGTGAGCTGTTAATGTCGACATTAGATTTTCCAAGCCTCTGCGGTATATGGAGAAAGAATGTTGAAGTCAGAAAAGCTTTCAATCAATCTTATCAAAGATGGTATGATCCACCTCTGAAGCAGGTGGGACTAAACCCAGGCCTCCTGGCTCAGAGATAGTGACATTACCACTGTATCACAAGAGGCCCAAGTGTCAATGGGTGCAGTTACTGATCATGTGCAGGAGGAAGTACGTTTTATTTTTATCTGATCCCCTGTTAATAAGCCCTTGGTCAGTGCAGCTCTCCATTACTATTGCCTGTGTGCAGTAACACTCAATGAAGCCTGTTGCAGGTCCCTCCCCCAGGTATAAAGCTCACATTAATCCAGATTGATGGAGGCTTGGGTCCTGGGAAACACTGACTCTGATTGGAGAGATTATCTGATTATCTGGTTATCACAGGCCAACTATTTGTCACAGGTTATATGTTCATTATCCATAAGACCATGTGACCATAAGACATAGGAGCAGAAATTAGGCTATTCAGCCCATCTATTGTTTATTCCTTACTCCCTCCCCCCACCCTATCTTCTGTATATAAACCGATATTTTCCCAGCTACCATGAGTTCTGAGGAAGGGTCACCGGACCGGTAACATTAACACTGACTTCTCTCCACAGATGCTGCCAGACCTGCTGAGCTTTTCAGGCAACTTTTGTTTTTGTTTCTGATTTGCAGCATCTGCAGTTCTTTTGGTTTTTGTATGAATGCAAGCCTTTCTCAATTCTCTTTAAGATTTTGTTTTGGTGGGGGAGATGAGCCGTTCTGACTATAAATTTTACATCTTCACTTTAAGTTGTTGATAAGGTGACAGCCTCCCTGCAGATCAGTACTGTCAACCAGTAGTTTCACATTACAGACAAGAAAGCTACATTTGGCAATTTTCCTTACAGATGGAAAATGGTTTTCTGAAGATCTATCCCAAATGTTTAAGATTTAATACATCAAAGTGCATGGGAATTAGGAGTAGATGTTCTGCTTAAATTCTATTCATGGCAATGGACCTCTTGGGTCTAGGAGATGAATAACCTTCGAAACTAGACAGTAATGCCAATCCCTGCCATTATTATTTTGCCAGTTACTGGAAAACGGGACACGTGTTATGTCATCTCAATTGATCCAAAGGTATCCAATCCTGATGAGTCTTGTGGTGAAGTGGTAGTGTACTTGCCCTGAACAAGGAGAGCTCATGTTCAAGTCTGGATGTGTGCAATAGCATTTCTAAACATGGTGATTAGGGGGAAAATATTTCAGATATTGAGTCAAATCCACAATGAGACAGAAACAAGACAGGCAGCTTAAACCTGATGGGGGCAGTAGTCTGCAGTCTATGACAATACAATCTTCCCATTCCAATCAACAACTCAGCTCTTAAAAACAGAGACATTCAACAGAATCTCACAGGTAGGACAATTACTTCTCAATAGAATATCGACAGATTATCACAGATATAAGTTGCTGGGAACTCGTAGGGTATATCAGAGAAACAGGACAAAGTGCTGCGGCCACTGTTTAATGATGTATGAAAAACCAGCTAGCAAAGTGCACCATTAAGAATAGCTAAACCCACTACATCACAAAGACTTGATGAAATATTTATGCCATTTTGGACAATTTTGTTGCTGCTCAGTTGCAAACAGCCAGCGAAGTCAGACTCCCTCGGGAGCTGAAAACCAAGGGAGAGCTGACAAAAGCAAAGGCGAAATTCAGCAAACAATTGACGGCCGCTTTCAACTGAAGGTTGAAAGATGTTGTCATTAATTGCACGTTGCATCTAAACATCGCCTGTCTAGTGCCCAGCCTTGCTTCCAGACATGAAAGGCCCCTTCTGATTTTCCGGCATTGTTAAAGGAATTTTGAACATCAGGAAGCAGTAACAGCAGCGATAAGACTGTCATGTTTTAATTGGACAGCAGGCAACCTAACACAATCGAGAAAGCCTTGCAACACAGAAGTAATGTTCACATCTGTGAATATGAAGGTATCAGTCACTGGAGTGTAACCCTGTGAGTATGCTTTCATTGACATTTTAGTTAGAATCCATCACGTCCCCTGTCTTACAACTTTTGCAACCATAAAATGAGGTATCTCACTTGTTGTCATCTCCCTTCATTTACTTCAACATTTCCAAATCATTTTAAGCCCTCAATCCACATGGAATTAAATTCTTACCACATTAATGTCTCATTAAACATCCTGTTTGCATCTGCAGGAGAACAGATTCATTTTCTTTTCGTACCTATGAGTTAGAAGTGGGAGTAGGCCATTCAGCCCATCGAGCCTGCTCCTCCTTTGTATAAGATCATGGTTGGTCTGGTTGTGGCCACACCCCCACAGGATGTTAACTGGACAAAAAAAATACAGGCAGTCCATAAAAGCTCCTGCCTATCCGGAACTTGCAAATTCATCATAGCCAACTTTTTACATGTTGACAGCTCACATCCAACTTGATCCACCAGCCCTCCATCTGCCATGGTCTTGTTCACTTACTCTGTTTAAATCCCCTTGAAGTCTCTTTGCATCGTCCTCACAGCCTACACTTCAAACCAGTCATTAGATCTTTAAATACTACCCATTGTCTGTCCATCATCAAGACTTGTAATGTGTTTTTCCAATCCACCACAGCCCAACATCCTCCTCATACCTTCGCAATTCCTTTGCATTGATTTATGACCCCAGTTTCAGACTGAAGTACATCTTTTTCTAAGGTAATGGAAAATTCAGTCATATTATGATCACTATTTCCTCAAGGTGCTTAGGAAGGCTGCTACAGCTCTGGATACAGAGAATATTTTCCAGGATGATGCCAGGTATGAGAGGGTTCAGTTCTGCTTTTAGAAGGTGGGAGGATATTTCCCTTAATGGGGAAGAATAAAATTCAGGGACACAATTAAACAATAAGAGGACTCCTGCTAATGTGGTGATGAAGAAAACATTTTTTTTTTCTCTTGGAGTGTCGTTGCTCTATGGAATTCTCTTCCCCAGACAGCAGGGAGACTGGATCATTGAGTGTATTCCCAGCTAAATGAGAGAGTTTCTGATCACTGAGGGAGTTGAGAGTTCGAGGGAATGATCAGGAAAGTGGAGCTGAGACCACAACCTGATCAGCTGTTGATGGAGCAGGCTGGAAGGGCTGAATAGTCTCCCACTGTTCTGAATTTCAATGTCCCTATGTTCTCCTTGGAGGAGGGAGAAATCATCAATGTGTCAGAAGGGTTTTTCATGGAGAAGATAGGGAGAAACTGCTCACTCCGATAAGTCAGTCCTTTACCAAAGATTTAAAATAATTGGCAAAAGAGGGGAAATGAGGAGCTGTTTCTTCAGAGAGGGATTGCTAACATCTGGAATGTTGCAAATGAAACGGCAGTGGAAGCAGATTCCACAGGAACTTTCGAAAGGCAGCTGGATGTGTATCACAGAGCACTAATGTTTAGGATTGTAGGGTAAAAACTAAACTGTGAGATTGGAATAGACAGTTTTTTCATCGAGCTGGTCAATGGACGGTGGGCCAAGTGGCCTCCTTTTAAAAATCTTTGTTTCAATAATTCGAAATCAACTGCACTTCATAAAAATGCAGTGTGGAGTTGCACCAGTTAAATCTGAAGAAGTCCTAAGGCTGATGAATATAACTCGCTCTGCAATGTTCCTGCCATCAACAACTTTATTCCTTGTTTTCAACAGCATTGGAACAGCGTAATGACCCATTGCAAACGCTATTGAAGGCAATCGTTGCAGAATAGTGGCCCAAGGGTTATAACAGCAAAAAGCAGTGCATCATCATATTAAAAAAAAATGAAGAGCTGCATCGTCCTGGTAAAGCTGGCATGGATGGTGGGTGACTGTATATGGGCCAGAGGTAATGTCACTATCACTGTCAGTGTCATTCATGTTTTTACAGTGTTCCAGCCATCAAAGAGGGTCCACCCCATTTACACTCTTCATTGATTGAGCAATTCCTTTTCTGTTTAAGGACTAGTGCAAACCATTTGAAAATAATCATGCCACTGATGACCTTGTTGGTTTTTGCGCATTCTCTCATAAACAGTGACAACAATGAAGATGAATGAACATGAACATCGACAGTAGAAACAATAGAACCACGGGAACTGCTGATTTAATCTTCCTGATTGTGCAAGTTGCTCCCTGACCTGCTCTGCCTGAATGAATACCTCTTTAAGGTGGAGGTCATGGTTTGAGGTTTAAAGGTGGAATTCTACACCTTGCTAGTTTCCAACAGTATGAAAAGATAGCTACACAATGGTTGTGGGTGTATTACAGCTGGGAAGGGAGTGAAATGTCATGAGTTCACTGACATGGTGGCTCGGTGGTTAGCACTGCTGCATCGCAGTACTGGGAACCCAGGTTCAATTCCACCCTCAGTTGACTGTCTGTGTGGAGTTTGCACATTCTCCCTGTGTCTAGGTGGGATTCCTCCCAAAGTCCAAAGAAGTGCAGCTTAGGTGGGTTAACCATGGGAAACCATGGAATGGGCTGAATGGCCTACTCCCACGCCTGTAGGGATTCCATGGGATGGTCTCAAGCTGTTTCTCAAAGCTACCTTTAAGTCAGTGACTTTCACATCTATTGGCAGAAGGTGTGCTCAGAAAATCCAAACAATATTCAACATGTGGTCACCAATGCATTGTAGAGACAGTAATTGTAGTGTTTTGACAATTGCGTTGTTATATTTGTCCTCTTGAGGCTACCATACACTCATGGGACAGCACAGGGAAAGAAAAAATGACCCACGTTTCAGCCACATGCTCAACAGTTCAGTTTTGACTGGCAGTTACTGAATCTTTCTGGTTCTACCCCAACAATGTCACAACAATACAGACTCCGCATTGATCAATATCTGCATTTTAATCTGATGATACCCGTTAGTTCCTCTACTTTCTAACGAGGTATTGGTGCCAATGACATCAGTCCTATGGTTTGAAGTATTGTCAACTATGGAACTTCTTTCATTCAGCTGAAGGCAATTTGGCCCATCAAACCCATGCTAGCTCTCTGAAAAAAGTTCCTTGTGCGGTTCCATTCCCATATCATGCCCCTATACTAGCATTTACTTGGGAAACATTACAACAAGCCAAACCTATTATTTGAATTGTCATTGTCAAGCTGCTACACTGATGACCAAGAAAGTTTTGAAGTTAGATTGTTTTTACACAAGGTAATCAGCGTAGGTGTGCTTCAGGACAACAGACCTCAGTTTTCCTTTCTCATCTCCAATTAGTTATTAGATTAGATTAGATTCCCTACAGTGTGGAAACAGGCCCTTCAGCCCAACAAGTCCACACTGACCCACCCAGATCCAGTTCCGTCTGACTAATGCACCTAACACTATGGGCAATTTAGCATGGCCAACCTACCTGACCTGTACATCTTCAGACTCTGGGAGGAAACCAGAGCACCCGGAGGAAACCCACACAGACACAGAGAGGACGTGCAAACTCCACACAGACAGTCACCCGAGGCTGGAATTGAGCCTGGTGCTGTGAGGCAGCAGTGCTAGCCACTGAGCCATCGCTTTCAATAGAAAATTGAAAATTGCAAAACGCTACTATCCAGATACAGCAAGTAGTCAGGAAAGCTCATAGAATGTTATTCAAGGGAGTTGAATACTCAAGTTCAGTTTTACATGGCATTACGAGATCACACTGAGCTTTTGCGTAATATTTCTACCTTTATTTGAGGAAGGATGTAAATCCATTGGAAGCCGTTCAGAGAACGTTATCGTTATTAACTCCTGGATTTGGGTTCTCATATAAGGAATAGTTGGACAGGCTTGGCTTGTATCCAAGAAGAGAAAGAGACAATTTGATTGAAATGTATGAGATCTCCTGGAATCTTGAGAGGGCAGACGTGGAAAGGATGGTTCCTTTCAGGGAACAAATTAAAACCAAGTCGGAAAAGGGTCACTGGACCTGAGATTTTGATTTCTCCTGATTTCACAGGACTCTGATTTCTCTCCAAAGACGCTGCCAGACCTGGGGATTTTCCAGCAATTTTGAATCTAAAACTAGGGGTATTTTTTTGCTGAACTAAACAGATGTTATCATTTTAACACCGAAATTAGGAGAAATCTTTTTCCTGTCCAAGGATTGTAAATCTTTCTAACTGTCTTCCTGGCAGAATCCCTTCAATATTTTTAAAGCAGAGGGTGAGATCTCCTCAATAAGGAAGGAGCTGAAAGGTTATCAGGGTCGGCAGGAATACAGAGTAATCACTGAATGGCAGAGGATAGTTAGAAGGGCTGAGTGCCTTACTTCAGCTCATAATCCATAAGGCGGTTAACATGTGGCAGGTGGTGGAAATTCAATTATCAAAAGAATTCTGGAATATCAAGACAGTGATGACAACCATGAAACTATCAATCATCCATTGTTGCAAAAACCCATCTGGTTCTTGAATGTGCTTTGGGGAAGGAAATCTGCCATCCTGAGCTGGTCTGGCCTACACATGACTGCAGACCCACAGCAATGGGGTTGAATTCTAACTGCTCTCTGAAATGGCCCAGCCAGCTCCTCAGATTAAGGAAGGGGTGACATTGCTGGTCCTGCCAATGACACAGAGACAGACGTACAAAGAAAGTGAGTGTTGTACTGTGTATTGGAAAGTAAGCTTTTTTCGAGACCGGGTTTCTTCCTTGATGACAATTAGTCAGCTGTCAACCCCACTTCACAGATACCCAAACAATGATAATACTGTACTATGCAAAACTAAAATATTTCTGTGAAGATAAAATATTTCTGTGAAAACAGTTTAAGATGACGAAGGCCATAAACAAAGATACCTGTGTTACATATTGTGTTAAATCTGATATATATTTTATATACAATACAAATACTGCGTTGTACCTGAGGCTGAAGGATTACCTTATCTAGTGTCTGCATTTTATTCTTTTAATAAAAGATGCTCTCCATGAAGGACAATGCCATTATCGGCTGGAAAGGCATTTGTACATTTTTATTCCACAGGAATTATGATTGAGCCAAATATGATATATGCAGACCAATAAACACTTGAATGCAAAGTTGCATTTTTCAAAATAAAATGGATTTCTTTTGTTCCCCACCTTGTTTTCCATTTACCCACGTGATTGTTGATCATTTAAAGCTCTTAATTAGCTTGCAGCCCAGTTTTTGTAAGATGTAAAAATTGAACTCTCTGGTGTGGTAAGGCAGGGCAATGTTCACAATGACTGTATGTGGCTCCATTCGCAGCAGTTTGGGGATAATTGTTCATTATAATATTACAATTTTGTTGCTTGTATTGCCCGCTGTCACCTCATTTAAAAGGTGCATGAATTATTTTCCAAGAAGCCCATTATTGCTTAGTTATGATGATCATTATGATTGTCAATGGCTTGGCTTTTTAGTTTCCCTGACAAGCACCTCAAAGTGAAATTCACCTTTCTGTGCAATCTGCTTGAGATATTGTCTCGGAAAATGACATTTGAATTGATGCGAGGATGCAGATACTGTGGTGATGAAGGGGTATCACATACGTCAGTAATAATACTTGGTCTGAGAATTAGTTCAGTTACTTAAATATGACTAATCACATAGTTTAATGTAATCTATCTGCTTCTGAAATGCCCTTAATCTTTGAAACAATTCTGGCATGCAGTACATCAGATATTTGACAAGTACATTTTGGACTTCATATGATTTATTTCATTGCAGTCATAATGGATCAACCCATACAATTTATAGACAAACCGAACAACTTAGTATAATAATATGCATTATATCTGATACTTTATTAATTAAGATGCACTGCAGAAACTCACTAAGGCTGCTTTGAAAGCATCTTCCAAACCCATGACCTCTTACCATAAGAAGGACAAGGGCAGCAGATACATTGGAACACCACCAGCACTTTCAAGTTTCCCTGAAAGCCACAGCCCATCTTGACTTGGAATGATACCAACATTCCTTCATTGTTACTGGGTCAATATCCTGGAACTCTCTCCCTAAGGGCATTGTGGGTCTACCCACAGCACATGGACTGCAAGCGGTTCAAGAAGGCAGCTCACCCTCACCTTCTCAAGGGGCAACTAGGGATGGGCAATTAATGCTGGATCCTGCCAGTGACAACCAGAACCTATGAATGAACTAAAACAAAATGAAAAGTTTGAAAATGTTCATCCCAACCCCCTAACGATTGGCAAGACAAAATTGCAATGGAAAAATCAATCTGCTGTGGAGATGGCTAAGTACAAACCATGAATTTGTTCAAAAAAACCGAGAGAACTGCAGATGCTGGAAGTCAGACACAAAAACATAAAAAGGTTAGCAGGTCTAGCAGCATTTGTGGAGAGAAATCAAAGTACACCTTTCGGGTCCAGTGACCCTTCTTCAGAATGGGTCTGAACTGAATTTGTTCAGGTATAACCAGCTCTCCTCTTTACTTCCTTCAGCTCTACTGGAATCTGAGATCCTCACAGTTTTCCAACTCTGGTCTCTCTGGCTCCTCCCTGATTTTAATTGCCCCCACCATTTTCAGCACTGTCACCTGTTGTCTGTGTGCCAACATCTTAAAATCCACGTTTCTTCAAGGCATTCCTCCAAGCCAACATTTTCGGCCAGGTTTGGGATCACCCTTTGTGCTGTCTCCTTGTGTGACTGGGCAGTGTCAACAATCTCAAAAACGTTTGTTTTTCAGTTGATACTTCTCTTGATAAACACTTTGGCTCATTTGACTGTACCAAAAAATAGTACTATATGAATTAAAGTTGTTAGAACTTAGAGTAGAGTCATAGAGATGTACAGCATGGAAACAGACCCTTTGGTCCAACTTGGTAAAAACAAGGGCTGCAGATGCTGGAAACCAGAGTCTAGATGAGAGTGGTGCTGGAAAAGCACAGCAGGTCAGGCAGCATCTGAGGAGCAGGAAAACCGATGCTTCGGGCAGAAGCCCTTCATCAGGAATAGAGCTTTAGTCCAACCCGTCCATGCCGCCCAGATTTCCCAATCCAATCTAATCCCACCTGCCAGCACCTGGCCCCTATCCCTCCAAACCCTTCCTATCCATGTACCCATCCAAATGTCTTTTACTTCTGTTGTAATCCATTTCGAAATTTCCGCCAGAAACAAACTGAGTTTTCTCACCCCCACAGGGAAAAAAAACTGTCAAAATTAATTAATTTTCTGATTGGTGAACCACTAATCCCTTAATGACAATTCTTGAAAAAATTATTGACAGGAATCAGTAATTTACACAAACTCTGGACCGAAAATTAAATTGGAGAGAGATCTGCTGTTGAGTAATGAGATGGTGTAAGAAAGAAAAAGACATTCCATCTCAGAAATCTGCCTCTTCCTCTTTGCATGAAATATCAAGTGTGAATTAGTCTTTTGTTTTAACTTGCAGTCTGGACGCGCAGAGGACGTGCCCTTAGCGAGAAACAGTTCTCTGGTCACTGAACATAACTAATGACTGGGATTGAAAGCTGTGAGTGCCGCTGTGGTACATGTGCTGGCTGACTTGCAAGAAGCATCACATGATGGGCAAGCGACAGCGTTCTGCAGCCCAGCTTCTCCATCTCACCAAGGTGCTTTGTGAAAGAATGCTACTAAACCACAGAAACAAACCCTGAGCTGTTCCCAGGCCCTGCCATTCGCATCTGTCAGTTAGAATTCTTCTTATCTTATTGACAGCAAAGGGGCATGATACACTTTAATAATCTAACCATTTCTTTCTTAAAACATACACCAGGAAATTACGAATCGGTCAGTATTTAAGAATTTGAGAATTTACAATGTTTTTTTCCCTTCCTTGACATATTATTTAAACTCTTCAGAGTATGAGTTAATTTTTTGGAAATCAAAGTATTAACATTTACAATGCAAGATCAGGGCATGCTCCTTCATCACTGAATCCTGCCTTAGATTAGTCTTTGACTTGAAGCTGCATCAATGGTATTGCCTTGATCTTGCAAATTTAGCAGAGCCTTTGACTTCCTTCTTATAAAATAGAAGCATAACTTGCATTTATGTAGTACCTATAGGGTAATGAAAGATCCCCAAAGCCTTCCAGAGATGTGCGATGGGCTGGGTATGCCTTCCCCATGACCCACACGAGACCCCCCAAGCAGGTGGACTACCCCCAGCTCCAAAACGGCAGGGGACCCCCAGGTGGACAAGGAAGTTCTTCAGGGATACCCACAAGGCCTCACTGGGGAAGTGCAGCATTCCCACCGACACCTGGGAATCACTGGGCTGTGACCGTCCAACATGGAGGAGGAGCATCCAGGAAGGCCTCGGGACTTGGCCATTGGGAAAAAGCGGAAACCGGGCGGAAACAGGGAAAGGAGCGCACTGCCACACCATCACTCCATCCACCCCTTCCCACGGCCAACTTCTGCCCCAAGTGTAACAGAGCCTGCCGTAGCTCCATCAGTCTGTAGAGCCACCTACAGACACACCCAGAGGGTGGGAGAGAATCACCCTCATCTGTGAGGGACCGCCAATGATGATGAGGAAAGTAAAATGTGACACCATGTCACTTAAGGTGACTTTAGGGCAAATGGCCAGAAGCTTGATTGGAAATGTAGGTTTTAAGGAGAGTACAGAGAGTTGCAGAGAGATGTAGTGAGGAACATCCAGACCTCGGGGCCCAGGCAGCTGAACACACCAATGGTGGAGTGATAAAAATCAACGGTATTCAAGAGGCCAGAATTAGAGGACCATAAATATTTCAGTGAAATATGGGGCTAGAAATGGTTACAGTGGTGGATAGAGCAAGGGTCATGGAAGGATGGGATAACGAGAATGTAAGTTTCATCGCCTTGAGATTAACACTGAAATGGCCAAACCTCATCACAGCATTTCTCTGGTGACGTTAAATGAAGAAGTTTGCAAAGGTAACCTACGAAATCTGAATGCTTGGAATTTCCAGGAAAATCACAGTCTAACCAGAGTGCAAGAATTGAATTATGCCATTTGAGTTTCTGAGGAAATTTGCACATAGCTGTTTTAATGCAAAACATCTCGATTAAGAAATTTCCTGAATCATTTACGTAATTTCCTGAACCCATTTACAGATTAATACATCTCTGTGAACTAACTCAGAAGTGTACTTCCTACATTTAATCCATTCTTAATGGTTATAAATGAACGCTCAAGATTTCAAACATTGCAGGATCCAAAGTTATGAGATCCTGTTGTTTTTCTAGTGATTTTCCAAAGCAATTTGGAAAAATTATTTTTTCTTACTGTATTTTGAATGTCCTTCTCAGGGTCTGGTAAGAGAAAATGTACCAAAATTGCACTTTAGTTTTAAACATGTTGTCTATTAATGATAAGTTTGCTGGTTTCAAACTTTAATTTGTATAAAAGCAAAATGCAGACGGTACTGGAGATCTGAAAGAAATGCAGAAACTGCTGGAGAAACTCAGCAGGTCCGGCAGTGTCTGTGGAGACAGAAACAGAGTTGACGTTTCAAATCCTGTGTTACCCTTCCTCAGAACTGTTCTGGCCAAATCTCATATTGGACACAAAGTGTTAACTCTGTTTGTCTCTCCTGCTGACTTTCTACAGCAATTTCTGTGAGCGTTTTAATTTTTATAAAGTCATTAATTTGTAAAGTGATTTCTGTTGCACAAGGACGTGCTTTCCTTAAACCTCAATTGCTTCGCTAGTCCATATTTATATTTTCAGGTTGACTGATGAGATTCTTGAAGAAGTTTGGTATAAATTGTAGTCAGTAAGACCAGCGTAGAAAGTGGTTCAATTTCACCAGGCGTTTTGGTGTAGGTTATGTTGAAGGGACTGGGCCATAGAAAGAGGCTGCTTTCTTCTCATGGGATGTGGGCATCGATGGCTGGGCCAGCATTTATTGCCCGTCCCCAGTTGCCCCTTGAGGAGGTGGGGATGAGCTGCCTTCCTGAACCGCTATAGTCCATGTGCAAGCAGAAAGTACGAACAGGTGGTGTAACAACAGATAGCACTTCACAGAACGGCACTCTGGTCATTCTGCCCAAAGGTAAGGTCGAGGTGAAAGATTTTTTTTTCACCCAGACAGTGGTGAGACTATGGAATTCTCTGCCACAGGAAAGCAGCTGAGGCCAGAGTATTGACTGCTTTCAAGAAAGAGTTAGATATAGTCCTTCGACCTAAAGGGATCAAAAGGTCTGGGGAGAAAACGGGAACAGGGGACTGTGTTGGATGGACAGCCACAATCACAACCGAGCAGGCTCGAAGGGCTGAATGGCCTACTCCTGCTCCTATTTTCTATGTTTCCAAGTCTCGAAACTTCAAAAGATAGTGGTGTAATGGCAATGCCACTGGACTAGTCATCCAATAAGCCAAGGATAATGTTCCGGGCGTATGGGGTTTGAATTTCACCACCATAGAAGCATGTGGAATTTAAATTCAGTTCATCAAATTAGAAATGGAACAAAAAATTTAATAAAGGTGATCATGAAACAGCCATCAAGTGGTTTCACTCATGTTCTTATGGGAAGGAAATCTGCTTTTCCTGGTCTGGCCTACAAGTGACTCCAGAATCACAGAAATGGGGGTGACCCTCAAATGCTCACTGAAACAGCTGAGCAAATCACTCAGTTCAAGAGGCAGTTAGGGATGGACAACAAATACTGGCCATACCAGTAACGCCCACATCCTCGACAGGTATAAACAAATCATTTCTCACATTATAAAGCCAATAAGAGGAAGTGCCCACTGAACCAACATAACTTCAGGGTTTCACTGAGATTTTAATAAGATCTGATAGAATATATTACTTCATTATTGGTGAACATTAACAATGTTTAGTGCACTGTTTAACTGCAATGAAATAATTCCTTCGCTCCTTCATGGAAAGTTTTCAAGGATAACAAAAGCAAAATTAATTATCTTGATCAAACAAGCTCAGCCTGTTACCTGAGAAGGCATGGTCTTGCCAAAGAGTGCATTTCGCTGGATTTGCCTGCAGGCTAGTGCTTAAAAGACAAGCTACTGCAGCAACGAAAGATATATTTCAAGGCAACGTGTTCACTGACCAGCTCTGGTGCTGACATTTGCAGTCATTTTCCTCATTCCAAAAATGTTTAATTGCTAGTTCTTAGAAGACTGCAAGCAAATTGAAGAGTTTTTATTTAAACAAACAATGAATTGTGGAGCTGCCTGTCTTGTTTCGCTCCAAGTCATTATGTACAAGGTCGCTGCTTTTACCCTCCTTCCATTGTGTTCACATTGAAGGTTGCCAGTTTTGAACAAGGGAATCTATTTTTCCATTTTATTTTGGCATCGGAGCCATTTGGCTGCATAGATTCAGGTCAAAAACAACATTAGACTTTCTCACATTATCCTGACAGCTCAATTGAGTCACTAATCTATGGAACCCCGCTGTGGTGCCACGCCGTTTCTCAGAGCTCCTGGCAGCCTGGAGCAGAGACAGCTGTAAGTTCAGTGAATTTGGGCACAATTTTAACCCTGTGCAGGCAGCAGATTGATCTTGAGTGTGTTAAAATCTCTCCTAAAATTTGTGTTGAGTGGACAATGGTCTGAGACTGTACAAAATCATCTCTGAGATGAGCTTTAAGACAGAATTCTGTAATCAGTGTTTGTGTTACTCCGAAGTGACCATAGCTTTGATTCAGAACATGGTGCCACCTGGATGACTCAATAATATGGCCCTACACAACGCTTAATCATAGACCAAACCACCCTCAAATTCAATTCAGCATGCAAAGCTTATACAAATGAAAGATAAGTCACACAATGCAAGTGGTCAGAACTAATGATGTAGACACTAAAAGATAAGACGACAGTTAGTCATTAGAGAATTGAATTGAGCAGGAACCTACCTTCATATAGCCATAGAGATGTAATGCACGGAAATAGAACATTCGGTCCAGCTAATCCATGCCAACCAGGTATCCTAACCTAATCTAGTCCCATTTGCCAACATTTGGACCATATCCCTCTAAACCCTTCCTATTCATACGCCCATCCAGATGCCTTTTAAATGCTGCAATTGTACCAAACTCCACCACTTCCTCTGGCAGCTCATTCCACACACACCACCCTCTGTAAAAATATTGCCCCTTTCACCCTTTCACCTTAAACCTACCCAAGCAACTTCCATCTCTTTTCTCAGAATTTCAAACCTTGACATTGTTCTTCCTTCTCAGTCAGAAGGTGGGTTCAAATCTCACTCTAAGCCTTGAATTCATCCTCTTACCTGTACAGTGATTGACAAGGCTCACAAAGGTGACAGTTGCACAATTTAAATGATTTGTTGGACTCATTCTTGGGAGTGTGAGCATTGTTGGGAAGGCCACCATTTACTGCCCATCCCTAATTGCCCACTGAATTCAGTGGTTCACTGGGCTCTTCCAGTGGGCAGTTAAGAGCCAACCATGTTGCTATGGGTCCAGAGTCACATGTAGGCCAGATCAAGTAAGGATAGCAGATCTCCCTCTTGAAAGAGAATGAGTGTACCAGATGGCTGCTTACTCCACTCGATGGCAACTTTATGACTATTCAGGGGGTGCGAATTTTGTTAGAGGTTTACTAATTAATTGAATCGAGGTGCCTTCAGTTGTCAATGTGGGATTTGAACCTGTGAGCGTTAGGCTGGGCTCTGGATTATTAGTTGCATGGCATCATCATCACTCTACTCTGAATGTACCAGTAACACTTTGGGCACTAGCCCTGAAGCACTGCAGATAGCTCAACTTCTCCGAACAAGCTGTAGCAGGTGTGCAGCTAGGAGATACCTTGCAAATCCAGTGGATCTTCCTGTTGTGGAGCCAAGTGGAGCTGAAAATTCTCCTGATGCAGCCTCACACATCGGGAGCTCACTCTGCCATTCCCTGCAAAACTGTCACTGAGTCTCCTTTGACTGCACTCCCCCAAAAAATATCCAACCTTCCAACTCCGAGATGAGAACAGGGAGTAAAACCGGGAATTAATCTGGACCAGGATTAAAAGTAGGAAAGGGCCCGATGAACTCACAAGAGCATCCAATTTATGTACAACTCTTCATTTCCTTCAAGAGGCGGAGAACCCAAAATCTGCTGATTTCCAATCCCAAAGATTGACTCCTATCCACCATCGTTGTCATAGAATCCTTTCCAGTGTGGAAGCAGGCCATTCAGCCCATCAAGTCCACACTGACCCGCTGACGAGAATCCTACCCAGACCCCTGCCCCTCTACCCCCATAACCCTGCACTTCCCATAACCTGCACGCCTTTGGACTGTGGGAGGAAAATGGAGCGCCCAGAGGAAACCCCATGCAGACACAGGGAGAGTGTGCAAACTCCACACAGACAGTCACCCATGGCTGGGATCAAACACACATGCCTGTTGCTGTAAGGCAGCAGTGCTAACCACTGAGCCACCATGCCACAGTCTGCATGGATCGGTAGCAAATGGCTTGGTGAAGACTATTCTCCTGAAATACTGCTCTTCAGATAGATCCAAGAATGAGATACCTGGTCTGTACACCTCTGCATGGCTACAGTTGATTACTCACTTTATCCGATTCCTCCAATAGACCCCACGCTGGTTACTGATGGCATTGCTGTTGGAGATATCCCTGTAGCAACTCTGAGTTCACTTCTCTCACTCCATTCAAATACAACAGACATGAGAAACAGATAGAAACATAAACATAGATAATAGGAGCAGGAGCAGGCCATTCAGCCCTTCAAACCTGCTATGCCATTTTATATAACCATGGCTGATCATCCAACTCAGTCCCCTGTTCCCACTTCCTTTGAATGTACTTTGGTTCCATTAGCCCCAATACATCTAAATCCTTCTTGTAAACACTCAATGTTTTGGCCTCAACTGATTCCTGTGGCAGAGAGTTCCACAGGATCATGACTTTCTGGGTGGAGACATTTCTCCTCATCTCTGTCCTAAATGGCCATAGCCTTACTGTGTTTGCAAGGGCTGGACTCCCCATTTGTTGGAACCGTCTTTAATGTGTTTGCCCTGTCTGATCCTGGTTGAATCAAATACGTTTCTATAAGATCCCCCACATTATTCTGAACTGCAGTGAATGTAGCTCTAACTGAGCCAGCCTCTTTCATACATCGGTCGTGCCAACCCAGGAATCAATCCAGAGTTTAGAGAAAGGCAAAACTAATCTCAGTCAGCAGTGGGATGCTTTCCTACTAATATGAACATGCAAAATAGTAGCAGGAGTGGGCCATTCACCTCTATAAGGGTGTCCTACCATTTAACATAGAGTCATAGAGATGTACAGCACAGAAACAGACCCTTCAGTCCAACTTGTCCATGCCGACCAGATATCCCAACCTAATCTCGTCCCATTTGCCAGCACTCAGCTCAAATCCTTCCGAACCCTTCCTATTCATACACCCATCCAGATGCCTCTTAAATGTTGCAATTGTACCAGCCTCCTCCACTTCCTCTGGCAGCTCATTCCATACACGTACCACCCTCTGTGTGAAAAAGTTGTCCTTTAGATCTCTTTTGTATCTTTCCCCTCTCACCCTAAACCTGAGCCCTCTAGTTCTGGACTCCCCACTCCAGGGGAAAGATCTTGCTTATTTATCTGATCCATGCCCCTCATGATTTTATAAGGTCACCCCTCACTCTCTGACGCTCCAGGGAAAACAGACCCAGCCTATTCAGCCTCTCCCTGTAGCTCAAACCCTCCAACCCTGGCAACATCCTTGTCAATCTTTTCTGAACCCTTTCAAGTTTCACAACATCCTTCCTATAGGACGGAGTCCAGAATTGCACGCAATATTCCAAAGGTGGTCTAACCAATGTCCTGTCCACCCACAACATGACCTCCCAACTCCTGTACTCGATAATCTGGCCAATAAAGGAAAGCATACCAAACACCTTCTTCACTATTCTATCTTTTAAATTATGGAGATTTCAAAAGGACTGGCATGAGCTCTCCATTTTTGTGAGTCATCTTATGTTTCTAAGACATATTGAAACACACTACTGACACATGGAGTATGATGGGGATCTCATCACTAATCCTCATGGACTATGAGAGTCCCACACCACCAATCCCCATGCTGACCTTACGCTCATGAAAAGGCAGATTTGCTGCCACCATCTTCCTCTTAAGTTGTGGCCTACTGCATGTGCACTGTCTTGTGCAGCTTTTGTCTTAAACAAGCTGCAGTTTATTGTCTGATAGGAACCAGATCCAAGTTACAACATGGCTCTTTCATCTTCAAGATCCAAAGATGTTCTTCCATCCAAATGCCTATGACATCATCACATTGGGTGGAGCTTTATGTACTCAACATTAACCCTTTCAGAATCAAACACATTAACCCTTTCAGAACCAAACAGATGAACTCTTTTCAGAACCAAACATTGTGTGCAATATTATTTTCAAAACATTTGACTTATGTATTGTTAAGAGGTTGAGTTTGTGTTCACCTCACTGCATTGCTAGCATAAGGGTAACTAATCCATCCCCCCAGGATCAGGCTGTGCAGGACTCAATCCCAAAGATAAAGTGAGTTCCCTGGTTCATTGCACGTTGGGTAAAGAGATCCCCATTCTACAAACCTGACTATCACTTCCCTCTGATTGGCTTACACTGGTCTCTAAGATTCACATTGTATCATGTGATATTTGTATCACAGAAACAGACCATTCAACTGGACTGATCCATGCCAGCATTTATGTTCATTCCAGTTTCATCATATCCCTCTATATCTCACTCTATCTACATGCTACAGGGCAGTAGCTCACCAAGTCTCCTTATTTACTACCACTCAAATCTCTGCCATTGAGAAGGACAAGAGTAGTGGATACATAGGGACAACATGATGAGAGGAGACCTCATTAAAACAGAGACTTGAGGAGTTACTGCCCTGTATCTTGGTTAATGGAGTGCGACATAGCGGGTTATAATGAGTGACCATAAACACTGGCATGGAGCAGTCCAGTTGCATGGTCTGTGTCTGTGATATAAGTAACACATAGGGACTACAATTTCCTCTCCAAGTCACTCACCCTCCTGACTTAGAAACATACTGTCATTCCTTCACTGGCACTAGGTCTAAATCCAGGTACTCTGGGTGTCCCTATTCCCAAAGACTGCAGTGGTTCAAGAAGTCAGCTCACCACCACCTGCTCTAGGTGGGCTGTATACATACCATAGACAATCCTTCTTACCTGCTCATAGGAAAAGTGGTATTATCACTGAACTGTTAACCCAGAGACCCAGGTCATGTTCTGGATTTATTTGAGGGAGGTACAATGATGTCCTTTGATCAGTTAGCACAGAAAAGTGAGCTATCTAACAGGGACCTCTTTCGTCTTTTCAAGTTAGGGATTTTATTTTTAAAAAACTACACTTTTGACTGATCTCTACAAATCCAACATAGAGAGGAGTCTTGGGTTTGAACCCTACCACAGCAGATGGTGGAATTTGAATTCAGTTAAAAATCTACAATTAAAAGTCTAAGGATGACCATGAATCCATTGCCAAGTGTTGGGGAAGAAACCCCATCTGCTTCACGAAGCCCTTTAGGGAAGAAAGCTGCTCTCCTTTCAGAGCAGATGCTGGAATCTGTACTTCAAACAACAAATGCTGGAGATCACAGCATCCAAGGAGAGAGAGCCAGCTAATGTTCTGAGTCTGTGTGACTCTTCATCAGAACTCTGTCAATCTGTAGCATTTGTTGTTTTCAAATTGGCCTCGTTACCTGGTCTGGCCTACATGTGACTCCACACCCATGGCAATGTGAACAACTAGAGATGGGTAGTAAATGCTAGTGTTTGCAGTGATGCCCTGATCCCGTGAATTAATAATAAAGAAAAAGAGGGTCTGGTCTCTCTTAGCAACTGGATGACCTTTGGGCTATTATGAAATGAAAAGGTTTACCCACTGAATTTAAGGGTGGGTCAAAGTGTAGTAGTGGTTGGAATTTCAGATCCTGCAGTTAGAAATGATTTATTCGGTCCTTCCTTCAAGAGAGAAGGGAAGCTGCTGAATCCTTGTTTTGGAACAGCTCTGTATTTTAACTGGAAGAGCCAATCTGTGATGCATTAGTTTTCATCACCTTTCTCTTATTCATATGATCTGTTGATGCTCCAATTATATTTCAGAAAGTGTTGAAATATCTCGAGAAGCCACCAACATTGCTGTAAAAGATGCTTGTTTCTGGGAGCTTAGATGGTGTTCCTTTCTTCCACAGAACAGAAATGTGGAGGTAATCGTTTTAACTCTGTCCACCCCCAGCATTGCTTCCTGTCATGGTGCATGTTCCAGAAAGTCAATAGATCAAGGACAGAACCGGAGCTAATCTTTGCACCCTGTATATTTATTTGCAGTGTTGAATATTACAAACATAAACCTCCTGACCCAGCAAACACAGTCGTGACCCATTTAATATCCCTCAGCTGCACAAACCATTATATAAATTAAATATAATTAAAGTGAAGGCTATTGTGGTATAGTGGTAGTGTCCCACCTCTGAGACAGGTAGGGATTACCTGGTCTAGTGATGTGTCATACCATCTCTGCACAGGTTGATTAGAAATATCCATAGCTAGTCGTGAGGGTTCTTATGGCACACTGATAGAGTCCCTATATCTGAGCCAGAGGTCTTTGTTCAAGTCCCACCTGCTCCAGAGGTGTCTCATGCCATCTGTGAGTTGGTTGATTTGGAGAATATCTGTGATTAATAGTGTTACCCGTTCTATTCCTATTAGAAATGGGGTTTTGCTTATTCATATCTTAACTTGAAGAATTAACCTGTGCTGTATTAATTAATATTAATTAACCTGTGCTGTATTAGTTATTATTAACTAAATTGTGCTGTATTAGTTATTATTAATTAAACTGTGCTGTATTAGTTTTCCCACCTTCCTTTCAATCCCTAAAGTCTGTTGATGGACCAATTCAAACAGCTCACACCAGAGATAGGAGAGGGTCTTAGCAGTATATATGGAGGTCAGGGTCCTCTGATGTAAGTTGGACGCCATGACAGGAAGCAATGCTGGGTGGACAGAGTTAAAACGGTTACCTCCACATTTCTGTTCTGTGGAAGAAAGGAACACCATCTTACGTGAGGTGGCAGAAACCTGGTTTGACACTCAAGCTCCCTGAAAGGCCCTGGCTTTGTTCTCTCAGAGTCACTGAAGTAGTAATGTCTCACTCGTATGGCATTGCAACATAAGACCACCTACCCTTCTCAGTTCAGACTGAAGAGGATCTTTGCACCGGGGAAGAGGCAACCAGCAGTCTGTCTGTAGGTTGCTTCCTGGCATGAGCCCGACAAGTAAATTGGGTCAATAGTCTCTGGAATTCAGAAGAATCGAAATATCAAAAAGTTCTGAAGGGATTTAGAAAGGTAAATACTGACAGATTGTAGCCCTTACACAGTATTAGGATAAGGTGCTGAGCACTTAAGACTGAGATAAGAAGAAAACTCTTCACATAGCGGGCTGGGAATCTTTACCCCGGAGGGTAGTGGATGACTCATCACTGAATATATTTAAAATGGGGATTTAATCTCTTGGGGAATCAGGCGAGATGGGAGCCAGTGGAAAAGTGGTCCTGAGTTAGAGGTTAATTCTAGATCAAGTGCTGGCAAATGGGACTAGATTAATTCAGGATATCTGGTCAGCCTGGATGAGTTGGACCGAAGGGTCTGTTTCCGTGCTGTATAGCTGTATAACTCTATGACTCTATGATTCACAGAACATACTTTACCACATCTATTACATTGGGTCAACAAGGGCCTGTTACACTCAATGTCACAGATCAACTCAAAGAAAATCATTTCCTGATTTCCCCACCCCCGCCACCTTATTGAGGAGTGGAACCAGATACTCCAGTCATTGCTGAGATTAGAGGGATTTTCTCACAGGTTGGGTTTGTACTCTGAGTTCAGGAGGTTGAGACGAGACCTCACTAAAACATATAAGATCCTTCAGGGACTTGACAGGGTGGGTACGGGCAGATTGCTTCCCTTTGTGAGAGAATCTAGTGCCAGAGGACTTCATCTCAGAACAAGGTGTCTCACAGTTACGACAGAGATGAGGAGGAATTCTTCTGTCAGGGAAGTGTATCTTTGGATTTCTCTACCACACAAGGCTGCTGAGGCTGGGTCTTTAAGGGTATTCAAAGCTGAGACAGATTTTTTTAATTAAGAAGCCACGATGTGGAGGTGCTGGTGTTGAACTGGGGTGGGCAAAGACAGAAGTCACACGACACCAGGGTATAGTCCACAAAGGAGCAGCGCTCTGAAAGCTTGTGATTTTAAGCAAGCCTGCTGTCATGTAACTTCTGTCTTTGTGTTCCCCAGTTCAATACTAGCACCTGCATGTCATGATAACAATCGACACCACAAACTGCCAGCTCAAAGTGGACAGGATCTCCAAGAAGATCACACATATCGACACAAGAGAGATGTATAGGACAGGAACAGGCCCTTCAGCCCTCCAAACCTGTGAAAATCATCATGCCCTAGCTAAACAGAAAAACAAACCTTCTGCCTTTATTTGGTCACTATCTCTCTATTCCCTCCCTGTTCGTGTAACCATCCAGATGCCTCTTAAATGTCCCCAATGTGTCTGCTTCCACCACCTCCCCTGGCAGTGTGTTCCAGGCTCCTACCACTGTCTGCATGAAAAACCTTCCTCACACAGATCCCTTTAACTTTTCCCCTCTGGATGTAGGTTTGCTCGCTGAGCAGGAAGGTTCATTCCCAGATGTTTCATCACCCTACTAGGTAACATCTTCTACATTTACATCCAGAACCTCAACCTGAGTTACAAATCTTCTCAAAACTTGCATTTCCCCTCCAACCTTGAACCTGACACCAAGTTTCTACACTTCACCTGATGAAGAAGCAGTGCTCTGAAATCTTGTGATTTTGTTTTTAAACATATTTTGATTGAAAAACAGGTATTTTAATATTACAACAAATACAAAACAATACAATTCAAAGCAATACAAAGAAAGAACACCAAAAAAATGTAAAAACCCAAACTGCCCTCATGTACAAATGTATAAATATGTATAAAAAATATTTTAAAAACTCAACTACTTAACTAAATAAATAATAACTAACAACATACTAATAAATTGTAATACAGTTCAGCAAAACAAAATACTGACTCTTGAATATCGAGAGCATTAATTTTCACCTATTCATACGTTCGCAGTTCCCTCTCTCTGGATATTGGACTCATAAAACACAATCATTACGGCTATATAAAAGCCCTTGTTAGTATGGCAGACAAATCTGTATCCTGGTTGTTCAAAAAGGGGCACCATGTCCTCTAAAAATTCTCAGTTTTGTGGTGTACCATATTTGTGAGAAATTCCAAGGGGATATGCTCCATAACAACTTTATGCCACCCAACAGGCCCTGGGGATTTTTGGACACCCAACCTAACGAGATATTCTTCCTTGCACTGAAAGTGAGGATGTTGAAAAGTTACTTACAGGCAACACACCCCAGAAGAAGAGAGATTGGGTCCTTCTCCACCCTAACATCCAAAGTCCTCTCCATTGCACCCGTCACAGCGCCCCAATGTGTTTGAAGCCTATCACAGGACCAGAGACAATGGGTAAGAGCGCCCATACAGACCTTGCACTTGGGACATGTTGAAGATACCCCTGGTTTAAATTTTGACAAATGGTCCAGATCCAAATGGACCCGGCGGAGAATCTTCAACTAGTAGAAAGTGAGGACTGCAGATGCTGGAGATCAGAGTTGACAGTGAGGTGCTGGAAAAGCACAGCAGGTCAGGTAGCATCCGAGGAGCAGGAGAATCGATGTTTCAAGCACAGGCCTGTCATCAGGAATAATGAAGATTCTACCTGAAGATCTTATACCTCTATGTCAGATTTGTAGGGATCAGTCAAAAGTGTAGTCTTTTTTTGAATAAAGTCCCTAACTTGAAAAAAAAGATCCCTGTTAGATTATTCGTATTTCCGTGCTAACTGATCAAAGGACATCATTGTGTCTCCCTCAAATAAATCACCCCTGCAAGACACACCCCTAGCTGCCCAACATTTGAACCCTGAATCTATCATCCCTGGTTGAAAACCTGGCATACCTACTAAAGGTGTAAATAAAGATGTTTTGCCAATATTGCCTTCCCTCTGCCAAATTGCCCTCCATGCTTTAACAGTATTGGTAACTATTGGGTTATGGCAATATTCCCTAACTGTCCTCATTTTGTCTAGAAACAGCAAGCTAGTAAGGGAGTAACTTTGACATCTAACCATATTGAAAGAGGGTCCCCGAAGGCCCAATCACTCACATAAGATAAAGCGAGCTTAGTTGGTAGCTTTTAATTAGATTAGATTACTTACGGTGTGGAAACAGGCCCTTCGGCCCAACAAGTCCACACCACCCCGCCGAAGCGCAACCCACCCATACTCCTACATCTACATCTACATCTACCCCTTACCTAACACTACGGGCAATTTAGCATAGCCAATTCACCTGACCTGCACATCTTTGGACTGTGGGAGGAAACCAGAGCACCCGGAGGAAACGCACGCAGACACCGGGAGAATGTGCAAACTCCACACAGAGAGTCGCCTGAGGCAGGAATTGAATCCGGGTCTCTGGCGCTGTGAGGCAACAGTGCTAACCACTGTGCCACCGTGCCACCCACGATGTCTGGGATGTCCACTCCCCCCAATCTGTGAGGCAACTGCAGTTTGGCTAATTTAATGATGGGCCACTTACGATGACAAATAAAGGAGCTGAACCAACCATTCAGTCTCCTGAATGTTTGCTTATCGAAAATCAGGGGGAGCATCCATATCGGGTATAACAAACGGGGGAGAATATTCATCTTAATAATCACTATCTGACCCAACCACGAGACCAGAAGCGCCTGTCATCTCTAAAGGTCTTGTTTGAATTTGTTGAATAATTGAACAAATTAGCTTTGAACAGTCGATCCAGAACTGGAGTGATGAACATGCCCAAATACACAAAACCCCCCGTGACCACTAAAATGGGAATTGATATTCGCCCTCAAAACCTAGCTCCTTCATAAGACCACCCATGGGTATAGCCTCTAATTTTGCAAAATTAATCTTGTCCCCCGAAAAGGCGCCAAATGCACAGATGCATTGTATGAGGCGAGGCACTGAAACTGCTGGATTTGACAAAAGAATTAGGATATCATCCATATACAGTGAAATCGTATGTGCTTTTGACCCCACTTCTGGAGCTGATATATTGGGATCCCTACTAATGGCTACCGCCAATGGTTCAATCACCAACCATGGTGAAAGGGAAAATTGGAGATGACCACAGCGAGAGGGTCACTGTCGAGAACCTTTACCCACCTTGTAAAGGCTTTGCCCAAGCCAAACCACTGTAGAGTATAGAATAGGTACGGCCACTCAACTGAGTCAAATGTCTTCTCTGCATCTAGAGAAATCACCAGTCCCTGTGTTGACTGTTGTTGACATACTTGAATTACGTTAAGCGGTCTCCTAACATTATTGGAGGATCTGCGGCCCCTTATGAAGCCCATCTGGTCCTCTTTAACAATAGAAGGTAACACAATCTCCAGCCTTAATGCAAGAGTCTTGGAGAGGATTTCAAAGTCCACATTTAAGAGTGAGATGGGTCTGTACGAAGCACAGCCCTCCAGGACCTTCCCTTTTTAAAGAATAAGCAAAATATTGACTTCTCTTACAGATGCAGGATATAATCACGGCTGTATAGTCATTAAACATATTGAGCATCGGGCCTAATAATATGTTTATAAATTCCTTATAGAATTCGCTGGGAGGTCCATCAGGACCAGGCGCCTTCCCACTCTGAAGCTGCTTCACAGCCTCCTGCACCTCTTGCTCTGATAAGGGGGCATTGAGAAAGGACTCTTGTGAGAGGTCACGCCCGGGAGCTCCAGATCCTTATAAAAGGATTCCATTTTGGCCCGTCCCTCCTCACAATCGTCAGATTGGTATAATTCAGAGTAAAATCTCTGGAATGCCACATTAATCTTTTTGGAATCACATGTTAGGTTCCCAGACCCTTCCCTAATTGCCGTAATGGCTTGAGGGGTGCTCCTTTTCCTGGCGAGATACACTAGGTACTTGCCTGGTCTGTCACCATGCTCATGTAACCTCTGTCTTGCAAAAGTAAGTTCCTTCTTGCTGTTTGCATGAGCACAGAATTCAATGCAGACTGCAGTGCCGTAATCCTCTGTAGCTTGACCAACGAGGGCCTGTCAAAGTAAGCCTGCTCAGCTGCCTTCAACCGTGCTTCGAGGAGATGTTGCTGGTCGCCCTTCTGCCACTTCCTACAGGCAGAGTAGGAAATAACTAACCCCCTGGCATAGACTTTGGCAGTTTCCCAAAGGACGGACAGGCTACTAACCAAGCCTGAGTTAATATCTCGGAACGCCTGAAATTCCCTCGAGAAATACTCCACAAGCCTATTATTCTTAAGGATAAAGGGATCCATTTGACAGTGCCTCAGGCCCACTGTAACATCCTAAATCTTAACCAACAGGTACACTGGAGCATGACCAACATGTCTATTTGCACATACTAAATTGTTCAGATTAGATTAATTTGTCCACCAAGTCTCTTGCCTTCTCAGACGTGTCAACGAGATGTACGGATCCATCTAAGGTGATCCAAAGCACTGCCAGATACCTCACAGAGTACTGGATCCCAAGCTCCCTCAGTCTTCTCTTGACACAGTCATAGGAGTTTTGTTTCTGGATCACCGCCGCTGAGAGGTTCTGGAAGAACATGATCTTAGAGCCCTCGTAAACAAGGGCCTTCGGATCCTTCCCATGGATTCTGGAAGCTTCCACAATTCTCTCCTTATCTCTAAAGTGATGAAACTGCACCAGGAGAGGATGAGGATGTTGACCCAGACCTGACCTCCACACCGTGACCCGGTGAACCCTCTCAATCTTCAAGCCTCTCACGCCAGCCTCCAAGTTAAGGAATTTCGGCAACCAGTCCTCAATAAGTTCCACCAGCCACTCATCTTCCTTACCCTCCGACAATCCTAATATTTCTTCTCCTGCCCCTGTTCTCAATGTCATCCACTTGGTCAAGCAAACTACGGACCTGCCTCCCCAGGGCTTGGATCCTATCCTTGGAGGAACTGGCATCAGCTTCCACCACTGTGACCCTGTGTTCTAACTCATCCGCCCTTTTTTTCCCAGGTCTCCCAGCTGCTGTTTATGCTTCTGCAGCATGATAGATATTGGACCAGCTTCTCCTCTATCTTGTGAGATTTTGAGAGCTCCTTGACGAGGGGCCGGTAGGTAATTGAGTCCGAGGATCCTGCAGGCTGGGCCGCTGGCCGCCTCGGACACTCCTCCTCCCTGCTTCGGCGTCCCTGCATGACGAAAACCAAGGTAAGTTGCTTCTGACAGTTTCCTGGGACTCCAGGACCTTTCCAGAGAGCCAGGATATTGTCGTGGTCAGGGTAGGGCGGGTCAGAACTATCTCCCGCTTACGATGCGGTGCGGAGCTCTGAAACACAACCTTCCTAGATCACCGCCATCTTGGAACCCCCTGAAATCTTGTGATTTTAAATAAGCGGTTGGACTATAACTTGGTGTTATGTGACTGTTGACTTAATTAGTAAGAGAATCAAGAGTTATAAGGAAATGACAGGAAACGGTATTGATGATGATCAGCTCAGCCACAATCCCATTGAATGGCAGTGCAGACACGATGGGCTGAATGGCCTACTGCTGCTTCTCTGCCTTGTGATTTTATGGACTGGTACTGAACATTACATAATCATCAGCGGACATCCCACTTCTGAACCTGTGCTGAGTCCTGAGTCATATCACAGGGCAATTCATTGTAAGATTTCCAGATCTTGCTTGACTGAGGTAGCAGATACAGAAGAGATAGAGTGCCCTCTGCAAAAAGGTAAAGCAGCAGGGTGTTTATTGTAACAACTGGCCCCACTGAATCCAAGTGATAGGACTGAAATCAATACAGTAGTTAACTCTTCTTCAGTAAAAGAACAGGAAAACCCATGCGAGAATAATAGATATGTAGTGGTGAGCTACAGAGAGCAGCAGATCATTTGGGATCTGTTATAAGGCCACAGTGCACATCTTGAAAAACCAGCCAGAAAAGAAAGCAGTGTGACATTCCACTGTAACTTTTATTAGCCGTCAGCGATACCATTCCAGGCTAACAGTAAGCACATTATAATGGCCATAAAATAAAAATGGACACAATTTTAAAATGTAATAAATAACAGGCACATTTGCAGCAGATTAATCTCAGGCTTCTCCAGATATTCGTAAAATATTCACTTAGGATTTATGATAATAAGGAAGAAAGTGTTGAGTGACCCACTGTGTTTTACTGCTTGCCATCTTTGCAGCATAATACAACACAGTCAAGAGCAAAAGCTTTTCGAAAGCATATGCTACCGGCTCACTCCGACTTGCACCATCTTTTTATGATTTAACATACTCTGCTTTATGGCTTTACTATCATCTTCTCTCATTGGAATAACCATTGGCAACAGTTTCACGAAATCAGTGAGATTTCAAGGCCTAGAATTTGCTGTCAAAATTAACAGTGAGGCCAGCGACGCCGAGGGAGATTGGCTGATCTCTAGAAATCGGAAAGGTGGCTGGATTGGTTAACAGTTCTGCTGTTAACTTTGTGCAAACAACATCAAACTGTTTGCCTCCCTGTTTAACTTCATTACATTCTGTGAAATTGTCATATTTACGCCGTAGATATGAGATAAATTCACCACATTTTAACAGTGTTGTTAATTATAGTCAATGAAAAACTGAAAATGAACTATTGTTAGTGTGAACTCTCTTTACTCCTGGTAACAATCATTGTTGGAGATTTTAAAGAGTGCATTTATTTTTCACTTCTCATTTCTTTATTCTCTGTTGAACAAATTGCCGTTCCATTGTTATATTTTTGTTTCTGTGTCTGATTCTACAATGAACTCGCTGTGAACGTTACACTTCCTTCTCAGACCTCATAATGTCAATTTCACAATCTTTCATAATTGGATCAATGAGGAAATGGATTTGGTTGCCTGCTTCACTTATAGAATCATAAGGTCATACAGCACAGAAACAAACCCTTCAGTCCAACCAGTCCATGCCGACTGCTATCCTAAACTAAACTAGTCCCACCTGCCTGCACTTGGCCCATATCCCTCCAAACCTTTGCTATTCATGTACTTATCTAAATGTCTTTTAAATGTTGTAACTGAACCCACTTCCTAAGGAAATACGTTCCATATTCTTGTGTAAAAATGTTGCCCCTCATGTCTTTTTTAAATCTTTCTCCTCTCAGCTTCAAATATGCCCCCTGAGTCTTGAAACCCTCCAGGACTGAAAAAAAACCTGGCCCTCATCTATGTCTCTCATGATTTTATAAACCTCTACAGATGGTCACCCATCGAGCTCCTTCACTTTAGTGAAAAAGTTCTCAGCTTATCTAGTCTCTCCCCATTTCAAAAACCCTCTATTCCCAGAAACATCCTGATAAATATTTCCTGAACCCTCTCTAGCTGAATAACGTCCTTCCTATAACGGGGTGACCAGAACTGCACACAGTAATCCAGAAGAGGCCTCACCAACATCCTATATAACCCCAACATGATGCCCCAAACTCTTATGTTCAAAGGTCCAAGCATTAGGTGCCCAGTTTCCCTCACTGCGATTCTCTTTGCTCACATTTTTAGGATTCCCAGAAGAAAAAAACGAAAATTAAGAGCATGCAAAGTCAAGATTCACCCGAGATACCACGGGATTCCCTGTCACAGCAAAACCTGACACAGAACAGCAGGATTCATACAGTGCAGAAGGAGGCCATTCGGCCCATCATGTCTGTGCTGGCTCCCAAACAGGCATCTCACAGGGTGTCACTCTTCCTGACTTAGAACAAAGAACAAGAACAAAGGAAATTTACAGCCCAGGAACATGCCCTTTGGCCCTCCAAGCCTGAGCTGATCCAAATCTACTGTCTACATCTGTCGCCTAATTCCTAAGCATCTGTATCCCTCTGCTCCCCACCTATTCATGCATCTGTTCAAACGCATCTTAAATGAATCTACCGTGCCTGCCTCTACTACCTCTGCCAGCAACGCGTTCCAGGCACCTACCACCCTCTGTGTAAAGTACTTGCTGCGTGCATTCCCCCTTAAACATTTCACCTCTCACCTTGAAAGCGTTACCTCTCGTTATTGAATCCTTCACCCTGCGAAAAAGCTTATCTCTACCTACTCTGTCTATACCCTTCATGATTTTGTAGACCTCAATCAGGTCCCCCTTCCTTTTTTGCTAATGAAAACAATCCTAACCTACTCAACCTCTCTTCATAGCTAGCACCTTCCATACCAGGCAACATCCTTGTAAACCTTCTCTGCACCCTCTCCAAAGCGACCACATCCTTTTGGTAAGGTTTGACCTGAGCTGTACACTGACTTCTTCCTGTGACCCTGTGCGTTCTCTTCCAATCACCACCTATTTCAAATTGGAATGCTTTAAGTGTCCCTGCCTCCACTACCCTCTCACATGGCGCATTTCAGAACCTAGCTGCTTGCTGTGTGAAAAGCATTTCCCTCACTTCAATCTTGTTTCTTTTATTAATTACACTAAACCTGCAGTGTCGCAGCCTTGATCCTTTCCCAAGTGAGAAGAGTTTCTAAGCAGGACCTGCAGATACAGAAACAGTGTTAACATTTCAAGTCCATCACAACTCTTCTTTGGAAGTTCTGAAGAAATCATACTGGACTCAAAACGTTAACTCTGTTTCTCTCTCCATAGGTGTTGCTCAGCTTCTCCAAGTTCCTCTGCGTTTCTATCAGATTTCCAGCATGCCATTATTACGGGAACGTTTTCTCCCTATCTCCTGAGCAGACCTCCCATGATTCTGAGGATGATCTCGATCACATCAGATCTTCGATCAGATCTCCATCTCCAAAGAGAACAGTCCTAGCTTCCACCATTGTATCTGAAATTCCTCAGTGCTGAAAGCCTTGTGACAGAAACAATCAGGTGCAAAACCCAGTGATGTGAAACAACAATTAAAAATGAGTGGCTTTGGAAACTAAGATGGCCAATCCTCTGCAGCAGTGGGGAGCTTTGTTTGCACTGTGTAACTCGGGAATAGGAAAGTGGGTCAGTTTGCTCAACAAGGCAGTCATGCCCTCCAGAGAAAGGCAATATGGGAGCTATTTCAACAATTACCAGATCAGAGGCCTGGTACCAATAAATGCGATTTAGTAGGAAATCACGTGAAGAAAAGACAGCAATCACAATTAATTTAAAAGGACAAATGATCAAATCCCTGCAATATGCTACAATATGGTTAAAAATGATAAATACCAGCATGAAACGCTATGCATTATGAAACAGATAATGATTTTCATGGAGGGTGCATGGTATATAGCTGGATTCTGTTCTGATCAATTGCAGCATGTCCAAATTTAATCAGTATAACGGAATGATTATTATCTCAGTGCATATTCACTACGTGCTGCTGTAAACTTGAACTCAGCAGAGCAGAATTAATACTGAATAACAATTACACAGTAAGTTACGAAATGTTACAATACAAATAGCGTAAATACTTAGCTATATTGCCTGCTTTCTGAGTTCCTAAAGTCACACATATTTCCAAATTTGTCTGTGTGAAAGAAAATCTGAAAAGTGCTTCGATTGTTTGGCGATTCTTAGTGAATGGCGTTTCAAGGGGAATAAGACACCTCCTAATTGTTGCTTTCACTCGTTTCCTAAATCACCACAGTTTACATGGTACGTAGACCTCATTTTATCTCAGCTTTCGCCTAAGTTTATCTTTGCAGAACAAACATAGAGACTGCATCTTGATTCACTCACAGACGTTTACATCACAGAAAGAAGGCCATTTGGTCCTTTGTGCTCATGCCTGCCAACTACGATCCAGTTCTCCAGTCCTCGGCCCAATGCCGTGGAGGTAATACAGCTCAGTATCTACATAATGCTTCAGTGTTACAGGAGAGTCTGATTCAACCATCCTTTCAGGCAGTGAGTGCCAGATTTCCACCTCCCAGTTAGTGAAAGTAATTCATTTTAGCTCTCCTCTTCATCTTCTGTGTCTTACGTTATATTGATCCCTTCCTGTCCAGCCGATCTGTGTCTCTCAAAACCTTATACACCTCTATCAAGTCCCCTCTCAACCTTCAGTGCTCCAAGGAAAAAAATCCCAGTCTATTCAATCTTTCCTCATAGTTCAGAACCTCCAGCCCAGGCAGGATCCTGGTAAATCTCCTTTGTACTCTCTCTTGAGTACAACCACATCCTTCCTATAATATGGTGATCAGGACAGCACAGAATATTTTAGTTGTGGCCGAACTGGTGCTTCACAATTCCAACGACCTGCACATCTACATCAGATCATGGAGCCAAATCACAATATGAAGCAAGGTATATTTATTAATCTAATTTGATAGAATGTTAAAAGACAAGGAACATGAGCATCAGCGGAGTTTATGAAGGGCTTATCATAGAGTCATAGAGATGTACAGCATGGAAACAGACCCTTCGGTCCAACCCGTCCATGCCAACCAGAAATCCCAACCCAATCTAGTCCCACCTGCCAGCACCCGGCCCATATCCCTCCAAACCCTTCCTATTCATATACCCATCCAAATGCCTGTTACATGTTGCAATTGTACCAGCCTCCACCACATCCTCTGGCAGCTCATTCCATACAGGTACCACCCTCTGCGTGAAAACATTGTCCCTTAGGTCTCTTTTATATCTTTCCCCTCTCATCCTAAACCTATGCCCACTAGTTCTGGACTCCCCCACCCCAGGGAAAAGACTTTGTCTATTTATCCTATCCATGCTCCTCATAACTTTGTAAACCTCTATAAGGTCACCCCTCAGCCTCTGATGCTCCAGGGAAAACAGCCCCAGCCTGTTCAGTCTCTCCCTATAGCTCAGATCCTCCAACCCTGGCTACATCCTTGTAAATTTTTTCTGAACCCTTTCATTCTCACAACACCTTTCCGATAGGAAGGAGACCAGAATTGCATGCAATATTCCAACAGTGGCCTAACCAATGTCTTGTACAGTCGCAACATGACCTCCCAACTCCTGTACTCAATACTCTGACCAATAAAGGAAAGCATACCAAACGCCTTCTTCACTATCCTATCGACCTGCGACTCCACTTTCAAGGAGCTATGAACCTGTACTCCAAGGTCTCTTGGTTCAGCAACACTCCCTAGGACCTTACCATTAAGTGTATAAGTCCTGCTAAGATTTGCTTTCCCAAAATGCAGCAGCTCACATTTATCTGAATTAAACTCCATCTGCCACTTCTCAGCCCATTGGCCCATCTGGTCCAGAGCCTGTTGTAATCTGAGGTAACCCTCTTCGATGTCCACTACACCTCCAATTTTGGTGTCATCTGCAAACTTACTAACTGTACCTCTTATGCTCGCACCCAAATCATTTATGTAAATGAAAAAAAGTAGAGGACCCAACACCGATCGCTCCACTGGTCACAGGCCTCCAGTTTGAAAAACAACCCTCCACCACCACCCTCTGTCTTCTACCTTTGAGCCAGTTCTCTATCCAAGTGGCTAGTTCTCCCTGTATTCCATGAGATCTAACCTTGCTAATCAGTCTCCCATGGGGAAACTTGTCGAAAGCCTTACTGAAATCCATATAGATCACATCTGCTGCTCTGCCCTCATCAATCTTCTTTGTTACTTCTTCAAAAAACACAAGTTTGTGAGACATGATTTCCCACGCACAAAGCCATGTTGACTATCCCGAATCAGTCCTTGCCTTTCCAAGTACATGTACATCCTGTCCCTCAGGATTCCCTCCAACAACTTGCCCACCACCGAGGTCAGGCTCACCGGTCTATAGTTCCCTGGCTTGTCTTTACCGCCCTTCTTAAACAGTGGCACCACATTTGCCAACCTCCAGTCTTCTGGCACCTCACCTGTGACTATCGATGATACAAATATCTCAGCAAGAGGCCCAGTAATCACTTCTTTAGCTTCCCACAGAGATCTGGGGTACACCTGATCAGGTCCTGGCGATTTATCCACTTTTAACCGTTTCAAGACATCCAGCACTTCCTCCTCTGTAATCTGGACATTTTGCAAGATGTCACCATCTATTTCCCTACAGTCTATATCTTCCATTGATTTCCTGCCCCTCGGATGCTGCCTGACCTGCTGTGCTTTTCCAGAGCCACACTTTTCAACTTTGACTCTCCAGCATCTGCAGTTCTCATGTTCTCCCAGGCGTCTCACTGAACTGAAAAGTGAGGCTGTGGTCTTCATTGATGTGCAAGCAACTCAAAACCGAATCTGTATTTTACATTAGGTTGCCCTGTTATCTATTTAGTTCAATTGCCCAATGAGCAAGCACTGCACACTACAGACTTTTAAGGGCAAGTTCCATCCAACTGACTTTCTGTGATGTTTTGCGATTGCTTTTTCAAAAAAGAAATCACATTAATAAGCGTGTCCCATCCACACAAGTGAGCAAGCCTCTAGTAGGAATACTTCTCTATTGCAAGTTTCCGTTAACATTACTAGTGATTTTGAGGAGATTCCAAAAGTTTAGCTGGACTTTTTGGGTGCAAGGAAACTGTTAGGAACTTTTGGACAGACAGCAATTCTTTTTTTTAAAAACAGTTCCTGAGTGATCCAGTATAACCGGAAAATTTTAACACTTTTAATGGAAAATTTGTTTTCAGTCATTTAAAGTCAGGTTACATAGAGGTGGATCAGGGATTTATTAACAATATTTCAAAATGTGCAACGTTTGATTTACACCAATTTTCAACTGTGCTAATTAAACATTATCCTGTTACTGCTGTTAAGTACATCAAGGAGGGATTTTGCTCCTAAATACCTTTAGGGTCATAGCGTTATAGAGCTGTACAACACGGAAACAGACCCTTCAGTCCAACTCATCCATGCTGACCAGATATTCTACATTAATCTAGTCCCACTTACCAGCATATGCCCATATCCCTCTAAACCCTACCTATTCATTTACCCATCCAGATGCCTCTTAAATGTTGTAACTGTACCAGCCTCCACCACTTCCTCTGGCAGCTCATTCCATACATGCACCAACCTTTGGGTGAAGAAGTTGCCCCATAGATCCCTTTTAAATCTTTCCCCTCTCATCCTAAATCTATGCCCTACCCCAGGAAAAAGACTTTGCCAATCACTCTATCCATGACCCTCATGATTTGATAAGGTCACCCCTCAGTCTCCAACTCTCCAGGGAAAACAGCCCCAGTCTATTCACCCTCTCCCCATAGCTCACACCCTTCAATGCTGGCGACATCCTTGTGAATCTTTTCTGAACCCATTCACAACTTTGAGTTTTTTGTTATCAGAAACAAATGCCCGTAGATGTCAGCTTTTATGTTTGGAGATATGCAAGTAGATTTGAGCAGAAACATGGGAGAAGAAACCTATTAAAGCAGAAGTCATTTTAGGCTCAATTTGCGTCACAATCTCTGATTTTACCTGAAGCCAAACTCCTACCCTCTAATTCTAAACAGACACGGCTTTCAGTTACCACTATGTGCTGAACAGAAGCTGGACAGCCCTTGTCCTCTCCAGTAGAAGGCCAGCAGTGAAATTCCCTTCCAGTGAGCTGATCCAATTTCTGCACTGGCTCACTGTCACTCTATACCTGGTCATCACTCTAAGCACACTTACAAATCCTTATTCATCTTCCAACCTTCAGTAGAATGAGGGCCTCCAAGCCGTTGGGTCAGCAGTTAAATGTTTCTTAAACAAATTTTACAGTTTGATTCTTCAGAATCTGGCCATCTGGAAACAAAATTGTCTGCAGGTGCTTCATTTATAGAAGTATCTGGCCTGGAGCATCTCCAGCAGCACAATTTCCTGTTCAAAACTTGTCTGAATAGTTTTGAGCTACAGCCACCTGAAAGTGATTGCACCCACGACAAATCTTTCTCCAAACGTTTGTTTCAAAAAAAAAGTAACAAGACTGTTTCCCTTTTATATACATTTCTGGAAACCAGCTGACCAACATTTATCATTTATTTATTTCCAATGTCAAACAGTTGAATCGTTACATGTTGTGGAATATTAAGTGGCTGCATTATCTGTCATACAACTGCAGGATCTGTTTTCAAAGTGCCTGGGGATTTTCCATGTGCATTTGCACAGATTGTAGTGAGGGATTCAGAGGCACCTCAGCAACTAGCGTTGACGTGCGGAGATTTTGCTCTACCGTTTTGTTCATTTTAACTTCACCAGAAAATAGTTGCCAAGCAAAATAAAAGCAATTTAGAAACAAGCATAGCACTGAGATGCACTGAAAAAGAAACACACTTTTTAAATAAAGCTCATTCACTGGATGAAAGCAAATATTTACTGCCAATCCTTGATTGCCCTCGAGAAGGTGATGGTGTGACACCTTGTTCTGGGTTTGGCACCCACCCAAAAAACTGTTAGTGATTTTTTTCAGATTCTGATCTAACAATAGTAAAGGAGCGGTGATATTGTTGTATCTGATGATGCTGTCTGACTTGAAAGGAGCTTGCAGATGGCATTTTTCTACATTGTTCTGTGATTAAAGGTGAAAACAAAATCATAGTGATTGTACATTATTTGCAAAACCACAGTACAATTTCAAGTTGAAAGCATTTCCAAAAGAGAAAATGCTGGAAAATCTCAGCAGGTCTGGCAGCATCTGTCAGGAGAGAAAAGAGCAGAAGTTTTGAGTCTAACTGACCCTTTGTCAAAGCCCGCATCTGCAGTAATCTGCTTTTAGATTATGAAAGTATTTCCTCTCTTCTGCTTTCTAAACCATACTGGGGGCAAAAAATATATTGTTTGATGTGAAGTTATTTTTGTTTTTAAATATGTGAACAGAACAGAAATTGAACAACTCCACAAAAATTTAAAGGAAAGTTTGAGTTTCCAAATGCATAAATCTGAGGAATGAAGATCGTGCTTTGTAAGAAGCATCAATGAACACTAAGGTGACTACAAAGAGTTCTGTAGTACGGTACAAATGAAGAGAAAAGCAGCTTTAACTTGAGGACTCTCATCCCAGCCCTGTGTAGTCATTAACTGACACCAATAGCCTTGTAGACTGAAACCAATCTGAAAGGATTTAAATATTTTCCACTTGATAACCAGCCAAAAGGAAAATCCTATTTAAAAGTAGGAAAACGGCCAATGAAATGTCTCCATTTAACGAAACACAGTCATTAATCATAAAGTCTTAAAGCTGAGCCCAACAATTTCCATAAAAAGGACAAAAATTTAGATGTTCTCAACGCTGAACAGTTTCCAACAGGAACCTAAGACAATTCTACTAGTGCAGCAATAGGAATTACATATAGAATCTCAAAAAAAAGCACTGGTTAATTTCCAGGCAAATGCCAATTAACCTTGTATCAAGAGCGGAATCTGAAAGAAAAGGTAGTACCACCAGAGTCAATGTGGATCACATCATGAGTTGGTTAAGTAGCTACACTTGATGGAATAGTAGCTTATCTAAATGCCCTTAGCTTTCCTATGATTATAGGGACAGCACAAGCAATCTCAGCTAAGGAACAAAGCGTGAATCTGAAATACAAGCAGAAAATGCTCAGGGTAGGTGCAATGCCAACTGGAGAGTGGGTAAGAGTTAGCATTTCAGGGTCAATGGCCATCGATCAGAACTGGAAACAGATCGGAGATGGAACATAAGTACAGAGCCAATGAAAGAGGGGGATGTACAAAATGAAACGCCTGAGACAGGGTGAAATACAGGGGAGATTAACTAATGGAAATCCATCTGCTCTGACCTCAGAATCTGAACCACAAACATGGAGTCTGTGACTTCACCTTATTTAATATAAAATGGTATAAATGCAGGTGATGCTAATAAGAGATGATGAACACCTGATGGATTTGAGAGCATCAGTTGAGGATGAGAAGTGGTAGCTGGAAATTATGTTTGCAAACATGGAACGTAGACCATACACAGACTGCACGTGATGGAAGGTGGTTAATTTATATAGAGGTATGAGGATGGTCCATTTTTGTGATAGAGTTTACAATTAACTAGGTCAGTTTTTCCAGAACCATGATTTTAAACCAATATGGGCCTCCTGGTGTCTTAATGGAAGCTTGTTGATATTGTCAAGATTTGCAACAGTAAGTAAAATGCTGAATTTGCTTAGCTTTGGGGTTTAATTAGAACTGAAACACAGATGGGAAAGCCTTTGAGCAGTTTGAAGAGCGCCAGACTGAAGTCAGATATTAGTAGCTGTCTGTATTAGAAAAAGGAAAATCTGGATCCATGGCACATAATGGAATTTGAATTCAATAAAATCTGGAATTAAGAGTCTAATGATAACCACGAATGTGGATAATCAGAGACTATCTAAAGACCTCACCTGGTCTGGCCTACTTGTGACTCCAGACCTAGTTGACTCTTAATTGCCCTCTGGGATAGGCAATAAATGCTGGCTAGCGATGCCTTTATCCCAAGAATGAATGAATTTTAAAAATTAGAGCAGCTAAGGAGGTAAGCTACTTCAGTGAAAAGGGTGTAGCTTGTGAAACTTGGTTAAGAATCTGTATTGGTTATTCTATGCTGAGAAAATTTAAGCTCTCAGTGGTATAAGGATTCAAGGTAAATACTTTAGATTAGATTAGATTATTTACAGTGTGGAAACAGGCCCTTCGGCCCAACAAGCCCACACCGACCCGCAACCCACCCATACCCCTACATTTACCCCTTACCTAACACTACAGGCAATTTAGCATGGCCAATTCACCTGACCTGCACATCTTTGGACTGTGGGAGGAAACCCACATAGACATGGGGAGAATGTGCAAACCCCACACAGACAGTTGCTTGAGGCGGGAAATGAACTCGGGTCTCTGGTGCTGTGAGGCAGCAGTGCTAACCACTGTGCCACCGTGCCGCCCACTAAAGTGGAAACAGGAATTGAGAACAAAATAGTGAAGTCAAACCTATAGTTTGAATTGGGTAAGAAAATCTCTTTGGGTTTTGATTAACTATAAAGTGATAGTGTTGGGAAATAGATGGTATTTTGTTTCTCTGCTGTGTTCTGAAATCTTTCCAACTATCATATGCAGATACATTGGCTTGGTTTACTTTATTTTTATATGCTTTGTGTAATAACCTTGTTTAGTTGTTAAAATCAAAACTGCAGCCTGGTTCATATGGCACTGAAAAACCATGTTAACAAATAAAATAAACTGCCTGATCTATCAAGCCAGATTTCATCTGGGATCCAATTGTCAGCAGTAACATCAGCTGGAATCATAAAGCTAACCTATTAAATAAACTATAAATCATTATGGTTTGGGATCAAACACACGACCTTGGATCTGTTGGCAAAGGTCACCTTTATAGGTACAGTAAGAGGCCATTCTGCCCCTTGAACCTGTTCCATCATTCAATAATCTTAAGGCTGATCTGTACCTTAATTCCAATGTCAGGTTTGAAACTCTCAGTTTACCCTGAGGGAGAGTCTCACATTTTGGACAGGTTTAATTTCTCGTCTCATCCCACAAAAGACAATATTTCGTATCTACCCCAGTCACTTTAATCATCTTAAATATCATAATTAGATCACTCTTTAATTACATATACTCAAGTGAATAGAGGTCTTGGCTATGCAACCTATCCTCATGCAACCTTTTTACTTCGGTTCACTCTAGTGAATGCCATAGAGTATTACAGCACAGAAAGATGCCTCCAGTCCATCATCCATGCTGGTCATCATCTAATCCCATTTCCCAGCAACTGGCACACATGCTTAAAATGAATCCTATTTTGAGTGAGGAGAGTGGACAACTTTAATTACATAATGAAATTGCTGGTGAAACTTAGCAGGTCAACTAGCACCTTTGGGAAGAAAGCAGAGTTAATGTTGAGTTTGATGAAGAGTCTCCCCGGACTCGAAACGGTAACTTTGTTTTTTTTTCCCTGCAGATGCTCCCAGACCTGCTGAATTTCACCAGCAATCTGTTTTTTTTTTCAGGTGTCCAGCATCTGCAGTTCATTATTTGATTACTTTATATCCAGTAAAGTAGCCTTCTCTGGATCAAACAGAAACACTAGTTATTGTCATCAACTCTGTGCAGGCACAAGGCTTCTGGATTTCGGAAAGCAATAAAATCAAATGTTCCCTCAAACCTTGGCTTAGTAATAAATTACTGAGTGATAAGTTAAATGATAAGAAAGCAGCAGCACAGACCATTTAATTTGATTTATTACAGCCACTTGTACTTAGGTACAGTGAAAAGTTTTGTTTTGCGTGCAGTCCAGGTTGATCATACCATACAAAGATCGTGGGTTGCTAGAACTGAGTGAGGAATACAATGTTACATCTGTAGAGACGGTGCACAAAAAGCAAGATCAACATTAGATTTGAGAGTCCATTCAGCAGTCTAAATTACAGCAGGAAAGCTGTTCTTGAACCTGTTGGTACGTGTGTTTAAGCTTTTGTACCTTCTGGCTGATAGAAGAGGTTGCAAGAGATTATAAACCGGGGTGGGAGGGGTCTTTGATGATGTTGGCTGCTTTCCCATGGGCAGTGAGAAGTGTAGGTGGAGTCAGTGGATGAAAGGTTGGCTTGCAGGATGCTCTGGGCTATGTTCATAACTCACCATGATTTCTTAACAATCCTGGGCACAGCAGTTGCCATACCAAGCTCTGATGCATCCAGACAGAATGCTTTCTATGGTGGCTCTGTAAAAGTTGGTGAGGGTCCTTATGGACATACCATGAGTGTACAAAACATACCTATTCTTCACAATAAATACTGCTCCCATAGCAGAATTGGACCTGACAATATCCTTTAATAATGAGTTTGTGAATTTTACGGCACTTTCTTCCAGCCACTGCTTGTGGCCTAGTGAAGTGAAAGTTCACCAGTGACACCAAACACAAACCATTGTCCATCTCTTGATGGCTGCAAGTCTCTGAATTAAGGAATGAGGGACATTGGAGGAGTGATCATTCAACATGATCTTAGCTGACCTGGCTGTGTTTTCAGCTCCAGTTTCCTGTCAGCTACCCCAGAATCTCTGACCCATGCCCCTCGTCTCTCAAAAATTTAACAGCCTTGAAAACAATTTAGGATACAAACTCCGTTACATTTTTGGGAAGCAAATTACACACTCTACTGAGCCTCTGAAAGAAAACAAAATCATTTCTGTTGAGAAAAGCAAATTACTTATTCACAACATGTGACCCTCAGGTCGAAATCACCCTTACAAGAGGTAAACATTCTCTGGGCATTCAAGTAAATTATCAAACAAAGAGAGCCAAATGATACAGTAGGCCTGGTAACCAAAACCTTGGTCAATAAACCCACCCCCTCTCTCCCCAGAAAGGACAGTCTTAAGGGAGAGATGGAGACACAGATGTGTTTAAGATAGAAAATCCAGACAGCAATCAATCCATGTTTGTGTCAAATGAAGTACAAAATGCATCAGAGCCCAGAGTTGTAGAGATGTGTACAGAGAGTTAGAAGATGTCAGAGTAATGAGGCAGTGAAGCAAAGGACAGATCTCAACATGAGAATGCTCATTCTTTAAAGTGAGGTACTATTGGATCTGGAGTGATCAATAGGGTAATGGATGAGTGGTATATAATGCTGAATGCAATACTGCAGCTAGAACTTGGATGAGTTCAAACTTACGGAGAACGGAAGATGGGAGACCAGCCAACACTGCACTTAAATAGCCAAATCTAAAGGAACAAATGTATGAAAGAGAACTTCATCAGGAGATAAGCTGAGAAACAAGAAGTGACATGCAATGTTACACAAGTGTAAGTAGCTGGTCTTTGCAATGTTGATGACCTAGGGTCAGAAGCTCAAAATCAAATAGGATAATGAGGTTGTGCAATTAGATTCAGACCAACAATAGCCAAGGGAAGGGAATGGAATTAGTGACTAGAAAAATGCTATTTGGAGCAGAAGCAAAGGTCAATGCTTTGAATTTTACAATGCTTACGTGGACAATCATAATGCCACTTCCACAGAGTAGTGGCTATCACGTCTGCCTCACACTGGAAAGGTCCCCAGTTCGATCCTGGCTGGGAACATCATATCTCATTTTAGGGGTGGCACGGTGGCTCAGTGGTTAGCACTGCTGCCTCAGAACACCAGGGTTTCAGGCTCGATTCCTGCCTCAGGCAACTGTCTGTGTGGAGTTTGCATATTCTCCCCGTGTCTGCGTGGGTTTCCTCCGGGTGCTCTGGTTTCTTTCCACAGTCCAAAGACGTGCAGGTCAGGTGAATTGGCCATGCTAAATTGCCCAGAGTGTTGGGTGCATTAGTCAGAGGGAAATGGGTCTGGGTGGGTTACTCTTTGGTGGGTCAGTGTGGACTTGTTGGGCCGAACGGCCTGTTTCCACATTGTGGGGAATCTAATCTAATCACAGAGGTAGACAATTCTGCCTATCAGGTCCATGCAGCTCTCTGTAGTAGTCAGGCCCATTCCTCACTCTATCCCTGTAAGTCTGCAAGTATATTTCTGACAAGTAGTGCCCAATTCCTTTTTGAAAACATTGCTCACTTCTAGGTCCACCACCCTAGTAAACAGTAAGTTTCACATCATTACCAATGGCTGTGTAAAAATCATTGTTCCTCATAAATATGATGCCTCATTTGGGACTAGATATCTTCCAGTAACCTGGCATCCACCACACAAAGGCAATGGTGCTGAGGTAGAATATGCAAAATAAGATCAGGAGTACAATGGCTCTTTCAGGGCCTCCGGAGGTAACAGCGCAGGGTGACAAAAGATGATCCTGCAGAGATTCTCTGACTCAATTTGGATTAGTACATGTTGAAACAGATGAGCAGATTTTCGCTCTACTAGACAAGAGAGGTGTTTGGAGAAGGACGAAATGGGATTGATCGCTGTACACATCAGTAATTTGTGACACTGAGTAGACCAATTTGGAGCTGTGTCAGAAGTGGTAAACTGAGTGGACCAGTTTATATAGGTAGCGACAAGAAACACAGGCAGATATTTGCGAAAAGGCAACTCATTCAAGGACTCGAGAAATAGAAGGTTGGAGATGGGAGAAAATGGTCTGCAACAACAGGAAGGTCGAAAAGTGGGAGCTGTTTTGAGCAGGAATGCATACTGCACTTTCAAAATGGGATTTGTTGGGGTCAACATTACTTGTACATGAATGATTTACAATAGAAGCTGGTTTAGGGGCTCCAATGGAAACTGGGCAGTGGTAGTTTACAGGGAACAAATGCCAGGGAGCAGGAAGTTGGACCAATGCTCTCGCTAAGCTCTGTGTGCACGTTTGCATGTGAATGCAATGCAATTGAAAAGATTTAAGCACAATTCTCTCTTTTCTGTACTTAGCTCATGTTCAGACTGTGAAAAAGAAAACTTAAATGAACCATCTTTGGCAAAAACAGACTGAATTACTATCTTTTTAAAGGGATATTGCGTGAGACTTGTGGATACGAGTTGAGACCAAGTAGCTGTGCTTGTAATAAACAGGTTCCTGATTTTTGAAGTGACGCATTACGGTTTTTCTGAGATTTCAAAATTAAGTCAATTTAAAACCCTGTGCAACCAAACCTTTTCTTTAGAAAGAAACAGGAATAGTGGAGGATGTGCACTACACCCTTAGCATAACATCACCAGCACGTTACTCTTTCATCATGCACTCAACCAAATATAGAAGAGTAACTGAATTATTCCCTTAGGAATAATAATGGGATTGCATATGAGAAGAATTCAAGGTACATTAGTTCGTCATTTTATAATACCAAATGAGTCCTTCAATTGTTTTTAATTAGATGTCTAGACACTGGTTAAAAAGCACCAGGTATACATAAATACTTACATATGTACAGTTGCCAAAGTATTACAGAATGTACATAGGCCAACAGAAACCTAAAAATAGTTATGGTACAGATCAGATCGATACTACTGAACTCGGATGTCATCTTAGGATCTGGTTTTCTAACATTAACAGTGTAGTGCAAACAACTTAAACAAAATAAAATTAAAATTTTACTACAAAGGTATGATATTTCGTATAAATACATCATCAGAAAGCAGTAATTATCAGCTGAACTGCAAAGCAACAACTAACCAGAATCAAGTATATATGTCCATGTTCTGAGGTAGGTTAGAAAAAAATAGAATTTTTTTTATACAGCAAAATCTTGATTTGACAACGTTATTCCATCGAAACCACATTGTGTAACAAAGACAGAATTAAAATGTCACAAGAGCTTTCTTTGTGTGGTACCCTGACACCAAATTAAACACTCTCCCAAGTCTGCATAACAGAATAGAGTCTTCAGAAAGCTCAGTTGGAAGTTAACTCAAATTGAAAGAGTTTAACTTTCTAGTAATTGACACATTAGCAAAAAACCAGAACAAAGACATAGCATTATTGCATGATCCATCAATGTATAACTTTGGGTTGATAATGGGTTAATGGCAACATTCAAATAGTGTACAAGAAAATGTTTGGGTTCTACTCATTTGCCTGAGAAACATGAATCCCAGGGAGCTTAAAACACAAACATTGCTTAAAAAAAACTTACTGAAATATTTTTGTCTTGCACTTATCAGAACATTTCACAAGAAATACAAGGTAAAGGGGAACAACATTTTATGTACACACAAGATAGTGCTGACTGTCTCGAAAGTAGATTCTTTCCAACCAATCAGCATGCTGTTCTCATACGGTATAAAATGTTGCTCAGTTTTATTTTCTTGTGAATGGTTCTGATGAGTGCAAGCCAACAAACTTTGTTAAAATGTCTTTCTTCAGCAATGTTCAAACGTGCACTACCAAACTAACAGTATAAAAGCAAAAAAAATGTAACAAAGAAATTGAAACCAGTACAAAGCATTAGCAGTTTTTTACAATAAGAACCCCTTGTATTATAGCAAGTCACTTATCTGCAAAAAGACAGAACATTTGCATTAGACTAATTTAATGATGCTTGTTGAAGCTGCTAATTGTTGAAATTAAACCAGGAAAAATTGGCAGAAGATTGCAATGACTGGTTATTATTCTAGGAAAATGTACCTTAGGATTTTGTTTCACGCTTAAGCAAAATACTAAATGGTTCTAGAAAGTTTACAGATAGGACCTTTGGTGATGCAGTCACAAATATCAAGATCATGCCAGCTTCAATCCAAAGCCTTTGTGAAACTACATTAAAGGGGGGAAAATATCCAGGGTTCCTTTTCCTGACCAGTTGAGAGCCCCACTCCTAATGGAACTGCATGTACTAGTCTCAGATTAGTTTGGGAAGAGATGAAATGCTTTTTGCAATCCAATAGTCACAAAGCATACACAGCGAGGATCAAAGTCTTGAATTAAGGCAAAGAGGAGTGAAAAGAAAAAGTGACACTAAAAACGCAAAGACTTTTAAGTCATGATATTAGAAACAGACCACTGGGAGAAATACTGTAATGTACTTTTTAATAACGTAGTTATAATGTAAACACACCTGATTTCTCATAAGCCAACACAAGCCTCCATTTACTTGTCCAGCTACATTGCAGAGAAAAAGATGCACAGCTGATTCTCTGGAAAGAAAATGTATACTCTTTCAGCTGACTACGATCTCCTTCATCACATTCCTCTAGTAACCAGTCATCCCTTGGATCTGCAAAGTCACGTGGATGGTGAACGAGCATCGCTAGCTTGCATTTTCATCTTCCTCCGAGCCAATGCTGCCAATTTCTTCTGTTCAATCTCTTGCAATGAGCATTTTGTTACTGGCTTCTCCAAAACTGCACAAATGGAAAGCATAGCAAGAAATATCCTTTGGGACAATAGCAGTGACGCATAATTTGCATTTCATATAACAGTGATATAAAAGGTCACACAAAAGTTTCAAGTTTAGCTCAACAGAATTTTGAGATGGTGAGCTGATGTAGATCCCAGCCTTGTCTGTTCTAACACTGGAAAACAATACAGAATTTACTAAGAATTACAGCCACCTGTCAAGTACTACCTTCCAGAACTTTAAGGCGTGGGTCCTTGATTTTGTCACTTCTGCAGAGCATTCTAATATCCTCAACCAGTTTACCACCTCAACAAACTCCAACAGTAACTTGCATTCCATGCCTTGTTGAATCCAACTTGCTCATCAGTCTCACCTCATCCTTGTGGTTTGGGTTAGTTAACTATGCCTCCATAGGTTTGCATTTAAGTTAAAACCCTGCCTTCAAACTGCTGGACACGTTCCCTATTCTAACTTCAGAAACCTCCTCAAGTTTTGCTGTCCCATTTGCCACAGTCCCGAGACCTCGGAGATTCTTGCCTTTTTCCATAACTACCTTCAAAATGACCTGCCTCAGTTATTACGTCCCCTTTTTAAAATCAGGCATGCTTTATTGATCTGTATTAAAAATGCCAGCACACGAAAAATCTCTTTTTGGTAGTAACAGTGAATTCCTATTGCTACAATCACAATATCAAGACACCTCATTTGTGCCTTCAGCAACTTAGGGATGAATTACAATACTGGAAAATAATTAATGAGGAACTTTTTAAAACTATTGATTCCAAATTCACTAAGCAGCAGGAGATTATCTTTCCTCATTTAGTCTTCCGTTCAGGAATATTTATTGCCTGGGAGCACATATCCGAAATTCAGGCATGCAGCCCAGTCTGCGTGGTTAGGCTCCCCAGTGACAGTGCAAATTCAGAAAATTATCACCACTGTAATAGTGTTTATCTGAAATACTGTAGTGCCGCTGAAAACAAGACATTAGTTATCACAAATGTAATGTAACAGGGCACGAGTAACACTTCACCAGAATTGCACGCAAAATGTTGAGAACACCTTCTCACCTTTGGTCTGTAGAGAAGAATCAGAAAAATGTCTCTTTAGAGGTGCTGCTGGATATCGCGTCACTGTGGAAAATGTACTTGACTGAACATTTCTTTCCACAGGGCTTTTCACATGATCTCTGTTGCCAAAAGTTTTTGCCCTTTGCATTACATGACTGCTGGTGTTTCCCTGAACACCCATCACAGACGAATCCATAATTTTAGTGAAGTTAAACCTTGGAGTCCTGGGAGTGCCAGCAGTATGCTGTGATTTGGGGGCTGTGTGATTCACGGTTACAGTACATGTAGAAAGTTTCTGGCAATGGCCAAAGTTTGCACTGATTGAAGCCCGAAGCAAATTTGAAATGCCAGCACTATTTACAGAGCCAGGCACAAATTTGGATCTGTTCAAATTCACTGCACACGTGTTGGTAGTGCTTGACAAACAGCAATCCTGGAAACTGCTTAGGGAATTCAAATGATGGCTTTGTGTAGGGAGTGTAGCTGCAGAACACACCAGGCATGTCAAATCTGTGGGCCTTAGCAAATGCCTCACGGAAGGTGCATTACTTTGTTTTGCTGCTAACTGTCCTTTGGAGATTTTGCTTTCTGACATGAGGGAAGACTGATTGTAATTTAAATGCTTTTGCTGTCCATCCAAGCTCTCATTAAACTGATTTTTTTGCATGTTCAAAGGCAAAATAACATTGCTTGTTAAAGTCTGGTTGCTGTTTACTCTGTTTAGTTCGGTAGCCTCACTGATCATAGCTGCCCCAGAGTCCTGGCTTTGAATCTGCTTTTCTACATCATCACACATCCTGTTCAAATCATCATCATCATCACTAGGTCCCCACTGACTGTCCAATTCGATAAACATATTTTGAATTTCATCAGAGAAGTTTTCATCATTCCAGTCGTCAGTTGACACTGCAAGTGGAGCACTCTGCAGCAAGGTACCAAACGTCCTCGGTGAGGCAGCACTACAGGGTCTTCCAGATCCCAAATGATCAAGGGATTTGGGAAGCACTGAACTGCCAGTGGAAACAAGGGTATCCTTTGTACTCATCTGTACACCACCATTGCACAATGTCTGTTGATTAAAAGGTTTTGTGAGAGTAAAGGAACTTGATTCCATTCGAGGTACGTTAAACAGATGAGAATTGCACTGAGGTCTTGGAACGTCAGAATTCCTCTGTTCATTTTTTATGAATGCATTAATCACAGGTTTAAACGCATAGCTTTGTTGAATTTTGTCATGAGGTGCCTGCTCACTCATCTTATCTTTAGATTTGCTCTGTAGTGCAAAGGTAGCCCTTGGCTTTGGTCTCTCAGATCCTCTTGCAAACTGCAAAGCATCAGCCATCATCTCAGAGTCTTTAGATTTGTGAACAGGGCCATGCACCGGCTGCACAAAGGATGAAGATGGCACTGTGGTAGGAGCAGCCTCAAAATTGGTCAAAACATTGCATTTGTTTGTACCATTTTGGTTAGCAGCAGCCAAGGTGTGACCTGATTGGTTCTGGAAATGCTTGCATTCTTTGGGCGTGGCAATAAGCTCTGGGTTCTGTGTAATTTGCATTATAAAAGAGTCCTCTGCCATCCAGTCATCATTCTCCCAGTCATCAAACCCATCATCCTCTGGAATCATTTCAGATGTGCAAAGTGCTCCTGCCTTACCTATGAATCGAGTATTAGTATCTTTTTGCTGATCCAATTCACCACCTGTGGTGATGGCTTCACAAGCAAAATCTGTGTCATGCTTGGAGCTTGCAGTGTGGTCAATGAAAGTACTGTTCCCTGCATCTATTCCCAATGGATTTGATGCTCGAAGGTCGCTAGGTAGCTTACCAGTCAGACAGGAAGTCACCGGATCGACTACTGCTGTATTAGTGCTGTATTTGTCAGGCTCTAGACCATCTTGTGCAGGTGCTGAAACTACTTTGGAAGTAGAGGATTCCTCCGCTTTTGGACTTGGAGTGTCACTACCTGAGAGGCCCTGACTCAGAGGTCGACTAGTATGTTGGGTGGGTCCATCAAACAAGGCATTAACAGCTGCTTCAACTTCTAGATCTAGTGGTTTCTTGTTACTGTTCTGACTGTGTAGCTCAATTACAGGAACGGTGCTGCTTGTACCATTTGTAACTTGCCCAGCTATTGCAGTCACAGGTATCTGTTCAAATGCTGAAAGGTCAGAATTCAGTTGTTCTGTTCCCAGTGTCTGTTCCCAATCTGCAGAATCTGAAGTCCAGTTAACTCCACTGTCTTCCTGACCATAACCAACATCTTGTTCCACCATATTCCGGTCAAATTCTTTTGCTAACTTCATCAGTTCTTCATCTGTGCTCCTTTGAAATCTAAAATGAATTTTAAAATTGTCATATTCGAACAATCTATTTGTAAAATAAAGCGTTATATTTTAAAAAGCAAAATTGAATTTCTTTGCATGAATATTTCGCTTCCTTTTTTAAGAACTTCATTAATGAACAACTTAAAATCAATATAACAAGCTGCAAGTAAACTCCCAAAGAAGCCTAATAAAAGCAAAATACTGGGATGCTGAAAATCTGAAATAAAAACAAAATGCTGCAAAAACTCAGCAGGTCTAGTTATGTCTGTGGAGACAGAAACAGAGTTTACATTTTAAGTCCAATATGATTCTTCTTCAGAATGTATAAGTTAAAATATCAGTAGCTTTCTATCAAAAGTGGCACTTTCAAAAAATCATTAGATTTTCATTGAGGACAGGGTAATTGAAATCAAAACAAAATTCTGATTTCTGAATTAATGGCAATGAAAGACAGCAAATTTTAAACTTTTAAAAAATTCATTCGTGGGACATGGGCTTCGCTGGCTAGGCCAGCATTTATTGCACTGCCCTAATTGATAAGAAATTGATAGTTTTTTAGATATTCAAGATATCAAGGGGTATGAGAAAATGCAGGAATGTGGTGTTGAGATAAAAGATCATCCATGATCATACCTGAATAACAAAGCAGACTTACAAGGCTGAATGGCCTACTCCTGCTTCTATATTTCCATGTTGCATTTTGTAAAGAATTTGTGCATACAAGTGAATTTGATAGGTATAACATCTGTTTACAAGTGGTAATAACAATCAGACAATCAGGCATTGGGAGACTTACATTGTGTGCACATGCACAGCAAGTATCCACATTTATACACAGGCCAAAACTCGGAGTGGCGTGTACACTTCAGTGGGGAAAGAACTCTCCCCTCAGGTCAATGCACATGGATAGATCTGTGCAAAGTACTAAAATCTGCATGTGTAAAACTACAGAATAAAATTTCTAAATATTAAGAAAAGGCAATAAAATTGGCCTAGTTCCAACTTATACCTGATTTTGTTTCTTTCCCATGCTTATCAAAACAGAGCACACCAGCTAAAATAGTTGAGAATTTTAAACAGCAATTTATATTTTAATGGCCTCTTTAATGCAATGAAATATGCCAAATGTTTCATAGGGACAGAACAAAAAAAAGGAAACACAGGGCAGATATCGAAAGCTTGACCAAAGAACATCTTACGGAAGGAAAATCAGAGACGAGGAGAAGTTTAAGGAAGGCAGTTCTAGAATTTAAGGCCAAGGTAAACAAAGACACTGCCACTGTTAGTGCAGCAACTAAAATCAGAGATGTTCAAGAGGCCAGAATTCAAGGATTACTGATACCTTGGAGAATTATATGGCCCAGAGAGAGCAGGGACAGGGAAGTATGGGATCGACAGAGATACAAAAACAAAGATGAGAGCTGCTTTACAAAATTTCATAAAAGATTCTGAGAGGGTTTGGCAGGGTTGATGCTGAGTGGATGTTTCTCCTATTGGGGGAATCTCAAACCTGAGGGCACAGTTGAAAATAAGGTGTCTCCCATTTTAAATGGAGATGAGCAAACACTTCTCTCAATCTTTAGAATTCTCTACCTCAGAGAGTAGTGGATGCTGGGACACTGAATATAGTCAAAGCAGACAGATTTAAATCCGTAAGTGTCTGCAGGCAGGAAAGTGGAGTTAAAGCCACAACCAGATTAGCTACAATCTTATGAATGACTTGGTAGGTTTGACAAGTCAAAAGGCTTCTGCCTGCTCTTACTTCTTATGTTAAAGTTCACAGCAGGTTAAATGTAGGAGAGCTCATTCCATGTGTTTTCAAATAGTCACAGCTGAAGGTAACAAAGGCATCTATGAGATCCTGCCGATCTGAAGCAGACATAAAGTTGGGCAATGTTAGGAGATGGAAATAGAGGGTATAAGCAATGTGATACAATGTAGTGGATATGTGGGTAGTACACCTGGTCAAAATAGAGTGCTTGCAAACTGTCTGGTTCAACCTCCAGCAGTTGCCAGGGAGAGGAATATTAAATTGAGAATGTTGTTTATAACCAAGTTCAATTTGTTAATACTCTGAACAAGTGAATATCAAAGTAGTAACCTGCAAGTAAAGAAGTTTAGAGCTCTGTTTTTAAACTGAAAGTATTTCTCAGACACGTTTAAACTTGAACAAAGGCATTGTATTATTACCATAATGCCCCTAAAAACTCAAGTAAAAAAGGTCAGCATGTCCTGGAAAAGAAATGTAAAGTTCAGTGATTTATCTGACATGAAGTAGTTTTGTCCAACTTTGTGAATAGCCAATCTCAGAATATTATTTAATGATTGAAACTGATTTATAATAGTTATCAAATTTGAGTGTCATGTACACTCAGGTGAGGGAACACCACGTGCACAGCTTTCTTCCACTTAAACTTAACACATTTTTGCTACAGACTCTTCTTCAACAGTTGTCAGGTACACATTTCTTAGCAACTAATTCTGTTTATATCAATAAGATATTAAACAAAATTGAAATATGAACACTTCCTCTTGAATTGATTGAACTATTTTATAATCTTGAGCCATCATGACATTGGCAAGTAGTATTATCATCTTAATCACAACATAAAATTTTTCAATAAATTATGAATACATCAACTTTAGCCCAGCATCATCATAAAATTTAAGTTTCCCTTAATAAAGTGACTTGGGTATAAACCTTTTCCTTAATCAATGCTTATGCAAATATTTTACAATAAGAGCATGGTAACAGTTGCATTACAAGCGAATACTTGTACAACCTCGCTATAACTCTACGACTCTGTAAAACAGTCTGCTTGTGGCACATACCTTGAATTATTTGTTTTGATCCTTTCTCGAAAAGAAATGGTGGGGCTACACTGGATTGCATCCTCACCAAGCCATAGGTTCAGAGGCACTTCAGAGGATCGCTATTTAACCAAAAGAAAGGCTATCAATCATCAAATAATTTTAGACACTTCTACCTGATTTAAACGTATTTCAAAGAACAAAATACTAAAAATAGGTAACAAGAATTTTATTTAAATCAGGGTCTCTGTTTGCTAAAGAAAAGTTGTAATTTTATGTGGTGTGGCAACAGTAACTGAGACAGGTAATCCAACTTTGTTCCTCATGTGTTCATCTTCTGACGACACTCTAGCATCGTGAATCAATATGGACAGGATTTTAAGGCTTATCCCTAACACTTTAATGAAAGCAGGGAAATGATAATCAACTGAAATCAAAGACAGCTGAAAATAGCCCGGGGTAGTAACAGTTCAGGAAGGAGGAAGTCCATCCGCTCATGAGCAACACAGCAAATTGCATTTCTCGATCCATTTAGTCCACTACATCTCCACAACGAACCCCAAATTGTAATGATGAAGTGGTTAATTGGAATACATGAGTGAGACTTGAACTAAATAGACCAGCAAGCGACCATACACAAGATAGGAGAGAGAAAACTAGAGTTGAGATTTCAGGTCAATGATCTTTCAATGATTTTGTAAAGTAACTCTGAATTATGGATACCAACTGAGAGACAATATAATTAGTCAGTTCCCCTAGGTTTGGGATGTGCTCAATAACAAACTGTTCAGACCCAACATTGTCAGTGGGTTCCTTCAAGCCCAAAGGTAGATTAGGATACATCCTTTCTGGTCACTTTAAATAAACAACATAAAGTTTATTATCTCACAATTATTTACAAGTTACATGAATATGACCATATTGCTAGAGACAGTTAAAAGCATTGTTAGCTCGAAATCCGTTTCCTACAATCTCCTTCTTTACTCTGATCAAGTCCTGCAACATCATCACAGAGGGTGATGCTTACACCAATCAATTCCTAAGCCGATCAGAACTCTATGCAACAGAAGGTTTACAAAGTGGTCGGTTACCTGTGGGGCAATACGCTTTACAATGTCAGATATTTCCACTACATGTTGCCCAGTCACAGACTTCTTTTCCATGCCTGCATAAGCAAAGGTGAGAAGCTAATTTGATTATCAATAAGAGCAACAAAACAAAATATTTTTGAAGAAAAACACAATAATTCAAACAAGCTGGGCTCTAGTGTTTTATAACGTATCAGCAAAAATAAAGTGATTCGACACAATTTTAAACATGATGGCCTAAGGATTACACTGTGGGGTGCCGATAGACTAATGTTCAGCACATTGAACTGAAACTGCTCTCAAGCATTTTAGCAAAGTCATTCATCGGTTTTGCAGTGAGCTTTATAAAACCCTTACTTAGCCTTCCAACTTGAAACAGCACCCCATACAATCATCAGTCTTTCTGCCAGAAAATAAAATTCTTATTTTAACAGCTTCAAATTATATAGTGCTGCCTTTAAAATGTGGCAGTAAGTGACAAAACTTACAAATATTAATGAGATAGCAATGTACATAAAATTGTTGCTGGCAACTATGTGGCTAGTAAGATATTATAGGCAATACATGGGCACTATTGTGCAGTGACCAATTCAAGTTCTAAACATGCTGAAGAGTTAGGCAGGTGAGACAAGGCAATGAGAAAAATATCAAAATAGAGTCAAGACTAAGACTGAATAAAACTCAGACACTTGATAATGTTCAGATACTTGATAATGTGTCACATTACCCAATTTAAATGTGGTTGGAGAGTGTTGGTCCCAATAAATATCCTGTTGTAACTCATTGTCATTGACAGGGGAATTGTGATTTGCAATGAGCTGTTGCTTTTTCAATATCCTCTTAGGAGTTTTATTCGACGATATTTCTGTAAAATAAAAATAGATTTAAAAATAGTACAAAAACTGGGAGTGCAGTTAAAAATAATTATACTTAGGAGAGGCTATCTGCCCAGTTTAGAACAGCATTTATTTAGGATGGAAATATGAATATCTTTACAAAGAAACATGGGAAAGGACATGAACCACAGAATAACAAAGTAATGTCTGAAATAAATAAGTGTCCATTTACGAATAATTTTGTAACTTTTTATATAGTGGATTTAGTGTGTATTGTTAATTCCCAAGAGATGAAATACTTCAGGGGAGAAATGTTCCACTTAGGCACAATAATCCAGTTCCAATTTATTACCACTATCATTACAATGTAACTACTGTCTACTCACAAGATGACCTGCTACCTTCCGAAGACTTGCTAATAAGAAACGTTCAAATAAACCTCACACTAAGGGAAATTATTTTTTCAGTCATTAAATATTAAAAACTCTCTTCGTGGGCTTTCCCTGAGGGATGACAGGATCCAAAGGGTCCCAAAGAATCCGTCTCCCTCGTGAAAAGTGCATTAATCTCAGCTGTATAGTACAGGTGCTAAAGCACTGAATGAGGAAACAAGTAGTTTGCAATCTGAGTCCTAATTACTAGTCCATAGACTCCTGCTTGATGTGCTCACAGGAATGTCAGCAGAGGCCAGGAGCCTCAGTTGTGCTGACCAACCTCACCCTTCTCAAACAGCCTGCCAATAATCACCGACTATGTGTGAAAATGGGCACAGGGTTATGGTAAAGGATGGCATCTGAGCACAGTGAGCAGCCAATGCCTTCAAAGATAGTAAACAGGAAAACTACTGGAGAAAATGCATATTAATATTTTTTCTGAGTGCTCTCAGAATTGCAAGTTAAATTACCCATGTGCAATCTCAGATCGTCATTATGATTAATTAGATTCCCTACAGTGTGGAAACAGGCCCTTCAGCCCAACAAGTCCACACTGACCCTCCGAAGAGCAACCCACTCAGACCCATTCCCCTACAATTACCCTGACTAATGCACCTAACACTATGGGCAAATAAGTTTGGCCAATTCACCTGACCTATATTTGAATTATCTGAATTTAATAATTTTGAGCATGAATTGTTATTGCTGAAAAAAAGCTATAGAGGATTTTCTTTTAGGGCAAAACCTAATATTTATACTGTATTAGTGCTGATTGTTTGCCAAGTGGACTCTGCTCAGCAGAGGGGTTGTGGAAAATGTTACAAGCAAATAATGACTAACAGTCTGTGCTGTGACAGAAACAGAGAGGTGGTGGTGCTGGATGTTTTGAAAAGTAGCTGAAAATGTGTTGCTGGAAAAGCGCAGCAGGTCAGGCAGCATCCAAGGAGCAGGAGAATTGACGTTTCGGGCATGAGCCATTCTTCAGGAATTCCTGAAGGGCTCATGCCCGAAACGTCGATTCTCCTGCTCCTTGGATGCTGCCTGACCTGCTGCGCTTTTCCAGCAACACATTTTCAGCTCTGATCTCCAGCATCTGCACTCCTCACTTTCTCCTGTCTTGAAAAGTACAAAGGTAGATAAATCCCCAGGACCTGATCATTGGTTAGGCCACTGTTGGAATATTGCGTGCAATTCTGGTCTCCTTCCTATTGGAAAGATGTTGTGAAACTTGAAAGGGTTCAGAAAAGATTTACAAGTATGTTGCCAGGTTTGGAGGATTTGAGCTAAAGGGAGAAGTTGAATAGGCTGGGGGTCTTTACCCTGGAGCATCAGAGGCTGAAGGTTGAGCTTATAGAGGTTTATAAAATCATGAGGGGCAATGGATAGGGTAAATAGACAAAGTCTTTTCCCTGGGGTGGGGGAGTCCAGAGCTGGAGGGCATTGGTTTAGGGTGAGAGGGGAAGATGATATAAAGGGCAACTTTTTCACGCAGAGTATGGTGTGTGTATGGAATGAGCTGCCAGAGGAAGTGGGGGAGGCTGGTACATTGCAACATTTAAAAGACATCTGGATGGGTATATGAATAGGAAGGGTTTGCAGGGATATGGGCCAGGCGCTGGCAAGTGGGACTAGATTAGTTGGTCGGCATGGATGAGTTGGACCGAAGGGTCTGTTTCCGTGCTGTACATCTCTATGACAGTTTATTGCCAAAGTTTGCTTAAATTTTGAATCAGGCAGATGGATTCAGATTGTTCAAGGCTTTGCCCTGAAAAATGAACCAGCAAATGGATGTCAGCTGCTTTGTTGAGCTGAAACAGGCACTGTGCATTGACATTATATTCTTCCTGTCTGCGAGTATAGGCATCTGGTATACACAAGTGTGCCACACACTCGAGCCCAAATGACAATCCTAAATATCATCTTCACTTAAATTACCAAAGTGAGAAAATTACTTCCAATTGTCAGGAATGGATTATAGTGTTTGGTTCACAATCAGCAGTTCCAGATTCAATTGCATCACAGAAAGGAATCACTCCTCAAAGTAGCATTAAACTTCAACACGGGAATAAAATGCAAAAGTGATACATGCACCATTCAATTGTGTTGCCTTTGGAAACCAGATTGAATGACACAACCTCCAAATCCTGGAAGTGAAACTTAATCCCATCTGAACAACATATGGGTCTTTATTATTTCATTCTAAGATTTTGATAAACTGTGCACAAAATTAAAACCAATTGCTAACCTCCACCACTATTCTGCACAAAGACTAAAAACAAAAAACAGAGTTGCAGAGTTTTTCAGCACAGAAAAGGACCCTTCAGTCCAACTTGTCCACGCCAAGTAGATACTCTAAACTGATCTAGTCCCATTTAATAATTCCCATATCCCTCCAAACCTTTCTTATCCATGTATCCATCCAGATGCCTTTACATAGTTTTAGATTAGATTCCCTACAGTATGGAAACAGGCCATTCGGCCCAACATGTCCATACCAACTCTTTGAAGTGAAACCCACCCAGATCCATTTCCCTCTGACTAATGCACCTAACACTATGGGCAGTTTAGCATGGCCAATTCACCTAACTTACACATCTTTGGATTGTGGGAGGAAACCGGAGCACCCGGAGGAAACCCACGCAGACACGAGGAGAATGTGCAAACTCCATACAGTCACCTGAGGCTGGAATGGAACCCGGGTCGCTGGCGCTGTGAGGCAGCAGTGCTAACCACTGAGCCACCATGCAGCCACGATGGCTGATAATGGGTCATAGTGGACAGGATTTCACACAATGCTGCAAAGATCGAGCTGCAAATTTAAAGCTTGTGTAATTTAGGAAAGCTCATAGAGCACAGAGATAGAACTTCAGCCTTAGACATGACATTTTGGATCAGCGGTAAGAGGTTTATCTCAGAGTTAGAACCGTGCAAGATGAAACGAGAGTGTGGGGCTGGAAAAGCACAGCTGGTCAGGCAGCATCCAAGGAGCAGGAGAATCAACACTTCAGGCATAAGCCTTTCTTCAGGAATTCTTTCAGGAATTCCATAAGCCCTTCATCAGGCTTATGCCCAAAACGTTGACTCTCCTGCTCCTCGGATGCTGGCGGGCCCGCTGTGCCTCTCCAGCACCACACTCGCGACTCTGATCTCCAGTGTCTGCAGCCCTCACTCTCTCCTCTTCCAATGCAAATTGAAGGCCCCACTTCAGAATTTGATTTTCTCATCTTATGTGACACTTTGTTCTCGGCCACAATGGAACACTTCAAGTGTCCCTGAAGAAACATTCACCTGAGATTGTTTGTTCAAAAGATTATAAGTAACTCCACGAGAATATACAAAGAAATGTTGAATTGTACCCGGCTTCACTATCACCTCTGGCCTTGCACCACACACCGAACACTCTCTGTATGAAGACGGTGCCATTCAGGATCCTCTTAAATCTTTTCCCTCTCATGTTAAACCTATGCCTTCTTGTTTTTGACTCCTGGACCCTGGGAAAAGGCTTTGACTATTCACCCTAGCTGCGCCCCTCGCGATTTTGATAGCTCAAATGTCTTCAACAAGGGAATATATTTTTTCATTAGAACATTTTCAGGGTAAGAGTCTTTAAAATGTAATGGCATTTGATACATAGGATTCATTTGAAAGTTTGTTTGAATTGAGAATTTTCTTTCAACAGTTCTGAATTGAAAGTGTAAGAACACTACACAATTAAGATACCATAATAAGCTTGAGATGTTCCTCCTGCAGGCTGTGTGCAAGCGAACTCATTACAAGTTATAGTTCTTCAGCCGCACTCCTGTCTAAAATCACAGGTGACAAGAGGAGAGAACTTTGTTTCTGGTAGATATCTGCTGCTCAGAAGTGACTCTCAAGCTGATCATAACCACTGAAGCTATATGATGGGCAGAGAGATAGGGCTTCAGACCACTCTAAAACACAGCTGTAGTATCTGGAAACAGAACCTTAATACCCTTTCCCAGTTTTTGGATAGAGACGATCAATACAAGAGTATTTCTTACACCATCATTACTGTTTCTAACAGCTTGGGAAAACAATTAATTTGTATTTACTGATGGCCTTATGTTCAGAAAACTCAAAGCTCAGTACATGAAGCATTAATACAGCAGTCAATGTATATGCTGAAAACTCCACAAATATTTCAGTGTCTAGTTAATCCAATCTTACTGGCAATGCTTTAATGAGGACACAGCACTATCCACCTCAGATGGATGACTCTTTGTTTAAAGTTGTAGTCAAAGTAACATACTATCAACAATACAGTACTCTTTTACTTTCTGTCCTAGATAATATCCTTACATAATCATGCACCATGGAAGCAGACCTTTTGATCCGACGAGTCCATGCTGAATATAATCCCAATCTGAACTAGTCCCACCTGCCTGTTCCTGGCCCATCTCCCTTCAAATCTTTCCTATTCATGTACTTATCCAAAAGTCTTTTAAACATTGTAACTGTCCCCACATTCACCATTTCCTCAGAAAGTTCATTCCACATACAAACCACCTTGTGTAAAAGATTTGCCCCTAATGTATTTTTTAAATCTCTCTCCATCCTTGGGAAAAGACATCGACTATTAACCTTATCTACACCCCACATGATTTTATATTGTGGGGGCTTGAATTCAGACATTCCTGACTCCCAAGACAATGGGAGATCAACTAACTGAAGATGGAAAATTGGACATTAATGGCAAATGGTTACATTTTAAAGAGTGAAAAGTACGTTTATAAGTATTTCAATCAAATTGCTCAGATATGTTATCTGGAGCAGTCGGGACTTGAACGCAGATCTTCTGGCCCAGAGATAAGAACACTACTACCGCACTAAAAGTATGCTTGTATACTATTCACTTCTATATGTTCCCTTCCCTCTCCTGATGAGAGTAATGACAGGATTAACTGCAGATGAATCGGAGGTCTCCCACAGCATGTATTTGCACAATGAAAGTCTAGATAAAACCTTGATGAATATGCCTAAACTAGTAATCACAGTAGATAAAACCTTCTTTTATCTACTGTGATTGCCTGCTTACGTATATAGGTCACTTAGAGCCTCTCCCTCTTGTCAGCTGTTAACATGATTGAGCTACTATCATGACAAAGGAGATTGCAAACTGTTAAGCTTCCTTTATCAAGTGATTGCTTTACAACTGAAACCATATGCATAATCTTTATCACATCATCAAAACAAGGACATAGAACGTTTGCATCATCACTTGTTTCCATGCCATCACTATCACATGAACCCCATCGCTGAAACCATCACACATGCCTTCATCAGCCAAGGTTTAACTTCTCTTGCTTTGCTCACCAGCCTTCCCACGTCAATCATAAATTGGATTTGGAGATGCCGGTGTTGGACTGGGGTGTACAAAGTTACAAGAGGGTAAGCACCTTGCCAAGACCTTCCCCACACCTCCACTTCTCGCCTTTAAACAGCCATCAAACCTCAAACAGATCATTGTTCGTAGCAAACTGCCCGGCCTTTAGGACAATACCATATAACCTTGTCAAGGTAGATGCTGCAAGACATGTCAGAGTGTGGACATCGATACCACATTACACGTGGGGACACCTCCCAACATGTATGTGGCAGGTACTCATATGATTCAGCCAATGTTGTCTATCTCATACACTGCAGGCAAGGTACCTGAGGTACGGTACATTGGTGAAACTGAGCAGAGGCTATGGCAATGGATGAATGGGCACCATACAGCAATTAACAGACAGGAGTGTTTCCTCCCAGTTGGAGAACACTTCAACTGTCTGGGACATTCGACGTCAGACCTTCGGGTGACCATCCTCCAAGGTGGACTCCAGGACAGGCAGCAGCGAAAAGTGGCTGAGCAGAGGCTGATAACTAAGTTCATTACCCATAGGGAGGGTCTTAACCAGGACCTTAGGTTCATGTCACACTTCAAGAGACCCCATTGCACTATACACACACACCCTTTCACAGACTTATAACCCTTTACACTCACACATACACACTCCCTCACAGACACTCACAACTCAAATGGGAAGGGACAGGCTATTCAGCTCTCAAGAATGATCAGTCAATGATCAACAAGATCATGTCTTAGTTTCCTCTAGTCTCATTAATACTTCTGGCTAGCAGAAATCTAGTAATGTCAAAATTTAGGAGTTATTAGTTCAAGCAGCATCTACTTTTTTTTGTGAGAGAGTTTTTTACACCTTTCTACCACCCTTAGCAGGAAGTAGTGTTTCCTGATTTCAATCTAGACTTAGATGTCTCCCTTATTCTTTGCATTTTCCCTGACTTACTTTTGTCCTACAATGATAGTTTGCCCCATGGCTACCCTTCTCCCTGCCATGCCCTGTTTTGACCTTTGGTATTGTGTAAACAGCATTTATATATACTACTCTTACATGCTAAAACATCCCAAGCTGCTTCATAGGTAGGCTATCAGATAAAATCTGGTATCATCATAAGATTTGGAGGTGCCGGTGTTGGACTGGAGTGGACAAAGCTAAAAATCACACAACACCAGGTTATAGTTCAACAGGTTTATTTGGAAATACAAGCTTTTGGAACGCTGTTCCTTCATTAGGTAGCTAGTGGAGCAGGATCATAGGACACAGAATTTATACCAAAAGATCATAGTGTCATACAATCGATGCGATATATTGAACAAACCTCCGAAAGCTTGTACTTCCAAATAAACCTGCTGGAATATAACCTGGTATTGTGTAATTTTTAACAGTCATAACAGGCTGTGACCAAGACAAACAGGTGGGTCTTAAAAGATGTATTACAACAGTAGAGATAGCTAAACAGATTTGTCTAGGGGAGGGGGTTACTTGGCATAGGATCCAGGCATGACAGCTAATGGTGGAGCAATTAAAATTAAGGAAGCTGAACAGGCCAGCACCGGAAAAATACACTGGAGAACAGAAATATCTCAGGGAGCTGTGGGTCAAGAGAAGTTAAGAAGAGCGAAGAGCAGAATCATGGACAGATTGGAAAAGAGCAATGCATTATTGAACTAGGAGAACAAAGCAGTCCAGAGAGCACAGGGGCAATGGGTGAATGGGCCTTGGTGTAAAAACTGTCTGCACAGCAGAGTTTTCAATTAGTCCAATCTGCAGAGGAAAGAAAACATTATTTTATAAAATGAAATGTCCAAACAGATACACGTGCAAATTTTGCACATACAATAATTGCTGTCCTGAGTTTTTCTACTTTATATTCTTGCTGTCAATGCAGTATTTTTTACTCTAAGCTTTTGGCTTTCTGGTTTTTGACTGAGGTTTTTCATTCTGCCAGTTTTCTCTCTATTTATACCTTTCTTTTTTCTCTCCAACCTTGTTATCCCTCCCTTTTCTCCTAGTCTTTTTGCTCCCAGTTTTGATGCTGGTCTTATTTCTGTTTTTGGCTGCTAATGTGGATTTTTTTCCCTCCTTTTGCTCTAAAGATCTTTATTCCCAGTTTTAACACCCCAGAACTTTTGCTGATTACAATGTTTCTTACATTTTGGCTTTTTGGTCCTAATTTTGTTAATCTCAGTTCCTAATGGGCAGCACTTTTTCCACCAAGTTTCATTGTTACTTTCACTCGTGTCCTACCGTACCAGTTTCTTGTCCCTAGTTTTTATTGGCCCAGCTTTGAATGCTGATTTGTTTTGCTGCAAATATAGTTTGACTTAATTCCAATTATTATTGATGGACATTATGAACTTGTAACATTAGTTGCTCTCATCCCTCCTCCGCTTATTCTGTTGCTGAGGTTTATTTTGAGCCAGTCTTTTGTCCCCACCATTTACTTAGACCCAGTCACATGCTCCCAATTTTTGTAAGCCTTTTGCTCCAAACCTTTTTTCATAAAAAAGTCTTTCGCTCCAAATATTTTTTGTATGCCCCAGACTTTTGCCTTCCAACTTTTTTTTTCCCCCCAGACCTATTCTTGTGCTCCCAACGTTTTTAAGTTCCAGTTTTGGTTTTCAGTTTTTATTATTGCTAATACAGTTCTTTCATTCCTAGCTTTATTTTGTGGCTGTAGCAGAGAGGTTTTTTTTTGGGGGGGGGGGGGGGGGGGCGGCATTGGTGGATGTCCCTGTGTTTCTCTACAAAGAGAGAGAGAGAGAGAGAGTGTATGTGAGAGAGAGTGAGTGAGTGAGAGAATGAGAGAGAGAGTGAGAGAGAGAGAGTATGAGAGAGAGTGTGAGAGAGAGAGAGTATGAGAGAGAGTGTGAGAGAGAGAGAGAGAGAATGTGAGAGAGAGAGCGTGTGAGAGAGAGAGAGAATGTGAGAGAGAGTGAGTAAGAGAGAGAGAGTGTGAGAGAGAGTGTGAGAGAGAGAGAGAGTGTGAGAGAGAGAGGGAGAGAATGAGAGTGAGTAAGAGAGAGAGAGAGTGAGTGAGAGAGAGAGAGAGAGAGAGAGAGAATGTGAGAGAGAGAGAGAGAGTATGTGAGAGAGAGAGAGAGAGTATGTGAGAGAGAGAGAATGTGAGAGAGAGTATGTGAGAGAGAGAGAGAGAGAGAAAGAGTGAGAGAGAGAGAGAGAGTGTGAGAGAATGAGAGTGAGAGAGAAAGAGTGAGAAAGAGACAGTGAGTGAGTGTGAGTGGTGGGACAGGGCGGAGGAGGAGGAAGGGTGAATACTGGGCCTGGGAGGAGGCCGGGGGGTGTGGGCCGGTGTTCACCTTCAGGGGCCCAGGGCCTAGCTGCGGACCTGGAGCCTCGGCTCAGCCTGCCAGCCCGGGCCGGGGGAGTCAACCCGGGGCCAGCTCCTCGCTCGCCGGCGAGCCCCGGGCTCGGGTGGAGCCGCGTCCGCCTCGGCCTGGCGTTGTTGCCGCTGCCGCCGCGGCTCGCCTCCTTCTTCATCCTTCACTCGGTGCCCGGCGCCGCTCTCCGGGCCCGCGCCGCCATCTTGCCGCCGCCTGCGATGAAAATAAAAACCCGCCGACACCGCCCCCTCCCCTTTAAGGGGCCACTCCCCTCCACCCATTGGCTGGGGACAACGTCGACCGCCGTCTTCTATTGGCTGCTCGGGTTAGTCCCCGCCCCCCAGTAACTGTCCATCAAAGTTGGAAAGGACAAAATCTGGAATTGTTGGAGAAACTCAGCAGGTCTGCCAGCATCTAGAGTTATAGATTCCCTACAGTGTGGAAACAGGCCATTTGGCCCAACAAGTCCATACTGACCCTCCGAAGAGTAACCCACCTAGACCCATCCCCCCTCCCCTATATTTACCTCTGACCAATGCACCTGACCTACACATCCCTGGACACTATGGGCCAACTTCGCACGGCCAATTCACCTAACCTGCACATCTTTGGAATCTGGGAGAAAACCCACGCAGACATAGGGAGGATGCGCAAACTCCACAAATTCCTGAGGCTGGAATTGAGCTCCGGTCCCTGGTGCTGTGAAGCAGCAATGCTAACCACTGAGCCACCATACCACCCTAAACATAGAGATGTACAGTGTGGAAACAGACCCTTCAGAGCAACTCATCCATGCTGACCAGATATGCTAAGTAGTCTATTTCCATTTACCAGCATTTGGCCCCTCTCCCTCTAAACCCTTCCTATTCATATACCCATGTAGATGCCTTTTAAATGTTATAATTGTACCAGCCTCCACCACTTCCTCTGGAAGCTCATTCCATACATGCACCACATTCAGCATGAAAAGGTTGCCCCTCAGGTCCTTTTTAACTCTTGTCCCTCTCACCCTAAACCTGTGCCCTCTAACTCTGGACTCCCCCACCCCAGGGAAAAGACCTTGTCCATTTACCCTATCCATGCCTCTCATGATTTTATAAACCTCTGCAAGGTCACCCGTCAGCCTCCAATGCTCCAGGGAAAACAGCCCCAGTCTATTCACCAGAAAAGAAAATGCTGGAAAATCTCAACAGGTCTGGCAGCATCTGCAAGGAAAGAAAAGAGCTGACGTTTCAAGTCTAACTGACCCTTTGTCAAAGCTCAAAGTCTATTCAGCCTCTCCCTAAAACTCAAACCCTCTAACCCTGGCAACATCCTTCTAAATCTTTTCTGAACCCTTTCAAGTTTTACAACATCCTTCCTATAGCAGAGAGACCAGAACTGGATGCAATATTCCAATGTCGTAATAAATGTCCTGCACAGCCGCAACATGACCTCCCAACTCCTACACTCAATGCACTGTCCAATAAAGGCACGTTTACAAATGCCTTCTTCACTATCCTGCCGACCTGGGACTTCACTTTCGAGGAACTATGAACCTGCACTCCAAGGTCTCTTTGTTTAGCAACATTCCCCAGGACCTTACTATAAAGTGTATAAGTACTGCTTTGCCCTGATTTGCCTTTCCAAAATGCAGGACTTTGCATTTATCTAAATTGAACTCTATCTGCCACTCCTCAGCCCATTGGCCCATCTGATCAGGATCCCATTGTAATCTGCAGTAACCTTCTTTGCTGTCCACTACACCACCAATTTTGTTGTCACCTGCAAACCTACTAACTATACATCCTATGTTCACATCCAAATCATTTATGTAAATGATAAAAACTAGTGGACCCAGCACCGATCCTTGTGGAACTCCACTGGTCACAGGCCTCCAGTCTGAAAAGCAACCCTCCATCACCGCCCTCTGTCTTCTACCTTCAAACCAGTTCTGTACCCAAATTGCTAGCTCTCCTTTTAACCCATGTGATCTTGTTAACTTTAGTTTAGAAATTAATACCTGTCTCACCCTGAAAATGAAACAAAACCCGGTGCTTTGATAATCAGCTGTCAATTTTTAAAATCCTAAATTCAAGTGCCAATCCTTTTCATGATGTGGACAACTCAGATTTTAATAAACTAAGTTATTTTAAAATAAATATTGCAGCTTCCAGAGCTTTCGAATTGTCTGGTTTGAATTTGTGTTTGAGTATCTAAAGCAGGATTGCTATGGATGTTTTTCTGACACTGCGCTGGTTGTCACCTTAAAAAAAATTCAGCTGCACCCAGCATCATGGATTTTAAATTCATTATATCTCCTTTGTTGTCATTGTTATAAATCTTAACATTTAACAACAGCTGGACCCTGTCTAAATAGTATGCCACCCGAATGTTACACTACATTTAAACAATTTTGCAGAGCAAACCTGGGTGGAACAGGATGTGATTACTTAATTTATCAAATTAGGTTCCTGCATAAAGCAAGTACAATATTCGCTCTGCTTGGATATAGTTTGAAATTTCTCAGACCCTGAGGGAATAACATTCCAGGATATAATTCAACTCTAAAATCAATACTATTTATTGCACAGATGATATATTTATCACCACAACAGCAGGAAAGCATTGCATCCACAGGGTATTTGGTCATGCTCCTTTTCAGTTACATCGTCTTCAAACCAATCTTCAACAGATATCAGCCTACCAATTTTTCTAAAGGATGAATCCACATCTTATTAATTGCTTTTGTTCAAAGCGACCTGTATGTATCCAATTGGTTAAAAAAATTTGCATTTTTATAGAGCCTTTTACCAGCTCAGGATGTTTTGTATGGCATTATAGTCAAGCACTGTGTGAAGTGTAGCCTCTGTTGTCATGTAGGAAGCACAGCAATTAATTTGTGCACAAACTCCATCCAAACAGCAAAATGATGCTGATCAGATCATCTGTTTTTGGGGTTGAGGGATAAAAATGAACCAGGTTACCTGAAGAAATTCACACTTTCCAAAAACAGTGCACAAGATCTTTTCTACGTGCTTTCTTCATAACTTCTACTGGACTTGAAACGTTACCTCTGTTCCTCTCTCCACAGATGCTGCCAGACTTGCTGAGTTTCTCCAGCACTTTCCATTTCAGAATTGCAACATCTGCAGTTATTTATTTTATTCCTTCATTACTGATCTGCACTCAAAAGTGTAGATCGCCTACTGCACTCTGGTTATCATTACCCATTGTCCAGTTTGCTGGATGTGCCACAAGGTGATGCCAACAGTGTGGAATTAATTCCTGCATCAGCTGGTGTCGCCATGAAAGTCCTACCTTCTCAACCTCGCCTTTCACCTCAGAGATGGTGATCCTCAGGTTAAACTCACCACCAGACATCTCTCTTTCTTTCCCTAATGAGAGAGAAGCGCTGGGGTCCTCTTGGATTTTGACAACAATGCTTAGTTTTCTATCATTAACCAAATAATTACCCTACTCCTATACCCATTTTATTCTCTTTGATTTACAACATCTCTTACAATCCATCCCCCCCCACCCAACCTCCCCACACTAAAGCACTCTCTACTGCCCTAGCTATAAAATTCAACAGAATATTGCTCCCAAAAATGTTCAAATTAAGCTGGTCCCCACAGTACAGCTCCCACTTTGTCCATTTTTGCCATTGCCTCCCAAATTGAAACACATTTCTTCCGCACCAGTCTTTGAGTCATCTCTCTAATCTTATTTACCCCATGCCAATTTGCTTGTGGCTCAGATAATAATCTAGAGATTATTAACTTTAAGGTTCTACTGTCTGATTTATTCCTGATGAAGGGCTTTTGCCCGAAACGTCGATTTCGCTGCTCGTTGGATGCTGCCTGAACTGCTGTGCTCTTCCAGCACCACTAATCCAGTATTTGGTTTTCAGCATCTGCAGTCATTGTTTTTACCCACTTGACCCAAAGAGCCTGCTCCACTATTCAGTATGACCATGGCTGATCATTGAACTCAAATCCCTAATCATTCTATCCCCCGTATCTCTTGAACCCATTAGCCACAAAAGATATATCAACCTTCTTCTTGGAAACACATAATGTTTTGGCCTTTCTGTGGTAATGAATTGGACAGGCTCACCACTCTCTGGGTGAAGAAGATTCTCATCTTTGTTCTAAAACTGTTTCCATCTATGTTCAAACTATGACAACTGGTTATGGCTTCCCCCATCATTGGGAACATCCTTCTTGCCACAAACCTAACCCTAGCCCGAACCCTGACTCTAACCCTAAGCCTAACCTGACCCTAACCCTAAACCTAACACTAACCCTATTTCCACCTATCTTTAAACTATGAACCCTGGTTCTGGGTTCCCCCATCATTGGGAACATCCTTCCTGCAACTAACCTAACCCTAACCCTAACCCTGACCCTGACGCTAACCCTAACCCTGACCCTAACCCTGACTCTAACCCAAACCCTAACCCTAACCCTAACCCTGACCCTAACCCTGACCCTAACCCTGACTCTAACCCTAACCCTGACCCTAACCGTGACCCTAACCCTGACCCTAACCCTGACTCTAACCCTAACCCTGACCCTAACCCTGACTCTAACCCTAACCCTGACCCTAACCCTAACCCTGACCCTAACCCTGACCCTGACCCTAACCCTAACCCTGACTCTAACCCTGACCCTAACCCTAACCCTAACTCTAACCCAAACCCTAACCCTGACCCTAACCCTGACACTAACCCTAACTCTAACCCTGACCCTAACCCTAACCCTAACCCTGACCCTAACCTATCTAGCCCTGTTAGAAGTTTAAAGGTATCTATGAGATTCCTCTCACTCTTCTAAACTCCAGAGAATACAATTCTAGCCAATTCAATCTCTCCTCATATATTAGTTCTGCCATGCCAGGAATCAACACTAAAACATGAGATAAAAATTAGTGATGGAGAGGTTTAGGAAGGTTAATCTAGAGTTGAAGGCACTTGGCATTAGTTGTGCAATAATTAAAATCAAGGATGAAGTAGGGGCCAGAACTGGAGGAATGCAGAGGTCTCAGAGGCTTACTGCAGCTGGAGGAGATTAATGAGATCGGAAGGAATTGCAAATAAGGATGAGAGTGTTAAAGTTGAGGAGTCATTGGGATAGCATTCTAATATAGGCAGCACCATGGGGATAATGGGTGAACAGGGCTTAGTGTGAGACTTATTACAGAATAGAACAGTACAAAACACAATATTCTGCTCTAGTGCATGTATCCTCTCTAATGATGACCAAAACATCTCCTGTATGTTGCAGCAGTACAACCATTCTCCAGTGAACAGGGAGGAAAAGAGTTAAGAATGGGAAGAACAGATCTTTCAAGCATTCAGTGCAACAAATTAAACTAAAAAAATACGTCAAGGCGAATGCAAAAAACTTAAGAATGGTCACATAGTGACATGAAGCAGGGGCATTGAATGAGTGACCTGTCATTTCCTTAAATTTCAAGTAGACAAGACCAAATGGTTGGCTTGCTTGTGGCTCAGGGACCGTGGCATAGCGCATACATGAATCTCCAATGATCATAAGCTCCAGAGATAGCAAGATTATCCCCTGTGTGAATGATGTGAGGCTTACCGGCTGTGGGAGATGATGAATGAGGCTGAATCCATCTTGGATCAGCGATTACATCATTGGTATACCACAGCTCAGAGTTCTCGTCAACACACTGTGCAAACTTGAAGGGAAAAATAATGTAAAAATTAAGTTCTTCCTGACTGGATCTCGAAACAACATTTTGAGGATGACATATGTCTTGATTCTGAGGCAGTGAGATTAGGCAGTATATACACTTTCAGCACAATTGGCATTTAACAGTCAGATCTTGTGCAGCTATTGTAAAGTAGAGCATAAGAAAAAAAAATCAGACCTTCTTCTCCCCTCTTAGTCTGTTTGAAGCCTGAAATTTGTTTCAAACATAATTTTGAAATGACTGGTCTCATGTTTTGGTGCACTTATCCCTCTCTTCTCTCACGCTCGCTTTACCTTTGCTGTTTTGGATGGAATTGAATACAGTTTGAATGGTGCCTGGACTTTTGGTGTGGATAGAATAGTCACTGTGTGATCTCATTCAGCAATGACTCGATTGTGGGGGATCTAGTCACAGATTTACAAAACAAGATAAACAATGAGTGTCACAGAAAGCAAAGCAGGTTGAGGGAGATTGTGGCGTCATGGTAATATCACTGGGCTAGTATTCCAGAAGCCTTGGCTTAATACTCTGGGCATGTAATTAAAAGACCTCTCAAGGCACTGATGTCAGTTTCCATCCAGCAGGGTATTTCACCGGTGTAGGAATGTTTATGTAAGCCATCGAAGATGTGATAAAACTCACATAACATATTTTTGGAATTCGGATGTTTTTCAGTAAAGGGAGAGAGGCAGATAAGTTTTGATCAGTTCTGTGAAAGTTTTTATTAAGGTCAGAAAGTCAATTTGGAACAGTGACTTAAATACACCAGTTCTAAGAAACTATATGACTTCAGCCAACTGAAAAAAACTTGGCGTCAGTAATGGGGACCATGAGAACTATCATTGATTGTTGTGAAGGTTCATCTGGTTCACTGATGTCCTTCTAGGAAGGAAATCTGTCATGCTTACCATGTCTGGCCTACATGTAGCTCCAGACCCACAAATGAGTTGACTCTTAACTGCCCTCTGAATTAGTTTAGCAAGCCACTTATTTCAATGGCAGTTAAGGATAAGTAATAAATGATGGCTTTTCCTGAAACATGGTCAACTAGGTAGACTCATACAATGTGAGTTCCCTGACTGGGGCTGTTAATCTGGTCCAAACAGAGAGCCCTGGCTGACAGATATTAACAGGAGTGTCAGACATTGAGAATGAGCTTGGAGGGAGCTGGATCAGTGTCAAGGACGCTCCACATGTAAATCAAGGATGACTTGGTGACTGAATACCGGGTTCGCTAGAGTTATTTCACTCACATCCCAGGAAAGCATTTTCTAAACAAAGCCTCTGACCCTAATACTCTGCATGTTTATCAACACACGGTACACTACACAGTTGAAACTCAAGATGCTACCAAAAGCAGTAGAAGGTACAGAGAACTAGAGCATGCTATCAATAATTATACAAGATGTGACATTGATTAATTGATATTTTTCCCGGTTGAATATCATACTTCAACACATCCTGCATGTCAATGGCTGTGAATACACAATTCTAGTGATTCATGAAAGGAGGTGTTCTCGCTGTGTAAAGAAATATTTAAACAGTCAAACATTGTGTCGCTGCTTCAGAAATCATAGTTGCTGCATTCTAATGGCTATCTAATGGTTATATAATGCTAAAGTTTATGTGAATTCCAAAGATGAAAGGTAACAGAAATAATTACACTTCAGCACTCAAACATTTCACAATGCGTTCTTGTGTGTGAAAACCTTCATTTATGAAGGGCACTCTAAACAATAGCACAGCATAATTCTTCAAATTAAAGTGGTGCTTTATCTACATCCTGAGCAATAACATGTAGAGGACAACAAACCCTTGATTATAACTCCCAGGACATTATTCAGCTTTCAATAGGTTACTTTCTGCCATCATATCCAACAAATCCAATCTAACACAGTCGTATTAGTTTAATGAATGCATCTATCATCATTTAGGACTGTTAATATTAAACTTCAAAGTTGAAGTTTAACACTACAACAAAAATCTGAAATCTGACTGAAACCTTAAACGTTATAACACAATCTACTTGATTAGACGCTGTAGGTTCCAAAATTTATAACCTCTGCACAACCTCTGTGCCAAGATAACTTTCCAAATGTATATATTATTAGAAGGACATAAAGTCTGTTATAAAATACACCATTATATTGTGCCTTGATAAAAATAATGGTGAAAAAGACAGGCTACATGTTATAATTGTACAGAAATTTCAATGGTATGTCTTTTCTCCATGTCTAATTAGATACCCCTGCTGAAAAAGTTTAACTTTAATTTGAACATGCCATCTTTAATTGTCCAACAGTCTATGGATCTCAAAGTCAACAACTGGTTTTAATCTCTGATGTGCATCAGGGCCTTGGTGAGATCACATCCAGAATGTTGAGTGCAGTTTTGGTCCCCCAACCCAAGAACAGACTTGGCATTGATGGAGTGCAACTGAGGTTCACTAGGCTAGTACCAGGGATGACAGAATTGTCATACAAGGAGAAATCAGTTCAACATGGCATGTGTTCACTACTGTTTAAAAGTTTGAGAGGGAATGTAATTAAAATGTATAACTAGGCTAGTACCAGGGATGACAGAATTGTCATACAAGGAGAAATCAGTTCAACATGGCATGTGTTCACTACTGTTTAAAAGTTTGAGAGGGAATGTAATTAAAATGTATAAAATTCTAACGGAGATAGCCAGCCTGGATGCAGGGAGTGTGGTTCCCCTGGTTAATCACCGGGGGCGCAGTCTCAGGCAAATGGAGCAGACCATTTAGGACTGAGTCATAGAGTCATCCAGCATGAAACAGGCCCTTCGGTCCAACTCATCCATGCTGACCAGGTTCCCTAAACTGAACTAGTCCAATTTGCCTGCATTTGGCTCATATCCCTCTTAACTTTTCCTATTCATGAGATGAGGAAGCATTTCTTCAGTCAGTTGATGGTAAAACTGTGGAATTCACTACTTCAGAAGGCAGAGTCATGGAGTATATTCAGGAAAGAGATTGCATTTTTAGATATTAAAGAAATCAAAGGGTATGGGGGAAAGTGAGATAGATATCCAGCCATGAGCATATTGAGTGGAGGAGCAAGTTTGAAGGGCTGAATGGTCCACTGCTCATATTTTCAATGTTTAAACAATATCATCTGTAGACAGAGGACCAGATTACAGTCACAGTGAAACCAAGGTTGTATCATAAACTACAATATAAAGTCAGGGAAAGCAAGTTCCATTGCAGCCAAATGACTGTCCTAATAACAATCAGACAGAGCATTTGTTTCGACAACTTGGGCAAGAAACTATTACTTCATGAGATTTGAACATGTTTTCTGGACTCAAAATGTTAACTTTGTTTTTTCTTTCCACAGTTGCTGCCAGACTGGCTGAGTTTCTCCAGCAATTTCTGTTTCTGTCTCAGATCTTCAGCATGCGCAGTTCTTTGTTTTATGAAAGGATTGAAGCTCCCTGGGAGATAATGGGGGCTATCAGTGGGTGAAAATGGATTGCCTGTGCTGAAAGCAACCCATGTCATGGCAGGACCTGGGGCTATGGAGATGGGTGACAGACCAAGAACAGGGCATTCATGTTCTAAAATTGTTAAAACTCGATGCTGAGTCCTGAACGCTGTGAGGTACCTAAGTAAAAGGTGAGGTACAGGCTGGGGAAGCAACACCTCACCTTTCACTTGGGCAATGTGCACATGGGGCTGGCATGTGAGTTAACTGTGATACAGTCTCTGTACACATGATACCCATTGCTCCACCTGGTTAAGGCATTCACAATAAACACACACGTATAGAAGTTCTTAAATAATTTACTGGTTTCGTTTTGTATTGCATGTTTTACGGCTTCATTTCTTTTCATACATCTGAGAAATCCACAGTCAGAAAAGTGATTTATAGAAGATGAAGAAACAGATCACAGCACCTCTTGTGCAGATAAATGAAAGCCTGAGGCAATTGCTGAAGGACACTGGCAGAGATTTGATAGGGAAGGCACAATTATACAAATATTTTGGATATATTGAGAAATCCAAACCTACTGGCAAAACATGCTGCTTGATATTCAAAATAATGTCTCTGTTCTTCACTCACTTCGATAGAGCACAGTGCTTTGTGGGACTCCATATCAATCCTGTTTGGATTCCGTGCAGTTGAAAGGTTGTTTTATAGGTGAAGAACACATCTCACAGAAGTGGGCATCGATATGGATCGTCAATCAATATTAAATCAATCAACATCAGAGAAGGGAAGGATTCCCTTGATGGAGAGTCTTTCACAGCCTCAGACTGTCCCAGTATGCATCAAAGTCAATGAAATGCTTTTCAAAATGTAATCACTGCTGTACTGTGGGAAACGTGAAGACCAATTTGAACACAGCAGGATCCAATAAACATCTTTGGAAGGGCTTCTTTTATGAAGAAAGATTGAGCAAGTTGGGGTTTCAAAGAATGAGGGGGTGATCATATTGAAACTTACAAGGTCCCGAGGGGACAGGAAAGGAAGAATTCCCCAAGGATGTTTCCTCTTGAGACGAGGGGGACAAACTAAAAATAAGAGGTCTCCCTTTTAGAACAAAGTTGAGGAGAATATTCCTTTCTCTGACGGGGTCGTAAGAGAGTGGAATTCTCTTCCCCAATAGCTAGTGGAGGCTGGGTCACTGCATTTAATACTGGCTGAGTTGGGTAGAGTTTTGAGAGACAGGGGTTACATGGAGATACAGATTGGAAACCACAGCAAAGTTGAGCCACAATCTTACTGCACAACAGGCTTGAGGGAGCTAATCACCAACTCTTACTCCTGATTTCTCTGTTCCTACAAACAGCAATGTAATCATCCCCACCATATCTCGGTTTTACAGGTGTTGGCTGGAGGCTCGGTATTGCAATGAGGATGAGGATTGCTCGCCCATTCTTCACCTCTGATTGTTTACATCCACCTGGGAGCACAGACGCTGCCTGTGTTTCCTAAAAGATGGCATTCTGACAGTGCTGCCTCTCTGCAGTGCAGCATTGCCCTGGAGTGTCAGCACAGAGGCCACTTCCTAACCTCTGGAATGGGGCCAGGAGCTCAAAATGTTCTGATGAAAGCCGCAGCTAATACTATGGAATCTGGTTCATTCCAAAAGAACGATGCCAATCATCAAAATAGTTAATAATATCAAGTTTACATCCTATTTGGATTCCAAAGGAAGGGATTTAATATTATACACTAAGTTCTAGATCAATTAAGTGATGTACTAAGGAGTTTGCTCTTGGGGGAGATGTTCACTATTGATTGGACAATGTTCTGAACCATTCATGACTCCTCCAATACTGAAGCAGTCCATGTTCATATGGATCAAGACCTAGTCAATATCCAGGCTTGGGCTGAAAAATGATAGGTCTTGAAGTGGATTCCTTCACACACTGAACTGTAAGTCTATAAGAACATGGTCTGTTAAGTCAAGGGCGTGTTTCTTGGGTGCGTTGGTACTGCCAGAGGGTGAGAGTGGCATAGCGGTAATGTCATTGGACCAGAAATCCATACACCTAGGTTAATGTTCAGGTAGTGAGTGCTTGAGTTTCAGCATGGCGGATGGTGAAATTTGAATTCAAAACAAAATCTGGAATAAAGAACTGGCCTAATGGAAGCCACGTATCCCCTGACAATTATTGTAAAGACCCATCTGGTACATTAATGCCTCTTCCAGAGGATGAAACCTGCTGTCTTTACTTGGTCTAATCTACATGTGACTCCAGGCCCACAGCAATGTGTCTTTTAGGCAATAAATGCTGGCCTAGTCACACCCCACTGACACATTTCTGACAAATGTTGTTAGGTGAAATGGCTTATGTTGTGCATATCTAAGTCCAGTCATATAACTCAGAGATCCCTCTCTCCAGGAGACCTCCATGCCATGCTGTATTGTGGCTTAAGGAGAGGCCTGATTTGTATTTGCTATGACCGCTGGGGATTCATATTACAGAAATGCTATTCCAGTTCTGATTACATAGAATCCCTACAGTGTGGAAGCAGGCTATTCAGCCCATCAGATCCACACCACCCCAATAAAGAGCCCTCCAGTCTGGACTCCCCAACCCCAGGGAAAAGACTCCGTCCATTCATCCGACCCATGCCCTCCATAACCCTGCAAACCTCCATATGGTCACCCTTCAGCCCCCGATGCCCCGGGGAAAACAGCCTCTCCCTGTAGCCCAAATCCTCCAACCCTGGCAACATCTCTGCAAATCTCCTCTGAACCCCCTCAAGTCTCACAACATCCTTCTGACAGGAAGGAGACCAGCAGTATTCCAACAGTGGCCCAAACAATGTCCTGCACAGCTGCAACATGACCTCCCAACTCCTGCACTCAACACTCTGACCAATAAAGGAAAGCATACCAAGCGCCTTCCTCACCACCCCATCCACCCGTGACTCCACCTTCAAGGAGCCATAAACCTGCACTCCAAGGTCTCCTTGTTCAGCAACACTCCCTAGGACCCCACCATTAAGTGTACAAATCCTACCAAGATTTGCTTGCACATCCCTATGGGCCAATTTAGCATGGCCAATCCACCCTAACCTGCACATCTCTGGGTGTGTGGGAGGAAACCGGAGCACCTGGAGGAAACCCAAGCAGACACGGGGAAAATGTGCAAACTCCACACAGACAGTTACCCGAGGCTGGATTCGAACCCCAGTCCCTGGCGCTGGGAGGCAATGGTGCTAACCACTGAGCCATCATGCCACCCTACATGGTATCAATCTCCCGACCCCCATTGCAAATGGGTGCCTGTGATTGTTGCTATCACAGCCCTGGGAGACCAAAGCAATAGGCCGCAGGTCTGGTCTGATATCAGTAGTGGACCCTTTCAACCTTTGGTCCAGTTTACTGAGTGCCCCTGATCAACCTGTCTGATTGTCTGCGCTATTGTATGAAACTACTAACGGCCAACAGCGTGGGATCATTTTGTGCCAAGGCCTCAGTGGATACCCGGTCTTTGAGTGCTAGCGGCCTAGGCCATTTCTTCCTTGGGCAGGCCTGGAGTGTTGTCTGGGAGGGTTTGACTGGTGTAAGGGTGTTCCCGTCTCTGAACTAGAAAAAGGTGGCAATCTCTGAGCTAGCGGAGGAAGTGGGAGATTTGGTGTGAGGAGCTGTTGTGCCCAGGTGCTGCCCACCCCCCACCTTCAGGATGGGGCTTGTGTGGGTGTTGCTGGTGCCTGCATAGGTGAAGACAGGCCACTGGGGGCATCTTGAGAATCTTGAGAGGGAGGTCAACCTGCCATTAGTGGTACAGCAATGCAGCTCAGCACAATGGAGGCTCCTCAGTTCATTCCTCACAGAATAGATCTCCTCTTCACAGCAGCTCAAAAATCTTCTCCACTGATTGGATGAGGAGCTGAATTTCAGACACCAACTCCCTACCGCTACATCCAACCGTACATATGCCCCCCATCCCTCATCACAACCCCCATGTTAGGCCAGCATTTGTCATTTTCAAAACCTACTTCACTCCATGAAGCTGTCGGGTTTTGAAATCAGACAATGGAAGTTGCATATCAATAGTCCATGTGCCATTATTGTAACAATTGCCTAATCTCTCCTCCTTGTGACTCAATTCACATTTTACAATCGCAATCAGCTATCAAATCCTGCTTTAATTTTTAAAAGATTATTTCGCAAGCATCTCTGGTTGGTCCAGTATTTATTACTTATCCCTAATTGCCCCTGGAGAGATTGGTAATGAGCTGCCTCCTTAAACCGCCACGGTGTATTTGGTTTGGGTACCCCACAATACTATCAGGAAGGGGGCTCTGGGATTTTGACCCAGTGATAGCAAAGGAATCGTGATTTTATCCCAGGTCAGGATGGTGAGTGGTTTGGAGGGGAGCTTGTAGGGGTGGTGTTCCCATGTTTCTGCTACTCTTGCCCTTCCAGATAGCAGATGGGTTTGGAATGGGTGTGGGTTCATAATTTCTGTGTCTACAGAGGACTGCAGATTGCTAAAATGAACTAAACATCACCCATCTCTTTAATTCTTTCTGTGGTAACCGACATCTTGATATTGCTCTGTCCAACAGTAATTCTGATGTTAATGAAAAGCACTGTGTCCTGATACACAGCGTCAGCTAGTTTGTCTAGCATTATAACACCATTGGTTTTCGCCCCAAACTATTAGAAAGAACTGCCGAAAGCAACTAACAGATCAAAAAATGATTGATGAACACACTTGGGACTTATTAATATTCACATGATTTACCCATCTGTTTACTGTGGGGTGTTTTGGCTCAGTAACTGGAGAATAATCAAACGCAACAAAAGCCTGGTTTGTGGAAAGCTAATTCTAGAAAACATTAAAGGTTAGTAAGATAAATAGTTCAAGCAACAGAACATGTTTTATATTACTTATTAGCTCTTACTCCCATAATTGCACATAAATCTCAATCTAGTCATCAAGTCTCATATTTGAAATCTATCATTCACTTACATCCACTGCGGATGCGAACTGCTTGTGAAAGTAATGTATTTCCATCTTTCAAGATATGAATGCGCCATTAATTTTAAAAAGTCAGGATAGCATCACACTACTTGTTGTGATGCACATTGATTCTATCTCTCGCTTTTTGCTTTGTCTGTCACCAGTTAAAATCTGTGGCTGCTTTTCACACCATTCCCTCAAACAACACCTCGAGAGAAAAGCACATGAAGAGGTGATAGCTGTGATGAATATTCAAATGTTCTTTTCATTCCACTGATGAGTTCGACCATTATACCTCATCTGTGACAAATATCAGTGTTCTCCATCATAACTGTACATGTAGGGGAGAAGGTGGCTTCATGGTGATCTGGTAATCCAGAGACACTGGCTAATTTAGTTCAAAGGGAATGGAGTAGAAAAAGAGGGAGTATTTTGCTAAAACCATACAAGGTACTAGTCAGATTGCAGGTGAAATACTGGGAACAGTTTTGAACCCCTTATTTAAAGGCAGATGGACTGACATTAGAGGCAGTCCAGAGAAGGCTCATTCAGCTGATACCAGATAGGGAGGGACTGTTTTACCAGGAGAGGTTGAATAGATTGGGCCTGTACTTGTCGGAGTATTCCTGATGAAGAGTTTATGCCTGAAACGTCGACTCTCCTGCTCCTTGGATGCAGCCTGACCTGCTGTGCTTGTCCAGCACTGCACGTTTCAACTCAGACTCTCCAGCATCTGCCATTCTCACTTTCTCCTTGTTGGAGTAGGGAAGAATGGGAGGAAACCTTACTAAAACGTACGAGATTCTTCAGGGGACTTGACAATGTTGAGGCTGTTTTCCATGGTGGGAGAGTCTAGGACCAGAGGGCATCATCTCAGTATCAGGCGTTGTACCGTGAAGGCAGAGGTGAGAAGGAATTTCTTTTCTCAGAAGGTAGTGACTCTGTGGAATTCGTAAACACAGAAGGTTGTTGAGGCTGGGTCATTAAGTATACTCAAGGCTGAGATGGACAGGAAGGGAATCAAGGGTAACAGAAAAAAGGCAGGCAAATAGAGTTGAGGATTATCAGATTAGCCATGATCTCACTGAATGGCAAATGATCATGATGGGCTGAATGGCCTACTTCTTTCCGATGTCTTATGGTCAAATGTTGAGGGACCCTGGTTCACAACAAAGTTACTGCAGACCACTGGGCTGTATGAAGCTATTGGCATCATGTGGGAGCATTGCTGCTACCATCCTCTTTAAGCATAGGGATCTACAGGTCTGTAGACAGAGGAAAACCACTTCCTGGTCTAACTAGAAGTGGTTCTTGTATTAGGCCATTGAATGTTGTCAACTAATTACAGAGTATATTGACAGAATCGAGACTGCTGCAGAGCCTTTGAGGATGACCAGATGTTGGGTCTCACCTGTTGTGGATTGACCCACAATCTCCTTAGAGAGGGAATTCCAAGATTTTGATCCAGCGGCACTAAAGGAACTGCAACATATTTTCAAAGTCAGGACGGTGAGTGGCTTAGAGGGGAACCTGCAGGGGGTGGTGTCCCCATGTATCTGCTGCCCTTGTCCTTCTAGATGGAGGTGGTCGTGGATTTGGAAGGTGCTGTCTGAGAATCTATGGTGAATCTCTGCAGTGCATCCTATAGATGGTATATACTGCTGCTACTGAGTGTTGGTGGTGGAGGGAGTGGATGCTTGTGGATGTGGTGCTAACCAAGCGGGGGCTGCTTTGTCCTGGATGGTGTCAAGTGTTTTGGGTGTTGTTGGAGCTGCCCTCATCCAGGCAAGTGGGGAGTATTCCATCCTGACTTGCGTCTTGTGGATGATGGACAGGCTTTGGGGAGTCAGGAGGTGAGTTACCTGCTGCAGCATTTCTAACTTCTGACCGTAATTGTGGAGGACTCTTGTGGCACAGAGGTACTGTCCCTACCTTCAAGCTAGGAGGCCTGGGCTTTGGAGCCATTTTGTTCCAGAAGAGTGTAATAACATCTCTGAATATAATGATTGGAAAATACTCATGTGTTGAAGGATAGCAAATTAGCATTAATGACTAACTTTTGTCCATGCTGCTAAATGTGAGCCTGTGACTAAGTGTTACAAACACACAATAATGCTGAAGCTTATTATTAATGCTGTTATTGCTTATTCAACAGCTATTAGCGCAGAATGTGCAAATATAATCAGGAATTACATACTTCCAAATTTGTGCTAATTTCTCCCTTTTAAAAGCAAGAGAGGACAACTAATGAACAGTTAAGAGATTCTGACAAAAAGATGAAAACAAAATACTGTGGTGGATGGGGTTTGGAAATAAAAACAAACAGTGCTGAAAAGATTCAGCAGCATCAGTTAATGTTTAATGGTTAATGTTTAGAGTTAATGTTTCTTCAAGGAAGATTCCTAGTGGATCACAAAACATTATCTCTGTTTCTCTCAACAGATGCTGCCAGACCTGCTGAGTTTCTCCAGCACTTCCTGTTTTCATGACTAAAAGATAGGTTCCTCTTGCTGAACTGTAGAGGATGAGGTCTGCCAATGTTTCTTGTCGAGTTGTTTACAAATTCAGAACTTGAGAATTGCTGAAAAAAAATCCATGTTGTTGAAACCTTTTATCTTGTATTCATCAGGACAATTCACAAGAAAACCAATGTCAAGGAGAAACAACCATGTTATGCAGTGTCGGTAATATGCTCGATGTGGCACTCTTGTGTTTACTGGTTACACATATTAACATGTGGAGTCTCATTCTTTGCAGACAGAAAGCACATGACACAAACTCTATCTTATCCATCTTAACAAGATAGGCAACAGCCATTCTCCTTTTTATTTCTCAGGGCAATGCCAAGACCTGTTTCAGTCTGCCTGGTTTAAATTTAAATAAGGCTTGACAGTTAACTGCCAGTCAGTCATCATCAAACTTGTGCATGCTCTGCAATAAAGCACCTGCCAATCTAAGACCATATTAGCACTCTCTTTCTCATGTAGAATACCACTGCAAATATTTATCTGCCTAGCAGAGAGGCTAGATAAACCAAATAATTCACTGGTTAATTGTGGGTAGATTGCTCATATGGGCAGTATTTTCCTGGTGGAGCACTGGTCAGTGCTCGGGAAGTGTTTCACCTTTTTTTTTAATCAATCTGTTCAGAGATGTTATCATAGACTTCTGGGCAGGTGGGACTTGAGCCTATGGTCCAGGGATACGGACACTACCATTGCAGCACAAAGTGTTTGAAAGGTGGTTTGCCAGCAGCTGGTGAAAGTCCCCTGAAGTCCTCCGACACTTATTTCATACACCTCCCCAGGAGACCCACAGAGATCAGCAGCCCCTGGCTGTGGCCACTGGTAGATGCATGGTCCCCCTAAGGCAGCAGCACCCTCCCCTCTCCCCATGGGGCTACTGTCTTTCCAGTGCCATCTGAAGCCTCGGAAACCAGCCTTGCATCTTTAACTGGTTGTCAATCCCAAAGGCAGCTTCTTAAACATCTGTCTCTGTGAAGGCCTCACTAGGTGGTGCGCTGCCATCTAGAATGGGGTGAGGAGTTGGAAATGACTTTGACCCATGATTGCTTCTAAAAGAATGCTCCTTGACAGCAGGTTGTAAGGACTGGATAGTGGAGCTTTAGCCCAGAGAAGAAAGGCTATAGTCAAAGAGAACATGTAAGGAGTTGTGGAGAATGTCCCCCATTCCCTCAGCCAAGGCTGTCCCAGCTCTCTAAGCAGTGTAGAAAACAGAAAGAAGGATTTCAATGGGATGTTTTAGAAAATCGACAGGTAGTCAATCCATGTAATATTTTATAAATTCCTACTTCAGAAATAGAACCCATCTGACTCGAGATTGGGATACAAACAGATTCTTACCTCACACCTTTAATGCATTGTCTGAGCTGAGATATCACTTTTTAAAAAATAAAACCTTAAATTATCTCAAGAATATGACTTAAAAGAAGTTCTGAACTGAAACCTGCAACCCATTCTAAAAGATGACAGACTTAACAGCAATCTAAGTCTGTTCAATCTATTATTTCAGCTCTATGACATTGCAATCTTTTGCTATAAATTCTGTGTCCTATAGGCCTGTTCCACAACCACCTGATGAAGAAGCAGCATTCTGAAAGCTAGTGCTTCCAAATAGACCTGTTGGACTATCACCTGGTGTTGTGTGAAGAAAATAAAGACCTTCATTTACAAAGCCTTTTTCACAATCGTTAGACAGGTCATAGGCCTTAAGAAGGGGTCAGTTAGCTGGATGAATCATTTCAAATACAAAGTAACACCAACAGCATGTGTTCAATTCCTACACTGGCTGAGATTACCATGAAGATGATACCTTATCCACGTTACTTCCCGCCATCAGTTATCTCTCCCATCTGAGAGAACAACCCTGTGCAAGTGAACATGGGAGTTCCTATGCAACTGCTCCCTTTCTCCATCTAGTTCATAGAGGCTGAAGCTTTGGAGGAAGTCCTCAATGGTGTAAAGTTTCTTGACTGTTGTTAGAGCTGCATCCATCCAGGCAAGTGGGGAGTATTCCATCACACTCCTGACTTGTGCCTTGTAGATGGTGGACAGGCTTTTGGCAGTCATAGTTATTTAGGATTTGGAGGTGACGGTGTTGTACTGGGGTGGACAAAGTTAAAAATCACACAACAGACGGTTAATTTGGAAGCACTAGCTTTCAGAGTGCTGCTTCTTCACCCCCAATGAAGGAGCGATACTCTGAAAGCTAGTGCCTCCAATTAAACCTGTTGGACTATGACCTGGTGTAATGTGGTTTTTAACTTTGTTGTTGGTTACTTAGCTAATGTTGGAGACAGTCTTTGCTTTGCAGTGTGTGACAAGGGTATCATATTACTTTCCACCTATCTATCCAAACCTGGGACTGAGGGAAGCGAAGAGGAACGTTTTGTTACAGAAAGCAAACATAGCAAAGCCTGGAGTGCAGTTGACAGTAGAGCAATTCATCACACTACCACCAGGACTTAAAAACGTTAACTTTCCTACCCTCACCTGCCTCCACAGCCCCACTCCCAGGGCATGGCAGAACAGACCAATGGAAAAGCAGGGCAGTTCATTTGGAATCTATCCGGGGTTATTGGATGGAATGCCTATGGCCATTTCTGGTTGGCGATCATAGAAGTGGCAGCTAGCAACCTACGACAGTGCCTCTATGGTACTTTATCTCTTCATGGAACTGCCCATAAACTGGGGGATGAACACTGGAATGCATCATATCAGTTAAATGTTTAGTTCAGTATAATACATTTTTAGAATTAGATTTTATTGTGACATATACTCATGTTCAGATGTACAGGAATGCAGTGAAAAGTGTCTAATGTTGCCACACATGGCACCATCTTAGGTACAACGGAGCCAAGGTACAAAATCCTCAGGTACAAAATAACAAATGAAACAAAATTAAAAAGTAAAGTACTGTATTATATTCATAGAGTAAGTAGAAAAATAAAGAAATGAGGTAATAGTTAACATTCAAGTCTTTCTTAATTTAAACTGGAAAATAAAGGAATTAAGTTGTTATATAAGTCCTATCCCATCTCACAGGGCAAAAGTGAGGACTGCAGATACCGGAAACCAGAGTTGAGTTTAGAGTTTTTCCAGCACCACTCTAATCTAGACTCCCATCTCACAGCTTGTGCAAGGGAGGGAAAAGTGAGCATGAGGCCAAGGGAAGTGGTGGAGGCTGGTACAATTGCAACATTTAAAAAACATCTGGATGGGTATATGAATAGGAAGGGTTTAGAGGGATGTGGGCCAAGTGCTGGCAAATGGGACTAGATTAGGTTGGGATAAATGGTAGGCCTGGACAATTTGGACTGAAGGGTCTGTTTCCCTGCTGTACAGCTCTGTGGCATTGAAAGAGAGTTTCGGGGATCAGTGATAAGCGTAGGGTTCCAGCTTAGTTTCGGTACGATGCTGAAGAGACTCAGCAGGTCAGGTAGTAAATGTCAGTCACATTGGACTCGAAACATTAACTCCCTCCATAGATGTTTCTCCAGCAATTTCGGTTTTGGTTACCAATTTCCAGCATCCAGTATTTTGCCTTAATTCCTTTGGGATTTTTTTCAGAACCTTGTTTAGGAAAGAGCATGATTTTAACGTCAGCCTGTATGGAATAAAGCCTCTGCTCTGCGGCTCCAATTTCTCTTCGGGATCTGATCAGTTTCCAATCTATGCCAACACCAAGCAAGAAGACTGAGTGCTAGAGACACGACCAGCAGTGGGAGGGAGGGAGGGAGGGAGGGAGAGAGGGAGGGACAGGGAGGGACATTCTTTGGTAGATGATCATGGAGAGCACTTACTGGGATCTGGGAACAGCTTATCCCACCTAGTACAGACAGACAGGCAGCAGTAGGGGCCAGAGCAGGAGGACAAAATCAAGGGAATTAATCTCCAGCACAAAAAAAGGATAAACTCAAGCAAGTACCAACAAGTTAAAATACAATGGATAGCAGAAAGTACAACGTGATCTCTAATTTAATAGAATCTTGTGCTATTCAAAGTCTTGAGAATGAACCTTGAGATCATTTAACACATGCAATCCCTCCATATATATAAGACTTTAGGAATAGGAGTAAGCCACTTAGTGCCTTGGTCCATTCTGCCGTTCAATGAGATTATTGGCTATTTATATTCACAGAGTGGCATTTTTCATACCAGAGGGAACCTTAGAGTCATACAGTCATAGAGATGTACAGCACGGATACAGACCCTTCGGTCCAACTCATCCATACCGACCCAATATCCCAACCTAATCTAATCCCAGCTGCCAGCACCTGGGCCATATCCCTCCAAACCCTTCCTATTCACATACCCATTCAGATGCCTTTTAAAAGTTGCAATCATACAAGCCTCCACCACATCCTCGGGCAGCTCATTCCATACACGTACCGCCCTCTGCATGAAAATGTTGCCCCTTAGGTTCCTTTTATATCTTTCCCCTCTCACCCTAAACCTGTTCCCTCTAGTTCTGGACTTCCCCATCCTTGGGGAAAAGACCTTGTCTATTCACCCTAGCCATGCCCCTCATGATTTTATAAACCTCTATAAGGTTACCCCTCAGCCTCTGATGCTCCAGGGAAAACAGCCCCAGCTTGTTCAGACTCTCCCTATATAGCCATGCCTTGGAATGTTTCTGTTATGTTGAAGCTTTTGTCCAACATCAAGTTGTACATAAGCCCCTCCAGATCGGAAGGCTGGAAACTGCAGAAAACTATTAATTAAGCAGAATATTGCACAGAATTTGGATAGTTGATTCTGCAGTGGTTGTGTTGTTTTAATGCCACACTTTGCAAAGTAAACAGCTTGTGATTGCATTCTCTGGTTTTATTTCTATTTTCTAGTTCAATGACAGAAGCTGTTAGCCAATCCCAGCACTAGATGGTGCCCCTTTCTTTCCCTAAGAAAGTGATACAGTTCCCAGTTGAAGAGTTTACAGATAAGGGTCTGCCAAAATTCAAATCTTTATTGGATCTGCAGAGATTCTCCACAATGCCACAGATTACATGCTTGCACTCATGTCGTTTGGTGATGCTGCTGCAGAAGTCTTTCTGTTCTCCTCCCCACATGGCAGTGTCTGAGACTGACAAATCCCGTGCCTTGTCATTGGTGGCTCCTGCTGAATCCTTCAATAACAGTAGTTGTCTTTTTGCAGGCAGTGGAAGAAACAGCAAAACAAAAGGTCACCTATGACTCTATGACTCTATGTCAGCAAGTTGTGTTACACTAGTGAAGCCCTTCAACATCCCATAATATTTCCCTCCTGCATTATAAATCATTTAGGGATAGAATAAAGGGGGACAGTAACCGGAGTTTTGATAAAGTCAAAAAGGAGTCCCAAGGGTTCTTGTGGCAGATTGGTAGTGCCCCTGCCTCTGAGTCAGGAGGCCACCTGCTCCAGAGGTGTGTTATAACATCTCTGAGTGGGTTAAGAGGGGTTCCAGATCACAACATGAACAGCTTTGTCTAGAATATAAACCAATCCTCAAATCTGCATGGGAAACAGGGCATTAAACTGAACGGACACTATGGGGAATACAATTTGATACTTCAGAGATGCATCCATTATATTCACTGAAATAGTTAGCTGTTGGGCTGTGAGTTTGATATGGACTGTGAACACATAACTGGATGTAGGGAATGATAACCGACAGTTTGCTACATAAACAGGCAAGGCGAGGGGCAAAGGAGGTTAACCACGTTAGCAGTTCCAAGTTAAATATCACATAACACCAGGTTATAGTCCAACAGGTTTAATTGGAAGCACTAGCTTTCAGAGTGCTGCTCCTTCATCTGTTGGTGTTAAGTACCGAGGCTGTTACCATGATGCCATCATTGTGGTGGATGCTGGTGTAAGTGTTGACATGTCCATTGTGATGAGGAATGTTCCGGTTTGATTGGTCCGTGGATGCTGAGTTTCTGTAAGAAATCCACTGAAGGAGCAGCGCTCTGAAAACTAGTGCTTCCAATTAAACCTGTTGGACTATAACCTGGTGTTGTGTGATTTTTAACTTTGTACACCCCAGTCCAACACCGGCATCTCCAAATCATGATTAGCAATTCCAGATTGCCTTCTGCTGCCCTTGTCCTCTGAGCTGACATAGCACTGTTTGTAGTTTCTTCTGTTTAGAACATGTTGTTGATGACAACCCTCCTGATGAAGGAGAATTCTTGGCTCTACTTTCAGCGACACAGGTAGCAGACAGGACAAGCGGATAATCACATTACAGAGCTTGCTATTGAATTCTGTCACTATTTCCTTGTTGCCTTTCTCTACAGTTACAAAATGCACAAAATGCCTCTTCTTCCATTGCATCTTTTGTACGCAGCATTTGTATTAAGTGTGCAATACTTCCACTGCACATACTGCCTTTCAGTTCTGCTTTTCTCCTATTTCCCCCTCATTCACTATCGTGTGAAACAGTATGGCTGATTTTTTTTTTGTATTCCTCTCTCTGACCTTCCCTGTCCCTTGCAAACCATTCTCTGGGCAAACGTATGCCATACCGTGGGATAAAAATGCTCACTTGTATATTTAGACCAACAGCCACTGGAATGTGCACACATTTCCCAGAGAGTGATTTACCACACACTGAACACAATCAGCTATTAAAGCAGTTATCAAGCCCACTTTCACACCATTAGTTTACAAACATTTTCGATCTGTTGTTAATTGATCAAGGATTGTACAACTTCAGTCAAATCTCAGTCAAGAGGCATCGAATTGAAGGCATTTTATTATTTTTGGGAAAGGTTGCGTGAATCAATAAAAAGTTGGGTTCAAACAGCAGATGGACATTTGGACAGGAATTTGGTAAGATTAGAGACAATCAGAGCGATTTTAAAGTTTACTTTGACAATATAAATGGATGTGATATAACTTCACAACTACAGACCTTGGCTTTAGGATTTTAATAAGGAAAATGAATAAAGGGCTGACAACACATCCTCATTCCATTCTACATTGGCACCACATTCTCACACAAATCACTGGTGTGTTGATAAATACTTCCCTGACACTGTAACTATTGCATCATACTTGATTATTTGGGTAGACAGCAGTTGAATTGTGCTTCTAAGAAATGTGAGCAACTATATTTCTCCTAAGTACTGAATTGTGATATGTATCAGGAGATATGTTTACAAATTTTATTAACATTCGACATTTTCAAAGTCATTATTTATTGCCCATCCCTAGTTGCCCCTTGAGAAGGTGGGGGTGAGCTGCCTTCTTGAACCACTGCAGTCCATGTGCTGTAGGTTGACCCACAATGCTCTTAGGGAGGGAATTCCAGGATTCTGACCCAATGACACTGAAGAAACAGCGATATATTTCCAAGTCAGGATGGGAAGTGGTTTGGAGGGAACTTGAAGGTTTATTGACTTTGCTTGTCCTCTAGATGGTAGAGGTTATGGGTTTGGAAGATGCTGTCTAAGAAGGCTTTCAGCGGGTTTCTGGATTGCAGCCGGTGTGGGTAATCCCTCAAAATGAGGATGAAGTATGGTCGTGACAAGAACATGCATGTGGTCTTTAACATGGGGAGACTGTTGTAATGCAGCTATCACGCGGGTCTGGCTGACCAGGAGACCATTTACTATGTGCCATAGATGTATTGGAAGAATTTTCAGACTGATGGTCACACTGTTAAGTAGTATTGTGACATATCTCCCATGGTCTTCAAGCTTGGAAGTGGGATTTGAACACAGAGCATCTGGTCCAGTGGGAGAGGCGCTATGCATTGCATCAGTCCTCTCTTAGCATGTGGGACACACACTGGGGCTAATGTGCACCATTGGTGAAGGAAGTGGATGTTTACAGGGTGCTAATCAAGCTATTGCTTTGTCCTGGATGGTATCAAGCTTTGCAGGTGTTTTTGGAGCAGACAGTTAGCAGGTATTCTATCACACTCTTGATTTGAGCTTTGTAGTTGGAGAGCAGATCTTAGGGAGTCAGAACAGAAGTTATTCAATACAGAATTCTCAGTCACTGATCTACTGTTACAGATGCAGTAATTATATAAATGGTCCCATTAAGTGTCGATTTAATGCAAACCCCAGGGGCAATTTGATGATGGCAATGCCTTTGAATCTTCGGGGGAGATTGTTAGATTCTGCCTTGTTGGAGACAATTTGAGGTCTTTGTGTGACCCAGGTGTGGATCAAAGTGAATTGTGTAGTAGAACTGCACAATTGCATAAAGGAAACACAAAAAGCTGTTAACAGAGAATGGAACATGTTTTTATTAAATATTTCTTCTCTTACAGAGGCTCTTCTCCAGAAAACCATCAAGTTTCCGGCTTTATAGGCCCAGCAATGCTGGGGAGCCTTCAGTTTCATAAGAGATGGTGATACCTTAACTGTGCATTGGGGTAGGAAGTAGGAATGGCCCTTTTGATGTGGCAGGCATTCGTTCAGAAACCCCAGCTCAATCCCATCCAATAATTACCATATATGGACTTTCCACTTCAAACCCACAAGATAAGAAACCACACGGTAAAAACTCTTTCTACGTTTTCCACCTACCGGAACGTACCTGTTGATCCCACCTCTACCCAGACAGAAACACCCTGGATCCATTCTTGTCCCAGTTGAGATCATTAACTAAACACAGTTGAGTAGAGAATTGCCTTGGGATTGTTTTTTTTTTGACATTTGCCATTTCATAAATGAATTCTTAAAAAATGCAATTCAGCTTTCACTACTGTTGCAACAACAATGAGTTGCATTTATATCGAGTCTTTAACGCTCCAGGGGTTCTTATATTTGATGCACAGAAGAAACTTCCAGTTTACTTTGCACAGTGTGGTGCTTTTAAAAAATGGCCACATCGAGACACCGATTACTGGCGAGGTCCATCGGGGACTCATGGTAGTGAGGGGATTGGTGGAGGCAGAGATGGCACCAGAGAGTGGGTGATTATCATTCCAACGGTGGCAAAGAGGTGAAGGGCACCCATGCCTGGCCACCAGGCCACTAGTGGGACACTGAACAAGAAGGACTGTAAAGATGGACACTTGCTTTGTTTCTTCCTTTTTCTGCCTTTATGTTCTATGTTTTGATTTATTTTTCTGCGTTTTAAGATGGCACCAGAGAGTAGCAATATTCTGCACCACGTTTCACCATAGCTTTGTAACAAAATACACATGACAATAAATATATCAAATAAATAAATAAAATCATGATTAAGGGGAAAGTCACACACGGGTATTCATCCACATTGCATCGCCATTGCTGAAAAAAATGCACATTTTGTCAAAGGTTTTCATCTTGCATTTATTGAGACGATTTTCAAAGAATACCAATTTAATGGGAACACCAACAGTTCTTTTACATTTACACACCATCAATGTGGAATTACTATTCTGGCAAATTGTTCTAAAGGGTGCGAAATGAAAAATGTCTACAAAATGTGTCTTTTTTCAGCATGATTCAAATTCTGTACCATCAAGCAACTTGTATATGTGTATCTAATTGTGCTGACCAGAGCTTCCAGTCTTCAAAACAAGTAAGAACAAATTTTATCAAAGACTGAAAGAACTGCAGATGATGTAAATCAAAAACAAAAACAGAAATTGCTGGAAAAGCTCAGCAGGACTGGCAGCGTCGGTGGAGAGAAATCAGAGTTAACGTTTTGGGTCGAGTGACCCATTCTCAGAACACTGAGACCTGCTGTCAGACCTGCTGAGCTTTTCCAGCACTTTTGGTCTTTGTTTAAGAACAATGTTTATATCATTGGAGGAAATCTGTTGGGACAATGCATTGTTGGATCGTTCTGCCTGTGTATCAGAAACTGTGACAAACCCTTGCCACCATGAGAGGAATGGGAGCAAGTGGTGGATGAGATCCATGCTCTGTCCTGCTTGTCTAAAAACTTTCTAAAGTCGCAACTGGGTGACTGAAATTGCTAATGTAACTTTCAAACTTCTGTTTAAATATCTTTTTCCCTTAGAACATAATGAGCATATGGCATGCACACTCACTTGGAGCTTTGAACGACAGGAGGGACTTTATTCTGAATCTGCATCCTGTCATCAGTGAATCCCAGGATATTTTTTTTGCTAAAACTTAAGACGTGATTTGCATTTGCCATTCGGATAGAGCTTAATATAATGTCTTTTTACTGCAGGAGCCCTCAATCAGTTAATTAAACATGAAATAAATCACGGCATGAATTTGTAAAGTAAGATTAATATGGCGAAGTGAAGGTAATAAAGAAGCATTGCTATTGTCTGAGTGTGAATCAGGAATATGAAGATTACCCTGTTTGAAATCAGATAGCTTTGAATGTTCTTTGTGGCTAATCTGTCGGAATGCTTTGTGGAACCTGAAACTCAGAGCTGTCATCTTTAGCCAAGTTCAGCTATAACTTCCTCAGCTTTCTCCATGAGTTGAACTATCATTTGAGATCCCAAGATCAAACTTTTCGTCAGACAATGGGGCTTCTCAGTCCCACCTGAGACACAGATAACACATTTAATAAATATTTTATCTAAAAATAAAGAGTCGTTCTTTTGGAAGACAAGGAGTACAAAATGCCCTTGATAGCTATATTCGGATAATTTGGAAAGTTAGATTTATATATTTAATTAGAGAAAATCATATTCTTTTGCAGTGATTAATGCTCTAGCATCTTATTAATCTGGCCAATTACAGTAACACAAGATATATGCTTGAAAAGAACATCAAAGGCTTTTGAATTTTGCGCTGTATGAAGCAAGGGCTATTAATTGCTGCAGAAAAAGTGCACTGAAAACACACCTCATAAAAGAAAATGTTACGTCCATAAAATTTTCAAATAAATGGCAGGACAGAAGAGCTGAAACTTCACACTAGGCGGGCAACTTTAACACTGGATGGAGACTCGAGGTCATGGTAGCTTGCAGTAAGTGAGATTTTACAGGATGTTGTAGCTGTTTAATAGCACTTTAATGCCTAATGAGTGTCTGCACAAGCTATTCTGCTTCAGGTATGGCAGAGTGATAATGTTAGTTACACAAGCCTGAGATTCTATTGTTCTCCCTGATATCATGTTCAGTAAGTTGGTAATGAAACTGAAAACAATGAAATATGTTTGATGTCATTTACAGAGCACTTATGTCATATTTGATGCTACCTATATCATATTTTGTCTGGCTGAACATTAGACTCATTGTTTAGTGGAGTTACAGATGGTCTGGACAAACTCAGTCCAAAATGACTAAATGTACGAACTCCAGAAGGTCAAATGCAAATCTTTTTTAGCACATTTGACAATCTTTAGAAATTTCAAATTATACACCTGCAGAACATTTTCTTTGCTAAGACTGAGAATGGGGAGATACTTTCAAACAATTTGCAAAGTCTTGTAGCTGGTGAAATACTCTCATTGGATGGAATTACTGTTCAGGTCTGAAGTTATCAGGTCAAAGGAACAGTTATTGTCCAGTGTGGCATTCTGTAGGTCTCTGAGTTGTGATTTATTTGCAGTCTGGTTAGAACATAGGGCACAGGGGAACTCTGCACCAAAGCATATGCCTAAGTAGTCAGTTTTGCTGTTAACAATGAGCTCCACTGGTGCAAAGTCTGGGGAGGTGACAAGGGTCATGATTTCTCAGTCCTCAAAGCTAATAAAATATTTTCCATTGACTGCCCTCAGAAAAGAACATTGAGCTAATCATCAAAACTAATTATCAAAGGATGCTTGCACCAATACTCAACACTTTGTTTGACTTTCCAGCAGATTGACAGAGCAAATGCGTTTGACAAACACCTCCTATTCCACATACTTACCTGTTCATTGTGCTGCTATTTACAGTAGCCCCTCTGTTATCCTGCTAAATAAGTAAGCTTGGAGTAGAACTTCAGAGAAAGGGAGCCAACCACGGGCATCTTAATGTTCTTTTAGACCCACTGAAGAATTTTTTAAAAATTGCACAGGAAAGGTTGTAATTGGTATCCAAACACACTAGTGATGAATGAAAAAAGGAAATTAAATTAATGCCATTGGGACCGACTTTGTCAGAGGCACTAATGGAAGAGGGAAGCAACATATTTAGCAATTGGATAGGGAAAATCGTTGCTGGGACTGAGGTAAAGTGCAAACATGCATCTGCTTTTTTTTATTAAGAGAAACATGAGGAACATTCAATGAGTGCTCTGTTTTTGAAAATAGTCATTTTAAAAAAATATTGAAGACCACAATTAAAGGAGAGCTTTAGACAGACACCTAACACCTCAGGGGTGTATCAAAGGATGTCTTTTTGGAAAGAAACTTGGATAAAAGCCAAGTAAAGCCCAAATATTGAACAGTGAGGCCTTTCTGCATTCTAATATAAAACTTGGATCAACTTAATCCTAGTGATAAGAATGGCTCCATTTGTTTCCCAATGCAATTTGTCATACTTCAGTAGTCATACGTTTGCCTCTGGTGCAGGTTAACATGACATTGAGTGGAAGATCAGAGCTTTTCTGAGAAAAAGGTGTGCAGATTAAAAGGACTCGAACTAAACCTATTAGAGGCTGATCTGTGCCAAGCCACCTTCCTGTCTGTATCCATCAGAAGTTAAGTTTTCATCAATCGACTTATATGGCCCCGGGAGTTCAAACAAAGCTGAATGAATCTGATATCACAGCGAGTGAGGTCATGAATAGTGAGGTAATTTCGCTCTCATGACAATATGAAAGGAAACATTTAGTCATAAATGGGTACCCTAAGGTCAGCATTTCTCACACTTGCCTCAACTTGGAACTAATTTGTCAACTCATGTTGAAAAATGGATTAAACAATTACAGTTAGGAACAGGATGAAGGCAGCTGAAATCTGAAGGACACAATGTCCAGCGTGGAGTGTAAGGTTACTGGGAGTTTGCAGTTGCATTGTTGTGCAACGCTTAACCTTGAATGCTGATTGGGTACGATATGCAGCAGCATGTATCTGACTAATGCTCTCCTGAACATCTCAACCCTCAAATACCTCTGCAAACAGGAAGACCTTTGAGAAGAATATTTAATTCTGATTTGTGAGGCAATTGCTCTTGCGACTCACCGGGGCAAAAAACCTGGAGAAAGTGAGGACGGCAGATGTTGGAGATTAGAGTCGAGAGTGTTTTGCTGGAAAAGCACAGCAGGTCAGGCAGCATCCGAGGAGCAGGAGAATTGACGTTTCGAGCATAAGCGCTTCATAATAGAGTCATAGAGATGTACAGCATGGAAACAGACCCTTCGGTCCAACCCGTCCATGCCGACCAGATATCCCAACCCAATCTAGTCCCACCTGCCAGGCCTATATCCCTCCAAACCCTTCCTATTCATATGCCCATCCAAATGCCTTTTAAATGCTGCAATTGTACCAGCCTCCACCACATCCTCTGGCAGCTCATTCCATACATGTACCACCCTCTGCGTGAAAAAGTTGCCCCTTAGGTCTCTTTTATGTCTTTCCCCTCTCACTCTAACCCAATGCCTTCTAGGTCTGGACTCCCCCACCCCACGGAAAGACTTTGTCTATTTATCCTATCCATGCCCCTCATGATTTTATAAACCTCTATAAGGTCACCCCTCAGCCTCCGGTGCTCCAGGGAAAACAGCCCTAGTCTATTCAGCCTCTCCCAGTAGCTCAAATCCTCCAACAGCTGGCAACATCCTTGTAAATCTTTTCTGAATCCTTGGTGTCATCAGGAATGAGGCTTGTGGGTTGGGGCTGAGAGATAAATGGGTGGGAGGGGGGGAGGGGGAGGAGGAGGTAGGTGGGAAAGCTGGAAAAGGGACACCCACACCCACCAACTCCACCGCCCCCTGGTTGAACACTTCAACTCTCCCTCCCACTCCGTCAAGGATGTGCAGGTCCTGGGCCTCCTCTACCACCAAACCATTACCACCCGACACCTGGAGGAGGAACACCTCATTTTCCCACTTTGGGACCATGCAACCACACGGGATCAATGTGGGTTTCAACAGCTTCCTCATTTCCCCTCCCCCCACATTATCCCAGTCCCAAGCCTCCAACTTGGCACCGCCCTCTGGACAAACAAACTGTCCACAGAGATCCAGCAATCTCTCTCTTCGATTTCTTGGATATTAATTTCATTCCAGAAACAGTTGCAGCAGATCTCCAGGAGCCCAGCAACAAGGATGTCAGTAAACAGGCCAAGCAGCCAATCACGTTGAAGAATTCTCAGATTGCAGATGAGGAAGTAAGAAGCTCTGTGTTTTTATTAATCGTTCACAGGGTATGGGCATTACTGGTTAAGGTAACATTTATTACCATTTCTCGTCACCTTGCAGAAGGTGATGGCAGAAAGTGGTGTTTCCATAGAGGTCTATAGTAATTGTCAAAAGCTTGCAAAGCTTAATCAAAAGTATCTGATGTTTCTTTCATGCTTTGTCAGGCCATAATGCGCTCAGACCAGATGACGCTGTCTTTTCCCTCTCTCCAACCTTCTCAAATAGCCACAATAAAAAAAATAAAAATCTTGAACATGCAGCTCTAATTCACTCCAATGAAAATGTTTACCAGAGACAATGGGGGTGGGGGGTGGGGCAATTGTAAGGTCTGCTTCAGTGAAATGAAAAGCAATTGTTTTATTTGTTAACCTCCCAAAAAATGCAATAGCAAATGCGTGCACACACACACACACACACTTTCTCTGACACACACACACACACACTCTCCCACACTCACACTCCCTCTCTGACACACACACACTCTCTCACACTCACACTCCCTCTCTGACACACACACACACACTCTCTCTGACACACACACACACACTCTGACACACACACACTCTCTCTGACACACACAAACACTTTCTGACACACGCACTCTCTCTCACACTCTCACACTCTCTGACACACACACACACTCCCTCTCTGACACACACTCTCTCACACTCACACTCCCTCTCTGACACACACACACTCTCACATTCTGACACACACACACACACACACTCTCTCTCACACACACAAACAATCTCTCTCTGACACACACATATACTCTCTCTCTCTGACACTCTCTCTCACACACACTCTCTCTCACACACACACTCTCTCTCACACACACATACACTCTCCCTCTGACACACATATACATTCTCTCTCTCCGACACACACACACACACACTCACTCTCTGAAACACACACACTCTCTCTCTCAGACACACACACTCGTAAAGGTTAGTTTAAAAAGGATGGTGTCCAGCACAAAAAGGAAGATAAAATATGCAGTGTACAGTGCTTCGGGTGTTATGTTTTCACCTGAAACCCATGATTAGACTATAAGAACATACGGAATAGGAACATGAGGAGGCCATTCAGCCCCTCAATCCTGCTCTGCCATTCAATAGGATCATGGCAGATCTGACATTCCTCACATCCAATTTCTTGCCTTTCTCCATAATCCTTGATTTTCCAACTGATCAAGAAACTATCTCAGCCTAAAATGTACACAATGACACTGCTCCCACAGCTCTCTGTGATGAGCAGTTCCAAAGACTTACAACCCTCAGACAAGAAATTCCTCATCTCCATCTGAAATGGGTGCCCCTTTATTTGGAAGCTGTGCCCTCTATCCCCAAGCTCTCCCATGAGGGGAACCATCCTCTCAGCATTGACCCTGTCAAGATCCTTAAGAGTCTGATATGTTATAAGACCATCTCTCATTCTTCTCAATTACTATCATTAGATTCAAAACCCATTGAACCTTTGCTTATGCATCGCTCATGTTTGGTTAGGAATATTCTGGAATAATGCCAGCCATAAATATTGCAGATATCTTTGAGGTCTTGATGATCAGATGTCTCTCTCCAGTTTGCATTAGCACTGGGTGCTTTGTCCTTTCGGAGACTGGGAGAAAGCAGAAGAAAGAGGGGGACTTTTCCAGTTCTAGTGACAAATCCAACTCACTGCTTCACCATTAAAACCTCCCTAAAATAATTCTGAAACTCAGTGTCTGAGATCTTTCTTTTCAAGCTGATTAGTCAAGGTTTCTTTTTTAAAATCTCCAACATATGAACTTCTTGTAAAGGTGTGAATTAAATAGGAGCTACAGATATGTTTCACTGTTTTCAAGGTGCTTGATAATTAGTTAATATCAGTTCGGACTGGTTCTTGTTTATCGATATGGTCATCAAGGCTGGCTTAACTGTGACAAGAACTATGACCATTTTAAAAAATAATACTTTTAATTTTGAAATCATTTCAGCCCATAACAGTCCGAAAAATTAAAACCTGATTTTGGATTTGACAAATTCATAGCTGATATTTTTCTGCTGTCATAATGAAGTTCATCATCTATTCTCCCAACTGAATACAAAAATATATTTGCTTGTTCAGCTTCTTATTTAATATTTAGGTTCAAAGCAATTCTGCTTCTTATGAACTTCCTATCTCACCCCGTAGGTAGCCATTTAAGGACCACTTAATGGCCTCATCCCACTGCCATTAGAATTAACCCCAGCTGTTGCCATGCTATCTTCCTGAAAGCAGGAAATATGTGGGCTATCTGTTGGCTTGCCAGAGGGTTATTCCCAAATCAAAGATCTATCATGTCTGATCGAGGACTCGGCTATAGGGCAGTAGCTCGGAAGATGTAACCATTAGCAGACACCTATTCTTCCTTGCTCCTGACCTCTACTGCCCTCTCACTCCATATCCCCCACACCAGGAAACATTACCCTCATCAAGTCCCCACACAATGACTTCCCACCAGTCCTGGTACTTCAGTGCTGCCCCTCGAACTTCTTGATGGGCAGGAAGCCCCATGGACCTTCTTTTGAATATGTAGCCTGGGTCTCTCCATGACTATCTGCACCAACAGCTGCCAACAATGGAATCTGACTCAGGTTTGTGCAACTATGCGTCAGGGAACCCCGACACCATCCAAGCCCCTTTCACAGGCTCCTTTGTGGGTCAGTGTAGTGCGCAGCATGTGCATTGGGCCCTTGAGGAGCAGTGGTAGTGTCCTTACCTCTCGACCAGAAGTTCCAGCTGCTCCAGAAATGAACCTTAACACCCCTGGACAGGCTGATCAGAAAATACCTGCTACCCTTGCACTGGAGTCAGTGTACTGCAGCCATACTGACCAATCAAGATACCACATCAAACTTTACCTCCATTTCCACGTTCCAAGCCCGGAAGCCAGGTTGTTCAGTATGACCTTGGGACAAAAGGCCCAGAGCAGATTTTCTTTTCTCTGATCAATTTTATCCGAGTTAGATCTCCATTTGAAACCATTCATGAAATGAGTTCTCTTTTGTTGACTGGCTCGTGCAAACTGTTCAGGTGAAATAAACCCAGTCTCCCATATCCTTGCTGACACAGTGACATTTTAATACACAGGATGGTAACACCATTACACAGCAAACACACAATGTACTGATGTGCGTTGCCAGCCTGTTACATTTCTGATGGGCACCCAGTGCCAGTTAAGGGAAAACTTCAGCAATTTGCTCCCAATTCAAGATGTGACAGGTTTTTAAACAATGTAAAATTTATTCATTTTTTTCAAATGATTTTTCACTCACTCTCTGTTTACTTTCCGTCAGGTTTCAGATTTGGCCTTGGCAATCGCCTTTCTGTCATTAGTGCCACCAACTGCTTTCAATTTGTCTGCCAACTCTTTTAATGTGTTCCCTTGTCTTGTGGAAAAGGCTGGTGTTGTAGCAGGATGTGAGAACAGCCAAGGGAGTATGTGAGCAGTGAACATGAGGGGGATGGACATTAAGATATAGTGCCCTGTGTTAACCAGAGCAGGGTGTGTCTGTGGGTCTTTCACCTTTTACACCATGTTTAATAATTTTTGTGTCACTCACGTTACAACCTGACAAGGAAGGGAAAATCAATTCCCCTCTTTTTAAATCCCCACTTCGGCGGACGCAACAGATATTTTTATTTCCTCACCTCGGTTGGGTGGACGGCTGGTTTGTAATACTAGCAGAGTGGGTTCAGTTCCTCCACTGGCTGAGGTTCCCATGCAGATCCCTCCATCTTCAGGTAAACCACCAGTAAACTTGGTGGTTTACTCTTGGTAATGAGTAGCCCTACAGTCTGGCAACCTAACCTTCAGTGTGTCAGCTCTAGCTCAATGGATAGCATACTCACCTGTGACCATGAGGCTCTGGGTTTAAGTCCCACTCCAGGTCCAAAGCGAATGAAGTCTAACCTGACCCTCCAGTGCAGTGCTGAGGGAGCGCCACATTGTCAGAGGTACTGTCTTTCTGATGAAGAGTTAAAACAAGGCCCCCAGTCCATTGCATGGAGAGGGCCCAATGGAAGTTCGGCAGCTCTCCCTGGTACGCTAACAATAATCATCCCTCAGTCAACATCACTAATTAAAATATCTATCTCCATCATCTGCTAAGTCTGACAGTCCTTAAGACTTCATTCCTGATGAAAGGCTTTTGCCCAAAACATCGATTCTCCTGCTCCTTGGATGCTGCCTGACCAGCTGTGATTCCCCAGCACCTCACTCTCGACTCTGATCTCTAGCATCTACAGTCCTCACTTTCTCAGAGATTCCTTCAGCGCTGATGAGATGGAAGCAATTCAAACGAGTAACCAGTAGCCTGGTCAGAAAAGTAGATTTGAAGGAAGGTGGGGAGGCTGGTGACTCCTGAGCTTTAGGCCCAGGAAGGTGAAGGCAGGGCCATCAATAGAAAAGTGAATAAAACCATGGATTGTCCAGAGGTCAGACTGGGAGGAGCACAGAGGGTTGTAGAGACTAAAGAGATGAAAGGGCAATTCATTCACAGTTAGAGGCTGTGTACATTGGCCATCTTATTATATCTTCCAAATGTTATAACTTTACGCAACATATCAGAATATCAGCTGGAATATACAGGGTTGGTTGAGATACAAGTGAAAACTGGCCCTTCAAGTGGTTCCAGTCTCCAATTCTGGAGTAAGATAATGGGAAATGATTTGTATCATAGAATCGCACAATCCCTACAGTGTGGAAACAGGCCATTCAGCCCAACAAGTCCACACCAACCCTCCAGAGGGTAACCCACCCAGAGCCATTCCCCTACCCTTGGAGCTGTTGAATAGCTATGTCAGATTATCTACACTGTCAGCTAGGATGGCCAATAGGTTCTAGCACCTTCCATCTAGTTATTCGGAGTTGCTATCTAATTTCTAACTGTTTGTTTCTAACAAACTAATTGTTAGATTCAACATTGTTTTATGTCACTTTGCAGGATCTAAAACAAATTTTAAACAGTCTTGGGAAAATCGCTCTAAAATGTCTTTCAGTTGAATTGTCTATCGAGAAGGCTGGGAGTGTTCGGCCTATGTTGTTTAGAAGATTGAGAGATTATTAACCCAAACCACCTAGGTGCTGAGAAAATGCTTTCTCTCCTGGTTGAGCAATCTAGTACAGTTTCAGCATCAGGCAACCATTATTTAGGACTGAGATGAAGAGAAATTCCTTCTCTCAGAGGATTATGAATCTTTGTTATTCTTTATCCCAGAGATGCCCAGTATATCCAAGGCAGAGTTGATAGATGTTTGGATATTAAGTGAATTAAGGGGATGGTGGGGTAAGGTGGGATTAAGGCAGATGACCATTCATGACTGATGAGTGAGCTGCTTTTTTTAAAACCAGGGCAGGACCCTAAAGTGCAGTGAAGAAGAGGGTTCCAAGTAACAGTGAGATATTTCCAAGTCACATGGTAAGTGGCTTAGAAACGTAGAAAATAAAACCAAGAGTAGACCATTCAGCTCTTCGAGTTTGCTCTAATATTCAAGCAGATCAACCAACTCAGTCCCCTGTTCCCGTTTCCTCTATCCATTGACTGACAGATCGACATCTACTCCAGTTTCTAATTCTCATGCTTGTTAGCACCTTCTCCTTACACACTGAGCACCTATTGTAGATTAGTTTGGTGTTCAGTCTATCATATATTGACAAGTAGCACCAGATTGGTTTAAAAGATCAAGTTCATAATACTCCATAACCAGGTCCATCGATCAAATTTATTGAAACACACCCTGCTTGGAAGAGATCAATTTTCTTTAATTTGTGCTGTAGTTATTATCATAGACACTGTGGGCCTAAGAAGAACAGATTTTATGGATGTATTTCCAGTTTTCAGAGTCTGAACACTTAAGCTAATTAGACATCAGATGATTCCCCCTTGCTAATGTTTGGCAAGCTGCTTGGCTAATTTATGAAATATGAATTTATGCAGATTTCCTTTGTTTGCAGCAGCTGTTTGGCAATGCTGTTTTCTTCTAACCAAGTGGCTCCCTGGAGCTGCTTCACAGAATTGTCCCTTCAGCTGAGTCAGTCTTTCTGTCACACACAAAGGAGCCATCACACTTTGCGAAATGAAACAAGGAGAGTTTTATTTCATAGAGGTTCATCTTATCTGCTCCACTTACCACTGCACAGCATTCAGTATGAAGAGACCATCCATCATTGTCTGATTTCCGCATTTCTTTGGCCTCCTTGTTTATTTTAGCTCCGATCCTTACTCTATCAGCACCTCCCAACTTCTGTCTCCCTGTTCAATTAAAGGAAATTCTGTTGTTGAGACAGCAGTGAGTACCCGAAAGTTGTTAGTAAATGTAAAGCGAAGGCCAGGGACAAACTCAGTTAGCCCACTATCTTGATAGTGTGCTAGGATACAAAGTAGGTGCCCGGGTCACATGTGGAGGTATGGTAATGGCTAAGACCATTCTCAAAATTGAGATTCTTAAATATTGATAAATGGAGCCCGGGGAGGGGGAAGGGCAGGGGAGGGGTGGGTGAAAATAACAGAGAAGCAGAGAAACGTCGGGAGGAAATGAAAGAACTTCAGTTCAAAGTCATAGTGATCAACAGTGGAACAAGTAAAATGGAGTGTAGGTAGGTGAATACAGAGGACAGCAGAGATCACAGAGGTTTGTGAAGGTAGAGGGTATCACAGTGTTAAAGTTCGGGACAACGACACGGACAAAGTAAGGATTGTAACTTGTTTGGATGCTTCTTGGCTCTTTTGCTGCCTTTCCAAACAGGTTGCTGGGGAACTGGTCAAGAGTTACAGAAAGTACTCGTCCTGCGAGAGGCAGATACAGAAAGACTCACACTGAGATTGTTTTTTTCAAAACCACTGGGTGACTCGAAGTGCTTTCCAGCCAAAGGACGAGTTTTGAAGTCTAGTCCCTGTTGTCATTTAGGTAACATGGCAACAGAACTGTACACAGAAAGATCCCACAATGTCGCATTGACTAGTTCATGTTTTTTACGATGTTGGTTGAGGGAATAAATATTGGCCAGGAAACCATGTAACCCACCCCTGCGATGCTTGTTCTGTGTTCTTGTGAAATTAACCAAATAGTCACAATTAGCTCCCTCAGGTGGCATCATGGTTGTTGTTCTATGCTAATTGCCAATGGCAACAAAATAAAAGTAAATTGTTGGGAGCGTTTCAATTTTGGAAAACTTCCCATTTTCAAGAATTTTTGCACCAGCAAGTTGATTTTTTTTTCCCAGTGTGTTTCAGATTCCCGAATGCAGTGCTATGACTGACAGGATGATAAATTGACATGTAACAGAATGGAAGGAGATTAAAGTCACACATTAAAATTGTTCAGTCAGTCGGATTAGGTCCTAATGAAGGGTTTTGGGCGAAATATTGACTCTCCTGCTGCTTGGATGCTGCCTGACCTGCTGTGCTTTTTCCAGCACCACACGTGATCGACATCCTCAATGGACTCAACGTCAATGCAAGTTCACTATCAAATTTCATCCTCAGGTTAATACAGCAGTAATGCCCTTGGATTCCAATCTACATAGTGACCAAGTCTCTGCCAGCTTAAGGCATGTGATGCCCATCCACTTTTAACTGGTCTCTTCAGACCTCTGTTCCAAAAACAGTGCCCTCACCTCAACCACTGTAGTGAACTGGCTAATATTTATCCCTCAATCAACATCAGATTTTGACACTTTATCTGGTCATTATCGCCTTGCTGTTTGTGTTGATGTGCACATGTTTGTTGCTGTATTGCCTATATTACAACAGTCATTATTTGGAATATTGCAATAGGTAACTCACTCCCCCCCCCAAAGCCCGTCCACCATCTACAAGGCACAACTCAGGAGTGTGATGGATTACTTCCCACTTGCCTGGATGGGGGCAGCTCCAACAACATTCAAGAAGCTTGACACCATCCAGGACAAAGCGGCCCGCTTGAAAGGCTTCAACAACCCTCCACCAGCCGTTTCCTTTACCATCAATGCACAGTAGTAGCAGAGATGTATCGTCTACAGGATGCACTGCAACAACTCACTGACACTGCTGAGTTGGCAGCTTCCAAATCTGTGAGCACTACCATCAGAAGGCCAAGGGCACACCAGCACCTGCAAGTTCCCCTCTAGGAGCCACTGTCTAAGGATACAGGATTGGCCATTTAGGATGGAGATGAGGAGAAATTTTTTCACCCAGAGAGTGCGGAGCCTGTGGAATTCTCCATCACAGAAAGTAGGTGAGGCCAAAATATCAATGTATTACCAAGGAGGAGTTAGTTATAGTTCTTAGAGATAAAGTGATTAAAAGGAATTGAGAGAAAGTGGGAACAGGGGACTGAGTTGATTGATCGGACATGATCAGTTTGAATAGTAGTGCAGACTCGAAGGGCTGAATGGTCCACTCTTGGTTTTATTTTGTACGTTTCTAAGCCACTTAAGTGACTTGGAAATATCTCACCACTCCTTCGCAGTTACTAGGTCAATATCTTGAAATTCTCTTTGTCACTACACTCCAGGGGCACCTGCACCAGATGGACTGCAATGGTTTAAAAAGGCAGCTGACTACCACCTTCTCAAAGGCACATAGGATGATAGGACTATAGGAACAGGAGTAGGCCGTGCTGCCCATCGAGCTTCCTCTGCCATTCAAACAGAATGATACCATTTTCACCCTACTGTCCCCCATCCCATGGTGTCACTAGTACCCAGACTATCCCCATATCCCTCAGTGTAATTAATATCTAGACTATCCATATCTCTCAGTGTAATTCATATCCAGATTATACCCGTATTCCTTGGTGTAATTCATATCCAGAAATTGATCAATCTCAGTCTTGGATCTTTTTAATGAACGAGCTTCCATGAGCCTCCAGGGTAGAGAATTCCAAACTCTCGTCACCTTCTGAGTGAAGAAATTCGTCCTCATCTCAGCCCGAAACCTCCAGCCCATTATTCTAAAACTATGGCCCTGATTTTAGAGTCACCAGACATGGAAAATATCCTATGCACATCCATCCTGCCATATTCTGAAGAATGTTACAACTCTCATTGAGACCTGTCTTTGAAACTAGAGAATAAAGGCTCAGTTTCCTCAGAAGAATTTCTCCCCACCCCCACCCCCCTCCTCTCAGTTATCTCTCCACCCTTCAGGCTCTCGGCATGTATTCCTGATGAAGGGCTTTTGCCCAAAACATCGATTTTCCTGCTCCTCGGATGCTGCCTGAACTGCTGTGCTTTTCCAGCGCCACTCTAATCTAGACTCAGAAGACAATCCTGTCACTCCAGTGGTTAACCTGGTGACACTCCATTGAATTCCCTCTCTGGAAAGTATATCCTTCCTTAGATAAGGAAACTCAAACTGTACACAATAGTCCAGGCACTGTCTCACTACATTTCTATGGAACTACAGCAAGATATCTCTACCCCTGTAATCAATCCTTTGTGATCAAGACCAACTATAGCTGCTATAGCTGCATGCTACTTTAAGTGACTCGTGAACAAACACACCCAGGACCAGTTGAACATCAAGAATTCTCAACATTTCATCTTTGATGGAATGCACTGTCTTTCTGTTTTTGTTTACCAAATTGGATTAACCTTGTACTTACTCATTTCCAGCACTAGAGGGCACAGGTTTAGGGTGAGAGGGGAAAGATATAAAAGGGACCGAAGGGGCAACGTTTTCAGGCAGAGGGTGGTACATGTATGGAATGAGCTGCCAGAGGATGTGGTGGGGCTGGTACAATCTCTCTGACTATAACTGGCATATTTCATCTGCCATGCTCTTGCCCATTCATTTAACCTTTCCAAGTCCCCTTGACACTTCCTTGCTCATCCTCAAAACATACAACGTTCCTTCTCAATTTTATGTCATCAGCAAATCCGGAAGTCTGACATTTGGTGGGATAACAGTAAATACTGATCTACCTAGCAATGCTGACATCCCTTTTAAAAATCAAAAATACTTCACAAAATTCTGCATTGGCTATAAAGCCCTTTGGAACACCATGACATCATGAAAAACCTGATGTAACTTCAAATCTTTCTTACAATTTCTCAGAGGGAATTAAAATTGAGGTCTTTAATTCTGAAAGCTATTCTCATTTTCCAAGAGTAAATATCATTCCGTAACAGAAGTAGCTTTATGCTATTTATATTATAAGTTTTTATGACTAGAATCCACACTTGAAATAATTTCTAAAGAAGAAACATACTAAATTTCACGGTTCACTGTGCTCTCATTCCATTTTGCCAATCTCTCTCCTTCCTGCTTGAGAGTCATAAAGAGGTCTTCAGTGCAGAAAAAGGCCCTTCAACCATCAAGTCTGTGCCAGGCAAAAACAGCCATTTAATTATTCTAATCCCACTTCCTGCACTTGGTCTACAGTCATGCATGCCTTAGCATTGCAAACGCCACCTAACTGCATCTTAAATGTTGTGAGGATTTTTGCCTCTCCCACCCAGATTTCGACCACCTTCTGGGGGAGAACAATTTCCTCACGTATCCTCTAAACAGCTGCAAATCGATTCTGCCAGGCATTGATCCCTACAACAAGGGTAAAACTACCTTCTTATCTGCCCTATCTACATCACTTATCATTTTAACAACCCTAGTCTGTCCACTCTCTCTTCATAATTAAAGCCCTCCAGCCCAGGCTATACCCTGGTCAATCTCCCTGTACGCCCTCTCCAGTGCAATCTCATCCATCCTAGAATGTGGATTCCAGAACTGCACATGAAACCTGTGCTCATTGTTATTTCTGTCAAATATGTGATAATCTACTTTCATATTTCAAAAGCATGGTTTGCATTATTTTACTTTTGTTTCTTTATCCCTTGTGTCCAATTGGTTGTTATCAAATTAATGTCAGTTTGGCTACAATTCTTTTCCAAAGATTATTTTGTTCCTCACAGTGACTATTGCCAACCAAGATCTCCCCCACCTTACCCCCACCAACCTCTCAATTAAATATACCACTATTCCAGAAGACCATTTGATTGGACCAAATCAGCTTTGGGATCTCTCAGTTGTGACATTAAACAAGATCCTTTTTGCCCTGAAGGGAGGATTACACAGTCCCAATCCAAGAGCAGACTGCACTCCAGAGTGTTAGTAAACTTTCAGTATGTATGATTAGATTATCGACATAGTGGCTTAGTGGTTAACACTGCTGCCTCACAGCATCAGGGACCCAGGTTCAATTTTAGTCTCGGGTGATTCTCTGCGTGGAGTTTGCACATTCTCCCCGTGTCTGCATGGGTTTCCTCTGGGTGCTCTAGTTTCCTCTCATAGTCCAAAGATGTGCAGGTTAGGGTGGATTGGCCATGTTAAATTGTCCATAGTGTTCAGGGATGTGTAGGTTAGGTGGATTAGCCATGGGAGATGCAAGGTTACAAGGACAGGTGGGTGGGTCTGGGTGGGATGCTCTTCGGAGGGTTGGTGTGTGGACTTGTTGGATCGAATGGCCTATTTCCATTCTGTAGGAAGTCTAGGATTTGCTCATGTTGTGGGATCTTGCTGCCAAACAACAGGTCACTGTATTTCTTCCATTACATCGGTGACCATACTTTAAAAGCAATTAATTGGCTTTAATATTGGGCATCCAGTGATTGTGAATTGTGCTGCTTCAGTACATACCTTCCTTCACTTGATCCAATGTGGAACAGACAGGGCTGCATGAGATTTTGGTCATACAAGGAATTTTCCACTCATCCTGGTAAGAAATTGGAATCAAATTTCTCTGGTAGCGTTGCACCTTTATTGCTGATTAACTGAAGTATGTGGGTCCAAGGATGCACCGTATCATCATTCTGTGCCTGGGGGTCCTCTCAAATTCCAAACATCTTCACTAAATCCCTTCGCTCCCTCTTGCATGCCTGAAGCTTCTGTGCACTCAAGTACAGTGGACAGATTGATGGTTTTAATTTGGAAGGAAAGCGAAGATTTAATTGCAGTTTACACCAGTGAGAGGCATGTATATTGTTCACAAACATGCAGTCAAGCTGCTAAATGCAGAGGATAGAAAATGTTATTCTCCACAAACAGATGCACTAAAGAAACAGAAAAGGTTAACAAGACAGATAGAATATAGAGGTGAGTTTAGGATTGCAGTGGGAAAGGAGAATTTAAACAAAAACATAATCTAATATGGGCAAGTTCACGTTGAAAGTTAACAGAAAAGTTGGTCATGTGATTTTCCTCTCCCAGTCCGGTCTGAAGCCATGTAATTGTTCCAGTATGTAGTGAGCAAACTTGAATTGAAGTGACTCAGGCAGCACACAGCAGGTGGAGAGGTAAAAACAAGGACTCCAGATGCTGGAAACCAGATTCTAGATCAGAGTGGTGCTGGAAAAGCACAGCAGGTCAGGCAGCATCCCAGGAGCAGGAAAATCGACGTTTCGGGCAAAAGCCCTTCATCAGGAATGTGCCTGATGAAGGGCTTTTGCCCGAAACGTTGATTTTCCTGCTCCTCAGATGCTGCGTGACCTGCTGTGCTTTTCCAGCACCACTCTGATCTAGAACACAGCAGGTAGAGAGGAGAGGGTGTACTATTAGGTGAAGGCAGGCCGAAGGAAACATTCTGGCACCCTTAAAACTACAGCAGCAGAATCCCAGCAAAGCAACAAAACTTCATGTGTTGTAGGTTTCCAGTCACACAGCATGGAAACACACCCTTTATCCTACGCTGACCGTGTTCCCAAAACCACCCAGGTCCCACCTGCTTGTGTATGGCCCACATCCCTCCAACCCTTTCCTATTCGTGTACATTACCCAAATGTCTTTTAAGTGTTGTAACTGTATCCGCATCCACCACTTCCTCAGGAACTTCATTTCACACACGAACCACTCTGGAAAAAAAATTGCACCTCATGTCCTTTACAAATCTTTCTCATCTCACCTTAAAAATTTGCCCCTTAGTTTTGAACTCCCCCATGCTATGGAAAGGACCATTGCTATTCACCCTATCCATGCCCCTCGTGATTTTATAAACCTCAATGAGGTCACCACTCAACCTTCTACGCTCCACTGAAAAACGTCTCAACCTATCCAGTCTCTCCTTATAACTCAAACCCTCCAGCCCCGGCAACATTCTGGTAAATCTATTCTGAACCCTTTCCAGTTTAACAATATCCTTCCTATAACAGGGCGACTAGAACTGGACAGAGAAGTTCAGAAGAGGCCTCACCAAAGTCCTGTACAACCTCAACATGACATCCCAACTCCTATATTCAAAGGTCTAAGCAATGAAGGCAAGTGTGCAAGATGCCTTCTTAACCACCCTGTCTACCTGTGACACAAATTTAAAAGAATTGTGTCCCTGAACCCGTAGGTTTGTCTGTTCTACAACACTCCCCAGGGCCCTGTCATTAACTGTATAAGTCTTGCCTTTGGATGTTTTACCAAAATGTAATACCTTGCATTTATCCAAATCAAACTCCATCTGCTGCTCCTCAGCCCATTGGCCCAACCGACCAAGATCACTTTGTCATTTTAGATAATCTTCTACACTGTTCACTATCCCACCAATTTTGGTGCCAACCACAAACCTACTAACCGTGTCCTGTAAATTCTCATCCAAATCATTTATATAAGTGACGAATAAAAGTGGACCCAGTGCCAATCCCCGTGGAACACTGCTGGTCACCGGTCTCCAGACCGTCTCAGAACAGTCAGCAGCTTACACATCTCGGATTGAAGAATTGCAGTTCTCTGTGACCTTCTTATCTTCCTGTACATGCTGCACTCAGTGAATGCTTTTCATTTTTCATTCAAGAGATGTGGGCTTCATTGGCTAGGCCAGCGTTCAATGCCCCATCCCTAGTTGCTCCTTGAGAAAGTGGGGGTGAGCTGCCTTCTTGAACCGCTGCAGTCCATGTGCTGTGGGTAGACCCACAATGTCCCTTAGGGAGGGAACTGTAGGGTCTTGACCCAGCGACACTGAAGGAACAATGATTTCCAAGTCAGAATAGTGAGTGGCTTGGAGGGGAACCTGCAGGGGGTAGCATTCCCATACATCCACACCCCTTGTTCTTCTGGATGGAAGTTGTCGTGGGTTTGGAAGGTGCTGTCTGAGGATCTTCGGTGAATTTTTGCAGTGAGTTCTTGTAGATAGTACACACTGCTGCTACTGAGAGTCAGTGGTGGAGGGAGTGGATGACTGTGGATGTGGTGCCAATCAAGTGGCTGCTTTGTCCTGGATGGTGTCGAGCTTCTTGAGTGTTGTTGGAGCTGCACCCATCCAGGCAAGTGGGGAGTATTCCATCACACTCCTGACTAATGCCTTGTCGATGGTGGACAGGCTTTGTGGATTCAACCAGCCATCCAGCCAAATGAGCTAACTGACCCTTATTGATGTCAAGAGGTCACAGTGGTTACATGATTTTGTTTCTTAGTTTCAATGTCTTGCTCCCTGTATAGTTACGAAAAGTGGAGTCTTTCAGTGAAAGGGCCATTCGTGGTTTATGGAACTTAATAATCTTTCAGGAAACGTATGAACTTTCTCACAAAAGGCCAGGGCAAATTGAACAGCAACTGCTCAGGTACAATTCAGGGTTCCCACTTCTTGCAGGCGTTTGTGTTTTGAGTCCTAATGACTCTGATTTGTTTAAAGAGTAGGCAGTATTGCAAAGTAGTGTTTGTATTTTTCATTTTTTAATTTATGGTCCTCATTAAACGATGGTAAAACCAGAGCAATTATCATTTATCTTAATATATAATTCACTAGATCTTACCGTCATGGTTAGGGACCTAGGGCAGGAGGCCTGGGAATAGAGACAGGTTACAGAACTGCTCGCATGAGGCTCTTGCATCTTATTGAGCAGCTGGCACAGAATAAAACAGCCCACATTTTGACATATGAGGGGAGGTGCTCACTGCCTCATCAACACTCAGGAGGAAGCATGCGAGGAAGATAGCATTACGCTACTTAATGAAGCCTCAGGATGATTTAATGAGCACTCCCTATCAGGCCACTCAGTTCATCAATAATTAACATTCCCTCCCCCTCCACACACACACACACACTCACTCAGACTCCTGATCCTGTACCTGCCTCTTCCCCACAGTGAACTGGGCAAGAACCAACCCCGTTCAGGGAACAAAGGACTACAGATGCTGGAAATCTGGAACAAATAAGTGCTGGAGAAACTCAGCAGATCTGACAGCTTCTGTGGAGAGAGAAAAACACAGAGTGAACATTTTGAGACCCTTCTTCAGAACATGGGGATAAAGTTGGCTTTAGGATTCCTCCAGTAAATAGCTCTCTCTTCCCACATCAGGAGGGGAGGAGAGCCTCCTATCTAACACACGTTGCCCCCTGTCTGGTTGCCCAGCAATTGACTTTGTCTTCTTTATTTTCATTTACTTACTTGCATCCCGATGTAGCATTGTCTCCCCTGAGTTTCAGATCCGAAGTTTTCCCTTTTGTAAAGCATGACAGGTGCCTAATTGAATGATGAATGTCCCTTTATTACTCTGTAATTGAACTGCCAGCCTTTCCATTGGGCTGCAGAATGTTCCACCCTTCATCAGGCACTGCAGGGGTCTCTGTGGCTACCAGCCAGGGCCCCACACTCCATCTGTCTAATCACATTGATCCCCCACTTGCTTCTTTTTTTTAGGAAGGGGGGTTCAAATCATAATAAATTATGCTAATGTGCGTGTATTCTGACAATATGAATTTCCCATTGTGCCCTGCATCTTGCTTGTAAATACTTGCAGTCACTTGCAATCAAGGCCGTTTGAAGCAGCCTGTCTGAGATGAAGATTAATGATTCTTACCTGAGTGACAGAGCAGGGGATTTGGGAGCTCCCAGGGTCATTTATCATCATGTGACAGGTGCCATTCAGTGGCACAACAGCTCCTGCATCACCCAGACGGCGGTTCCATTCCTTTGGCCGTTAAACAAGCACTTTAATAACAACGCAGAATTAAAACTCATTCTCTGGTGCAGGCCTGACAGCTCAGAATAAGAAAATCGATTCCTCACGTGTTCCAGCCCAGCTAAGTGACCAGGGAGGGGGATTGCCTTTAATTTTGTGCTTCACAATGCATTCCAAGTGAGCCCGCATTTGCAAACTAACATCGATTATAATTTGCAAAGATCTTCAACTTTCGTTTCGTTGTGTCGGCAAATTAATGGCCCCGCTTTGAGCCCAGGCGTGAATTTCTTGTTGAGAATGGTCAGGGTGAGTAGCTATCTCACATCAGCAGCATTGTGCATGTTTAAACTATTTCTCTTAATGAATATTGATTCCAAATAAGGAAGGCAAACAAAAGGGACACTCATTTACACACAGAGAAATAAATGTTAGTGACTTTGTGCAAACTGCAGTGACTAGATTGTCAATGTGATGCATGAATGAACTGGACAGTGATTCTGCTCATCAGAAGGCTGCATTGTGCAGATATGACTGACTGATCAGTGTCCTTACTCCTGCTTCCATTCCTCAGCATCCTCTTGTTTCTACATCTCGCATCCTTTCACTTATGTTAAACCTACAATTGCAAAAATAAAGACTGTTCTATTTTAAAAAGGAACATCTACATACTTTTTAGAGTCATAGAGTCATAGAGATGTACAGCACGGAAACAGACCCTTCGGTCCAACCCGTCCATGTTGACCAGATATCCTAAATTAATCTAGTCTCATTTACCAGTATTTGGTCCATTTCCCTCCAAACCCTTCCTATTCATATACCCATCCAGATGCCTTTTAAATGTTGTAATTGTACCAGCCTCCACCACTTCCTCTGGCAGCTCATTCCATACACGCGCTACCTTCTGCATGATAAAGTTGCCCCTTAGATCCCTTTTAAACCTTTCTCCCCTCACCCTAAACCTTTCCCCTCTCACCCTAAACCTTTCCCCTCTCACCCTAAACCTATGCCCTCTACTTTTGGACTCCCCTATCCCAGGGAAAAGACTTTGTCTATTTACCCTATCCATGCCCCTCATGATTTTATAAGCCTCTATAAGGTCACCCCTCAGCCTCCAACGATCCAGGGAAAACAGCCCCAGCCTGTTCAGCCTCTCCTTGTAGCTCCAATCCTGGCAACATCCTTCTAAATATGTTCTGAATCCTTTCAAGTTTCACAACATCCTTCCTACAGCAGGGATACCCAGACTTGAATGCAATATTCCAACAGTGGCCTAACCAATGTCCTGTACAGCTGCAACATGATCTCCTAACTCCTGTACTCAATACTCTGACCAATAGGATTGTTGTTTAATGGCAATTCTATCAAAGTTTCTTGAGTTTTTTTGCAATTTGTGTGTGGTTCAAATACAGAAGAACATCTATTAATCTTCAAAACTCGGTTATTGACATGAAAGTAGGAGGGTGGATTGAGGTGACTGTGAGTCCAAAGCATCTTGCCCATGGAATCATGCTGGAAAGTGCTGGTGACAGTGGAGCTAACAACAACTTGTATTCGCATAGCAGTTTCAATCGAGTAAAGGCAGCTTGTCAAGAGCAACCATAACAAAAATCTAATGATGAGCCACTGAAGGATAAGCAACTGGACATTTGGCCAAAAGATAGGTTGTGACCTGCCTCCAGGTGAGGGTGGCCAATTGCTACTGTTCTAGATGGCATCCCCCAAGGTGGCTCTGCTTCTGGCTGAGGAAGGATGAACTGGCTCCCCTTCATTATTCAGTCCCTCCCCCAGCTGGTTGCAAAAAGGTTACATTAGAAAGGGTCTCGCCTTTCAAGGATGCATTCCCCCAGAACAAACAAATTCATGTCTTAAAAGAAGCCAGTTTAACCAGGCCTTATTGAGTTAAAGAATGCGTGAGATTTAATAGCTACAAAAACATGAGGAAAGATGGTAAATACAATACACATTCATAGGAATAAGAGACAAGCCCAAAAATTAACAGTCACAAAGAAATAATGTAACAAACCGGTATCTGATTTGGCTGTGAATATGGTGTCCAACTGTGAAGGAAAAGCTGAGAGGGATATGTGCCAAATGTAGGCAAATGGGATAAGTTCAGTTTGGGAAACTTGGTCAGTGAGGATGAGTTAGACCAAAGGGTCTGTTTCTGTGCTTTATGACTCTATAACTCCAAGGTGGATAATTTCAGAAGTGTTGATGTTAGCAGTTGACTAGTTGTTTGGAGGTTCTTGGTTCTGCCGTTAGCTGAAAGGAATTTTCTTCACCAATGACTTTGCTGACTCAACTTATTTTCAGCAATCAGAGAGGGAGAGAGAGAGAGAGAGAGAAAGTCTTTTTACCTGCACAGCAGGTCTATTGGAAATTCTGAGCCATCACAGTCCAATTTAATATGGATGATCTTGAATCCCAAGCTAGCGCAGTTACACATCAGAACTCTGGAAGACTAACACACAGAGACCAGAGATGTTAGTTGATTTTGACCCCATTCTTGCATATTCCTAGAAGAGTAAAACACAAACACTTTTTGCAGCAGAGAGCGACGGGAGATGGGCAGAAGTGAAGTCGGAGCACAAAGCCGGTCGGGAAGGTAAGTGATTGTTATTTGAGTGGAGAAGGAACCCTAGACACTACACGTGTAGTGTCTCCCACCCTCCCTCCTCCTCTAACCTAAAAAAAAGGTAAGCTACTTGGTGTTCTTGTTTTGGAGACTAAGTGTAGAGTTATGGCAGCACAGGCAGTGGAATGTTCCTCCTGCAGGATGTTTGAGGTAGGGGTGACCTTCATCAGCAGGAAGTGCAGCCAGCTCCAGCTCCTCATAGACCGCGTTAGGGAACTGGAGCTGGAGTTGGATGAACTGAGAATTATTCGAGAGGCTGAGAGGGTGATAGAAGCTACAGGGACATAGTTATGCCATGGAACAGTGGTAGCTGGGTAACAGTTAGAGGTGGGAAGGGGAGGAAGCAGGCAGTGCAGGGATCCCCTGTGGTCGTTCCCCTCAACAATAAGTATACCACTTTGGATACTGTTGGGGGGGGACGGCCTAGCAGGGGTAATCTGCAGTGACCGAGTCTCTGGCATGAGGTCCGGCTCTGAGGCTCAGAAGGGAAAGGGGGAGAGGAGGAGAGCGCGAGTTATAGGAGACTCTATAGTTAGAGGGACAGATAGGCGGTTCTGTGGACATGGGCGAGACTCTCGGTTGGTTTGTTGCCTCCCGGATGCCAGGGTCTGAGACGTCTCGGACCGTGTCTTCAGAATCCTTAAGGGGGAGGGTGTGCAGCCAGAAGTTGTGGTGCACATTGGCACCAACAACATAGGTAGGAAGAGGGGTGGGGAGGTCATTCAGGAGCTCAGGGAGTTAGGCTGGAAGCTAAAAGCTAGGACGGACAGAGTCGTCATCTCTGGGTTGTTGCCGGTGCCACGTGACACTGAGGCAAGGAATAGGGAGAGAGTGCAGTTGAACACGTGGCTGCAAGGATGGTGTAGGTGGGAGGGCTTCAGGTATTTAGACAATTGGACTGCATTCTGGGGAAGGTGGGGCCTGTACAAGCAGGATGGGTTGCACCTGAACCAGAAGGGCACCAATATCCTGGGGGGGTAGGTTTGCTAGCACTCTTCGGGGGGGGGGGGTTTAAACTAATTTGGCAGGGGGATGGGATCCGGACTTGTAGTCCAGCAAGTAGGCTAGCTGTTTGTCAGGATGTCCAAGAATGTAGGGAGGCTGTGGAGAAGGTAGCACTGACAGGGAATACTTGCGGACACAGAGATGGGCTCAAGTGCGTATACTTCAACGCAAGGAGTATCAGAAATAAGGTGGGTGAACTTAAGGCGTGGATCGGTACTTGGGACTACGATGTTGTGGCCATCACGGAAACGTGGATAGAAGAGGGGCAGGAATGGCTGTTGGAGGTTCCTGGTTACAGATGTTTCAGTAAGATTAGGGGGTGTGGTAAAAAAAGGAAGGGGGTGGCATTGCTAATTAGAAATGGTATAATGGCTGCAGAAAGGCAGTTTGAGGGGGATCTGCCTATGGAGGTAGTATGGGCTGAAGTCAGAAATAGGAAAGGAACAGTCACCTTGTTGGGTGTTTACTATAGGCCCCCCCAATAGCAGCAGAGATGTGGAGAAACAGATTGGGAAACAGATTTTGGAAAGGTGCAGAAGCCACAGGGTCGTAGTCATGGGCGATTTCAACTTCCAAATATTGATTGGAAGCTCTTTAGATCAAGTAGATTGGATGGGGCAGTGTTTGTGCAGTGTGTCCAGGAAGCTTTTCTAACTCAGTAAGTAGATTGTCTGACCAGAGGGGAGGCCATATTGGATTTCGTACTTGGTAACGAACCGGGACAAGTGATGGGCTTGTTAGTGGGTGAGCATTTTGGTGATGGTGACCACAATTCTGTGACTTTCACTTTGGTTATGGAGAGAGATAGGTGCGTGTAACAGGGTAGGTTTTACAATTGGAGGAAGGGTAAATACAATGCTGCAAGACAGGATCTGAGGAGCATAAATTAGGAGCATAGGCTGTCAGGGAAGGATGTCATTGAAATGTAGAACTTTTTCAAGGAACAGATACGACATGTCCTTGATATGTATGTACCTGTCAGGCAGGAAAGAGCTGGTCATGTGAGGGAACCTTGGTTGATGAGGGAGGTTGAATGTCTTGTAAAGAGGAAGAAGGAGGCTTACATAAGGTTGAGGAAACAAGGTTCAGACAGAGCGTTGGAGGGATACAGGATAGCCAGGAGGGAGCTGAAGAAAGGGATTAGGAGAGCTAAGAGAGGGCATAAAAAATCTTTGGCGGGTAGGATCAAGGATAACCCCAAGGCCTTTTATGCGTATGTGAGAAACATGAGAATGATGAGAATGAGGGTAGGTCCGATCAAGGACAGTAGTGGGAGACTGTGTATTGAGTCGGAAGAGATAGGAGAGCTCTTGAATGAGTACTTTTCTTCAGTATTTACAAATGAGAGGGACCGTATTGTTGAAGGGGAGGGTATGAAACGGACTGGTAAGCTAGAGGAGATACTTGTTAGGAAGGAAGATGTGTTGGGCATTTTGAAAAACTTGAGGATAGACAAGTCCCCCGGGCCTGACGGGATATATCCTAGGATTATGTGGGAAGCAAGAGAGGAAGTTGCAGAGTCGTTGGCAATGATCTTTTCATCTTCACTGTCAACGGGTGTGGTACCAGGGGACTGAAGAGTGGCGAATGTTGTGCCCCTGTTCAAAAAAGGGAATAGGGATAACCCCGGGAATTACAGGCTGGTTAGTCTTACTTCGGTGGTAGGCAAAGTAATGGAAAGGGTACTGAGGGATAGGATTTATGAGTATCTGGAAAGACACTGCTTGATTAGGGACAGCCAGCACGGATTTGTGAGGGGTAGGTCTTGCCTTACAAGTCTTATTGAATTCTTTGAGGAGGTGACCAAGCATGTGGATGAGGGTAGAGCAGTGGATGTAGAGTACATGGATTTTAGTAAGGCATTTGATAAGGTTCCCCATGGTAGGTTTATGCGGAAAGTCAGGAGGCATGGAATAGTGGGAAATTTGGCCAGTTGGATAGAGACCTGGCTAACCGGTCGAAGTCAGAGAGTGGTGGTAGATGGTAACTATTCAGCCTGGAGCACAGTTACAAGTGGAGTTTCGCAGGGATCAGTTCTGGGTCCTCTGCTGTTTGTAATTTTTATTAATGACTTGGAAGAGGGAGTAAAAGGGTGGGTCAGTAAATTTGCAGATGATACGAAGATTGGTGGAGTTGTGGATAGTGAGGAGGGCTGTTGTCAGCCGAAAAGGGACTTAGATATGATGCAGAGCTGGGCTGAGGAGTGGCAGATGGAGTTCAACCCTGTCAAGTGTGAGGTTGTCCATTTTGGCAGGACAAATAAGAATGCAGAATACAGGGTTAACGGTAGGGTTCTTAGTAAGGTGGAGGAGCAGAGGGATCTTGGGGTCTATGTTCATAGCTCTTTGAAAGTTGTCACTCAGGTGGATAGAGCTTGTAAGAAGGCCTATGGTGTATTAGCGTTCATTAGCAGAGGGATTGAATTCAAGAGTCGTGAGGTGATGTTGCAGTTGTATAGGACCTTGGTAAGGCCACATTTGGAGTACTGTGTGCAGTTCTGGTCACCTCATTTTAGGAAAGATGTGGAAGCTTTGGAGAGGGTGCAGAGGAGATTTACCAGGATGTTGCCTGGAATGGAGAATAGGTCATACGAGGATAGGTTGAGAGTGCTAGGCTTTTTCTCATTGGAACGGCGAAGGATGAGGGGTGACTTGATAGAGGTTTATAAGATGATCAGGGGAATAGATAGAGTAGACAGTCAGAGACTTTTTCCCCGGATACAACAGTGTGTTACAAGGGTACATAAATTTAAGATGAAGGGTGGAAGGTATAGGGGGGATGTCAGAGGTAGGTTCTTTACCCAGAGAGTGGTGGGGGCATGGAATGCGCTGCCTGTGGGAGTGGCAGAGTCAGAATCATTGGTGACCTTTAAGCGGCAATTGGATAGGTACATGGATAGGTGTTTAAGCTAGGACAAATGTTTGGCACAACATTGTGGGCTGAAGGGCCTGTTCTGTGCTGTATTGTTCTATGTTCGATGTTCTAAATACGTTTTTCACTTAGAATTGCATTTGTTTCATGTCCTGCAGCTGAACCACAGTGCACAGGAAATGATTTTCTGCTGAGAGGGGTAGTCAGGCCTTTATTAGCTCTGTAGCTTCTGAGGAATATATTTTTGAATGGCATCTCTCCTTTTTAAGTTTTGCAGTCTGACGTTCTTTAGGCACAATATTCCTAGAGTACACTGTCAGGACGCAGTCTAATTGCCACAGCAATGACAAGACAGCTGTTCAATTTAAATAGTCAACCATAATTTTGTTGCAGTGTCGCTCTTTTGAAAAAGACATGTTCTCCTCAAGTATTCAGTAAGTTTGTCAGTAATTCGGGATTTATTGCTGTGGCAGTATCTGAAAGGCATTAAGTGGTAGAAAAGTTCTTGGAGGTGAATTCTAAAGAGTAGGTTGCAGGTATTTGCAGGCTAGGAGAAAGTGAGGACTGCAGATGCTGGAGATCAGAGTCAAACAGTGTGGCACTGGAAAAGCACAGCAGGTCAGGCAGCATCCGAGGAGCAGGAGAATCGATGTTTCAGGCATAAGCTATTTGCAGGGTCCAATAGTGGAGGAATTGAGAAGGTGAGATGTGAAAAAAAAGACTGGAATCAGAGAGACACTGAGATCATAGAGAGTTGTGGGGCAGTAGGGGTATACCGCAATAGGGAGGGGTGAGATCAAGAGGGATTTGAACACAAAAATGGGCAAGTTTTTCGCTCATTTAAAACCCCCTCTATTTGCTGTAAATCAAGCCCCACATCTAGCCAAACCCTATCATTTTCATTGGATTGATTCACAAATAAATACTGCAGGAAAAAGTCGGTGAATGATGGTCAGGCATGGAACCATTGCAAACCTTTCCTCCCTCTTGAACCCATACAGATTGAGACCAGTCCACGCGAAAACACCCAATACTGGCTCCTCCACATCATGACCACTGCAGAGATTGAGGAGGTGTTGGTACAGCAATAATCCAGTCACTGGACTGATAATCCAAAAGCCCAGATTCCTGCTCTTGTTGTTGTTCAGAGGACATGAGTTCAAATTGCAGCCTTGAGAGCTAGTTTTGTTTGGTTTCAGTTAAACTCTGCAATTAAAATCTATCCTAATGGTGTCCGTGAAACAACAATGTGGCTGACCAATCCCTTTTGGGATGGGAAATCTCCTAATTTAACCCCGTCTGGCCTACGTATGACCTCAGACCCATAGCAATGTGGTTGACTTACCCTGCCCTCTGGGCAATTAGGGATGGGCTGGCCACATCCTGGGAACAACTAAAAGAAACTAGCTTTTTTATTTTAAACCAATTAGTGCCTCATTTAAATAGGGAGTGGAAATCCATTTATATGCGGGGATTGACAACGTTAAGGCTTCATCCTCTGCTAATTGGCACCAGTAATTCCTACACTCTACTCTTTGTGTAACATCTCCTCTCTGACATGGATAAGTGTGTGATATATTGGGACACGTCAAAGTCTTGGCATCTGGTATGTATTTGTCACACTTCTGAGATTGCTGCTACTCCTCGTGGATTGGCTTTTTGATGGTAAAGGGAAAACGCAGTCGGGCTCTCACAACCTTTCACAGAGGTGCCCGGCCCAACGGAAAATAACTTCTAATTGGCTTCAGGAGTTACACTTGAAAAGGAGCTATATAGAGAAGACAGCCAGACTGACCTCTTGTTGACCCAATATTCTGCTCAGGGCAATCTGCCTCTAATTGACCTCAAGAAGGTACAGCAATTACACTTAGTAACCTGAAAGGGACAAGAAGCTGCTTGATACAGCTGCATGTTATTCTAACAGATAAGTGAGGAGAAAATAGAAAATTGTCACGAAATCCAAGCATTCCAATCACATCTTTTTGAATGAGCCATTGGATATTTATTTCCTAACTCTCCTTCCTGAATGTCCTCATCCTCATTGCTGTTGAATGACCCAATGAAATGCAGTCGGCAGCAAGGTTTGGAGATCTCGTTTTTGAGGAGGTTTTCCTTACGTAGCTGTTTTGAAAGACTATGAGGAGTTTACTGTACCGACAGTGAGACCCAACTCTGGGGCTGGTTCTCCTGGCATTCATCGCAATGTAGGAACCGCAGCCCCCTGAGCCCAAGTCGATATCTCAACAAGATCAGGAGAAGCTGTTCCCATTCATCAAAGGAACAAGAACGAGAGGGACCTAGATTTAAAGTGATGTGCATAAGAAGCAAGGGAGGTGGGAGAAACACTTTCACCCAGTGAGTAGTTAGGGTCTGGAATGCATTGCCTGGTTACATGGTGGAGGCAGGTTCAATTGAGGCATTCAAGAGGGAATTGGATGGTTATTTGCATAGATGGGGTGAGTGGGGATATGGAGAAAAGGCAGGAGATTAGTGCGAGATAATGAGGTTCATTTGAAGAGCCTGTACAGGCACGATGGGCTGGATGGCCTCCTACTACATGTATCAACTCTGTGATTCTATGCAAATGACTTAGCTCTGCCTTTTCCACATGTCCCCCTAACTAAATTCTTGAAATTATAACTTCAGCGAGCATCAGTTGTCATTTGCAGAAGAGAGTTCAACTTCTACCCCAGTGTGCAATGTGGCAAGATGGAGCTCTGTAGAACATAGAACATAGAACAATACAGCACAGAACAGGCCCTTCGGCCCACGATGTTGTGCCGAACATTTGTCCTAGCTTAAGTGCCCATCCATGTACCTATCCAATTGCCGCTTAAAGGTCACCAATGATTCTGACTCTGCCACTCCCACAGGCAGCGCATTCCATGCCCCCACCACTCTCTGGGTAAAGAACCTACCTCTGACATCCCCCCTATACCTTCCACCCTTCATCTTAAATTTATGTACCCTTGTAACACACTGTTGTATCCGGGGAAAAAGTCTCTGACTGTCTACTCTATCTATTCCTCTGATCATCTTATAAACCTCTATCAAGTCACTCCTCATCCTTCGCCATTCCAATGAGAAAAAGCCTAGCACTCTCAACCTATCCTCGTACGACCTATTCTCCGTCTGTGTCTGGTTCTGTTGGTCTGAGTCAAACCTCAACCCTCTGTATTTGTTAGATGGCTCCTTTCTTGGCCAAGCTGCCCTCATGAGTGTTGCCAACACTGGTTGGATACATGTCATCATATGACATCTGCCCTACAATCTCCTTCCATTGGTCACCCGATATGTCTATCATTGTATGGTTCCACCTTCTCACAGCCATTGGACAAGAAACGTAGTCTCTTATTGGATGTTCCTTGAGCCTTATTCTAATAAAATTCACTTCTATCATCAACATTTTTAAATGTAATAAGCTAAAACATCCAAATGCTTTCAGTTTTAATGTCCTCAGTGTTACTTCACTTCGGTCTGCTGTCAGCAGAATAGAACACAGCTAATACAGGAAGCAATAGTGGTGTTATTGCTAGACTATTAAACAGGAAAAAGGTGAGGACTGCAAATGCTGCAGATCAGGTAATGTTCTGGGGACTTGCATTCAAATCCTGCTACAGCAGGTGATGGAGTTAAGACTCTAATGATGATTATTGAAACCAGCGTTGAGGGAAAACCCCGCCTGGTTCATTAATGTCCTTAAGGGAAGGAAGCTGCTGTCCTATATGTGACTCCAGACCCACAGCAATTACTGAACTGGTAGACAATAAGTGCTGGCCTAGCCAGTGTCAGCTCCATCCCCTGGGTGAACAGAAAAAGAACTGAAATTCCTGCAACTTCCAGCGAGCCCCCCTCGAATTGAGATAGTCATGTTTTGAGAGTTTATAAAGCAAGACCTCCATTCCTTTCTCTTGGTCACCAAAGGATGATATATTTTTGCAGTGTGCTCACTGTTGTCACGTGGGGAAAATTAGGCAACTGTTTGTGCACAGCACAATGGTGATATTGCATCTGTTTGTGTCATGTTGATTGGGGGTTAAATATCTTCTATCTCAATGCCATACCCCTTCATTCTCTCTCAACCCCCCCCCCCCCACCCCCTTTTCTGTCTCTCTCCCCATCTCTCCCCCTCCTCTACAACATAGAAACATGGAACTGTACAGCACAGAAACTGGCCTTTCAGCCCATGATGTCAGCCTCTTTCTCTGTCTCTTTCTCACTCCATCACCCCCCCACTTTCTCCTTCTCTCTCTCTCTCTCTCTCTCTCGTCCCCCCCCCCCCCCCCCTCTTTTTCTCTCTCTCCATCTCTCTGTCTCTCCCACTCTCCACCCAGCTTCTAAGTGTAAGCCCAGTTGCTGTTTGACCCTCTACATGCAACAGATAGAATCAGCTCAGCAGTTTCGGGCTCCATAGGATCAGATATATTTATCCTTCAACATATTTGGGATCATTGAGCCCAGCCTGAAACCATACACGCTATCAGTCTTCAAAATCAACATACCTTTAACTTTCATTACACTTTAAACATGCTGCTTAATCAATGCTCCCACTTTATCTTTTATGGTCACATCAGTCTGAGTGAGCAGATGTAGGAATGTCAGAGCTAGATCAGCTTGAGTACCATAAGGACCATTCTCTAAACCTAAAGTCTACTACAGTCACAGTCCCAGCTAAAGTTAGCCTTCAGTTAAACACTCGATGAGTTGTCAAACATATCCTTAAAACAACTACAAATGAGGTTAAACGAGGAGTTGGAAAAGAGGGGTCACCCCCCAGAATCAGGATTGACACTTTGTCTCCTCAGTATCTGACAGCAGCAACAAGATGGCCTGAGCAAGCCACAAAGCCACCCTGGTTCTTATTCACTTATGGGATGTGGACAGCACAGGTTGGGCCCAGTACTTATTGCCCATCCTTAGTTTCCCCTTGAGAAGGTCTAAGTGAGCTGCCTTCATGAACTACTGCAATCCGTGTGCTGTAGGTCGACCCACAATGCCCTTCAAGAGAGAATCCCAGGAACTTACTCCAGCGACACTGAAGGAATGGCGGTAGATTTCCACATCACCATGGTGAGTGATCCACAGGGGAAATTGAAGGTGGTGGTGTTTCCATGCACCTGCTGCCCTTGTTGTGGTCGTGGTTTTGGAAGGTGCTGTCTGAGGACCTTTGATGAGCTTCTGCAGTACATCATGTAGATGGTACACACTGCTGTTACTGAGTGTCAACAGTGGAGGGAGTGGATGCTTGTGGATGTGATGCCAATCAAGCAGGGCTGCTTTGTCCTGGATGGTGTCAATATTCCTGAGTGTTGTTGGAGCTATACCCATCCAGACGAGTGGGGAGTTTTCCATCACACTCCTAACTTGTGCCTTGCAGATGGTGGACAGGCTTTGGAGAGCTAGTCACTGCAGGATTCCCAGGCTCCGACCTACTCTTGTAGCCAATACGATAATGTAGCTGGTCAAGTTGAGTTGCTGGTCAGTGGTAATCTTGAGGGTGTTTAACAGTGGGGAATTTAAACTTCAAACCAAATAAAGCTTGCACCTCAATCCCGAGTTCGACATCCAATGACTTTCTTCATTTGGTACAATTCCTGACTGTCATTAACAACAGTTTAGGACCTTTTTCTGTGCCAGGTGGTTTCAATGATAACTTTCTCGATATCAGACATGCATCTTGATTGATGCTGACCACTGGAAATGAAGCACTTTGTACTGCTGTGGTTGACCATGAATCAAATGGATACTTCCTTTCTGACACTGAGGCCACACAATCTGCAAAACCAGTGGCTGTACACAGTTGCTCCATGCTCCATCCAGGTTCGGAGTGAAGTGCTATCAAACCAGTTCGGAACAGAAAAATAAGCAGAATACGATTTGCAGGAGATTAAACCCTGATGAAAGGAGCAAATGGTGAAACTGTGAAGCAGAAATGAGAACAGTGGTGGAGAAAAGGGGGAGTAAAGAAAAGTTGGTGTGGGGTGGGGGGTAACCATTCTCCTCCTCCTTCCCCTGATTTTGACGATCTGCTATAACCTTGCTGGGCAGCTCGCTCAAACTGAATCCATGGGGATGGTTTTCCCGGACTGGAAAATGAAACCAGAATGGAGCCCAAAAGCCAATTCCCTGGGATTTCCCGCAGCTGACACATTGTTTTTTACGCACACACCTTCCTGGCACTGCCTAGTCCCAATGCTGGGAGCCTTGTTGGGACAGAGTGAGGCCGTAAATGAAATGCCAGCCCCAAGTGGAGCCAGTTTGCCACACCCTTTGCCAAATGAATATGCTTTGCCCTTTAGCTCTGCATGTTATACACAGTCATGGCAGATGTGGTCCTGGGGATGAGTTTAAATTTGCCCCAGTGTCTGTGATTGGAATAACTTCAGTACATATTAACAGCAGGCACAGTAATGATGGCTCACCAAATCTCATTGCACTTTGTCCCATGTCTTTGCAGCCTAGCCACATGCTGAGGTGAATGAAGAGCTGGTTTGGTTGTGAGTATTGCACATGTTAAGGGTTCCAGACTGGCTGGATACTTTTCTCGCTGCGGCCGTTTGGTCTGGACGTGTAGTGCTGAGCTTCCTTTCCGTCCTCTGTGCTAACCTCACATTAACCTCTCCACCCATAGCCTCCAATGAAGCTCAAGTGAAAGCTGAGAAACAGCTTGGCTTTCGATTGGCTGCATTACAACATTCCACTGAATTGAAAATTCCAGATCATCCAACAACCTGCTGTTCCCCCATCTCTCCACCCACCTGTCTTGTGAATGAGAATGGTCTAATTTATCAGGGGTTAACTATCTCTGTGGGTTAGTTGATTTGAAACAGTAAAACACGTTATAAGTTGTGAAACAGACATCACTGCAAAGCGAACTGATCTCAGAGTGATTACCCAGAATGCAGAGTGGTCCCCCGCATGTGCATAGACCTGGGCTGTTACACCAACAGACATCAGAAACGTCAGCATGTGTGGACTGCAAGCTCCTAAGATATAAACTTCCTTTCCCCAGCAGTGTGTCCATTTTGTTATAGACCAGACCAAACCCACTCAAAATATATCCAGGAGGTAGCCTAGACTTTAACTTTTTATTTTCTTTAAAGGCACTGCATTTCAAGTGTGAGTTAATTGGTCCCCCACGTGGCTTTGAGAAAAACATAGTTTATTCTCATAACACAATTAAACTACAAACAAAAAAAGAATTGAAATTCTTTAACTCTATTGAAATACTTAGAAACATAATATTAGTTTAGATTAGATTACTTACAGTGTGGAAATAGGCCCTTCGGCCCAACAAGTCCACACCAACCTGCTGAAGCGCAACACACCCAGACCCATTCCCCTACATTTACCCCTTACCTAACACTACAGGCAATTTAGCATGGTCAATTCACCTAACCTGCACATCTTTGGCCTACGGGAGGAAACCGGAGCACCTGGAGGAAACCCATGCAGACACGGGGAGAATGTGCAAACTCCACACAGTCAGTCGTCTGATGCGGGAATTGAACCCGGGTCTCTGGCGCTGTGAGGCAGCAGTACTAACCACTATTTAACTAGTTTTCATCAACTATTCCAAAATAGCAGCATCTCATAAACACACCCTTAACAAGGACAAATTCAGCGAAACAGATTTTGTTTGTGGGCTATCTTCTCCAGTCCAGGAGAAAGGAACACTAAAAGCAGCAATCTCACAGCACAGAGAGAAAGAGAGCTGCAGCAATAGAGAGAGAGCTGTATCTACCAGCTTCAACCAGCAACTCCAAACCCCAGCTGAAAACAAAACTAAAACCCTGGGTCTGAGTGTCTAACTTAAAAAAAACACTCAGGGAGTTCAAAACTGCTTACCCCCTGCTTTGGAAGCAGATATTCTGGTACTATTGTGTCAACACCTCTCTGCAAGAGAAACAGCACAGACCAAATCTCTCTTAAAGGCACCAGTTCCCCTCCACCACCCCCCAACCCTGCCACAAAGCCTTTGCTGTGGTTACCCCACTGCTGCTTCATCACTCAACTCTCCAATGCACAGCCATTCCCAGAGTCCGGAAGTCATGGGGATACCAATTTTTTTTTAGAATCCTGACAGTGTGGAAACAGCCCTTCAGCCCAACAAGTCCACACTGACCATCCAAAGAGTATCCCACCCAAGCCCATTCCCCATTACTCTACATTTATCCCTGACTAATCCATCTAGTCTACACATCCCTCAACGCTATGTTCTATGTTCTATATGATGCTGCACAACTGGAACTTGACTGAGAAGCAGAGGCAGCTCCAGCCCCTGAACCCCAGCCGGGGGTGGGGGAGGTCACAGAGAGGACAGAGGGTCTCAGCCGACACCCGTTCCTGATGCTGGGTTCCTCACCCCATCAGCTTCCTAATTAAATGACCCCTGACATCAAACACCTCTGGGAAAGATGTTAAATTCCACCTGTTGTAACAGAATGTTTGTTAACCTTGTGTGAAAACACTTGTATAAAACAGTGAAGTCATTTGCCCGCAATTGGATACACAACATTTACTGAATTAGACTAGAGACCAGTCAGTTCCTCTGTCAGAGTAAAATGCAACAGAAGATGTTGTTGAAATGGGATGCAAACTATATCCTCCATGTTGCACGTCATGCAGTCAGCAGAACAATAACGACATATTTCCCTGTGTTAACCACACTGCTGGACTACAAAGGGTCAGTTAGACTCAAAACGTCAGTTCTTTTCTCTCCTTACAGATGCTGCCAGACGTGCTGAGATTTTCCAGCATTTTCTCTGCTGGACTACAGTATTCTGGTGCAATCGTGTAATGGGTAGAGAAGACTTCACCCATCATTCTAACAGAAGTAGGGAGCTTCAATACTGCAGCACTCTTTCAGTGAGACTCAGTGACCGGGGAATCAGGTGGAACATTTCTCTTCACATGCTGGACAGAGACTATCAGCCGAGCAAGTATTCATTGGCCTGAAACATTGACTCGCTTTCTCACTTTGCAGACGCTCCTCGATGAGTGAAGAGTTTCCAGCATTTTCTGTTTTTACTTCAAGTTTCCTACATCCACGGTGTTTTCCCTTAATGTTCCTTAAACATCTTCCTTTTCAGCAGAAACTTTGTAAAGTACTTTGGCAGAAGCAATTATTCTCAAAAATGGCTTTGACCTTATTCCTACCCTCTCTGGGCAGATATGGTATATCCATTCAGAATGACGTCTAATATAATTTGGAAATAATTGATAAATAAAGCAACACCATAAGACATAGGAGCAGAATCAGGCCATTTGATCTATTGAGAGTGTTCCACCATTCAATCGTGGCTTATTTGTTCTATAGAATCCCCACAATGTGGAAACAGGCCATTTGGCCCATCGAAAAGCATCTCACCCAGACCCAATCCCTTACCCTACCCCTGTAACCCTGCATTTCCCATCTAACCTACACAAAATGGACACTATCAGCAATTTAACATGGCCAAACTACTGAACCTGCACATCTTTGGACCGTGGGAGGAAACCGAAGCTCTCTTGAGGAAACCGGAGCTCCCTGGAGGAAACCGGAGGAAACCAGAGCTCTCTGGAGGAAACCAGAGCTCTCTGGAAGAAACTGGAGCACACCAAATGAAACCAGAGCTCCCTGGAGGAAACCAGAGCTCTCCGGAGGAAACCAGAGCTCTCTGGAAGAAACTGGAGCACACCAGATGAAACCAGAGCTCCCTGGAGGAAACCAGAGCTCTCCGGAGGAAACCAGAGCTCTCTGGAAGAAACTGGAGCACACCAGATGAAACCAGAGCTCCCTGGAGGAAACCAGAGCTCTCTGGAGGAAACTGGAGCACACCAAATGAAACCAGAGCTCCCTGGAGGAAACAAGAGCTCACTGGAGGAAACTGGAACTCCCTGGAGGAAACAAGAGCTCACTGGAGGAAACAAGAGCTCACTGGAGGAAACCGGAGCTCACTGGAGGAAACTGGAGCTCACTGGAGGAAACTGGAGCTCACTGGAGGAAACTGGAGCTCTCCGGAGGAAACTGGAGTACACCGAAGAAAACCAGAGCTCTCTGGAGGGAACTGGAGCACACCGGATGAAACCAGAGCTCCCTGGAGGAAACCAGAGCTCCCTGGAGGAAACTGAAGCACCCCGGAGGAAACCAACAGAAACCAGAGCTCCCGGAAGAAACCAGAGCTCCCTGGAAGACAGGGAATTGCTGTGGTCTGTAGCACAAAAGCAGCTGGATCAACATGAGATAGAAACAAATAGAAAGATTGCAACATAGGTCAGACAAAGTGGCTGTGGGGTATGACTGAAGTGAAAGAAAAATGTAGCATGGTGCTGATGGGGTGAATGGCCTGTATTGTACAACCTGGGGATCAATATCTTGTGGTACAGCTCAACTACTTTGATGAAGTCTTTTGGACCACCATGGGAAATGATTTTAAAATCCCAGTTTGGATTTCTAGAATCAGCAGTGATTTTTATGATCATGCTCATGACCAAAAGTCAGTTTAGCTGAAACAGCAGAGGAGACAAACAGTCCAATTGAGTTAGTGTCGGTTTGAGCTAAAATAGTGAAGAAGTTGAACTCTATCTTTTACGCTGTGCTCAATCTGTGCCACCAGCTGAAATTCTGACCTTCTCTTAATAAGACAGCCCAGGAACAGGAGTTTTTGCAGCCCCTCACCCCTGCTCACTCAGTCAGTGAGATCAGAGTGATCTGTGACCCGACTCAGTGCACTCACACTGCACACCCTTTACAGCATCAAATTAAAACTGAGCAAACTTCCCGATTGACAAAGGGAAGGTCGGCTGCAGCAATGCAACTATTCAAAGTGCACTTCTGACCTCGCGAAATGCCTTGTGCGTGCAATGAGTGACTGTGGGAAGGAGTGACACAGCTAGAGAGCAAACTACGAGAGTGTGAAATTACTTGTCAGTTGCAGATTACAGAGAGTGAAGACAAGGAAGTGCACTTCCTGCCTCGTCTGTTTCCTTGTGTGGACTTTCCACTGATATTAAACAGAGCCATGCTGAGAATACAGACACGGTCACATAATTACTCCATCGAATGCAGTGTAAATATAGACAGTTTAGTATCCCTCCTGCGGACACATGTTCCAATAGGAAGACTCTGCCAGCTCTTGCAAAGATTGTCATAATGCTATCTCTCACCATTGTTAGCACTATCTTCACAACACTCCACCTTCTCAATAGTACATAAACAGGTCAGCATGAACTCTGTATTAACACACCACATCAGTCTCTGAACTACCCCATTTCCTGGTGAAATACTGACCACCCTAATGGATCTTTAATACAATCAGTCATTCCTCATGAGCTGTGTGTGTAATTTACCAATGTTTTTGTTTTGTGCTGGCTCAAATGATTTCCCCACTCCCCTCGCTCACTCCCATTTATCTCTGACATAACACGACCCTGAAATGCTTTTCTGAAAAAGTCCCTGAAGTCTGTGTTTGCTCCTTTACAAACAGGAGCAAGGAAGGTCCTTTCACATCAATGTGAGCTCAGTGTCATGAAACTGAGGTTTGATATACTTTACCTGCAAAAAAAAATCTGAACTTGTTAACGATTTGATTTAATTTGATGGATTATTGTCGCAGGTACCGAGAGACAGTGCAAAGTTCTGTTTTGCTTGTTATTCAGGAAGGTCATAAATTCATTAAGTATATCAGGGGAATAAAACAGAATGCAGAGTGATTCCTCTAAAATAAATCCAGATCGTGGAGAAGGAACTGAGTCTACAGAAAGCCCCATACCTCAATCACCCTAGTACTCACTGACCTGCACTGGCAACATCTTGATTTTAAAATACTCTTCCTTGTTGTACGTCCCATCAAGGCGTCCATTGATAATCTCCTCCAAACCCACAACCATCCAAGATACTTTTTAAGAATTCTCCCGTGGGATGTTGGTGACACTGGCAAGGTCAGCCTGTCCCTGATTGCCCCTTGGCTGAGTGATCTGCTCGGCCATTTCAGAGGGGGTTAAAAATCAACCCCATGCTGTGGGTCTGCAGTTACATGTCGGCCTGACCAGGTAACAAGGACAGATTTCCTTCCTTAAATGCATCAAAGAACCGAATTGATAAGTGCAAACTGACCTCGGTAACACGTTCCTCATTAATATTGCTTCACCATTACTGGCTAAGCCTCGAGCTGCCTAGGCACAAGCTCTAGACTTTCCATCCTCCATCTCTCTCTCTCTCTACCTGGCTCCCAACCTCCTTGAAGGGACACCTTGGAACCTACAACTTTAACCAAACTGTTGGTCTTCTAACCAATCAGACTTAACCATTGAGAGCTGGGAGTCACAGTAAGGATACTCGGTAAATCATTTGGGAATGAGATCAGGATTCTGGATTAGAGTGGTGCTGGAAAAGCACAGCAGGTTGGGCAGCATCCGAGGAGCAGGAAAATCGACGTTTCGGGCAAAAGCCCTTCATCAGGAGTAGAGGCAGGGTGCCTGCAGGGTGGAGAGATAAACGAGAGGGGGGTGGGGGGGTGGGGAGAAAGTAGCACAGAGTACGATAGGTGAATGGGGGTGGGGATGGAGGTGATAGGTCAGGGAGGAGGGTGGGGGAAGGTAGCAAAGAGTACAATGGTTGGATGGGAGTGGGAATGAAGGTGATAGGTCAGTGAGGTGGGTGGAGTGGAGAGGTGGAAAGGAAGATAGGCAGGTAGGACAGGTCATGAGGACAATGCTGAGCTGGAAGGTTGGAACTGGGGGGAGGGGAAATGAGGAAACTGGTGAAGTCCACATTGACGCCTTGGGGTTGAAGTGTTCCAAGGTGGGAGAGGAGGTGTTCTTCCTCCAGGCGTCTGGTGGTGAGGGAGCAGCGGTGAAGGAGGCCCAGGACCTCCACGTCCTCGGCAGAGTGGGAGGGGGAGTTGAAATGTTGGGCTACAGGGCAGTGGGGTTGATTGGTGAGGGTGTGCCGGAGATGTTCCCAAAAGCGCTGTGCCAGGAGGTGCCCAGTCTCCCCAATGTAGAGGAGATCGCATCGGAAGCAACGGATAGAATAACTGATATTGGTGGATGTGCAGGTAAAACTTTGAAGTATGTGGAAGGCTCCTTTAGGGCCTTGGATAGAGGTGAGGGAGGAGGTGTGGGCGTAGGTTTTGCAATTCCTGCGGTGGCAGGGGAAAGTGCCAGGATGGGAGGGTGGGTTGTAGGGGGGGGCGTGGACCTAACCAGGTAGTCACGGAGGGAACTGTCTTTGTGGAAGGCGGAAAGGGGCGGGGAGGGAAATATATCCCTGGTGGTGGGGTCTGTTTGGAGGTGGCGGAAATGTCGGTGGATGATTTGGTTTATGCAAAGGTTGGTAGGGTGGAAGGTGAGCACCAGTGGGGTTCTGTCCTTGTTACGATTGGAGGGGTGGGGTCTGAGGGCAGTGGTGTGGGATGTGGACGAGATGCGTTGGAGGGCATCTTTCACCACGTGGGAAGGGAAATTGTGGTCTCTAAAGAAGGAGGCCATTTGGTGTGTTCTGTGGTGGAACTGGTCCTCCTGGGAGCTGATAGGGTGGAGGAATTGGGAATACGGGATGGCATTTTTGCTGGAGGTAGGGTGGGAAGAGGTGTAAACCAGGTAGCTGTGGGAGTTGGTGGGTTTGTAAAAAATGTCAGTGTCAAGTTGGTCGTCATTAATGGAGATGGAGAGGTCCAGGAAGGGGAGGGAGGTGTCAGAGATCGTCTAGGTAAATTTAAAGTCAGGGTGGAATGTATTGGTGAAGTTGATGAATTGCTCAACCTCCTCGCGGGAGCACGAGGTGGCGCCAATGCAGTCATCAATGTAGCGGAGGAAGAGGTGGGGAGTGGTGCCGGTGTAATTACGGAAGATCGACTGTTCTACGTAGCCAACAAAGAGACAGGCATAGCTGGGGTCCATACGTGTGCCCATGGCTACCGCCTTTGGGCTGGAGGAAGTGGGAGGATTTGAAGGAGAAATTGTTAAGGGTGAGGACCAGTTCGGCCAAACGAATGAGAGTGTCGATGGAAGGGTACTGTTGGGGAGGTCAGGAGAGGAAGAAACGGAGGGCTCGGAGGCCCTGGTCATGGTGGATGGAGGTGTAGAGGGATTGGATATCGTTGACTATGTAGAACAGTCCACCGCCCTCATGACCTGTCCTATCTGCCTATCTTCCTTTCCACCTATCCACTCCACCCTCCTCTCTGACCTATCACCTTCATCCCCACCCCATCCACCCATTGTACTCTCTGCTACCTTCCCCCACCCTCCTCTCTGACCTATCACCTTCATCCCCACCTCCATTCACCCATTGTACTCTCTGCTACCTTCCCCCACCCTCCTCTCTGACCTATCACCTCCATCCCCACTCCCATTTACCTTTTGTACTCTATGTTACTTTCTCCCCACCCCTCACCCCCCTCTTATTTATCTCTCCACCCTGCAGGCACCCTGCCTCTATTCCTGATGAAGGGCTTTTTCCTGAAACGTCAATTCTCCTGCTCCTCGGATGCTGCCTGACCTGCTGTGCTTTTCCAGCACCACTCTAATCTAGAATCTGGTTTCCAGCATCTGCAGTCCTTGTTTTTACCTTATAACTTGAGGAGGCTGGGTTCCAATTTCATCAGCTCCAGAGGTTTGTCATAACGTATTAGTACAGGTTTGATTAAAAATACCTGGAAAACATTTTAAATATTTTGAATCATATGGTAGAACAAAATCCCATCGACTCCCAATTCCATCTGCTTATAGTGCACCATGTCAGATAGGGTTTCCTTCTCGAGCATATCTAGAGGTTTAACTGAACTGCTCCATTCAGTCCATGGTCTGGAGATTTTAATAGTCTCTTCCTTGATTATTCACATAACTGAGCTTAAATTTTCTTAGCTTCAAATACTTTGTTCAGGCATCTAATCATAAACATCTGGTCTAGACTTGTCAAACTAATATCCTTGCCCTGACATTACCTACTTTTAGAATAGAATCATCTTAATTGTCACATCAACTCAAAAGTGAAAAGTTTCTAATGTCGCCTCTCGGTGCAATCTTAGGTACAGGGTACCTCGGTATAGATACTTGAAGTGTTGTCACAGAACTGAAATAGTAAAATGAAAATTGACTAACATGGGAATACAGACTTTAAACAATTTAGAATGAAAATAAAAAGTGCCTTCAAAGTACTCGTTATAGTCAGCAGGTTCTCTGAACTGAATCAGAAGCTTTGTAATCCATGGCTGTCTCCTGAACAAAACTTATTTTTTGCTTCTTCTAAACCAAAACCAAACTGTCGGTGTTCATTGCTTCGTCTCTCCAATTGTAAATATCTCATAGCATAAACCAGTTCCCATTTCTACCCTGGGTCACCTGTTCTCTTACACATACTAGTTCAAAATCAATGCTCCAGAAAAACTAATATATTTTCTGATTAAACACATTGTAAACATAGACTAACATCCACATGTCACCTGGTTTGATGATTGTGCAACCTTGGTTTTTGGTATTCTTGTGAATTGTCCTGATGAGTGGAAGATGAAAATGTTTGATCCAATGTGTCTTTTTTTCAGGCATACTCAGGTGTGTCCTACCAAGCAGTTACTTGCACTAATGTTATCCTGAATATTTGTTTCTAGAAGGTTTCCAACTGTCAAAGTTACACTGGCATTAAACAAGAGCATAATGTTTGCAAGGCAAGGATACCCAGGAAGTGCATACCGAAGAAGTCAATCCGGGTGTTCCCAAACAGGAAACTCTGGATGAATCAGGACATACAGAACCTGCTAAAAACCAGGTATGAGGCCTTCAAATCAGGAGACCCACTCAAACATAAGCAATCCAAGTATGACCTTCGCAGAGCCATTAAGACAGCCAAGGACCAATACCGATCCAAACTAGAGATGCAGACAGACACCCAGCGACTATGGCAAGGATTGAATGACATCACAGGTTCTAAAAAGAGACAGTACAAGATAGCAGACGATGACATATCCCTCCCAGCTCGTCTCAGTGCCTTCTATGCTCGCTTTGAGCAGAATTTCGGCAGAGAGGTAACACTTATTCTGACAAGTCCTGATGAACCTATCCCAACAGTCACTGCATCAGAGGCCAGATCAGTTTTCCTTCGTGTGAATCCAAGGAAAGTGATGGGACCAGATGGAGTACCAGGCCGTGCACTCAGAGCATGTGCAGATCAACTGGCAGAGGTCTTCTCGGACATCTTCAACCTCTCCCTGCAGCAGGCCACTGTCCCTGCCTGTTTCAAGAGGACCAACATCGTCCCTGTGCCTAAGAAGGCTCATGCAGTATGTCTCAGTGACTACCACCCAGTGGCCCTAACTTCAGTGGGCATGAAGTGCTATTAATCAGCTCCAGTCTCCCAACTACTCTTGACCCACTCCAATTTGCCTCTCAGACCAACAGATCCATGTCAGATGCCACATCACTTGCCCTTAACTCCTCCCTAGAACATCGTGACACCAAGAGCAGCTACATAAGAATCCTACTCATTGACTACAGTTCAGCCTTCAACACCATTATCTGCTCAAGACTGGTGACTAAACTTAGTGATCTCGGACTAAGCCCAACTCTCTGCAACTGGATCCTCAGTTCCCTGACCCACGGGCCACAATCAGTGAAGATTGGGGACAATATTTCATCCTCATTAACACTCAACACTGGAGCCCCCCAGGGATGTGTACTCATCCCTCTACTGTACTCACTGTATACCCATGACTGTGTCACCAAATACAGACTAATGCCATTTACAAGTTCGCTGATGACATAGTCAGTCGAATCTCAGATGGCAATAAACCAGACTACAGAAGGAAGGTGGGAGACTTGGAAAAATAGAGCACTGAAAACAACCTAGCTCTCAATGCCAGCAAAACCAAGGAACTCATTATTGACTTTTGGCGGGGTGTTACTCATGCCCCCCTCCCTATACAGTAACAGCACATAGGAGGAACGAGTGGAGAGTGTCAAGCTCCTGGGAATGGTCATCCACAACAAGCTTTCTTGGACTCTCCATGTGGACGCACTGGTTACAAAGGCCCAACAATGTCTCTTCTTCCTCAGCCAGCTGAGGAAATTTGGCATGATGGCGAATACACTCGCCAACTTTTATAGGTGCGCCATCGCGAGCATTCTGTCTGGATGTATCACTACCTGGTATGGCAACTGTACCATTCAAGATTGGAGACAGTTACAGAGAGTGGTGAACTCGGCCCGGACAATCACAAAGGCCAACCTCCCATCTATAGAATCCATCTACCAGGCCCACTGTCAAGGAAAGGCCACCAGCATTCTCAAAGATCCATCTCACCCTGGCAATGTTTTTCTACAACCTCTACCATCAGGGAGAAGGTACAGAAGCCTGATTACAGTCGGTTTCGAAACAGTTTCTACCCTACTGTTGTTAGAATACTGAATGGACTCACAAACTCTTAACATTCTCCTGTACCTGTGTTTTTGTTTTTGCCGTTGTTTACCTATTATTCACTTATCTATATCAATTAACTCTCTGATCTGCCTGTATTGCTCACAAGACAAAGCTTTTCACTGTGTCTCGGTACACGGGACAATCAATTCAATTCAATTCAATTCACTTCACCAGCCTTGCAGCAACATTCCTGAATCCAAAGAGATTCTAACTCTGCATTTGGATAAACACAAAGTAATCAGGGAAAAATCAGCATTATTATGTCAAGAAAAATCACGTTTAACCAATTTACTAGAGCCTGTTGAAGGAGTAAGATGCAACTGTGGATAAAGTCAAGATTAGTGTGGTGCTGGAAAAGCACAGCAGGTCAGGCAGCATCCGATGAGCAGGAAAATCAACGTTTCAGGCAAAAGCCCTTCATCAGGAATGTGGGGGGATGGAGCAGGAAGGGGCTGAGAATAAATAGGAGGGTGGGGGTGGTGTTGGGGGGAAGGTAGCTGGGATCGGCACTGTGGATAAAGGAGAGCCTGTAAATGCAGTGTAGTTTGAATTTCAGAAAACATTCAGTAAGGTGCCACATGAAAGGTTATTGCTGAAATAAAAAAAATATTTCCTGAGCCTCTGTAATTTTCATTCACTTCCTTCAATTACCTTGGATGCGTCCTATCCAATCCCTGTGCCTTGTTAAATATAAATAACAACTTTAAGTAACAACTTCAGACCATGAGATATCCATCTTGATGTATATTTCTCCCCAAATCCTAAATTCCATAAATTATTTTCATGTTTTTGTTTTCAGTCAGTGCTGGCCTTTACTCTGCTGTTAACATGTAATCTGTATCTATGCTTTGTTGTTTCGGTATACCCCTAGTACTCCTTTACATTCTCTTCTATTCCATCTGTGATCTCTAATTTCCCTTATCATCTAACCTTTTCCTGACCTTTCCTTCTCTACCTAGGAGAGAGTGAGGACTGCAGATGCTGGAGAGTCAGTGTCGAAAAGTGTGGTCCTGGGAAAGCACAGCAGGTCGGTCAGCATCCAATGAGCAGGAGAGTCAACGTTTCAGTCATAAGCCCTTCATCAGGAATGTGGGGGGAGGGAAGGGGGGATGGGACTGAGAGATAAAGAGGAGGGTGGGAGTGGGGCTGGGGGGGAAGGTAGCTGGGAAAACAATAGGTAGATGCAGGTGGGAGGTGATGGTGATAGGTCAGAGGGGAGGGTATGTCAGATAGGACAAGTAGGACAGGTCAAGAGGGCGGTGCCAAGATGGAGGGTTGGATCTGGGATGAGGTGGGGGTAGAGGAGATGAGGAAACTAGTGAACTTGACATTGATCCCGTGTGGTTGGAGGGTCACAAGGCGGAAGATGAGGTGTTCTTCCTCCAGGCGTCGGGTGGCAAGTCCTGGGTCTCCTCCACCACCAAATCCAAGCCATCCGATGCCTGGAGGAAGAACACGTCATATTCCGCCTTGGGACCCTCCAACCACACGGAATCAATGTCAAGTTCACCAGTTTCCTCATCTCCCCTTCCCCCATCTTATCCCAGATCCAACCCTCCAACACAGCACCACCCTCTTGACCGAACCCACCTGTCCATCTTCCTTCCCACCTATCCACTCGATCCTCCTCTCTGACCTATCACCATCACCCCCCACCTGCATCTACCTATTGCCTTCCCAGCTACCTTCCCCCCACCCCTACCCCCATTTATCTCTCATCCATCTTCCCCTCCCAATCCCCCACATTCCTGATGAAGGGCCTATGCCTGAAATGTCGACCCTCCTGCTCCTCGGATGCTGCCTGACCTGTTGTGCTTTTCCAGCACCACACTTTTCGACTCTTCCCTTCTGTACCATCTGACACCTCCACCCTTTATCAACAGCATAAAACCCACCACACGTCCACCTCTCTCCAGTTCTGAAGAAATGTCACACCCGGATTCAAAACGTTAACTCTGCTTTCTCTCTCCATAGATGCTGGCAGACCTGCTGAGTTTCTCCAGCTGCTCCTGTGTCTATTTCAAATCTTCGGCATCGATGACATTTTGCCTTTTGCGACAGTTTTGAGTGATGTTATTGAGGTGAAAACATACTGTCTTAGCAAGGCCTTGAATATCCAGTCAGAAGCTCATCTCTAGGTCAAATATGACGCTAATCCTGTGACCCAGTGTAAAAGCCGCCTGTGTCTCAATTTTGACACTGCACTGATACGTTTATTTTAACAAAACGGCCAAAGCAATTTGCTATAATTGCATTTTAGCTGATCTCTTCCTTGCTTGAATGGGACTGTATCTATATTCTCCTGTTTATTTAGAATGTGGGTTTAATTAACTGATTATAGACAATGGTGATTTTTTTTTGGTATATTTGACAGAATCAGAAATCACGAAAGATTGGCTCAGTGAATCCTGGAATTGTGCTGAAAAATAATTGATCAAACTGCTTACAAATTCCTCCTTCCACTCATAAATTACATACTGAGACTTCACACATGGTAATTGCCTGACCTTTACTGCTAAGAGACTAGCTAATTAAAGCTGTACGCCTGCACTCGGTGTTTTTTTTATGTGAACTATGAAATTTAGCGATAATTATGCAGTGGGATTGCACTGTTAATATCTTTACAATGGAGAAGAGTGAAATGGTTGTTAATCGAAAGCTGTGATTTCAAACACTGTAGCTCTTCAATGACACACAGGAAACTGATTTCATTTTTAATGGAGTAGGTTATGTCGTTAGAATAAAGTAGTCTCTTTTTTTGAAGTGAAATGTACCAGGTTATATTAGGCAATCAAACTAAGTCGTAGGAGCACTGTAATTAATCTGGTGCGAGAGATGGAGAATCCAAGACTGTGTTTTCTGAACCTGACCACTCTCCATTACTGTGTGAGAACCAGGCTATTCAGCCCTGTGTGCTGCGCCCCCATTCTATACAATCATGGCTGATCTAGTTTCTGCTTCAACTCCACTTTCCTACCTGCTCTCCATAACCCTCCAACCCATTACAATTTTAAAAACCTGGAGAAAAGGAGGACTGCAGATGCTGGAGATCAGAGTCGAGAGTGTGTGGTACAGGAAAAGCACAGCAGGTCAGGCAACTTCCGAGGAGCAGGAGAGTCGATGCTTTGGGCATGAGCCCTTCATCAGGAATCCTGCTTGAAATGTCGATTCTGCTGCTCTTCGGATGCTGCCTGACCTGCTGTACTTTTCCAGCACCACACTCTCGACAATTTAAAAAAACCTGTTTACCTCCTCCTTAAATTTACTCAATGTCCCAGCATCCACCACACTCTGGGGTAATGAATTCAACAGATTCGCCACTCTTTGAGAGATGTGGTTCCTCCTCATCTCTGTTTAAACCTGCTACCCCTTATCCTAAAACAATGACCTCTCATTCTAGATTGTCTCACATGAGGAAACATCCTCCCTTCATCGACATTATCAATCCCCTTGAGCATCGTATACCCCTCTGTTGACAGAGAGCGTTTGCATGTTGTGAGGTTGCGTCTTCCTGGCTGAAGGGTCTGGACTGAGGTGTTGTGGTCTCAGAGTGAAGGTGTCAGTCATTTCAGACTGAGGCCGGGGAAGTGTTCTGCCTTGCAGGGTGGAGCGTCGTCGGGGCTCACTCAGTCCCACTGCACTGTTGCCTTTCACACAGGAGGTTGTGGGTTCAGGTCTCACTGCAGAGGTCTGGGCACAGCACTGAGCTCTGGATTGTGGTTCCAGAGTCAGGTTCTCAAAGACAGGAGGAACCTACAGCTTTACCAATGTGACTTTACAAAGGACAGGGGTTGGAGAAGGAGAACTGTGTACACCGGTTATGGGCAAAATCTACGAAGGGGATCCAACCTTGTGGCAGTCAGTAAGTTAAATATAAAATAAGCCATGAAGCATCTCCCTAGCCCTCATCCTTTACCACTCTCTCACACCCCCCCCCCTCAAAAAAAACATATAATGCCTCATCCACATAGACCCATGTCATCTCATTCCCCAAACAAACTCTCCTGGCCCCATCTTATTTTATTCATTCACAAAATGCAGCTGTCACTGGCTATCTCAGCATTTATTACCCATCCCTAATTGCCCAGAGAGTCCACCCCATTGCTGTGGGTCTGGAGTCACCAGACGAAGTAAGGATGGCAGTTCCCTTCCCTAAAGGGTATTAGTGAACTGGATGGGGCTTACTTACAATTGACAATGATTTCATCGTCATCATTAGACTCTTAACTCCAGACTTCAATTGAATTCCATCTGCTGTGGCAGGATATGAACCCAGGTCCCCAGGACATTACCTGGATTAATAGCCTATAGATAGTAGAACTGGGCTATCACCTCCCTGAAGCTGATGGACTCCCTTGAGGCAACCTATTGGTCACTTAATGGTTAGATTCCCTACAGTGTAGAAACAGGCCCTTCGGCCCAACAAGTCCACACCGACCTTCTGAAGAGTAACCCACCCCCCTCTGACTAATGCACCTAACACTATGGACAATTTAGCATGGCCAATTCACCCAGCCTGCACATCGTTGGACTGTCGGAGAAAACCGTAGCACCCGAAGGAAACCCACGCGCACAATCTGGAGAATGTGCAAACTCCACACAGACAGTCGGCCAAGGCTGGAATTGAAGCTGGGACCCTGGTACTATGAGGCAGCAGTGCTAACCACTGAGCCACTGTGCTGACTCCCCATGACAAACTGCTTTCCTCTACCAATCCCATAGCCCTTTTGCCTCCACGTTAACATAGTGCCACCCCATGCCCTCACACTTTCTTCCCTTATACACATGGCCTTGTGGTATCTTTGCTAGATTGTTAATCCCAAAATCCAGGGAATTTTCTGGGGACCCAGGATGATATCCTGCCATGGCAGTTGGTGAAATTTGAATTTAATAATTAACCTGGAATTAAGAAGGATGTGGTAGCTTTGGAAAGGGTGCAGAGGAGATTTACTAGGATGTTGCCTGGTATGGAAGGAATGTCTTACGAGGAAAGGCTGAGGGCCTTGAGTCTGTTCTCGTTAGAGAGAAGAAGGTTGAGAGGTGACTTAATAGGGACATACAAGATAATCAGAGGGTTAGATAGGGTGGACAGGGAGAGCCTTTTTCCAAGTATGGGGATGGCAAACACAAGGGGACACAACTTTAAAGTGAAGGGAGATAGATATAAGATAGATGTCACAGGTAGTTTTTTTACTCAGAGAGTAGTAAGGGTATGAAATGCTTCCTGAAGAAGGGCTTATGCCCGAAACGTCGATTCTCCTGCTCCTTGGATGCTGCCTGACCTGCTGCGCTTTTCCAGCAACACATTTTTCAGCTCTGATCTCCAGCATCTGCAGTCCTCACTTTCTCTATGAAATGCTTTGCCTGCAACGGTAGTAGATTCACCAAGTTTAAGTGCATTTAAGTCGTCATTGGACAGGCATATGGACGTCCTTGGAATAGTGTAGGTGGGATGGGCTTCAGATTAGTATGACAGGGCGGCACAACATCGAGGGCCAAAGGGCCTGTACTGCGCTGTAATGTTCTCTGTTCTATAAGAGTCTAGTGATGACCATGAATCCAATGCTGATTGTTGGGAAAACCCACTTGGTTCACTCATGTCCTTCAGGGAAGGAAACTGCCATCCTTACCTGGTCTGGCCTACATACAACTCCAGACCCACAGCGATGAGGTTGACTCTCAACTGTCCTTTGGGTTATCAGAGAAGGGAAGTAAATTCTGGTCCAGCCTGCGATTCCATATCCTGTGAAAGAGTTAAAAAATACCATGACAACTCACCAAGTATCCAGGGCAGGCAAACCCCAAGCAGAGACTAAGGAAAATAAAGTTCAAACGGGCTGAATCGCATGTTTTGTTGAGTCCATGTGATTTGTGTCAAGTGTTTTGGAGGGATTCGCACCACTGGCCCTCACCCCTGAAGTCATCCCACCCACCTGAACCTATCCTCAGTGTACCATGTACCATTTGCTGAATAACTTATCACTCTTTGGGTTGGAAGGTGCTCTTCATTTCCTGGGCAGACAGCCGTGGACAAAGGCTATCACCTTGACTTGACAACCAGGACGAAGCGCCCTCTGCGCCAATGAGCAAGGCAAGGGAAAGCTGGGAGCTCAGAGGGAGTGAAGAGCCCAAATGGGATGCAGCCTGGTGCAGTCCATCAGCTGGGAGTGTGTTCCTGAGCAGGCAGTGTCTGTACTGTAGTGTTACAGTGAGAGTTACCGGGCAGCCTGAGATGCAGCATTGAAGCGCAGAAGCATCCTGTCAGTGGATCAGCAACATGGCATTGGGGGGCACAGTGGCTCATTGGTTAGTACTGCTGCCTCACAGCACCTACGAACCAGGTTTGATTCCAGCCTTGGGTGACTGTGTGGAGTTTGTACATTCTCCCTGTATCTGCATGTGTTTCCTCCGAGTTTTATCCTACAGTCCAAAGGTGAGCTGGTTAGATGGATTAGCCATGGGAAATGTCGGATTATAGGGACACAGTTGGGGATTTAGGTTTTCTGGAATGCTCTTTTGAGGGTCAGTTTGGACTCAATGGGCTGAAGGGTTGGCTTCCATATTGTACTGATTCATTGATTCTATGTATCAGGAGGGTTTGTGGAGGCTGGCATATGTCAGATGCCAATTTCCATGGAAGTTGAGTGTGTGTAACTGATGTTGATGGGGGAGAATGCCCTAAGATGTTGGTGCTCAGTGTCCAACATGGCCATCCTTTGGAGCAGGCAGTGACCCTCTCTGACTTCCATGTTGAGAACTCTCAATGCTTAATGTGTTTGGCATTTTTGGTAAAATGGGAATATTAATGAGGCAACTTGCATCATTTATAAGACATTTTAATAAGCAATCATTCTCCGTCATTGTCACCTCATCACTGTGTAGTGAGAACTACACCTCGCTGCTCAGGGAAAGAATAATGGATGGAGTGAGATACTCCTGACCTTGAGAAGGGCCTCACTGGAGTTCCATCTGATTCTGCCTCTGATCTCACTGTCACCCACCTCACTCAATTCCTGTAAGATTTCACCCTACGTGTCCATCACAGACTTCACTAGATTGGAAAAGAAATCACTGATTTATAAAAACATTCTTCCAACTAACTGAAGCCTTATAACAAGAAACATTTTGTTGAAGCTTCTCATCTTGCCTTCATCAGGGCAGTTTGCAAGAATAACAATTCAAGGAGTAAACCAACTTTTGTACAAAATGAGAGGATAGTGCTGATTGGTTGGCAAGTGTGCTGTAATTGATAGAGGTGTGGTCGCCACATTTAAGATGCATCTGGACAGATGCATGAGTAGGTGGGGAGCAGAGGGATGCAGATGCTTAGGAATTGACTGACAGGTTTAGACAGTACATTTGGATCGGCTCAGGCTTGAAGGGCCGAAGGGCCTGTTCCTGGGCTGTAAGTTTTCTTTGTTCTTTGTTCTTTCTGTTGCTATGGAGAATGTACCCATTCATGTCATTTGACAGCTAACTGCCAGTTTGTTTTAAATTTTAACCAGGCAGCTTGATTCTGATTGATCAAGGCATTGCCCTGAGAAGTGACCCAAGTGAATACTTTGTTGAGTTGTAACAGATGGAGTGTGTGTCCATGTTCTTTCTGTTTGCAAAGAACAGGGTGTTTTGCTTTGATTTGCATAGCTTCCAGTACATGCAAGACCATCAAGCTGTGAAGCTAAATAGCTACTGGGATTAACATACATTTATGCCCACATTTAACCATTCCAAATGGTAGCTGGCAGGACTTGCAATGTCCAAGCTTGTTTTTTGGAGTTTGTAGTCTGACACCATGGTACAGTACTGAGGGAGAGCTGCACTGTAGCTAGCACTGTCTTCCACACAAGAAAGTAAGCTGAGACATTGCCTGTTCTTTCACGTGGATATAAATAAACTATTTACAAGAAAAGCAAGTGTTTGTCTAAAACGTCCTGGTGTAACATTTGTCCATAAATCATAAGTATAAAAATGTGTCAAACAAAAACCTGAAATTGCTGGAGGAACTCAGCAGGTCTGGCAGCGTCTGTGGAGAGGGAAACAGAGTTAACATTTCAAGTCTGGTATGACTCTTCTTAAGATGAAAAGCAGATCAACTGGTCACGAACATACTGCCGTTTGTGGAAGTTTGTCATGTACAAATATGCTGTGTCCTACATGATAGCAGTGAATACACTTCAAAAATGGATACCATTGGCTGCACAGTGCTACAGATGTTCTAAGGTTATCAGAGAGTCATGGATTCTCAAATCAATGAGTGTACACGAGACTGAGATTGAAGCAGGCTATTTTGCAGAAGGGTCACTGGTCTCGAAACATTAACTCTGTTCCTCTCTCCACAGATACTGCAATTTCTATTTCTGTTTCAGATTTCCAGCATCCACAGTTCTTTGTTTTATCTGAGATTGATAGACTTGTGGATATTGATTTTAGACATTCACCTGCTCCTCCTTATACCCTAATGTTCTACTAGAATCTGCCCTCACCTTGACACCTGACTAGGCTAAGATAGGTCAAGCTTGACAAGTTGTTGGGTGTAGAACCTCTTTACAATTGGTTGGCTGTAGTGTTCAGAAGGTTGCTGACCTGACTGATGTGCCAGGGGCAGGAACTGGCCACCCATTGGGTGTCTATAATGCTTGCATTGGCAGAAGAAGCAAAACATCTGCAAAGTGCCATTTCCTCAGAGAGTCATTCAACACAGAGTGGACTGCCGTCAGACAGTGAGAATAAAAAGGCATTTCATTGCTTAACGCATCTGAAATATTCAAAAAAACTCTTTATTATCCATTAATTATTAAAACTAGCGAATAAAGTATTTTGAAATATCAGTCTTTAGATTTTCTCTCTTTTTTTAATAAAGCTCTTCAAAATGTAACCCTAACCCTAACCTCACGGCTTATCAGGTCTGATTGGATAGTGGTTGCTCGATGTTATTTGGAACTGCTCTTAAAATTACTTGCAAGGTAATGTGTCATTTATGAGAATTTTTACATCTCCCGGATCCAAGTGCAATTTTCTCACTTCAGCTCATTCAAGGCAAGTGCAGTAATGATTTGTTACAGTCGGTCTCCAGTGCTAAGCAATTGTCTGTGGTAGCAGTCAGGTCTGTGACCTTTTAACCAGTAGGGGGTACACGAAGCATTGGCAACTGAAAATGAGATTGGCCTTGGGAGCCCCTTCGTTACAGCCGTATTACAAAGCTCCACTAAAACAATGGAGATGCATGATGAGGCTCATATTTCACTCCTTTTAGGCTTTCTTTCAGAAGACATGGGGCTCGCGTCCCTTGCTGTAACAACCACGGAACTTCCACCTGTAATCCTGATGTGTGTGCTACATACCCTAACACCAAATCAGGGTCTTACACCTTAAAAGAACTGATCAGCTTTGGCTGCCATTTTGGATGAAAATGGCACATCGGTAAGAAATTAAAAATTGCTGGCAGCATCAGGAAATTTAAGGCACGGATGAACAGGGGAGAAATGGGGGTGAAATAGGACCAAGAAGGGAAACTGGGGGCAAAGTCAAATATTGTGGAAATTAAAGGTAGTAGAAGGGAGAAGTTGAATCCCATAGAAGAAGGCAAATCTTATTTTTAACAGCTTTTAGATTTATTGACAGTGACTTTATCTGTGTTTACAGATTTTCCTCTGGCTCTCTGTCATTGTGGATTGTATGTAAGCTGCATTTCTTGCTACTTTCAATGCAGGACCATCAGATGTTTTCTTTACAGCTGCATCTCCATGAATAATATTTTCTGTTGCCTCTTCTCTCATTGTTAAGCACGTGCATTTGCAAACTAAAATGCTGGCTAACTCACTCAATGTTAAATCTGTTGAACCAGCAGTTTGTACACTCTAAATGTGAACATTTCACAAAGCTCAAATATCTGAGAGAATAACAGCCTGAGAAGCATGATGTTATGAGCTTGATTGTTCTTTTCAACTATGATATGCTCCCTGTTTCCAGACAGGATGGTGCTAATGACAGAACTAAAATCTTCCCTGAAAGTTGTTAATATTGGCAATGGTTCAGTGATAGATATGTGTTGTGTTTCAATTTTGCAAATAGATGATCATGCTATCTTGAAGAGAACAAGAGTGTTTTTACTTGTAATAAATCCATCTGGCCCCTTTTATTTGAAGATCACAAACACCAACATGTTTTCTGAATTATCTTATTAATATCTTGGCCTCCCACCCCTCCCCGCCCCTCAACCACCCACTTACCACTAACTGCCAAATGCCCAGGCTCCTTTTGCTTGTAGCTAGTTAGACAATGTGCATTGTTAAGTGGTTTTGTGGTTAAAGAATGATCTGATGTTGCAAGACCATAGCAAAACTCCACATCCTAAGATCAGATGAAAATAAAGAAATGTCTGGTATTTTGTCACTCACAACCATATTTCACTAACAAAAATTTGGCAATTTCTCTTTTTCAACCTCTCACATTGGTTTGCAGGTGGACCATTTCACAGATTACCTGGAACCAAGGACATATGAGACAAGATATAGGAAAAGACACGTAGAGAAAGATTTATTTAAGGACTCCGTGTGTACCTTTCATCTCAGTCCCTATAACTTGTCACAAAAATGCAATCATCTGTTGATATTAATGTGTGCTTTATAGGTTCAAGTTCTTCAAAGAAACTGTCATAAAAATTAAAGTTTGAGTTTTGGAGGTGTGTTTGCTGTCCCACTTGACCCAACTGAAGATGTGAGCTACAGCTGTGACCCAGAGCTACAAAACTCTTGTGTTTTATCTGTAGGCCAGTGATCACTGTGCTTTCAATATTAATTATAGTTGGTACTGTTACTATTCCAAAGAATCATGCTGGACTCAAAACATTAACTCTGTTTCTCTCTCTGCAGATGCTGCCAGACCTGCTGAGTTTCTCCAGTACTTTCTGCCTTCATTTAACATTTTTTCAAATTTTCAAGGCAACATGCTCGTGAGAGTATCAGGTGCTGGGAGGTATACCTCAATCCCAAACAATTTAATATTGGTCTATTGGCAGGACAGTGATGAGTTGCAGAATCCCCAAAAAGGTTTACTGCAGAATTTTCACTCATCTGTTAAGATGCATTCACTTGATCAGTGCCTTGTTTAAGGTAGTGATAGATAGGTTCTTGATTAGTAAGGGGGTCAAGGGGTTACGGGGAGAAGGCAGGAGAATAGGGTTGAGAAGCATATCAGCCATGATCGAATAGTGGAGCAGACCTGAGGGGCTGAATGGCCTAATTCTGTTCCTGCAATCTCATGGTATTGTGGTCAAATGGAACATTGCCAAGAAAAAATGCAGATAATACCCCTTTTAATTTTTGCATCAATTAATGCTTTGCTTTGATGAAAGTGAATGTAATGGTAGATGGAATTCCACTGGCTTCTCCAGCTGTGCAGATATGAAGGTGTCACTGATCACACTAATGAATCCCCTTTTTTTTATGTTGTAGAAACTCATTTTCCTGACTTTGGGACTCGCTATTTATGTAATGTCCTCACCTTCGATTCTTTCCTGAACGTATAGGGTTACAGTGAATGGTAATGATGGGGAGTGGGCAGCTGGCTTTGAACTCTGCTTGGACCTCCCCCTTTTGTGAGCTTAATGGTCTCTATCTAGATGTAACACCCACTAACCAGCTCCCCATGCCACCTCCAGCCTGCCTGCCAAGGCTGAGATAACCTAGTGAAAACAGCTAGTGGTAAAGGGTAACACTTATGGATGCTTTACTGAAATATGTCCGTCAATTCTCTTCACTAGAAGACAAACAATTATCTTCACTGAAAGATAAAAGAGAAATGTTTAATCTCCGGGCTGGTGTTAGATATGCAGATAAATCATCCTGGATATTCAGGAAACACTGGGACTCATTAATGCTTCAGATCTAACAATTTTTAACCATTCCAATAATTCACTTGTGACACAAATTTCGTTTTATTTTATCAGTGTCCATTTAAATGCAATCTATTCATTACATTGATCAAACTGTGGTCAGCCATCTGGTTTGGTTCATGTCAAATTATCCTTGCTGGTCAAAACAGGCATTATACCAACCGACCTAAAACCTTCAGCTCTATGTGACTCTCAGACAAATTATTAACACAGTTATAAGAGATTTGGAGATCTTTTGGCAAACAATTCTTTCATAAACTCTATGTAGCTAAGTGCCAACTATGGCTCAATGGGCAACACTCTTGCCTGTGAGTCAGAATGCTGTAGATTTAAGTTCTAATCCAGGGCCTGACACTCTAGTGCAATACTGAGGGGGTGTTGTGCTTAATCTGGATTTTAAACCAAGTTATCCCCTCTCAGGCTCATGTAAAACTTCACCTGGTCACTATTTTGAGTGAAAGCAGAGGGGTTCTGTTCCAGGGTCAATATGCATCCCTCAGCCAATAGCACAAAGTGAATGATCTAGTCCTTATCGCATTGTTATTTTATGGGATCAAACTGTGTGCAGTTTGGCTTCCATATTTTCCTCCTTACAAACGCAAATGTGTAATTTAGTTGGTTGTAAAGGGTTTTATGGAAGGCCCCAAGGTATGAAAAGTGCTATATAAATGCAGTTCTTTCTTTCAGTAATATTTTTGCAAATGAAAATGATTAACAGACATGACATCTTCCAATTTGAACTGAACCGTTAACTCTAACTTCTCTTCACAGATGCTGCTAGACCTGCTGAGATTTTTCAGCAATTTCTGTTTTTGTTTCTGATGTACAGCATCTGCAGTTTTTTTGTTTTTATGATATCTTCCATACTGAATGTAGGTTTGCTCGCTGAGCTGCAAGATTCAGTTTCAGATGTTTCATCACCATACTAGGTAACATCATCAGTGAGCCTCTGGTGAAGCCCTGGTGTTAGTGACCCGCTTTCTAGTTACAGTGGAGACTTGATTATCCGAACGAGATGGGCAGGCACTATTTCGTTTGTATAATCAATTATTTGGAAAATCTATTAAATGCCTTTCCTCTGGGGCTCGGAGTTTTAAAGTCTGCTCCCTGTTCTGGAGACTGCAGCAGCACACTGCGTGCAAGGCCCCACCCCCAACACCGCTTCCCCACCACCCCCAGTCCAGCACCGCCCCCCCAAACCAGTCCAACCCCACCCCACCGCCCCCCAATCCCGTCCAACTCCTGCTGCCTGCTCCCCAACCTGGTCCAACCCCGCACTCCAGCACAATGTGTTCGAGTCCAACCCCGCCCCCAACACAGTCCACTGCCAACCTCCGCCCCACCCAGGGCAGCCACATTGTACACCAACAACAAGACTGCTGCAGTTGTCTTTGTGGGGTAAGTCTCCAAATACCACACACAGAGCCACAGCTACACACACACACAACTTATTACAGCAAATGTTTGACAGATTCCACGTTTGTACAGGGGAACCTCGATTATTCGAATACCAATTATCCGAAAATCGAATTATCTGAAGGAGATCTCGAGGTCCAGATAGAAACATTACATCAAAGATGTGTTTCAACAGTGATCGCGTCTTTTGTTTACAGTGATTAAACAGGCACCGTCTCCAAATGACTGACCTCCCACCCTCTCTCTGCCCCACCCTTTCCCTAGAGTTCTAGAGGGGTGTACCCTAAAACCCCCCTTCCCTAGATAATCTCTCCCACATTGTCCTGTGCAGGGCAAATGTGGAACCTGTCAAAAATTTGCAGTAAGAAGTTATGTGTGTGGCTGTGGCTGTGGGTGTGCTATTTGGGGACTTACCCCACAGAGGCAACAGCAGCAGTCTTGTTGTTGGTGTGCAGTCCAGATACCCCCGAGAGGGGTTGGGGGTGGATGCGGGGTGGTCGGCAGAGGGCTGTGTTGGATGTGGGGGCTCGCGCGCTTTGTGCTGGGGGGTTGGTTGGGGTTGGGGGCGGGGTTGGATGGGGTTGGAGGCAGGGGCAGTGTTGTGGGGGCAGGGGCAGAGTAGGACCAGGTTGGGGGGGCCGGGGGAGCGGGGTTGGGAGGACGGGGTAGGACCAGGTTGGGGGGCAGGGGGTGGGATAGGAACAGGTTGGGGGGTGGGGGAGCAGAGTTGGGGGGTGGGGTTGGAGCAGGTTGAGGGAGGGGTTGGATGGGTTTGGAGGCGGGGTAGGACCAGGTTGGGGGGGTGGGGTTGGATGGGGTTGGGGGGTGAGGTAGGACTAGGTTGGGGGGTGGGGTTGGATGGGGTTAGAGGGCAGGGTAGGACCAGGTTGGGGGGGGCGGGGTTGGATGGGGTTGGGGCGGGGTAGGACCAGGTTGGGGGGGGTGGGGTTGGATGGGGTTGGGGGTGGGGTATGACCAGGTTAGGGGGGCGGGGTTGGTTGGGGTTAGAGGGCAGGGTAGGACCAGGTTGAGGGTGTGGGATTGGACGGGTTTGGGGGGTGGTGTAAGGCCAGGTTGGGGGGCGGGGTTGGATGGGGTTGGGGGTGGGGTAGGACCAGGTTGGGGGGGCGGGGTTGGATGGGGTTGGGGGGTGAGGTAGGACCAGTTTGGGGGGTGGGGTTGGATGGGGTTGGGGGGCAGGGTAGGACCAGGTTGGGGGGCGGGGTTGGATGGGGTTGGGGGCAGGGGATCGGGGTTGGGGGGCGGGGTAGGACCAGGTTGGGGGATGGGGGACGGGGTAGGACCAGGTTCGGGGGCGGGCGGCAGGGTTGGATGGGGTTGGGGGGTGGGGTAGGACTGGATTGGGGGAGCGGTGTTGGGGGCAGGGCCTCGTGCGCTGGGTGCTGCTGCCGTCTCCTGAACGGGGAGCAGACTTTAAAAACTCCGAGCCACAGAGGAAAGGCGTTTAATCGATTAACCAAATAATCGATTATCCGAACGAAATAGTGCCCGCCCATCTCGTTCAGATAATCGAATTTCCACTGTATGTGTTTAGGTTTCTTGGGTTGGTGATGTCATTTCCTGTGGTGACATCAGTTCCTGTAGTAATGTAATTTCTTGTTCTTTTTCTCAGAGGGTGATAAATGGGGTGGTAAGTTGATATGTTTGTTGATAGAGTTCTGTTTGGAATACCATGCTTCTAGGAATCCTCGTGCTTGTCTCTGTTTGACTTGTCCTAGGATGGATGTGTTGTCCCAGTTGAAGTGGCGCACATTAAATATACGTCCCTGTGAACAAATTGGGGAAATGCCACTTTATGGTATTTGATGTAAAGCATTGCAGGGATGATTTTAATTTCCGGCAAAGGTGTAGAACAAGTGGTAAATGCTGTGGTTGTTTGTTCTCGCAGAGTGATACTTTAGTTTGTGGTCATTCCAGCTGGTTGGACTATGTATGCTCAGGGTTAGAGCTGTCCTTTCAGACTGTCTGCATGGGACCTACTCACCAGGATAAATTCAAAAGAACTGGATCAGTTGCTTCTGAGTAAGATTGAAAGAAGTTCATCTGTGCTTGATTACTCAGTACACTTGAGGGCAACCTCATTTTACCTTGAGAATCCAGTCTGGGAGAAATTAAACATCAACTTGAAGCAAATGGCTTTTAATTCTTCAAATATTTTAAAGTCTTGCTGGTACACAAGACTCTGCTACTTTTCACAAACTTGCGTCTACTACTAGGAACCATCATGGTTAAACTGGTAGGATTTAGTGTCTCTTTGTATTTTATGTTTAAGTTATGAAATAAATTATTATTAGCATTTTCTTTGCCTGAACAGATACTGCCTAACTGTGCAGGGATTCCTTTGCCTCCTGTTTTAATTCCAGGTTAATGGTTCCACAAGCAGGGAGGAAAAAAATATCATTCAACTGTATTTGACATTATATGGCTATTCAAGGCTGTTTGTCTGACTGAGTGTGAGGAGAAACTCTGTAATCTCACTGGGTAATAACCGCACAAAGAATGAAATACATGGCCATTGCTGTAGAAATACAAGAGGGGAAATTTGCTCTGAATTCCATTCAGCCCTTTGAGATTGCTCTGTCTTTCAACACAAGCATGGCTGATCATCCAACTCGGTGCCCTCCTCCTGCAATTCCCCCATAACTTTGATCTCTTTAACCCTCAGAACTAATCTAGCACCTTCTTAAAAACATTCAGTGTTTTAGCCTCTGCCAGTTTCTGCGGTAGAGAATTCCAGTGGCTTCCCACCCTCTCTGGGTGAAGAGATTTCTCTTCACCAAAGTCCTTAAAGGCCTACCCCATTTCCTTAGACTGTGACCCCTGGTTCTGAACTTCGACAGTCACCAAGAACATACTTCCTGGGTTTACCTTGTCTCGTGCTGCTAGAATCTTTTAGGTCACTTTGAGATGCACCCCATTATTCTTCTAAACTCCAGTGAATCTAGTCTGAATCAATCCAGTCTCTCTTTGTTGGTCAGTCCTGCTATCCTAGGAATCAGGACTTTCGGTTGAGCTTATACTTAGATTGGAAACTAAATCTTCCTGTCTGAAAAACAATGACCGCTGCATGATTTTTCTGGATAATCACTCCTGGTACCTTCTTGTATTTATCATTTCTGTACACTGTACTTGAATAACTTACTGCCACCAGTACTCTGTTATCTTTGCTTTTGTTGTGGTCTGATGCGGCATTTCAAGAAGATGTTTTCTCCGGGGCAATTAAGGATGGATAATAAATGCTGACCTAGCCAGCAATGCCCTCTTCCCGTGAATGAATAAAAAAGAATCTAATAACCACCGTAGAGTATCTCCAGAAGGGACACTGTTCTTTGACAATGAGCGGTTTTTTATGTTGATGATAATAATTCATAGAATCCCCATAGTGTGAAAGCAGGCCATTCAGCCCATCAAGTCCCCACTGCCTGTCTGAAGAGCATTCCACCCAGACCCACCCCATCTCTATAACCCTGCATTTCCCAATGCTAACCCACCTAACCTGCACATCCCTGAACACTTTGGCAATTTAGCACGGCCAATCCACTTAACCTGCACATCTTTGGACTGTGGGAGGAAACCCACACGCAGAGGGAGAAAATGTCAACTCCATACTGTCAGTCGCCCAAGGCTGGAATAGACCTTGGGACCCTGGTGCGGCAGGGCAGTAGTGCTAACCACTGAGCTACCCAAAAAAGCCAATGACTCTCTGCCATGCCTTCTATGAGGCTGGATGGAACTCAGGACATGAGACTGACACACTGCGTGATGTGCTAAGAAGGCATCACTGTAATCCCATTCGGTCAGACACCATTACTAGGAGCTCAGGGAGCTGAGAAAGCTGAAGGGGAGCACCTTCTCTCCAGCCACAGACTCTGTATGACATGAGCATTAACCCCTTCAGAGCCAGCTTCATGGTTAATTGGTGCATTAAGTAATGGATACTGAATAAATAATTAATAATCACTTCAGCAGTACAGCTACTTTAATGTCACAATGAAGGAAAGGAAGGTGACGGTGTCATGGTAATCTGTCCTAATCTAGTAATCCAAAACCCACCTTGTCACATTAATATTCCAGGGACAGGAGTTTGAATACCACCAGGTCAAATAGTGAAACTTGAATTCAATAAAATTTGGAATTAAAAAGCTAGTTTGTTTTTTTTAGTAAATCCCATCTAATTCACGAATGTCCTTTAGAGAGAGAAATCTGCCCCCTTGCTCAGTCTGATCTACATGTAACTCCAGACCCACAGCAATGTGATTGACTTTTCACTTCCCACTGGGCAATAAGTGCTGGCCTAACCAATAATGCCCACATCCCAAGAACACATTTTTTAAAAATCTCCTTTTAACATTGTCTACACTTTAAAAGGTAATGTAATTTATTGTAAAGCATTTGAGAAATCTTGAGGTTATGCAGGGTGCTATCTAAATGCAAGTGATTTCTTTTTCTCTAACAAAACTAACCACTTTAGATGAGAGATACAGAAGGTGATTTAACAGCAACAGAAACTGCTGGAGAAACTCAGCTGTTCTGGCAGTGTCTGTGGAGAGAAAGCAGAGTTAGCGTTTTGAGTCCATGACCCCCTTCTTCACATTTCATAAATACACAGTGTAAATAAATACTGTTTGAAAAAATATCTGGTTTAAGCTGATCATCACAGAGAATGCCAGAGAATCCCTGCCTAAGGAACAATGTTGTGAAACTTGAAAGGGTTCAGAAAAGAGTGGGAAGGATGTTGCCAGGGTTTGAGAATAAGGAGCAGCTGAATAGACTGGGGTTTAGCTCAGTTGGTTGGTGTGTGACACAGAGTAATGCCAACTGTTTGGGTTCAATTCCTTTGCTAGGGAGGACAATCCTTCTGAACCTCTCCCATGGCCTGAGGAGCAGTGATCCTTTGGTTAAGCCAGCACCAATCACCTCCCTCTGATGAGCAGGTTGTCGTATGTGTTGGTAGACTATGGTGACTACTTTAACAATAATGCACGACTCCCAGAATCAGGAAACTATAGCTGAGCCAGGAACACCCCAACCTTTGGGACAGTGAGATAATATTTCAAGAGAAAGAAGTACAGGGAAAGGAGATCTCCAGTATGACCACAACGTTTGGGAACGCTCTCCTTAATTAATGGTGTGTATCAGCAAGAGAAAATGGTATTGCTGTTACAGTGCATATAATTCCCTGACTCCCTCTGACCTACCTAGCCTGAAGTTATGACTGATCATGTCTAATTATAATTTTATTATGAAAATCTGCTTTCTCTCAGTGACTAACATAAAAATATTGTAATGTTTTCTTAATCTGAATTTCACAGTAATAAAAAAGATCATTCATTCATTCATTTATCCATGTGTGCTTAATTTATTGCTGGGCCTCAGTGATTTCGTATAGATAATCTCCCAATGATCTAGTAGGTGGAAGTCAGGTATCATCTCACTTTAGTTTCTCTTGCCTCAGTCGTTACTCTGGATCTAAGACACTCTGGCTGTGGAATAATCACTTGGACAGAAGTCACCAAGTGCTGTAACTCGGGGATAACTTCAATTGAATGAAGAGAGAGAGGTGGCACAAGTCACGGGCACCTTTCAATTGCTTGGGCGTTTGTGCAAATCATTTTATGGCTACCTTTAGTGATGATGGCTGTCGAAATAATAGTCTGTAGTTGAAAGGTCAGGAAAAATATGCAAAAGATTTTGGAGTGTGCCAGACAATAGTGTAACCTTTAGACCACTGAATCATGGAGCTTTACTGATCCTCAAATGAGCTCAGAGGTTAGTAGCAGAGAGTGGATTAATGTGATGTACCTCTGGATTGTTCCTTCCAAAAGATGATAACTGTGATAATTAAACAAGCAGAGAATCATTAATAGTAGAACTCATCTCTATACATATCTGATAGGGAACAGCTTTGGCTTTTTCCTTAATAGAGTCTTAGCTGCAACATGTTTAACCCCTTCTGCTGTCAGTTTCTGAAGGGCAGTGCAACCACAGCTTTGTTTGGGTTTATACCACGGCTGTGATCTGTCCTTCAAAGCTGGCATGTCACTCGAGGGGTGGTGCAAGTGACCTTTCCCCTTTTAGCCAACTTCTATACACAGAAGGTCTGCCCCCAGTAGGGAAATTGCCATTTAATCGTTTATGTTTACTGGGTCAGACTCCCTTCGGTAATTCAAGACCAGAGGAAATAAGGGCCAAGTGTGTGTGCTCTAGACCAGAAATGGTGAAGAAATGGACCCATTCATTTTTCTAGGTTTCATTTTTTTTTCAGAAAAAGGCAATGTATTTGTGATAGTGTAATGTTTTGTTCATTGTGTGGAGCTCCAGTGATTAACAAGCAGCTTTTCAGAATAGTGTAACCATGAACCACAACCCGTGTGTGTAAGAGGAACAAATAGAGATTGTGCTAAAACAATTATCATTTTGTTGCTTAATATGTCAAACAAGAGGTCAAGTACAATTTTTAAGCTGTTTCTCGATGAGGTCGAAGCTTTTGTGACTTGGTTCTTATCCATCAGAGGAAGTGATTTTAGCAATCGCATCTAGCGCTTAGAACTATTGAGGCAAATGGACATTTTGCAATAAGGACAAAGTTCTTCAGTAACAACTTGTATTTTTTTTCAAATCAAACAATTGGTTAGCTTTTTTTTAACTTGTTAATGTTAACTTGTGAACAAACTTTACAATCTTTATTGATCAACATGATGATTCTCAAGCTACCCAAGCAGTTATCTCTTGTACGGTGCACCCACAGGCGAAGAACATTGACTGAGCTTCAACGTTTCACTCAGTAATGTTGCTTTGGTATACTTCACAATTTTCCCCTATCGTCGAGCCGTTTCTGTTGAAGTGACTGCTGTGCTGACAGAGTTTCCCTCTCTCGTGGTTGCACTGACCCAGATGGCCTTTGGCAGTGAAATTTAATACACTCTGCTCCACAGTCAAATCATCAAATTTTCCTGTGTGTATGTTAAGAGTCCTGTAATGTGCCTCTGTTACAAAACAATGGCAGCATAATTGCCTTTGGTGGTAATGACCTAATGGCTGAGTCCTGTTCACTGCAGCTTCTCTGGGCCTATACATTTTGTTATTTGTGTTTTTGACATTGATTGATATAGTTTCTTGATTCAGACGTCGAGTGTATTTGTTTGACTTGTTAACGCTGGCTGCACATTTAACAAAAGACAACTTTGCTTTCTTTCATTTTCTTTCTGTCTTTGCTTGTCTCGTGTTCAAAGACTGAGGGAATGGTTTTTCGGCAAGTCATGAGCGTGCGAGAGGAGCCAGGATGGGGCTTTGAGATGAATGACCAGTTTAGTCAACGATAAATACAAGATACTACCTCAGTCAATGGGCAGCAGCCAGCAGTTAGCAGACTGGTTAAACAGCCCATCACCACATTAAATGCCACCTGGTACTCAAATCAAAGAGAGTGAATGGTATCTCAATGCTTGGTGTCATAGAAACATACAGCATGGAAACAGGCCATTTGGTCCATCTCGTCCATGCCGACCAGATAGCTTAAATTAATCTAGTTCCATTTGCCAGTATTTGGCCCATATCCCTCTAAATCCTTCCTACTCATATACCCATCCAGATGCCTTTTAAATGCTGTAATTGTACCAGCCTCCACCACTTTCTCTGGCAGCTGATTCCACACATGTGCCACCCTCTGTGTGAAAACATTGCCCCTTAGGTTTCTTTAAAATCTAATTCCTCTCACCTTAAATCTGTGCCCTCTAGTTTTGGATTCTCCTACCCTAGGGAAAAGACCTTGCCTGTTCATCCTATCCATGCCCCTCATGAATCTATAAGGTCACCCCTCAGCCTCTGGTGCTCCAGGGAAAACAGCCCCAGTCGATTCAGCCTCTCCCTAAAACTCAAACCCCTAACCCCTGGCAACGTCCTTGTAAATCTTTTCTGAACCCTTTCAAGTTTCACAACACCCTTCCTACAGCATGGAGACCAGAATTGAATGCAGTATTCCAAAAGTGGCTTAACTAATGCCCTGTACAGCCACAACATGACCTCCCAACTCCTATACTCAACACACTGACCAATAAAGGCACACATACCAAATGCCTTCTTCACTATCCTTTCTACCTGCGACTCCACTTTCAAGGAGCTATGAACCTACACTCTAAGGTGTCCCTGTTCAGCCACACTCTCCAGGACCTTATCCGTCCTGCCCTGGTTTGCTTCACCTCATATTCTGCCCTGATAGCCTGGACTGTTTGGGAGTGACCATGGAATGATTTTACTGTGTTTGTGCTGCTGTTTCATCAGACCGTAAGAAGCAGGAAGAGAGGTAGGCCATTCAGCCCATCAGTCTGCTCTGCCATTCAATGAGCTGAAAAAACCCTGTGTCAGCTCAATCATTGAATATATTTAAGCCAGAGGGTGGTGACTCTGTGGAACCCATTGTCTCAGAGGGCTGTGGAGGCCCAGACATTGAGTGTCTTTGAGACAGAGATAGATAGTTTCTTGATTGGTGAGGGGATCAAGGGTAACCGGGAGAAGGCAGGAGAATGGGATTGAGAAACGTATCAGCCATGATCGAATGGTGGAGCAGACTCAGTGGGCCAACTGGCCTAATTCTGCACCTGTATCTCCTGGTCTTATAAATTGAGAACACACACATGGCCTCACTTTAACATCTCATGTTGCCAGCGAGGCATTCAAGAGCACAGCATTCCTGCAATACTCCTCTGGAATGTCAGCTCCTTGCTTGAATTTCTGGGATGGGATTGGAACAACAGGATTGAACTTTTTGAATCGTTAACACTTGGTCCTGAATGTTCTAGCAACAAGCTGCATCATATCATTTGCCACTTGGTCATCGTTCACTCCTGTGAAACTGAAATCATTGGACATACTGCACCCTCATCAGAGGCAGGATTCAGGTGTCTTAGATTTGTGTTAGATTACAAAATACTCAAAGTTCCTTCACTTTCATGCAACTTTCCGTCTGACCGAAATAAATGTTTAATATCCACTGAAGGTCACAAGATTGATTCTTAGACTGAGCTGAGTTCGCTGATCTCAACAAATACAAGGGAAGACTTGAAATACTGAGGCCACTGTTCATTAGAGAGGATTAATGGATGATTTGATAGAAGTAATTTATATTATGAAGTGTTCAAACTGAGTAGCTAGAATCAAGCTGCTTTCAGTGATTGAAGGGTCAAAAACAAAGGGATATAGATTAAATCAAAGAGATTTAGGATGGAAAGCATGTGGGATATGTTACCAAAAGGATTGTAAGATTTCACAAATGAAAGTGGAAGTGGAAACTGGGATAACATTGAAGAATTGTTTAAGTCAGACCCAGAGGAAAGAGAAGTAAATGTGAGAATTTTACATGTTTTTAACATTGATGGGATGTGACTGGGCCAGCATTCCTTGTCCTGTCCCTAGTTGCTTTTTGAGCAGGTGGTGGTGAGCTGCCTTATTGAATCACTGCAGTCTGTGTACTGCAGATCAACCCACAACATTGTCATGGAGGGACTTCCAGGGTTTTGACCCAGCGACACTGAAGGAACGGTGACATATTTCCAAGTCGGGATGGGGAGTGGCTTGGAGGGAAACTTGCGGGGGGGGTGGTGTTCCCATGTATCTGCTGGTCTTGCCCTTCTAGATGGAAGTAGTCGTGGGTTTGGAAGGTGCTGTCTGAGGATCTTTGGTGAATTTCGGCAGTGCATCTTGTAAACAGTATACATTGCTGCGACTGAGTGTCGGTGGTGGAAGGAGTAGATGTTTGTGAATGTGGTGCCAGCCAAATGGGTTGTTTTGTCCTGGATGGTATCAGGCTTCTTAAGTGTTGTTGGAGCTGTCCCCATCCAGGGCAAGAGGGGAGTATTCCATCACACTCCTGACTTGTGACTTGTAGATGCTGGACAGGCTTTGGGGAGTCAGGAGGTGAGTTTCTCACTGCAGTATTCCTAACGTCTGACCTGCTGTCGTAGCCACTGTGTTTATATGGTGAATCCAGTTGAATTTCTGGTAACCCTCAGGATGCTGATCATAGGAGATTCAGTGATGGCAACACCATTGAATGCAAAGGGTTATGGTTAATTTTTCTCTTGTTGGAGATGGTCAGAGCCTGACATTTATGTGGCGTGAATGTTATTTGCTACTTGTCAGCCCAAGCCTGGATATTGTCCAGATCTTGTTACATTTGAACATGGACTGCTTCAGTATCTGAGGAGTGGCAAATGGTGCTAAACATTGTGCAATTATCAGCAAATATTCCACTTCTGACCTGATGCTGGAGGGAAGGTCATTGATGAAGCAGCTGAGGATGGTTGAGCCAATGACACTACCCTGAGGAACTCCTGCAGAGATGTCCTGGAGCTGAGATGCTTGGCTTCCAATAACCACAACCATCTCCCTTATGTCAGGTACGACACCAACCAGCAGAGAGTTTGCCCCCTGATACCCATTGATTCCAGTTTTACTCGGGCTCCTTGATGACACACTTGGTCGAATGCAACCTTGATGTCAAGAGCTGCCTCTCTCCCCTCCCCTCTGGAATTCAGTTCCTTTGTCCATGTTTGAACCCAAGGCTGTAATGAGGTCAGGAGCTGAGTGGCCCTGGCGGTACCTAAACTGGGCATCACTGAACAGGTTATTGCTGAGCAGGTGCTGCTTGATAGCTCTGTTACTGACCCCTTCCATCACTTTACTGATGATTGAGAGTAGACTGATGGGGTGGTAGTTGGCTGAATTGGATTTGTCCTGCTTCTGTGTACAGGACAAACCTGGGCAATTTTTTGCATTGTTGGGTAAGTGCTGTATGTGGCTGTACTGGAACAGCATGACTAGGATTAGGGTGAGGGTTAGGGTGTTACGGTTAGGGTGAGGGTATTAGGGATAGGGTCAGGGTTAGGGTGTTATGGTTGTGGTTAGGGTGTGGGTTAGGTTCAGGATCATGGTTAGGGGATTGGGTTATGGTTTTGTTTAGGGTTAAAGTTAGGGGGTTAGGGTTAGGGTGTAGGTTAGGATCAGGATCATGGTTAAGGATACGGTTATGGTTAAGTTTAGGGTTAGGTCTGATCCCATTGCTTGAATGTTGTCAGAGCCCCATTGCTTTTGGATTATCTGGTGCCTTCAGCCATTTCATATGGTGTGAATGGAATTGGCTGAAGACTATGTCTGCATTGCTGGGTACCTCTGGAGAAGGCCAAAATGGATCATCCATCAGCACTTTTGATGGAAGATTCCTGCGAATGCTTCAGCCTTACCTTTTGTACTGATGTTCCTGGCTCCCCCTTTACTGAAGATGGGGGGATTTGTGGACCCTCCTCGTCTATTATACTGCTTAATGGTTTCCAACTGGATGTTTTCAAGGACTGTGAGATGGGTGCTGTTTACAATGTTCTCCCCTCTCATTGTTATCAAATAAATTAAGAGTTTTATTAATGTAGCAACTTTCATACCTCTAGAGATCTCAAAGTATTTTAAGGTCAGTTAACTACCTGTGAAACACAGTTATTGTTCAAGGTAGCAAGCTCTACTAATGCCACTAGACTTGTAATCCAGAGCCCCATACTAACATTGTGGGGCTATCAGTTTGCATTCCTCCATGGCAGTTGGTAAAATTTGAATCCAATCAAAATCTAGGATAAAATGCTAGTGTAATGACATCATAGCACCATTTTCTGGATTAGTGGTGCTGGAAGAGCACAGCAGTTCAGGCAGCATCCAAGGAGCTTCGAAATCGACGTTTCGGGCAAAAGCCCTTCATCAGGAATAAAGGCAGTGAGCCTGAAGCGTGGAGAGATAAGCTAGAGGAGGGTGGGGGTGGGGAGAAAGTAGCATAGAGTACAATGGGTGAGTGGGGGAGGGGATGAAGGTGATAGGTCAGGGAGGAGAGGGTGGAGTGGATAGGTGGAAAAGGAGATAGGCAGGTCGGACAAGTCTGGACAAGTCATGGGGACAGTGCTGAGCTGGAAGTTTAGAACTAGGGTGAGGTGGGGGAAGGGGAAATGAGGAAACTGTTGAAGTCCACATTGATGCCCCGGGGTTGAAGTGTTCCGAGGCGGAAGATGAGGCGGTCTTCCTCCAGGTGTCTGGTGGTGAGGGAGCGGCGGTGAAGGAGGCCCAGGATCTCCATGTCCTTGGCAGAGTGGGAGGGGGAGTTGAAATGTTGGGCCACATTGCCAATTGTTGTTAAAAACCCATCTGGTTCACTAATGTCCCTCAGGGAAGGAAACTGCCATCATTACCTGGTCTGGCCAACACATTACTCCAGACCCACAGCAATGTGGTTGACTCCTAATTGCCTTCTGGGCAACTTAGGATAGACAATAAATGCTGCCCCAGCCAGTGACACCCACCACATCCCATCAATGAATAAGTTGTTGGATGAGGACAGAAAGCAACATTTTGATGATGATTGGGATTAATGAGCTCATTAGTAGCCATGGCCCTGGCTCAGAATGGTGCTGTGGTAGTGCTCCTCCCTCTGTTCCAGATGGTGTGGGTTGAAGTCCTATCTGCTTCAGAGCTGTATCGTGACTTGAGAGACAGTGACCATCCAAATGCACCTCAGCAAGTAGTAAGCACCAGTAAGAGGTGGGGGAAGGGGAAGAAACTGGTACGTTAAGGGGTGGCATGTAGGGACTTTGCCACCAAAGCTGGGTAAGATGCTATTCCTGATGAAGGGCTTTTGCCTGAAACGTTGATTTTCCTGTTCCTCTGATGCTGCCTAACCTGCTGTGCTTTTCCAGCACCACTCTGATCCAAACTCTCTATCTTCACTGGCAATGCAACAGCACCACACACGACCATAACAAAAGAGTTTAGATTAAGGAGACACTGAGCCCCTCAGGATCAGTTGCAGGTTGAGCAAGGTCTATGGCTTGCTCGGGAGTAGGGAGCATTAAATCAGGTTCTCTTTAACACACTGTCATGCTGATTTCTAACTTCTTACAATGTCCATCTATCTTAGAGAGTGCACCCTTCTGACCAGGAGAGACACTTTGAGTTGGATTTATAACCAGCCTTCAGCATGTTTATCATGTCATGCATGACTTCCCCTACAGCTTTAAAATCAGCAAGATTTTTTTAAAAGCATAAAATGATGAATTGGGGAACAGCTAAAATGAAAAGAAAATGATAGTTTGTGGCCCAGAATGTTGTTGAGAACTGTATTCCTAGCCCAGAGTATTTTACTCAGCAGCGACAGTGTGGTGGCAACTTCTTTGGCAAGTCATCCCAAATCCGAGATCAATATCCTCAGGAAATCTGTTCCATTCCTGCTGGAAAAAATAGTGAAATTTGAGTTCCATAAAATGGGAAACAATTTGGAATCAGAAAGCTAACCCAACTATTGTTGTAACCCATCTGGTTACAACAGGTTTGCTAATGTCCTTTAGGGAAAGAATTCTGCTATCCTTACCTGGTCTGACCTACATGTGGCTTTATACCCACAGCAATGTAGTTGATACCAAACTGACCTTAGGGTAATTAGTGTCAGGCAATAAATGATGATATTGTTGGTGATAGCCACATAGCATGAGCAAATTGATTAAAAAAAAGCCTTTGTGATCATTGTTGCATTGTAACTTTGTCTCAAAATAAACTACTTCCAGCTGATATGGTGACTTGTGATACCGTAGCACAGCCCATCATAGTTAACATTATAGAGTGAATCAGGTATGTCATGTACTCATCCCATTTTAGTTTGAAGAATGACACACCAAGGTGGGATAGTGAATACTGAGTGGGTGCAGCGTGGAATTGTTGATCCAAGGCAAATTGTGTCTGCGTGTATGTGGGAGAGAGCAGGTGAGACTTGAACCCCTGGCTCAGAGGCAGGGACACTACCCCCAACCCACAGAACCCCCTGCCTCCCCCAACCCATGACTGCATTCAAAGTATCTCACTCATTGCCAGCACATCTGCAAAGTCCAATCAGAGAGCTCAGCTGAACTACCAATCAGGGCACTGAAAGTACGACCAATCAGTGCAAGGAAAACCTTAATAAGTTGTTCTGAGAAAATCTCTCACCTTCGAGACAGAGCCTTGGCTGGATGGTGGCTATTACAGCCTCATGTTCATGACCCCAGATGATTTCCTCACTGTCCATGGGAGCCATGGTTTGGGAATATACAGGGATCATTGATTAATATTCCATAATGATCTAATGGTCCAGTTTCCCCTTCATATTGAATTGCAAAGTAACAAGAGGGAGGATCTATATCATAGGGGATGGAGGATTACCAAAAGGGAGGCCTAACTCCCTTATGGGTGGCACGGTGACTCAGTGGTTAGTACTGCTGCCTCATAGCGCCAGGGACCCCAGTTTGGTTCCAGCCTCGGCCTACTGCCTGTGTGGAGTTTGCACATTCTCCCCGTGTCTGTGTGGGTTTCCTCCGGGTGCTCCAGTTTCCTCCCACATTCCAAAAGATGTGCGGGTCAGGTGAATTGGTTATGCTAAATTACCCATAGTGCATTAGTCAGGGGAAAATGAGTCTGCGTGGGTTACTCTTCAGAGGGTGAGTGTGGACATGTTGGGCCGAAGGGCCTGTTTCCACGCTGCTGGGAATCTAATCTAACAAACATAAAATGTGTCAATGTAAACAGAAGGGTACACAGCAAAATTCCCTCTCTACCATTGGAGGAAAAAACTGATTTAATTTATTGTAGTCACATGGACCTAACTACAGTGAAAAGGTTTGGTTTGTGAGCAGTATCAGAGCTAACTGGGACATACAGATCATAGGGTGCTTAGACAGAGTGAGGCATAGAGTTACAGCTGTACAGGAAGTACATAAAGCAAGCTCACCATTAGATTTGAAGTTAGAGAGGTCCGTTCAGCAGTCAAATAGCAGCAGTGTGTGTATGGAATGAGCTGCCAGAGGAAGTGGTGGAGGCTAGTACAGTTACAACATTTAAAAGGCACCTGGATGGGTACATGAATAGGAAGGGTTTGGAGGGATATGGGCCAGGTGCAGGCAAACAGGACTAGATTAGTTTAGGATATCTGGTTGGCATGGACAGGTTGGACCGAAGGATCTGTTTCCATGTTGTACGTTCCTATGATTCTGTGACTCTCAGCTGTTCTTGAACCTATTGGTGCATGTGTTCAAGCTTCCATATCTTCCATATTTCCTACCTGATGCAAGAGGTTTCGGGAAACATAAGGGAGGGAAAGGTTGCCTATGTTCAAAGTAAGTTCTGGTATTGCAGAGCTGCAGGAGAATTAACAAGATGTGAAGAGAAGTCGTGGTAAGATGATTAGGTTTCTTTCTGTTCCCATGAACTCTGCTGCTGAGGTTTAACTGTCTAGTCATTCTTTCTATCACTGGCTAGCTGACACCTCACTGGTTCCAGGGGTGTCTGGTGGTGTCTGCTGCCTGTCTCCTGCCCATACCTCTGGGTGGGCAGACCAGTGGCCATTTCTCCAAGGAGCCCAGTTTCTGCCAAATATTGAAACTGATGTGCAACTCAAAGCCACCTCTTCCCCAAAACTCAATTTATCATCTCAGCAAGTGCAAATTCAGTCGGATATTTCCCTGAGCACATTTGACCACGCTAAGAGTTTGTTAAACTTTGTTTGACCCAATTATTTTTATAGTTTCATGATCATTATCATGATTTATAATAATGTGATTTGGGAACAAACAGATGGCATGATTAAAACTCTGGAATCTCCTGGGCTTTGCACACTGCAGCACGTTAGCACACTCCAACAGTGTACAGCACCTAGAATCTGAGAATGCTAATAGCACAGGGGGTGGCCATTCTACCCCACAAGTGCATGCCAGCTCTCTGTAAGAACAATTCAATTGGTCACAGTGCCCCAATCTTCATTGCAATTTGTTTTTAGGTGCATATCTAATTCCTGTTTCAAAACCGCCATCCACAAAACTCAGGCTCCAGGGATCACTCACCACTTAAAACTTGTTTTTCTATATGTTGCCTTGGATCCTTTGGGCACTCATTGGAAACCTGTATTCGACTGGTTCATGGGTTTTCTGCCAGTAGCACGGTGGCACATTGGTTAGCACTGCTGCCTCACAGCGCCAGAGACCCGGGTTCAATTCCCGACTCGGGTGACTGTCTGTGTGGAGATTGCACGTTCTCCCCGTGTCTGCGTGGGTTTTCTCCAGGTGCTCTGGTTTCCTCCCACAGTCCAAAGATGTGCAGGTCAGGTGAATTGACCAAGCTAAATTGCCCATAGTGTTAGGTAAAGGGGTAAATGTAGGGTAATGGGTGGGTTGCGCGTCGGTGTGGACTGGTTGGGCCGAAGGGCCTGTTTCCACACTGTAAGCAATCTAATCTAGCAGCCATGGTTCCCAATTCTGTCCTGACCTCTCGTGATTCTGAACAGATCTGTCAGTTCTCCTCTAAACCTTCTCTTCTGTAAGCTCCCAGACTGCATGGGAAAACCATGTGAATCCCTACAGTGTGGGAGCAAGCCATTCTGCCCATCAGCTCCACACTGACCCTCCAAAGGCCATACCCCCCATACCTATGCCCACACCCTATCCCTGTAACCCTGTGTTTCCCATGACTAACCCACCCAGGCTACACATCCCTGGAAGCTACAGGGCAATTTAGCATGGCTAGTCCACCCCCACCTGCGCATCTTTGGACTGTGGGAGGAAACTGGAGCACCCGGAGGAAACCCACACAGACACGGGGAGAATGGGCAAACACCACACAGATAGTGCCGGAGGTTGGAATCGAACCTGGAATCAAACCAGAAGGCCAGTAATTGAAAACCCAAATCTCCTGGTCTGGCTGAAGGGCTTTTGACTGAAAGGTCGATTCTCCTGCTCCTCGAATGCTGCCTGACCTGCTGTGCTTTTCCAGCACCACACTCTTGTCTCTGATCTCCAGCATCTGCAGTCCTCACTTTCTCCTGGTCAATAGACTAACCTTTGCAATGCGCATTGTAAGAGCTCTGCAAACCACCATCAGTGAAAATCAAATGCCGAACCAAGTCTGATGGATTGGAAATTATGATAACATAATTTTTTTTTGCCAGTATAATGAGGCAGCGTTGCTTTTATGTATTGAACAAAGTCTTGTGAGTTTATTCTTGATATCGGAGTGGTTTGCAGTTGACATATCTGACCATCAATAATTGACTGTGAATTTCCTCTTAAGTACATAACCTTGACAAGTGTGTTAATTATCATGGCAGATAGCTTCTTTACAAAATAGAAATACTATATCCGCTGACTGCTTCAAAATGCTGACAAGGTGGCAGGCTATCTATCAGGGCTTACTACAGCCAGCCACAAAGTTACATGATATTCTGCTTTGAGCCCGCCCTGTATACCATAGGTCTGATTGATCAGGATGAAGCCTCAAACAGTTACAGAAAGCGAAACACTTGGACAGCATCCTAGATGAGTTTGATCTAATGGAAACATTGTTAATCGCTGTGTTTAATTAACATGCCTTATTAGGTGTAAACCTGCCAAATGGGAGTATTGATAATGACGTGGCTAAGGGATGTTAATTGTAATGACACCAGTCTTCCGTTTGTTTATCCCCCAGTGCTGCATGTCATCAGAGCTGTGGGATATTAAATGACCCCCTGTGATAGATGAAGTTTTGAACATACATATTTATTTGTGACTGTTTAACTCATTGCAGCAATCAATCATGAGGGGTTTATGTATTTAAATATGTTGTCACGATTTCAGTATACTCAGTGAATCTAATAGATGCAGCTACCCTCCTTGTGTTGTTAAATAGGGTGGGTTAACAGATTGTTCCTCACATGTGGGTAACATGGACTGGCTGGGCCGAATGGCCTGATTCCTTGTTGTAACCTGGTGCTTTGTATACTCCTTAAGAAATAACAAAAAGACGCACAGAATTGTCAGCAGATAATATGGGTGAGCTAACGTGCAGTTTCAAACAGGATTCCATGTATAACATCGGGCTGTAACTGGACACTGCAGGTCTTTTACTGTTGATGGACCCACTGCCTGAAGGTCAGTCTGATAGGTTTCCTTATTAATTGTACAGTCATTGATGGGGCTTGGTTAGCTCAGTTGGCTGGCCTACTGATTTGTGAGGCCAACAGTGTGGGTTCCACTCCCAGACAGACTGAGGTTACCATGAAGGACTCTCCTTCTCAACCTCAGGCACGGTGACCGTCCGGTTAAACCACCATCAATATCTCTCTAGTCAGAGAGAGCGGCCATGAGGCCTGATAAGACTACAATAACTTTCCCTTTACAATAATCAAGAATTTGATAGCGTTCAGGCTATGGTCCCTTAACTAAGGGACCATTATTGCTGTCACATCCAGGGAGCACATTGACACCTTGGATTTGGAGATGAGAGTCTGTAATCTGCATCACTGTAAGTCTGCAAATGTTATGTTCCAGTTCTGTCCTTCACCACCTGGCAACCTGCTCAACACATTTAAACACCAACCAGTCTCCTTAGAGCCTTTTGTTAAATTCCAAAATTGGTGAGTTGGTTTCCAAATATGCTCGCAGGTTTAGAGGATCTTACCCCCTCACATGGATCTTTTGTCAGTTATCTTAAACAACTCTCCTGGTACTGGAAACTATTTTTCCTGACTTCACTCTATCATTGTCTTCTTAAGTTTGTACATGTTGAATAAACAGCACCTTAACCTTCTTGTTTCATTATCTGCTCATGTGGATTCTTTGTCACTTGATACTAGCTCAGTTCAGACTCTCTGGTAATTGCTATACTATGTCCGGAACGAGGGTTCACGGTTTAAGGATAAATTTTGGTCTGAAGTGAGGAGAAATGGCTGCCCCCAGAGAACAGGGAACCTATAGAATTGTCTGCCACAGAAAGCGGTTGAGGGCAAATCATTGAATGATTCCAAGAAGGAGTTAGATCTTAGGCTAAAGGGATCAAATGGAATGGGGAGAAAGTGGGAGTGGGGGATTGAGTTTGATGATCAGGTTGAATGGTGGAGCAGGCAGGGGCGAGTGTGGAGTGCGAGCGGGGGTGTGGAGGTAACAGGGAGGTGGGGTGGCTACAGCAGGACAAATGTCAGGAGTGGGTGCAGGGATTCATGGCAGGGGGGTGGAGGGTTTCAGAATGGGTTGGAAGCCTGCACTGAGAATGGGAGATGTCCAAGTTGGGGAAGGATGGATACCTGCAACAGGAGCCAGCCTTCTCTCCACCTGGGACCGATAGGAAGCCTGGAGGAAGATTGGGAAGCCTACAGAGGAAGTGGGAGAGAGGAGGAAAGTCGCTGAAGAAAATAAAATATCTTTTTATTCTGCCTCGCAAGTTAATTTACACCCAGTAGGCATGATCTTAGACAGGCAGCTGCTTCCTGTCACTTGAGAAAGTCAACAGTTTTCTGCTCTTTGGCAATCAAGAGGTTCTGTCCAAATGGGAGCTCAACTTTTCATTAAAACCATCACCACACTTCTCTGCTCAGAGAGGAATGTCCCTATAACCAATGACCTTCACCTTGTAGACAAGTAAAATGACCATAATCCATTTGGACAACAGGACTGACAAAGGTTTAACCTGGGGGTCATCGTGCCTTGGATGAGGGGAGAGGTTGAGAAGGAGAGTCCTTCGTCGTGCTCTCAGCCGAGATGGGAATTGAATCCACACTTTTGGTACCATTCCATATTGTAAACCAGCCATCCAGCCAACTGACCCCCAGTCATTCCTGGCAGTCCCTGTTTAAGACCTTGATGTTCTTCCTAAAGCTTAGCTGCCAGAATGGGATGCAGTACATTAGCTGATAGCTTAGCAGTAACATATAACAGGTTAGCATAATTTTTATGCTTTCCTGCTCCTTTGAAAGATTATTCAATGTGAATTCCCAAGCCCCTTTTTCCAAAACCCTTGTTAAAACTGAACTGTTTAATTTAAATAACCTTTACAGATTGGAACTCCTCTTCATAGTTTAGTTGGTAGTTTTCAATGTTAAATAAGTAAAATAGCTTCTCTATTCTTTCATAGGATTTGGACATCATTGGCAAGGCCAGGATTTGTTACCCATCCCTAATTGCCCTGGAACTGAGTGATTTGCTGAGCCATTTCAGAGGGCAGTTAACGGTAAACCACATTGCTGCGGGTCTGGACTCACATGTTGGCCAGACTGAGCAAGGATGGCAGACTTCCTTCCCTAAAGGACATGAGTGAACCAGATGGGTGTTTTTAGATGTTTATTCAGGGAATCTGGGTGTCACTGGCTGGCCTAGCGTTTTATTCCCCATCCTTAATTGAGCTTGTGAAGGTGATGATGCTTCCGTCCTTGGGCTGTAGGTAGACCCACAATGCCCTGAGGGAGGGAATTCCAGGACATTGACCCAGTAAGAGTGAGGGAACAGCGATATATTTCCCAGTCAGGATGGTGAGTGACTTGGAGGGGAACTTGCAGGGCGTGGTGTTCCCACATATCTACTCCTCTTAATGAGCACAGGTTTGGAAAGTATGAAGGAACCTTGGAGAATTTCTACAGTGAGGTTTATTATAACCATCATTTCTCTGCTCAGAGAAGAATCCCAGCTTTTCCAGTCTCGTCCTATAACTGATTACCTCTTTCTTTTCGAGATGATAAAAATGTCATAGTCCTCTGGACCATAGGTCTGCTTTCTCATTAGACAGAGAGACAACTGGCCAGGATTTACCTGATGATAGCTTCAAGAATCTTTATATTCCAAATTTGTTCAGGGGATGGAAGTTCTTCCAGCTGCTATGATGGGGTTCCTGGTTCAGTCACATTACCATTCTGCCACCGTCCAACCCCATTAATATTTGATACAGAAACCTCCTCGGCTCCCTCCCTTTTACTAATTATAAAACTAAAGGTTAGTGCCATTTAATCATTGCACCTTGACTCATTCTTTTGATCTCAAAGAACAAAGAACAGGAGAGCACAAGAACAGGCTCTTCAGCCCTCCAGGCCTGCACCATCACATTTTGCCCCTCCATACTAAACCTGTCTTCACTTACAGGATCCGTCTCCTTCTCTTCCCTTCCTGTTCCTGTCTTCGTACAGGTGCTTCTTGAATGCTGCTATTGTGACTACTCCCCCACCTCCTCTGGCAGCGTGTCCTAAGCACTCACCACTATTGTGTGAAAAACCTGTCTCACACATCTCTTTTAACCTTCCTCCCGCCACCTTGAATCTGTGTCCCCTAGTAATTGATTTCTCCACTGTGGGAGAAAGCTTCACACTTTCCACTCTATCCAAGCCATTCACAATTGTATCAAACTATTGCTTTATTCAGCCTAGTCCCCTTGTGTCCTGAGCAATGTCCCATCACTCTTCATCCATTTAACTCACTGGTAGGTAGAACTTCTTGAAGATTCATTTGTAGTATTGAACTTTTAAAATTTATTTCCTTTGTTACAACAAGGCAGTGAACCCCTTCTGCTAATTAAACCAAACACCCAGAAAAGCTCATCTCACCTCATAATCTGTTAAACTATGAGTGACAGTGAATTCCCAAATTCCACTTTTTAAGGAAAATAATATCAATTTATTCCTTAACTCTGAAAGTGAACATTAAACAACAACTATTCACAATTCTAAACCCCCCCTTTTTCTTAACCACAAATTATCTGCTGCTCTATAACAATATACTGTTCCAATAAAAAACACTTATTAAAATTACAGCATCTTAACTTCAAAACCACACAGTGGCTGTCATCTCTGGTGTTTGTCTTCTTCTGACTCAACCCCTCCTTGGGTTCTCTTCTTTCTTTTACTGTGAAAATGTTTCATGTGAAATGGGTACCATTGATACAGAGAGTTTTTGAATGGCAGTCTTTCTCAATGGCAGTTGCTTTGTCTGACTAGCAAAATGCCTTTTTGTTTTTATATACTCCCAATATCAGACTGTCTCATTGGTTCAACGTTGGTAAATAAATAAATTCAAACTCAGTTGGGTTTTAATATCCTGAGCATAATTTAAACTGATTGGTTAAATTCAAATTGCTGTCAAAACAGCAACCAACTCAGGTATCCATTTCACAGCCAAATGTTACATATTTTCAATTTTCCAATCCTCTCTGAGGCTGCTAGTTAGTCATATGACTTTAAAACTTTGGTAAGGCCAGTACCAAACTCAATTATTCCTTTTGAATGGGAGAGTATTTTCTCTGGTGGGTGTTGAGTTTCTTTGAAAAGTAACCAAATGGCCGTTCAATTCCATCATCATCTTCCTGTAGCAGTACAGCTCCAATTGCTATGTCGCTAGCATCGATTGCAACTTTGAAGGGTTTCAAAAACGTTTGTGGAGCTAAAACTGGGTGCAGTGGTTAATACCACTTTCAAGTTGTCAAATGCCTCCTGGCATTGTTCTGCCTACCGAAATTTTGTGTTCCTCTTCAGTAAATCTGTTAGCGGTGCCACTCCCCTGCTGAGGTTTGGAACAAACTTTGCAGTAGGGTGGCATGGAGTCTCCATGGTTATCACTGCTGCCTCACAGCGCCAGGGACCCGGATTCAATTCCAACCTCGGTGGAGTGTCTGTGTGGAGTTTGCACATTCTCCCCATGTCAGCGTGGGTTTCCTCTGGGTACTCTGGTTTCCTCGCACAATTCAAAGATGTATGGGTTCGGTGAATTGGCCATGCTAAATTGCCCATAGTGTTCAGGGATGTGTAGGTTAGGGGCATTAGTCAGGAGAAATGCAAAGTAATAGGGTAGGGGAATAGGTTACTCTTCGGAGGGTCAATGTGGACCTGTTGGACCGAATGGCCTGTTTCCACACTGTTGGGACTCTATGAAGTAAGGTCGAATCTGCTTAGTCCCAGAAATGAAAATACCTCTTTCTTCGAGGTTGGTCGTGAAAATTCCTCAATGGCTTCGTCTTTGTGTTCCTTGGGGTCAACCTTCCATGGCCGATGTTATGTCCCAAGAACATCACCTCTGCCTTCACAAATTCTGTTTTCTTTAAGTTGATCACCAGGTTTGCTTCTCTTTATTGTTCAAAGAGCTCTGCCAACTGTACCATGTGATCTTTCCATGGCTTGCTAAAGATCACTACATCATCCAAATACACAGTGCGGTTTGTTAACCCAACCACAACTCTGTTCATGAGTCTTTGGAATGTGGCGGGTATGTTCTTCATTCCAAAGGACATCACTTTGAATTGGTACAAACCATTTGGGGTTACAAACGCAGAAATCTCTTTCACTTTCTCGGATAAAGGTGCCTGCCAATAACCATGCAGTAAGCCCAACTTTATGATGTAACTGGCTTGTCCAACTTTCTCTGTACAGTCCTCCAATCTTGGTATTGGGTATGAATCTGATTTTGTTACAGCATTGACCTTCCAATAGTCCACACAAAATCATTGAGTTCCATCAGGTTTGGGAATTAACACCATTGGCAAACTCCACTCAATCTGATTCGGTTCCATGCTTTCTTCATTGAGCATCACATTCACGTCCTTCTGGATCTGTGTGGCTTTGAGAGGATTAAGTCTGTATGGGTGTTGTTTTATTGGAACAGCATTCCCTATTTCTACCTCGTGTACAATAGCAGTAGTCTTCCCCATCTTATTCCTGCATTTGTCCTCATACTGCTACAACAAACCTTTCAACTGAGTTCTTTGCTCCTGAGGCAGATAGTTCACTTAACTATCACACTCCTCAAGGACTTCCTCATTATTTAATGCATTTTGAGGTACATCACACTCCACACCCTCTGGATTTGATTCCTCACTCTGCAGGGCGGTAACTAACACCTGTTTCTCCAGTTCCCTCTCTCTATTATAATCAAGTTTGAACATAGTCACATGACATACTCTATACAGTGTTTTTCCTATCTAGTATCTTTACCAAATTTTTTTTCTCAATTTGATAGGGACCACCAAAAATGGTTTTGAAAGGATCTCCTACCACTGAGAATAATACTATTATGTCATCCCCATGGGAAGATGTCCAAATTTCAGAGTTTTTATCAGCCACCTGCTTCATTCTATGCTGTGCCCTCTTTAGGTGCTGTTTAGCTAATTCAGCTTCCCGAGTTAATCTCTCCCTCACCTCTGATACATAATCCAAGTGTGAGATCTCTGACTTCAATCCTGTCAATTTCTCTTTAATTAATTTCAAAGACCCTCTCACTTCATGTCCAAATATTAACTCAAAGGGAGCAAACTGAGTAGATTCATTTGGGGCATCTCTAATGGTAAACAATATGAATGGAATACCTTTATCCCAATCAGTCGGGTAATCCTGACAGTATACTCTCAATATGGTCTCCAAAGTCTGATGCCACCTTTCTAAAGCTCCTTGGGATTCAGGATGATACGCACTGGATTTAAAGTGCTGTATACCTAAGCTATCCATAACCTCCTTAAACAGCCTTGCAGTAAAATTTGACCCTTGGTCTGACTGAATCTCTCTGGGTAGCCCATACCATGTGAAGAAAGTTACTAACTCCTCTACTATCCTTTTTGCCTTGAAACCCCGTAATGGAATTGCCTCCGGAAATCTGGTAGACTCATCCATTATCGTTAATAAATACTGGTTCCCACTTTTAGTTCTCGGGAGGGGACAGTCACTCCCACCTTGGATCCTGCTAAATCGTTCCCAAGAGCAAAAGGAATTCCTGGAACTGACCCTCTGTCAATCTCTCCCACTGTTACTTCCCCAATCTTGATCTGGCACTCCAACCTGATCTTACATCGGGAATGCTAAATTTCTGTTCATCTATCCCACAAATTACCACACTCTCGGGTAACAGACCAGAAGGAGTGCATATTCGCTCATCCCTTATTATCAGCAACTGGTTAGATCCTGTATCTCTCAAAATTATAGCTTCTTGTCCTTCTCTCCCTGTTCTCCCCTAAAGTGAGTAAACTTTACCCACTTTGTAGAGATCGGGTACTAACTCCATACCCAGCCCCTACCTAGGCTGTGCACTCTCCTGCAGCTCCCTCAGCTCTTCTTGGGGTCTTCTTTACGACCTTCTCTAATGCCACTGGCTTAGCTTCTTTTACCACATCTTTTCCCACAGTGCCTTTCTTTAGCGACCAGCACTGTGACTTTGTGTCCCGCTCTCTGGCAGTCAAAGCACCTTTTCCCAGTGCTCTTCTGAAACCATCGGCACGGTGATTGTCTGTGTCCTACTCCATTACAGTGAAAACACCTGAGGCTTTACCTCCTTTTCACCCTCTTGCTCTTCTTTTTTAACAAGTGGTAAACTATTACCCGTGTGCTCTGCTCAATGTTTTGTCCCTTTCTTCCAATTTCTATCCCGCACTGGATGAAATTCGCCTTTGGTGCATAAGGCAATGTAAATTCATCTGCCATCTCTGCTGCCCTTCTCACTTCCTGAACTTTCTGTTCCTCCACATGAATTCTTACCATCTCTGGAAGTGAGTTTTTAAACTCCTCCAGCAGAAAATTCTCTCAGGGCTTCGTAGGTCTTATCTATTTTTAAGGCCCACACCTATCTCTCAAAATGATTATGTTTAATTCTTTTAAACTCAACGTAAGTCTGACCTGGGTCCTCCTTTATGTTTCTGAAATGCTGTCTACACACTTCTGGTACCAATTCATACACACTCAAAATTGCCTGTTTGACATCTGCATAACCTCTTGACCCCTCATCTGATAGCACTGCAAATACCTCACTAGCCCTGCCTACTAGTTTAGTCTGAACTAGCATTACCTACAAGTCCTCTGACCACTCCATCTGCCAAGCCAATTTTTCAAATGAAATAAAGAAGGCTTCAACATCTTTCTCATCAAAATGCAGCAATATTTTAACATATTTGTATATATCACCATCTTCTCTTTTCATCTCCATCCTGTAAACTTGACTTTCCTGACTTATTTGCAACTTCTGAAGTTCAAATTCTCTCTCCTTTTCTCTTTATTTTTTTCTCTCACTCTTTGCTCAGCTAAGAATCTTCTCTCTCTTTCTTTTTCCCCTCTCTCTCTTTCTCTTTCTCTCTCTCTTCTTTCATGGCTCTTTCTTCCCTTTCTTTATCGTCTAACTCCATTTGCCTCAATTACAATTTAATTTTTTCTAACTCTCCTGCCCTTGTCTGTTTGTCTGACATACATAAGTGCTTGACTAACTCCCTTACAATTTCAGCTTTACGTTTGTCCCTGGTTAGACCCAATTCTAACCTCTTTTCCTTCTTTTGTCTTTCTAAACGTTCTTGGCAAATTTGGGAATCATTTTCAAACCCCTGAACCTCTTTCGCAATTTTAAAAGCCTTTTCTCTCATTTTTAATTTAACCAACCACAAGCAACCGAAATTAAACAAATTGTCTCAAATATGTTTTATTTAAAGATCTAAGACGTTAATTGGCAAATGTTTAATTCTGCTGGGGTCTTTTGTACCCCAAATCTGTTCAAATCTCAGACTGGATCTGTCTAAACCTGTTCAAATCACGGACTCGTGCCCCCAAACTGTTACAACATGGCGGTGAACCCCTCTGCTAATCAAACCAAACAGCCAGAAGAGCTCATCTCACAACATAATCTATTAAAGTATGAATGACAAAGAACTCCCAACTTCCACTGTTTAAAGAAGAAATATCAACTTATTCCTTAACTCTAAAAGTGGACATTAAACAACAACAATTCATAACTCTAAGCTCCCCTTTCTCTTAACTGCTTATTGTCTACGTCCAACTCTATAACAATGAATTGTTTCACTAGAAAACACTTATTAAAATTACAAAACCAATTAATTTCAAAACCATACAACAGCTGTTATCTCCGGATCTTCGGACTGAAGATCTCCCTGGGTTATCTTCTTTCTTTTACTGTGAAGATTATTCATGTGAAAAGGGTACCTTTGATACAGAGTGTTTTTAATGTCAGTCTTTCTTGATGGCAGTTGTTCTGTCTGACTATCAAAATGCCTGTTTCTTTTACCCACAATATTGGATCATCTCATTGGTTTGATGTTGGCAAAAACAATAAATTCAAGCTAGATTGGGTTTTAGTATCCTGGGCATAATTTAAACTGGTTAAATTCAAATTGTTGTCAATACAGCAACCAGCCCAGGTGTCCAGTACACTCTGAGACTGCTAGTTAGTCATATGACAAGTGCTTGTCAGCTCTCAGTTCAGAGCAGCATTCACTCTCTCTTACCAGTAAAGTACACCCTTCAACTTCATAACACTTTATTTTGCTACTTCTGCAAGTAAGTTTTTGTACCTCGGTATTTTGTACCTAAGATGGCACCATGTGTGGAGGCATTGCACACTTTTTACTGAACTCTTGTACCCCTGTACTTGAGGAATTGTGACAATGACACCTAAACCTAAACCAGGGCTAGGCTGTGTTGCTAACAAGGCCAGCATGTATTGCCTATCCCTAACTGGCCTTGAAAACGTGGTGACCCCAGAATTGTGCTTCACTGAATTTTGTGTTACTTCCCATCCTGTAATACCTGCATCTTGTTTCTTTGTGTTTCAAACTCCTGGAGCCCTCAATGCATTTTTATCCCACCACACAAATTCATACAGCATCCATTGAGGCAAAGTTTATCAAGAATAATGTCTAATGTCCACTGGAACATAATGATAACAGACTCACAATAAAGGTCAATGTTGGCAGTAAATAACATTTGATGGTAACAGGGCTGATCATGAATAGAGAACGTCTATTATTTCTTAAATCCTTATGCTCTCCATTTTTCAGTTTCGAATGATGTTGCTGTTGGTATTGTAAATAGCGTGCTGCAGTTTTGGTGTGATGGTCTTTTTTAAAGTCTAGTGGATTCCATAATCTTGCTTCTCAATGTTATTTATTGCTAGACAGCTCAAATAATTCTTAAAATAAAAATACTAAAAGGAGAAATTAGTCAAAGATTTATTAATAATAACAGCCCACTTTAATTGCTATACCTGGCGGCAAATTCTTAAAAGCCAGTATAAATTTGGCATTAAAAAAAAAGCATTGTGACAAATGCTGATGTTGCTTTATCTCTGCAAAGGCAAGGCAATATGAACCTCTGCATACTGCCTTCTTATTTAATAAATGTTATAGCTGGGCTAATAAAACTTAGTTTACATTATAACCATTGTCTGCCATGATATGCCTCCTCGGGCTCACTTAGCGTACATTAAGAATGCGCACATAGCCTTGTGGTTACTCACTGCAAACCTTAAATAATTCATTTATGCACCATTGCTTTCAGGCAGTGTTTTTACAAATTCTATAATGAGACAAGCCGTAAAATGTTTTACATGAAAAATGTGGTCTGGGAATGAGGAGAGAGCACTTCACCATTTTGCCTCCCAGAGACTGAGACAGAACTTTAAATAAATGGTGAGCTGCAAACCTCATGACGGTTCGACGTTCCTACTCTGAGGGAATGATGGGTCAACGTAGGCTACTAACTCCACTCTGTTCCTTCCCCTCTCCAAAAACAAAACCTTTGAAGTTTTTATGTATCCATTTCATTTTTCTTTTCACAAAGAACTCGTTTTTGGAATGGCCAATGTTCCAATGGCTGAAAATGAATTAAGCCACAAGATAAATTAAAGCTAGTGAGTGTTTTTTTTTCCCCTGAAATTCCCTTGCTTGCTGTATGATTGCTCAATTTATCTTTGCTCTGCACTGTATAGGATTTCCCCCTCCATGTGTACTGGGTGTGACATGACTTTTCCATACCAGCATGTATTAAAAGTTATGTCTTCAATCTGTGAAAAATCAGATCCATTTAATTATGGAAAGCATATCCCACTTAATGCGATAAGAAGTAAATTGTGTACCTATCATTCCTTCCACACACACCCCCCATCCACCCCCACCGCTAGTGTCTGAAATCAGCAAAATGCTCTTTTTTGCCAATGATTTATGACCCACTTTTGAACAATTCTTATCAGTTTCACGCAAGCCTTTCTCTGAGGCTGCTCATGTCTGGATGACAAGAGACAGCTGAAACCATTATGCTCCAAAATCTCTCCCATGCATTCTAGACAACTAAGATTACATCTGGATCATTGATTTATTGCTGCAAATAACCAAAGGGACTAGTTTTCAGTTTGTTCAAGAGTTCCTCTGATTGTAACATTGAAAAAAATAAGTAAGTGATAGAGTTAATATTGGGACACCAATTTTCAGACAACTCCAGCCCTGCTTGCGAAAAGAAAATGTAGCATTTCATCATGAAGGGATAAAAGATTAGCATTTATATAGCGCCTATCTTTAAATACTGGGCACCTTGAAGGGCTTTCCAGCCCATTACATTCTTTTTTGAGATACAGCCTATTTTGCAATATGGAAACCGCTTCCACCAAATGGCACATAGCAAGATCCCACCAAATGGCACACAGCAAGATCCCACCAAATGGCACACAGCAAGATCCCACCTGATGACGACCAGAAAGTCTACATTTTTAGGTGATGTTGGCTGAGGGATAAATATCAACCAGGATATTGGGGTTAACTCCCCTTCTCCTCTTCACATGAGCCCTAAAGGAACTTTTACATCTGAGGGGACTGGCAGGTTTGATGTCTCATCAAAGATGGAACATCTCTCATTTCAGGACCATCGCTTCAGCCTCGATATTTTAAGACCTTAAAAAATATGAACAGGAAGAGGCCATTCAGCCCCTCGAGCCTGCTCCATCATTCAGTACTGTCATGGTTGATCAGACATTTCTCATGTCCACTTTCCTGCTCTTTCCCAATAATCCTTGGTTCCCCGACTGATCAAGAATGTACCTACCTCAGAAATCTTCTCACATCCTGTAGGTTTGTTCATTTTTAAGGTTCCTGTTGAGATTTCTCAAGGGATATGTTTTTGATTTTTGGGCACTATTTTTTGGTTCTCAGGGGCTACTTTATCAATCTTTTAAATTCCTTTATTAGGGGATGCCTTACACAATGACATTACCTTCTGGATTTCTATTGTCGTGTGTGATATCTGAAAACAACAGAAGCAGAATTAGAAGAATTGATCAAATTTTCAATAATTATCAATCCTCCATTAGATTGAAAGCATTAACACACAGGAAAGCAATTGTTTCCTCAGTCCCACAGTTTTCAAATTGGCACAACTAAGGCATTAGGAGAAAGTGAGGTCTGCAGATGCTGGAGACCAGAGTTGAAAAATGCGATGCTGCAAAAACACAGCAGGCCAGGCAGCATCCGAGGAGCAGGAGAATCGACGTTTCGGACATAAGCCCTTCCTGAAGAAGGGCATATGCCCGAAACGGCGATTCTCTTGCTCCTCGGATGCTGCCTGGCCTGCTGTGTTTTTGCAGTATCACATTTTTAAACAACTAAGGCATTAGTCAGCAACAGAAGTATCTTTTTTCAGAATGACTGGCACACACTTCTACACTGAAATAACCATCACTTTAAATGCTTTCCATATTGATGACACCTTCTGCTCTACCAAACAACTGAATGTAGATGTAACCACCTTAGCAACATACTGTGAACTGCATGCATAATCAATGAAGCACTCTATACCCTCTGGTGAACGCACTGGAGAACAGCCTTAGCTCCTGGGATATCTTGTGATGTCAATTATTCCTTGTCTCATGCAACATTTCTCTTCTCTACTGTACCAGTGATCTGGAGGGACATGAGGTAAAGTCATTCCAACTCTCTGTTAAACATTATTTACATGAAGTTAGTACATTTCACCAGGTAATTGTTACCTTTTTTTACTTCTATCAGTTAATTCTGTTGCAATACAGTCAACATTTTACCCTTTGTGGATGCATCCATCCATGAACTGGTCAATGGTTTATTCTGAAGTTGGGTTTAATTCTTTATTATCTTCAAATATTGACTTTAATGTATTTCAAAGGTTAACGACAGATAGACCTGACATGTTCAGTCTATAAGGATATTCACTGTCTATATCTACATTAAGTTCAGTGGCTTATTTATCTGCTTTCAAGATACTGAGGTCCAGAAAACACAACTCAACATTTTGCCGGAACAAAATGAATTTGGGGACTAATTGCTTGCTGTCTAAGTGAGTGGAAAGTAGAGCACATTTTGCACCTTCTCACAGGATTTTTAAAAATGCTTTCTGACATTTTTCACAGCTGTCTAGTTTCTTCAAAGTTTTCCGGAGTTATAGCCGTACCTTTAGCAGACACTGTCCTGTGTGGTGATAGGTTAGAGTGGTGTTGTTTAACCTTTTTGTCTTACACTCATCAGGACCATTCACAGGAATCCCAATTCAAGGAGAAAACCAACATTATTGGGGTTTAAATGAGAGTTCACATTGGTCAGCAATAGACTCTGATCAGTAGAGGTATTGCGATGGAGAATGCACCAGTTGATGATGATTGGCAGTTAACTGCCAGGTTGTGCTTAAATTTTAAACTAGACAGGTTGCCTCCGTCTGGTCACGGCATTATCCTGAGAAATGAACCAGTGATTTGTTATCTCTTATTTTGTTGAGTTGTGACAGGTGCATTGAGCGTCCATGTTTTTAACCATTTGCAAAGAATAGAGCCCTCGATGTTAAAATATGTACCTTCTAGTAATCACAAGTGCACCACAATCTCAGCATTTTCTTTCAGCAATTCTCACCTTCTGCTCTACCAAACAACTGAATGTAGATGTAACTACCTTAGCAACATACTAAGGTGGGTGGCGTGGTGGCACAGTGATTAGCACTGCTGCCTCACAGTGCTAGAGACCCGGGTTCAATTCCCACTTCAGGTGACTGACTGTGTGGAGTTTGCACATTCTCCCAGTGTCTGCGTGGGTTTCCTCTGGATGCTCCAGTTTCCTCCCACAGTCCAAAAATGTGCACGTTAAGTGAATTGGCCATGCTAAATTGCCTGTAGTGTTAGGGGCAGGGAAATGGGTCTGGGTGGGTTGTGCTTCGGAGGGTCAGTGTGGACTTGTTGGGCCGAAGGGCCTGTTTCCACACTCTAAGTAATCTAATCTAATCTAGTCTAATACTGTGAACTGCATGCATAATCACTGAAGCACTTTACACCCTCTGGTGAACGCACTGGAGAACAGCCTTAGCTCCTGGGATATCTTGTGATGTCAATTATTCCTTGTCTCATGCAACATTTCTCTTCTGTACTGTACCAGTGATCTGGAGGGATATGAGGTAAAGTCATTCCAACTCTGTGTTAAACATTATGTACAGTTTTGGTTAGAGCACTTTCTCACTCAGTGTAGAATATTGCTCCTTGCTCAGCCACCTTGCAGACCCCTCAATAACTAACTCACATTAACCCCTTAATCTTCAAAAAAAGGGCAGCATTGTGGCTCAGTCGTTAGCACTGCTTCCTCACAGCGCCAGGGACCCGGGTTCGATTCCATCCACAAGTGAGTGTGTGGAATTTGCCCATTCTCCCTGTGTCTGTGTGGATTTCCTCCAGGTGCTCTGGTTTCATCTCAGTACTGAGGGGGTGCTGCATTGTCAGAGGTACCATGTGGTCCATGAAACATGAGGCAGGATCATGTCTGCCCTCTTACTTGGACACGAACATAGAGCAGGAGAATTTTCTTCAGCCTTCTTGACTCACTATTTATCACAAAAACAGGTTAACTTTGTCATTATTATATTGCTCTTCATAGGAGCTTGCTGTGTGTGTAAACTAATCACCACATTGCTCTATTACAGCAGCAATTTACCTCGACTGCACTGCATTGACTGTGAAGCGTTCCTCTGTCCTGAGGTGCTAGGGAAATGCAAGTCCTGCCTTTCCTTAAGAATAATGAGAAGTAATTTCATGGTGAACACAAAACCAAAATAACTGCACATGATGGAAATATAGACACGCACACGCACGCACACACAAGTAACAAGTGCAAGGGAGACATGCAAGTGTATTTCCAACTGACTTTGAAAGTACAAACAAAATCTGGAAAAACTCAGCAGGTCTGATGGCATCTGTGGAGACAAATCAGTTAACATTCATGTCAAGTAACCCTTCCTCAGAACCCTCTGGTTTGGGGAGTTCTGTAGAAGGGTCACTGAACCCGGAATGTTAAATGTAATTTCTCTCTCCACAGATGCTGCTCGAACTACTGAGTTTTTCCAGCATTTTGTTTATAATTTCAAAGGTAGCTGGAGATACACTTGCAAGTCTCCCTTGCACTTGTTATATGTGTGTCTGTATGTGAGTGAGCATGTGTATGTATGTGTGAGTGTACATGCATATATGTGTCTGTGTGTGTTTGCATGTGTTTGTCTGTGTGCATGCATGTGTATGTGCATGTGTGCATGAATGAGTATTTGTGTGTGTCTCTATGTGTGAGTGTGTGTGCATGTGAGTGTGTCTACGAGTTTGTGTGTGTCTGTATCTGTGAGTGAGTCTGTGTGTGTGAGTGAGTGTATGTCTGTGTCTGTGTGTGTGCGTGTGTTTACAGCCTATGAATGTTGCCATGTTAACAACCTATGAGAGAGGCAACAGGGGTAAGAGCACCAGTCCTGGAGATCACTGCAGGGTAATGGATTACAGGGATCCAGTCCTGGAGATCTCTGCAGGGTAATAGATTACAGGGATCCAGTCCTGGAGATCTCTGCAGGGTAATAGATTACAGGGATTCTGAACCTTTACCTTCATTCACTCAGGGACTGATGATAATTATGGGTCATCCATGATAAACTCAACTGAGACCACAACTCTGACCTTGACCTCACTTTTCTGCCTGTTCTAATCCATTATGCCACACACTTCCCCGCTTGTATTACCTTCTCTGTGCTTTATTGGTGTGGTCGGTGGGTTACCTGTTCCATAGTGAACATGCCAATGCAGCTCAGATTTTGGTTGCCTTTTTAAACGAGGTGGGCTGCACTGCTCGGTAATTTTTTAATATATCCTTTTATTGATAGTAATCTGTTTCATGATAGTAATTAGAATATATTAAAATGTCAAATTTAGTAGTTGGACTATATCCTTGGTGAGAGTAAAACATTTAAATTGCAGAAGTAATTATTTAAATTGCAGAAATTCACCAAGGCTTCTCAAACAGCACCTTCCAAACCCACAGCCACTTCCATCTAGAAGGACAAGGGCAACAGATACATGGGAATACCACCCACTGCAAGTTCCCCTCTGAGCCAATCACCACCTTGACTTGGAAATATATCACCGTTCCTTCAATGTCACTGGGTTAAAATCCTGGAATTCCCTCCCTAAGGGCATTGTGGGTCAACCTACAGCACATGGGCTGCAGCGCTTCAAGAAGGCAGCTCACCCTCACCTTCTCAAGGGGCAACTAGGGATGGGCAATAAATGCGGACCCAGCCAGTAACACCCACATCCTATGGGTGAATGAAAATGAAACCCAATGTTTTATTTTGTTGATGTGGTAGAACATATGCTTCCATATGGGAATAGATATGCAGATATCATTATAATATTTGATGCATGATATTTAGTCTGATGCTAGCCTTGGGTCCTGGTCTAATCAGGAAAGGAACCTTTGGGTTAGACTGTACAGATGTCAAGGGGACAGGTTGGCAGTGGGTGTGGTGATTGTGTAAAATTACAGCTCTGTAGGTATATTGCACCTTATCGCAGGTTAACCTAACTGCTGGTTTGTCACTGGTTTTGTTTTCAAGGGGCCTGTTTCTTCTATTGCTGGTTGCAAAAGGCTTTTCCAAGACGAAGAGTTCTGGTCGTTTCTCTGGTGGAATTTTCTGATCAGAGGTATTCCCTTCTCAGCAGCTGTTCAGCTTTGCTGTCCAATCTTGCAGGGGTCCTATTTTGATAAATTTGTTTTTTTTTAAAGTCTATCTCTTCTCCAAATGATTTTGATCTGTTTACTGACCTTCACTGTGGCCACAACCTTCTAGACAGTGGATCCCGATACTGCCACCATCTTTTATCAGCTTTTATCGTGTGCTTCAAGACAGACTGGTCACAGAAAAGATAAAGCTGAATATGTGTTGCTGGAAAAGCGCAGCAGGTCAGGCAGCATCCAAGGAGCAGGAGAATCGACGTTTCGGGCATGAGCCCTTCTTCAGGAATGAGGAAAGTGCAGAAGGGCTGATGCCCGAAACGTCGATTCTCCTGCTCCTTGGATGCTGCCTGACCTGCTGCGCTTTTCCAGCAACACATTTTCCAGCTCTGATCTCCAGCATCTGCAGTCCTCACTTTCTCACAGAAAAGACAAAGTCAAGAAAAGTCATCAGGCCTAGATTTCAAATCAACATTATTTATTGCACAATCATACTGAACATTGCTTTACATGGCCATCATAAATAAAGTAGACTCTGACTTATATTATTTCAAGACCATGCTATCTTCTTCATGTGTTCACATATGTGCTCTCCCAATTGACAGAGTTCCCTCTCATGTTCTGGTTGCACTATATTCTAACTCCGCCCACACTACTATTTATCACCAGAGATGTGCAGCTCCATGATATCATCACAAGGCTGCTCCGTGGTCCTGAAGCCCTTACACAGCAGTTTGTGATAACTTTTTACCTGATAGAATGGTTTCAGTCTGAAAATATAATCAAACAGAATTAAAATTCCAATCACCGTTTGGATTGCTGGAAATTAAAGGAGATTTGGGATAAACTGTCACAGGTTACAGCTGCACAACACTGCGATCCCTAATTGTAAGCCCAGCTTTTCACCTTGTAATCTGAAACAATCTGAAAATTACAGTTATTTTGTCATTATCCTCTTTTTAGTCTGTTCACGCTTTGCGTGTTACCTTGTTCAGCAAAGTTAAAAATCACACAACCCCAGATTATAGTCCAATAGGTTTATTTGGAAGCACTAGCTTTCGGAGCGCTGCTCCCTCATCAGGTAGCTCCTTCGCAGTGCTCCGAAAGCTAGTGCTTCCAAATAAACCTGTTGGACTATGACCTGGGGTTGTGTGATTTTTAAATGTGTCCACCCCAGTCCAACACCGGAATCTCCACGTCATGGTGACCATCATTCAGCAAAGATTGCAAAGCGAGAAGGGAATCAGAACAGTGAAATTGTCAGACAAGGCCACGAAAGAGATTAACCACTCTCTGATTTACAATTGCTAAACGCATTGTAATTAGGACCCAGTCTTATTTTGCTATGTTACCTAACTTCTATAACACGACTAATCTGTCCTGGTCTGCCCTCGGTACACCTTTTCATGAAGGCCTGAAGCACGTCTTGAACACGTAACCAACGACTGGTTAAAGCGCACTCTTCATGATTTACTCTAGTGTTGTTTCATTTTGCCAGAGTGCAGACACGGAACTGGAGGTTGGAACTGAAGGGCGAGCTTTATTAATGTGACATGTCACCAGACGCGGACTGGAATATTCCCTGTTAAACCCTCATTCATTACTGAGTGGCATTAGCGACATGTGAAGTACATTTGACTCTGTGAGAACAAGTTCTTCGCCCTAATAGCTATTAAAAGTTGAACCCCACTGAAATTAGGATTCATTATTTTTTTGTCAATAACATTAGTGATCGGAACCAACTTTTTGACATTTCACCTTGCAATTTAAGAAAACCTCAAATGGTTTTAGAACATGTTAGAATGTCAGTGTCGTGTTTCTCCAAAGCTTTATTTGGTTTACAAATTACATGATGCTTACTGACAGTTCCTAAATTGAAAAATTATGTGCTCACTGATTCTAGGAGGCTTGTTTCCGCCCACTGCCTCTGCAACCCGAGAATCTAAATGCGCAATCTATATTTAATGCAGATTGGAAAATATACATTGAGTTTGATTTTGGGCTCCAAAAATCGGCCTTTAAGCTCCTCTGTTGATGCAAAGAAGTTGAAGATTGTTATCAGATCTGTTAGGAGCCATGATTCAGTTGGGGATATGATGAGGATTTTTACTGTCAAGAAATGTATCACAACAATAGAAAAAAATCAGCAAGTAATCAAAAACCGAAAGAACTGCGGATGCTGTAAATCAGAAACAAAGCTAGAAATTGCTGGACAGGCTCATCAGATCTGGCAGCATTGGGAGAGAAATCGGGGTCAATGTTTCGGGTCAAGTGATCTTTCCTCGGAATGTTAGAGGGATATGGATCAAACACAGGCAAATGGGACTGTTCAGTTTTGGAAACCTGGTCGGCATGGATTTGTTGGACTGAAGGGTCTGTTTCCATGCTGTATGACTGTATGAGAAGTTAAACCTTGGACCGGGTGAATCTTAAAAATCAAATGGCACTAAAGATAGATTTTATCCTGCTCCAACTCCACTTCGATTTACTCCTTTCCTCTCTCCCCACCACCACCCCCCCCCCCCCCACTCACTGCTAATGGCTTGCATTGCCCATAATGGGCTTTGCATGGAAATGTTTAATTGGCTACACAGGTGATTAATTGAAAAGAAATGAAAAAAAAAGTCACAGCAGATGGAGTTTAATCCAGACAAATGTGAGGTGATGCATTTTGGAAGATCAAGTATAGGTGGAAATTATACAGTGAATGTTAGAACCCTTAGGAGTATTGACACGCAGAGGGATCTGGGTGTGCAGGTCCACAGATCACTGAAGGTGACAGTGCTGGTAGATAATGTAGTAAAAAAGGCTTATGGCATGCTTACCTTCATTGGAAAGGGCACTGAGTATAAGGATAGACAAGTTACGCTGCAGCTTTATAGAACTTTAGTTAAACTACACTTGAAATGCTGTGTACAGTTCTGGTCACCACACTACCAGAAGGATGTAGATGCTTAGGAGAGGTTAAAGAAAAGGATTACCAGAATGTTGCCTGGTGTGGGGGATTTTAGCGATGAAGAAAGGTTAGATAGACTGAATTTGTTTTCACTGGAACGTAGGAGTTTCAGGGGCAACTTGATAGAAGTTTATAAGATTGTGATTATGGTTAGAGTGCCAAGTATGAGGCTTTTTCTTAGGGTGGAGGGATCAATTACTGGGGGAACACAGGTTCAAGGTGTGAGGACAGGAGTTTAAAAGAGATGTGCGAGGCAGGTGTTCCACACAAAGGGTAGGGAGTGCCTGGAACATGCTGCCAGAGGACAGGGGTGGAAGCAGATATAATAGCAGCATTCAGTTAGCACTTGGACGGATACATGAACAGGAAGGGAATAGAGAGATACAGATCCTGTAAGGGAAGGCAGGTTTAGTATGGAAGGGCAAATGTGTCAGTGCAGGCTGGGACGGCCGAAGGGCCTGTTCCTGTGCTGTACTGTTGTTTGTTCTTTATGGATTACAAGCAGTAAACAGCATTGAAGCAGGCCATTCAGTCCATTCAGACTATGCCAGCATTAATGATCCACTAATTAATCCATTCATTAACCTTCTCATATCCTTCATACCTCAGCCTGAGCAACATCGCTCTATACCTTTCCCTCTCATTTGGTTATCTAGCCTCTGTTCGGTGAGTTGAGTGATTTGTCCCACTTGTTCCTGGTAAAACTGACCAATATCTAGTTGCTGAAGGTGGCTTGGATACAGGGGATGAGCAGCGGGCGGAGATCCTGGCTGATTTGTAAACCCTCAGTTCCACTCTGCTACCTTTTCCATTGTTGAGTTTGGTATCCATTTTCAATGTTTACGAAGAGTGAAGGGATGCCAGTTCAAGTCGGCATAACAATGGATTGGAAGCAAAATGGGAGGATTAGACATTTCAAGCCTCGAAGTTGACAAATTCCTCTCCGTGGCGTCAGACGAAATTGGGGCTTTTTCTGATACATTTAGAATTACACATTTAGAATTGTGTTTGAAGCATCATCACTCTATTTCCTGGAGCTTTTCAAGACCATGAGACATTGGAGCAGTTGTAGGTCATTCAGCACATCGAGACTGCCCCACCATCAATGAGATCATGGCTCATCTGTTAATCCTCAAATCTAATTTCTGCCTTTTAAGGATTATTTTTACTTTTGTTTGGAGGAAGCGAAATCTAGCTGGAGGAAACCTGATTACTTTAGACTCATTGTCTCTCTCTCAATCTCTCCCTCTCCCCCTCTTTTTGACATCAGGCACACATTGTTCCTAACATGGTCCCATTTCCCTGTCAGAGGCTACTTTGAGGAGCTGTGGAAGGCTCCCATATGTGGCCTGTCCACCACAAGGGCCAGTTATCCCCAGTTCCAGCCGATTAGATTAGATTGCTTACAGTGTGGAAACAGGCACTTCAGCCCAACAAGTCCACACCGACCCTCCAAAGCATAACCCACCCAGACCCATTCCCCTACATTTACCCCTTCACCTAACACTATGGGTAATTTAGCATGGCCAATTCATCTAACCTGTACATTTTTGGATTGTGGGAGGAAACTGGAGCACCTGGAGGAAACCCACGCAGACACGGGGAGAATGTGCAAACTCCACACAAAGTCGCCTGAGGCGGGAATTGAACCCAGGTCTCTGGCGCTGTGAGGCAGCAGTGCGAACCACTGTGCCGATGGAACCTGATCACTGCTCTCCACCTTATCCCTCCTCACTATGGCAGCACCCCCCTGCTGTGTCTATACTTACACATCAGGCTGCCTGTCTGCACAGTCGAGAATGTGGTGCTGGAAAAGCACAGCAAGTCAGGCAGCATCCGAGGAGCAGGAGAATCAACATTTTGGAATAAAGGGCTTATGCCTGAAACATCGATTCTCCTGCTCCTCGGATGCTGCCTGACCTGCTGTACTTTTCCAGCACCATACTCTCGACTCTGATCTCCAGCATCTGTGGTCCTAACTTTCTTCTGCCCGTTTGCATAGCCATATAGAACTTAGAACATAGAACTTCACAGGCTGTTCGGCCCTCGATGTTATGCTGACCTGTTATCCTACTCTAAGATCCACATTAACTTACATACCCTTCATTGTACTATCATCCATGTGCCGATCCAAGAGTCGCTTAAATGTCCCTAATGTATGTGATTCTACTATTACTGCTGGCAGTGCATTCCACGCACCCACCACTCTGTGTATAAGGATAAAACCCAGGAGAGAACGCACTTAGTCGTGTATTTTCTGTTTCTTGAATAAGGAAATGGGTGTTTTAAAACATACACTTGCTCAGAAGAATGTTTCATATACCTGCAGAGTATTGTATTTCATCAATAGACATAACATACTGCAGGAAAGAAATGATCTTAATTTGTATAAGCTAATCGTAAATGTGTACAAATACCAAACTAAGTACTGGAACTAGAAGCACATGTGTCATTCCACAGACACACTTGACAATTCTATCGGCTGTAGGCATTCATTTCTTCCATGGCTTCAGTCATGGGGATTTTTTTTGTGTGTGAATGTCATTTGGTTATACCTTTTGTTAAGGTCAACAGCTGCAGCCAAGAGAAGCCAAAGGTCTTAAATTGAGCAACAGGCCTTGCTTCTCGAAGCCAGGCAGGCTGTTCCCACATTACTGCCATCACCGAGGTGAAGGCCACTTGTCCAGTGGCAGGGCCTGGGAGAGGGGGCTTGAGTGGTCAGAGGCAGGGGGGAGGGAGGCATAAGAATCATGGAATCGTGGTGGTAGTGTTCAATTGCTGAGGGAAACATTTATATTTCACCCAGACTGGTGCAAGATAAGGCCATACAAACGCAAGACAAAGGAGCTGAAACAGAGCATTCATAGAGTTGTAGAGTCCCACAGCACAGAGACAAACCCTTTGGCCCAAACTGGGTCCACGCTGACCTACACTATTCCCTGCACTTGGTTCATATCCTTCTAATCCTTTTGGCCCCTCAACACTGCTCCACCATTCAATCAGATTGTGGTTGATCTGATAATCTTCAAATCCACTTTCCTGCCTTTCCCCTTGATTCCCTTCTTCATTAAAGATCTGTCTCTCTCAGCCTTGAATATACTTATGACCCAGCCTCGACACCTCTCTGCAGTAAATAATTACACAGATTCATTACCCTCTGACAGATGAATTCCTCCTCATCTCTTCTGTAAATGGGCCACCCCCTCATTCTGAGATGATGCCCTTAGGTCTGAGATTCTCCCACCAGGAGAAACAACCTTTTCACATTCACCCTGTCAAGTCCCCGGAGCATCTTGTAAGTTTCTGTAAAGGTCACCTCTCATTCTTCTAAATTCCAACAAGCACTGGCTCAATCTACTCACCTCTCCACATTGGATGTCCCTCCATATCTGGTCTCAGCTTAGGGAACTTTCCCAGGACAGCTCCCAATCCCAAGTTCAACTCTTCTGTTCTTCCTGCCAAAATGCATAACCTCACACTTTCCCACATTATCCTCTGTCTTCCAGGTTTTTGCTCACTTGCTTAATCTGTCTATATCCCACTGTTGATTCTTTATTTCATCCTTACTATGTGCTTTCCCTCTTATTCTAAATGGCTGTTCAAACATTCACAATCCTGTCCAAGTCAGTAATATATATTGTAAATATTTGTGGCCTCAGTACTGATCCCTGTGGAACTCAACTCCACTTCAAAAAAGCCCTCCTTATCCCAATTCTCTGCCTCCCATTAGTTAGTTATACCTCAATTCATATTGAGCCCCAACATCACGGTCTCTTACCTGACTGAGTAGCCTATCATATAGGCTCTTATCAGACACCTTTTGTAAATCTACATAGTTCACATCTACCAGTTCCCCTCTATGTATCTTGTTTGGTACCTGTTCAAAGAATTCTCATAAGTTTGTCACATGTGATTATTCCTTCATGAAGATGTTTCTAAATGTTCTGCTGTTTAATCCTTTGTAATAGACTCTAACATTTTTGCCTTGTTGTTTCTTACCTCTGTCCATCAGCATTCAACATCATCAGGCCCTGGGGAGTGTTGCTGAACAAAGATTATTTGGAGTGTAGGTTCATAGCTCCTTGAAAGTGGAGTTTCAGGTAGATAGGATAGTGAAGAAGGTGTTTGCTATGCTTTCCTTTATTGGACAATGCATTGACTATAGGAGTTGGGAGGTCATGTTGCGGCTGTACATGTTGTGGTTGTTTCAGCCACTTTTGGGATATTGCATACAATTCTGGTCTCCCTCCGATCAGGAGGATGTTGTAAAACTTGAAAGGGTTCAGAAAAGATCGACAAAGATGTTGCCAGGGTTGGAGAATTTGAGCTACAGGTAGAGGTTGAATAGGTTGGGGCTGTTTTCCCTGGACTGTCGGAGGCTGAGGGGTGACCTTATAGAGTTTTATAAAATCATGAGGGGCATGGATAGGATAAATAGACAAAGTCTTTTCCCTGGGGTGGGGGAGTCCAGAACTAGAGGGCATAGGTTTAGGGTGAGAGGGGAAAGATATAAAAGGGACCTAAGGGGCAACTTTTTCACACAGACAGTGGTGCGTGTATGGAAAGAGCTGCCAGAGAGAAGTGGTGGAGGCTGGTACAATTGCAACATTTAAAAGGCACATGGATGGGGATATGAATAGGAAGGGTTTGGAGAGATATGGGCCAAATGCTGGCAAATGGGACTAGATTGAGTTGGGATATCTGGTCGGCATGGACGAGTTGGACCGAAGGGTCTGTTTCTGTGCTGTACATGCCTATGACTGTACAATTGAACATAATTGCTTGCTGTTGTAACTATTCAAGCCTTTACAGCAGAAGCTGCTCCACCACCTTTTCCTTCCTGCTTGCTGATTTGAGAAGTCACATGACCCTAAATAATCCTAAGCGTAACAAAGCATAGACTGGATGATCACTTTGCAGATCACCTACATTCCCAAAAAAGACCCTGAGTTTCCAGCCTATCACTTCTACACCCCGCCCTGTTCCGTGGCCAACATCTCTGTCTCAGACTTGATGCAGTGTTCCAGTGAAGCTCAGCACAAGCTGGAGAAACAATACCCTGCTTCCCGCTTGGGAATTCTACAGCCTTCCGGACTCAATATCGAGTTCGACAATTTTAGGGTGTGAGCACCGTTCTCCACGCTTCCCCCCACCCTCACACACCAGGCCTTGTTATCACATGGTCTGCTATTACACACAATCCCCATTAGCAGCCATCCATTCTCCTCGGCCGATCATTATCCACTTGTTTGTCTGTCCAACTGTTCGCTCTCTCTCTCTCTCTCTCTCTCTCTCTCTCTAGGCTCTATCTGCACCTGTTGTTTACTCTTTACCCCCTCCCCCTGTATTTTCCCAGCTACCATCAGTTCTGAGGAAGGGTTACTGGACCCAAAACTCTGATTTCTCACCACAGGTGCTGCCAGACCAATTGAGATTTTTCAGCAATCTGTTTTGATTTATTTAGTTCCCAGCTTTAAACTCCTCTTCAACATGTCTCCATAATGGCTACATGATCTATTTATGTATTAATTCATTTATTTTATTCTGAGCATTATGCACATTCAAGTAAATATCATTAATTTTGCCTTTTGTCTGTTTGATTCTCCCTTTCACTCTATTTTGAGCACAAAATGTACTCTGGGTGGGGGTTTTCAATGTCCACCACTACTAGTGACTCGGCAGCAGCACTTCTGACCGAGTTGGTCAGATGCTAAAGGACACAGCTGCTAGGTTGGGTCTGCAGCGGGTGGTGAGGGAACCAACACAGGGGAAACACATACCTGACTTCATCCTTACCAATCCTCCAGCTGCAGATGTATCTGTCCATGATGATATCTGTAAGCGTGATCACCGTACAGTCCTTGTGTAGACAAAGTCCCACCTTCACATTGAGAATACCCTCCATCGTGTTGTGTGGCACTGTCACTGTGCTAAATGGGACTGACTTCAAACAGATCTAGCAACTCAGGACTGGGCATCCATGAGGCACTGTGTGTCACCAACAGCAGCAGAACTGTACTCCAGCACAATCTGTAGCCTCATGGCCCGGCATATCCTCCGCTCAACCATTACTATCAAGGCAGGGGATCAACCCTGGTTCAATGGAGAGTGCAGGAGGGCATGCCAGGAGCAGGAGTGGGTATACCCTGAGGATGAGATGTCAACCTGTGAAGCCACCAAACAGGAATACTTGCCAAATAGCACAAGCTGCATATGGTGGACAGAGCTAAGAGACCCTGATAAAGGGCGTATGCCCGAAATATCAATTCTCCTGCTCCTCGGAAGCTTCCTGATCTGCTGTGCTTTTCCAGGGCCACACCTTTTGTCTCTGACTCTCCAGCATCTGCAGTCCTCACTTTGTCCTAAAGCTAAACAATCCCACAACTAACGGATCAGGTCCTGACACATCCAGTCACGAATGGTGGTGAGCAATTAAATAATTCTCCACAAATATCCCCATCCTCAACAATGAAAGATCCCAGCACATCAGTGCAAAAGGTAAAGCTGAAGCTTTTACAGCAATCTTCAGTCAGAAATGCCGAGTTCATGATCCATCTCTGCTTCCTCCAGTGGTCCCCAGCATCACAGATATCCAATCTTCAGCCAATTTGATTCACTCCACGTGATGTCAAGAAACAATTGGAGACGCTGGATACTGTAAAGGCTACGGGCCCTGACGACAATAAGTTGCTCAGTGACCCTAACTTGGGTTCTGCCAGGGCCACTCAGCCCCTGGTCTCATTACCGCCTTGGTTCAAAAGAGCAGCTTTTCAGAGGTGAGGTGAGAGTGACAGACTTTGTCATCAATATTTTACAGGCCAACCTCCATGCCCCCACCTCTTTCTCTAGGAATTGCTGCTCCCTCATTGGCATCAAGGCTGCATTTGACCTGGAGTGACATCAAACTCTTCAACACACGCACCAGCAGGTTCAAGGACAGCTCCTTCCCTGCTGTTGTTGGACTGATGAAAGGACTGTCTAACTTCAAATAGTGTTGATCCTGTTCATGTTGATCTTGCTTTGCACACCTCCTGTGCAGTGTAATCTGTACGCCTTGCTCTGTCTGAGCATCCTATGGACTGTACATCCTTGCTTAATATGATCTGCCTGTACTGGTCGCAAACAAAGCTTTTCACTGTACATAGGTACATGGGACAACAATAAATCAAATTGAATCTGGAACCAATGGGTATCGGGGGCAAGCTCTCTGCTGGCTGGAGCCATACTTGGCACATAGGTAGATGTTCATGGTTGTTGGAAGTCACCATTCTGACTTCAGTGTCACTGGGTCAAAATCCTGGAATTCCCTCCCTCAGGTCATTGTGGGTCTACCTACAGCACATGGACTGCAGCGGTTCAGGAAGGAAGCTCACCCCCACCTTCTCAAGGGGCAACTAGGTATAGGTGATAAACACCAGCCCATGTCTCACGAGTGAATTTATGAAAATATGTAAATAAAATGCAGGGGCTGAAAAACTCTGTCATGCTGACATGTGTGCCAATTTGTTTAAAATTATCCACATTCTAATGGATAGCTGCTGCATTTCACATGACTCCATTTGTAATGTTATCGGAACAAACAGAAACACAGAATTATGTTATAGATTTCCTACTTCAGGGCAGGAATTCTACTGCCATTGTTCCAGGGCTGGGGTGGGGGGGTGGTATATGACAGCCTCCCTACATTGTTGATGCCAGGGAGCATTGCTCATTGATTAGCTTGGGTAATCACATCTTCGTTAATCAAATTTCTCTAATATTCTGTCACATTTTTTACATTATGCTGCATTATTTTTCCAATTTGATTTCTTCAGTGCTTGACGTTGTTTTGTCTGTGGCTAAAGTGATTAGATTACAGAGTCTTGCATGGCTGTATCTTTAAGCTGGCTGGCCCAAGCTGGGACAGGCTATGTCTGATAATGCTCCATAGGGTATGGATAGATGCAGGACAACAGGTTTGGTTCAGTGGGTGATGGAGGGAGCGGCAATTCCTAGAGAAAGAGGTGGGGGGTGGGGTTGGTCTGCAAAATATTACTTTTATAGCGGGGTTGCTTTCAACAGAGGCATAGTGATTGCTTAGGCATTCTGTCAAATAAAAATGAAACAAAGCCTGGAGAAAAAAACTATGCAATTTCTTTCCTTTTCAAAACAAAGTGCTTTCTAGAATGGTTTGTACAATTTTTTTATTTTAAAAAAAAGTCCATTCTAAAATGGTATTTTCTTTTTGTAAAGCAGTGCATTTTAAAATGGCTCACACAATTTTATATTTAAAAAGTGCATTCTAAAATGGTTTATACAATTGTTTTTATTTTAGAAAAAGTGCAGTCTAAAATGATTTACACATTATTTTCTTTTGGTAAAGAAGTGCATTCGAAAATGGTTTATAAATTTTTTATTTTTTTTTAAAAAGTGCATTCTAAAATGGTTTATACATCATACAGATTTGATGATAGCTTCATTTAATGAACCCACTCTGGTGTACTCGTGACCGCAATTACACATCGACTTTGCTCATAAATTACTTCTCAACCTTTAAATATCACTTCTGACAAACAAAAGAAAGAATATGTAACTGAATTTCCTGAAGGGTTTGAAATATCAGGTTGGGATTATTATTGTTTATGTCTCTGTTTTTGTAGCTCTGATGTCTCCATAGTCTGCTGTGTTCTGTGCCTGGCACTGATGGATGACCAACACAGTAGCTTATTGGAAATGGGTTGATTTATAACCCTCCGTCTTTCAATCTAATGGCTTCATTTCTTTTCCAACAGCACATGATGTCACAGCCAAGGTCACCCTGCCAATGCCCTTTCTGTTGTCTGGTTGCTGATGGCCAGATTGTTTGAGATTCAGGCGTGTGAGAAGGTAGCCTTTAATTTTTAATTTTTTTTTCCCCCTCTCTCTCTCTCTCTCTCTCTTCTTGATAAGTATAAGCCAACAGTAGATTAAATGCCTTCTTATATTCAGTTCACACTGCTTGTCAGACAGTGGGCTGCTTTATGATGCTGGGTGAGAAACTGCATTACTCACATCTCCTTTAAATGACCAACATCAAATATATACAGCTCCCATTAAGGGCAGAATCAATAAAAATACCATTAAGATAGTAAAAGTTGCTGATATTAGTGGAGCCCAAACAAAATATTTGATTTTCTTTCAGATAGTTAGTGAGATGGGATAGAAACACTCTGAGAAAAGAGATCAGGCTATGCCTATGGTCAATAATTTATCTCTCAGATTCATATGGGTATATCTCCAGATATTGCCTTCTGTCTATCGATTTCCACATCATGATTTGTCATAAGCCACCCCTAACTCAAGGGGAAAATATACCCTGTGTCCAGTCGGGCCATGCTGATAGAATGGAGAGAGGTTTTCATTAAATTCAAAACTCCTGGGCTCCATCAGAACTCGTAGGCATTTTACAACTCTCAGTTCCTGTAAACTGGTTTTTATCTGCAAGCACGCAGGGAAGCAAGTGGTTTATTTCAAACTGTTTGTTTCTTTTTAAACCTCCATAAGAAGTCATTTGAAACATATGGACTCAGCAGTTATATGCAATGGGGGTGTTTTCACGATGTCGTATTCCTATTAGCGACAAGGACAACAGTGAGGACCTGACTTCGCCGGCTGATATATGCGTTTCCTCTGCTTCCCAACATGCCCCCTTGTTCCCCCTTCCCCACCCCAACCCCCTGGCTCCACATCCTATCAACCGCAACCAGGGTGGATCCTCTATTCAGCAGAAGGGAGAACATGTCAGAGACAACTCTTTGGAAGGTGGCATCATCTGAACAGATACAAAAGAGAAGGGGAATGGGATGGAGTCCTTACAGGAAGCAGGGTGTGAGGATGTATAGTTCAGGTAACTATGGGACGGGCGAGTTTGCAGTGGATATTGATAGCTGGCCTATCCTTGGAAAAGGAAACAGAGATGACGAGGAAGGGAAGGGAGGAGTCAGAGTTGGACCGGCTGAAGGCGAGGGAAGGACTGACATTGGAAGCAAATTGGATACATTTTTTTCCATTTATGAGTGAGATAGGAAGCAGCACCAATAAACATTGTCAATGTATTGGAGAGAGGGTTGTGGGTCAGATACTGAGTGGGATTGGAATGAGGAATACAGGCATTGGCCTGGCAGTATTATTGCGAAGCTATTAATCCAGAGACCCAGGTAATGTTCTGAGGTCCTTGGTTCAAATCTTGCCAAGGCAGATAATGGAATTGGTATTCAAGAAAAAATTGGAATTAGGGGTTTAGTGATTATCATGAAGCCATTGTCAATTGGAAAAACCCATCTGGTTCACTAGTACCCTTTGGGGAAGGAGACTGCTATCCTCACCTGGGCTGGCCAGCAATGGGCTTGACCCTTAACTGCCCTCTGGGCAATAAGAGATTGACAATAAATGCTGGCCCAGCCAGTGACACCAATATTCAATGAATTTTTAAAAATCACCCCACAAAGGGGCAGCATTAACTGGGACCCATGCAGGATACCCATAGCCACATCTTTGGCAAAAGTGAGACGTGTTAAAGGGAAAGTTGCTCAAACCCAGGAGTGGTTCAGCCAGACAAAGGAGGTCAGTGATGGCTGGGGATAGTTCAGGCCTCCTTTCATGGAGGAAGTAGAGAGCCTTCAGACCATCCTGATGGGGGAATGGGTCGTGTCAAGGAGTTGCATGTCCATAACAAAGAGGAGGCAGGTGGCAGCAGAAACTGGAAATTGTGGAACCAGTGTAAAATGTCAGAAGAATCATAACTGGGGAGGGACTGAACACAGGAGGAAGAAATAGAATCAAAATGGAAAGATGTAAGAAATAAGTGGCACCGGAAGAGGATGAAACAATGGGGCAGCCAGGCTAATCCTGTCTGTGGATTGTAGGGACAAGGCACAAGCCGCTTTGGGGGAATAATGAAGTGGGGTGTGATAAAGTGGAGTTAGCTGGAGATTCTCAGGAGGACAAAGGGAATCCTTCAGGGATGTCCTCAAAAACTCCTGAAGAGATCAGACACCATGCTGACCCCTGGGGAATCCCTGGCTGGTGATTGAACAAAGTGTAGAAGCCTCACTGGGAGACCTCATTGGGAATGCACGGTTGTGTTTGTCAAGGTGTCACAGGGAGTGCACAATCCTCCAAGCTGCCCATCTACCCGAGCTTCCAAATCCTGCATGTGACAGAGTGGCTGAATCGCACATTAGGCTCATCAATCACCCCAGAGAGATGATCAGACCAGAGGAGTTATAGTAGCTATACATAAGGAGATAGTGTGATTCACTGCAGGAGAGGATCACCGGATTGATTCCAGCGTTGTCAGAGCTGAGGCAGAGCGGAAATCAATTGCCTGGTGTTCAGAAGCAGGAAAGGGGATCCCATTTTACATTGCAACACACAAGGACTTGACGGCTGGGAGACCATCACCTCTGCCATGTTGAGGAGCATAGTCCCCAGTGAGGAATATTCAGGAATGAAAGCAGAAGCACTTCCTTCAGTCGGAGGATTGCATACCTTCAGAAATTTCCAGCCGGCAGAGCGGAGCATTCTCAGTGCTTGAGACAATTCCAAAGTAAGACTAATTGACTCATGGCCCCTGAGAGATTCAAGGCAAATGGGGGTAAGGCAGGAAAGTAGACTTGAAGTAGAAGATCAGCCCTGAACTGATCAAATAGTCATGATGTCACCTGATGAAGGAGCAGCGCTTAATAAGTTTGTGATTTCAGATAAACACGTTGGACTATAACTTGGTATCATCTGATTTCTGACCTTATTATATGTTTTTTAGGCTTGAGGGGTTGAATGGCCTACTTCATTGGCCTAGCTGAATCGCCAAGCTGTCATTGAAGGATATGTTGTGGGTCATTGGTCAATCTGTGGGACTCTGTGACCCTCTAGCATGACAAGGGAAGATGGATGAAAATTTCTTGGAGTTCTTTGCCTGTTCCATTTGGATTGTACTGAAAGATTAAACACTCTTAATTACAACGAAAACTGCTAGCACAGGGGAAGATAACTTGGCTTGATAAATGTTGCCCTTTTTTAAGATAAGTTTGGCGCCTCTCTTAGTTAAACACTAATTCCACTGATAATAAACAGTGATCTACTGCCAGAATGGGCTGACTTTAATAGGCGTGTATACTGCCGATATTACAAGTTGTTCTTGGGAGTGAACAAGACCATGAGATGCCAACTTTAATCCCTTCATTCTGGAAATGTCACAGAGGTTTGGAAGTTCCCCAATGTAAAAGAGGAGAGAGAGAAAGCATTGAGCTGGACACCCAGAATCTGCTGAGTACAATCGATGATGACAGAAATTTTTAAAATGTGCTCAGAAAATCATGGTGTAATCAGAACAGAAAATGTGGCTTTATGAATGGGAATATGGACAGATTTATTTGGGGTTTTATTTTGCTTATGTAGCAAGTGAGGTAGATAAAGAAAAGGCCGTAGGTATGGGACTGAATTTACAGGGATTTGTATGTGGCTTGGATTGTCCCCATTATAGAGTCATAGAGTCATCCAGCACGGAAACAAGACCCTTCGGCCCAACCAGTCCATGCCGACCATGTTCCCAAACTAAACTAGTCCCACCTGCCTGCTCTTGGCCCATATCCCTTCCTATTCATGTACTTATCCAAATGTCTTTTAAATGTAGTAACTGTACCCATATCCACCACTTCCTCAGGAAGGTCATTCCACACACAAACCACTCTCTGTGTAAAACAGTTGTCCCTTGCGTCCTTTTTAAATCTTTCTCCTCTCACCTTAAAAATATGCCCTCTAGGTTTGAACTCTCAAAGCCTGGTGAAAAGACCCTTACTGGTCACCTTATCTATGTCCCTCATGATTTTATAAACCATTCCACCTGCTACATTCCATGGGGAAAAGACCCAGCCTCACTTTATAACTCAAACTCTCTATTCCTGGCAACATCCTGGTAAATCTTTTCTGAATCCTCTCCAATTTAATAATATCTTTCCTGTAACAGGGTGACCAGAACTCCACCAGCGGCCTCACCCAACATCCTGTACAACCTCTCAAAAGAAACCTGGTGACGGCAATTCAATGGCCCCAATCCATGGAGAGATGGTCCTTTGGCTTCACAAGAGGGACTGCCATTCAGCACACCAATGGCAAAGTCTCTTCACCGCTGGTTAAAGAAAACAGCCTCTGGGGAGGGAAAACAAAATGACTTTCTCCAAGCTTTTGATGGTTTTACTGAGCAGAAAGACAAACCTAGAGATGTAGTCTGGATTAATCCACTTAGAGTCAGCACGGAAACAGACCCTTCGGTCCAACCCGTCCATGCCGACCAGATATCCCAACCCAATCTAGTCCCACCTGCCAGCACCCGGCCCATATCCCTCCAAACCCTTCCTATTCATATACCCATCCAAATGCCTTTTAAATGTTGTAATTGTACCAGCCTCCACCACATCATCTGGCAGCTCATTCCATACACACTTGTGCTGTACATATGCTGCCAGACCTCCTGAGTTTTCCCAGCAATTTCTGTTTTGGTTGCACAGGATTTCCGATTGAAATAGTTCCAAATGCCTCCTGCTCTCGGTTGTCATATCCCACCCAAATCTGCCTAATTGTGTCATCACATGGTAATTTACATAGAGCATAGAACAGTACAGCACAGGCCCTTCGGCCTTCAAGTTTATTTCCAAGTTTATTTCTTCAGCAATACCCTAGCAACAACACTTGCAGTCTATCAAACAGAGTAAAGTACCCAGAAACTGGCAAAAATACTACCAGGTGGCTCCAACAATTACCGCCACCACAACAATCTGCATTGATAGAGCATCCTTAACCCTGCGGCGCTTCACTGGAGAGTTGTCAAAATAAAACTTGGCACTAAGTCATTGAACAAATGATCAGACCCTTGATCAAAGAGGTGGATTTGCAGAAGCATCATAAGATGATAAAATATTAACATTGGACTCTGAGGAGAGAGGAAGGTGTAACCTTCTCCAGAGAGCTGCATTACAGGGATCAATAATGTATAATAGTGTGTAAATAAAAGAGTTTGTTGGAACTCCTGAGAATCAGACAAAAGGGAAAATAGTTGCGGAGGTACAACCAAGTCAGAGTGGAGTCCCTCAGTGAGGGACAAACGCCACTCTCTTCAATCTTCAAGTGTCTATCTGGCAGCTTATCCCAGAAGAAGCAGTCAACTGAGGGCTGTATGAGTAAAGAATGATCAAACCATGAAAAACTGCACGTGGTTACGTTTCAACATTCAACATGAAGCAGCCTTCAGCTGTCGTATGGTACGGCTAATCATTATTGGCAAATGGGACTGGATTAATGTGGAATATCTAGTCGGCATGGATGTGTTGGTCTGTGTCACTGCTGTACCAAGCAAATTCACAGCAACTTGAATATTGGATCTTATTTGAATTCTGATCTTTAACAGTAGGACTTATAAAATAAAGCTTTATTAAAAATGGTTTAAGATCTTAATTGTCTAAAAATTACAATTGTTCATTCCTGTTAATGCTTATGAAGTACAACTAAATTTTGCATACTTCAAAGCAATACGTTAGCCATGTTGCGCAATGTCTGTCGTCTGAGAGGCTATGTTCAAGTTGCTAATTCTTACCAAAACCAGAGGTAGACAATAGGATCTTGACCTTCTGTTCTGTATTTGGAAATGAAAGAAACTCCTAACTAATGACTTCACATCAGAAATATTAAACAAGAATTCCAAAAGAGAAAAACGCTTTCCAGTTGTGAAAAGCTTTGCTTCGTTTTTAAAGTCTGTCGTCTGTCTTACTAATTTCTAGAAAGCCACTCACTACATAATCCAAACCCAGCTGAGTCCTAGGCTCGGACCCCCTGCCCCGGCGTCACTGTCACTGTGTAAGCTGCCCCTTTGAGATTCTGTCAGCTTATTTGGAGTTTCTCTCTGCAGTGATGGGCATGGACCAGGTCTCCACTTCTGGGCGTTGCTGTCTCCTGTCACTGTGTAGCAAGTCTGATGGTGCTTCACTTCATAAGGCCCAATCTACAAATGATACTGGAAACTCAACATCACATTGCATTCCATTATTTGTTTCAACTTATGCTTAAAGGTCTATCTAGAATCTGAATTATAGAGAGGCATCAACCTTAGCTCTATTTATCCAGATTCTTTTCATCCTGTGCAGAAAGCAGGCCTCCATCCATGTAGATATATTACCCTCCAACTGTACCTCTTGTTGGATCAGTATTCATTGCCCAACCCATGAGAAGGTGAATGGTTGCAGTCCATATGCTGTAGGTACAGCGACGATGCCATTAAGGAGGCAATTTCTGGGCTTTACCCCAGCCTCTTGTATAAAACAGACTAGGCATGGCACTTGATTGAATCTCTTTGAAGATCCAAGTTACTGTTTGGTGGAATGGGCGACTAGGTGGCAGTTGGAGTACACTGGGCAAAGTCAGAAGTCACATGGCACTAAGTTATGGTCCAATAGATTTACAGGGCAACCTCGATTATCCGAACGACATCGTGGGTGGGGGGGGGGAAGATTTTGTTTGGATAATCGAACATTTGGATAATTGAATGTTCGGATAACACAGTTTACCCAAGCACTGGGGCCTTGAGATCTTGTTTGGATAATCTGAAATTCAGATAATTGACGTTTGGATAACTGAGGTTGTACTGTATTTGAAATCATAAGGTTTTGGAGCTCTGCCCCTTCATCAAATGACTTCAGTGTGACTTCTGACTTTGTTCACCCCAGTCCAACACTGGCATTGAAGTACAGTCAGTTCTTCTCTAACACGATGGTTGTGTTCTTATGCAACCCCATGTTATAGAAAAATCACACTTTAGAAGTATTGGAGATGTAATCGCGTTACAGCCAAGGCATGTGTTAAAAGTTCACGCTTTACAAACAGCGACCCAGTTCATCAATCGCATTACAGCAAATTCATGTTGAGGAAATGCATGTTATAGCAGAATGACCTGTACCTTGGTAGAAGGAGCATGGAGAGACAGTGAACAACAAAGGGTACAACTCGAAAGGAGCGGATGGCCTTGTACGTGGGCACAAGTCACCAAAAGTTACAGAACAGTTTGACAGAAAATCCTTGACTTTATTAATGGAGGCATGTTAGAAGCTGTTGTGTTGGAAATTCACATGATATTTACATTTCACTGGCTAACCTGGGAGGGCCAACTCTGATTTATTTTCCAATTTACATCAGTATTTCCCACTGTTTACCATATTAGAAACATCGAAATTAGGAGCTGGAGTAGGCCATTCAGCCCTTCAAGCCTGCCCCACTGTTCAATATGATCACAATGGATCATCCAACTCAGTCCCATATTCTCTGTTTCTTCCCCTACTCTTTGATCCCTTTAGCCCTAAGAACTGTATTTAACTCCCTTCTTGAAAACGTGCAATGGATTGGCCTCAACAGCTTCCTGTGGCAGAGAATGTTGAGCAGTATTTGTACTCTGATGTTGGGATAGAAAGATGAATAAATGCTCCATCTTGTGACACACACAGCCTATCTTCCCAGTGGGAGTGGTCCCTCCCAGTTGGGGAACACTTCAGTGGTCCGGGTCATTCGACCTCAGACCTTCGGGTGACCATCCTCCAAGGCGGACTTCGGGACAGGCAGCAGCAAAAAGTGGCCGAGCAGAGGCTGATAGCTAAATTCGGTACTCATAGGGAGGGCCTCAACTGGGACCTTGGGTTCATGTCACACTACAGGAGACCACCATTGCACGATACACACACACAGGCACTCCTATACACACACATGGACACACATATACACAGGCACGCACACAGACACTCACACACACCCTTACAGACACACACACTTCCACACTCACACAGGCATCCTCTCAGAGACTTAGACCACTCTACACTCATGCACACACATATATACTCTCTCACAGACACATGCAACCCCCCACCCCAGACACGCTCACACACTCCCACACTCACACATGCACCCCCTCACAGACTTAAGACACTCTACACTTACTATACACACATATACACTCTCTCTCACACTCACAACCCTCAACCCAGACAGACAGACAGACACACACAGACAAGACCCACATGCACACATATATATTGTGCAGTGAATTTGTACTTGCAGAGTTGCATTGTACTTTGCTCAAAAACTGCATGAATTCATGTAAAACTCCGTTACCTCACTTTTTAGATTGGAATCAATCTAAACATCAGGTCATAGACAGAGAACACAGGGGGCTAACACCTTCAACATATTGTCTAGCTAACACCCATTGTTACAGCAAGCCTGAGAATGCAACTTTAAAAATAAGGTTTTGTGATTTACACATGAAAGAAGTCAAACTGTCGTGATGTTCAAACAGATGAAAGACTCAACAATCAAGGTATTTTTCAATGTATAATTTCAGTTACATCACTGTAAATGTTTGCTATAAATTCTGTGCCTTAGTATTGTATCTGCCACTATAACCTGGTGAAGGAGCGTCGCTCCGAAAGCTAGTGTGCTTCCAATTAAACCTGTTAGACTGGTGTTGTGTGATTTTTAACTTTATCCTCCCTATGATCGACAATGCTGAGGGACACTCAATGCTCCTACTCATCCATCCATACCCCTAATCCACCTATTACCCACCTCTGGAGAGAAAATGCTGAGGAACTCTTGTAGTGCATTGATAGTGTCCCGACATCTGAGCTAGGCAGGCCTGAGTTCAAGGAGAAAGTGGGGACTGCAGATGCAGGAGATCAGAGCCGAAAATGTGTTGCCGGAAAAGCGCAGCAGGCCAGGCAGCATCCAAGGAGCAGGAGAATCGACGTTTCGGGCATGAGCCCTTCCTCAGGAATGAGTTCAAGACCCACCTACTCTAGTGTCATAATATCTTTGAGCAGTTTAATTCAACAATACCTGTAAGACATAAAAAATTTCACTTAGTATCATGAACTCTAATGAAATTGTTTGGTTCCAATTTTTGTTTTGGCCATAACACGCAAAACAATCCTTCACTTTCTATTTCATATGAAGCTTTTATAACATCAGTTGTCAAATTTTGTATGAAATGAAAAGAAATTTGGCCACAGAAATAACTGATGGATAAGTGAACTCAAAGCAGATTTTTAATATCTAAAATATACCTTAATCATAATATTTTTTTCCTGTGAAAACAGGCAACACAGAAATCTTCCACAGCCTCAGTCCGGAGATAAGCACTTCTGGGACACAAAGGTTTTTGAACAAGTTTGAGTTTGTAATTCTCCAGGTGTGGAGGTGTTAAGGAGTGAGCAGAGGTAATCTGGTCTTGTTCCTTCTTGTATAATAAGTGAGATATTTTCCTAATCTACCTGTTACAGGGATGCTATGACCCACCTCTGAAGCAGGTGAGACTTAAACTCAGCTCTCCCGGCTCAGAGATAGGGACAATACAGCTGCACTGATAAAGCACTCAAGGAGTGACTCTACCCTGGTGGAACAGGTTCATGTGGAAGGGAGCAGGTTTAACCTGTTTAACAGTAGAATCCAAATCATCTTAAGCAGCCACACGTCTGGTGTGTGTGTGTGTTGCGGGGGGGGGGGGGGGGGGGTAGAAACTGTGAGCTTTACTAGTGTGTGATTATCACATGTGTCATTAGCACACTTTGGTTGGTTTATCTTGCTTAAATGTTCATGCATCGTTGAGCACCCAAATTCCAGACTGGCTCCCAGGCCTGTTAGGAGTTACTGATTAACAATAATTTCAGTGGCTGCTGCTTGTATTTTCCTTCCTGGTGCATGAGAGTTAGTTTTATGATTTTTTAATTGAAGTGTAAATACTGGAGCGCCATAAAATGCTTTGATTTATAGGTGACAGGTATGAGAGCTTGCGTCGGGGAAAGCAAGTGCGCTGGGTTCTGCAGTTGCTGGCTTTTCAACACTAATGGTGTTCTCCATCAACTTCAGTTTCTCCAGCCCTGGGATTTATCCTGCACAGTTTAGAGTTCACTGCTGTGCCTTTCCTTATAATGTACAGTCATTACTGGTTTAAATATTGTATGTACCTCATCTTCTGACTCCTCGGTCCATGAGCCACACCTCTCTGGGGGGATATTTACAAATGCAACGCAAAGCCACGATCAATGGAGCTGCCATACAAGCTGCCTGCAAGGCAGAATTCCCACAACCCGCTCAAAAGCCTGCAAACCAACTCCTATTGCACTTTGCTTATCATCCATCAAACTGTCACTTTAATTCAGATGCTATGAGTTGTTTTAATAATATACATTTCACACACACACACACACAAAAGAATTGGTAACAGGATGGAGAGTTGCCTTATTATGACCCTCCAATTTCAAACTCTTTATCAGTGAAACCAGCTTCTTAAGGCTGGCCATCAGGCTATACTATTGTGAACAGCTGGATCAACATAATTTGTATTAGATATTTTCCCAATTAACCTGCTCAGTGATGTTATGATGCACCTCTAGAGCAGATGGGTCTTAGAGTCAAAGTCATCCAGCACGGAAACAGACCCTTCGGTCCGACTAGTCCATGCTGAATGTAATCCCAAACTAAACTAGTCCCACCTGCCTGTACTTGGCCCATACCCCTCCAAACCTTTCCTATTCATGTACTTATCCAAATGTCTTTTAATCGTTTTAAACTGTACCCATATCCACCACGTCCTCAGGAAGTTCATTCCACATTCAAACCACCCTCTGTGTAAAAAAGAAGCCCCTCATGCCTTTTTTAAATCTCTCTCCTCTCACTCAAAAATCTATCCCCCTGTCTTGACACCTACCATTTATGCTGTCGATACCCATCATTATTGTATAAACTTCAATTAGGTCACCTCTCAACCTCCTACACTCCACCAATAAAAGTCTCAGCCCATCCAGTCTTTCTTTACAATTCAAACCTTCCATACCCATCAACATCCTTGTAAATCTCTTCTGAACCTCCTCCAGCTTAATGAAAACCTTCCTATGACAGGGTGACCAGAACTGGACACAGTACTCCAGAACAGGCCTCACCAATGTCCTGTACAACCTCAACGTAACTTCCCAACTCCTATGCTCAAAGGACGGAGCAATGAAGGCAACCGTGCCAAACACCTTTTTAACCACCCTGTCTATATGTGATGCAAACACCAAAGACTTACATAGCTGCACCCCTAGGCCCCTCAGTTCTACAACACGACCCAAGGCCCGACCATTAATTGTATTAGTCCTACCCTTGTTTGTTGTACCAAAATGCAATACCTTGCATTTATCCAGATTGAACTCCACCTGCCATTTTTTAACAAAACCCAGGTCTCCTAGCTTAGAGATAGGGGCACTACCACTGTACCACAAAAGCCCTAGATATTTTCTCATCAATATATCCTACCCCTGGATCAGGTGGGACTTGCAACTATGTCTCCTGCCTCAGAGCTATGGACAGTACCACTGCTCCATAAGAACGCTGCAGCCAAGCTGATTTTAAATATATCCTTATATGGTTTCACTTCAGATTGTGTCAAGCCTTCTACATCAGTTCAGGTGAAATAGTCCATGAGATTTGCCTGATAAGTGTATCTCCACTAATGATTTTGCATGTGTTTACTGTTTTCAGAAGGTGTGTGTGTGTGTATATATACATCCTGGCCCTGCCAGGCTTGCTGTTCTCTTCCAGCCTCCTGTTTGTCTGCCTTAAAATGAGGAGCAACTTGGGAAACTGTCCCATCATGGTTAAAGTTCCTCTTATCAACCTGCTTTGAATTGTACAGGTAATGAATGCCTTCAGTTTGTTTGTTGGATAGAGTCAAACTCCAGTGTTCATTTCTTCATAAGCTACTGTACAGAACTGAACTGTTTTAGTCACTATGTGTGTATATAATGATGTTTTTATGAATAAAATGTAGTTTTGAAATATTTTTAAAGACCTGCTTTGAAGTCAGGTCTTATTTCCAAAATATAACGAGAGTCTATTATAATTTGAGGTTGCCTTGATGGGAATCTAAATAGTTTCCTTTGACTGAAGTTGTAATGTGGTATGTCAAAGTTCCACTGTACTTTCTACAATGTCTACACACAAGTGTTTAGTACCTGTGTATTTACTTATATATCACAGAAGCCCATTCTGCATGTGTATGATTACTCATTATGCACTCTACTGGTGCAATGGGTAATGTCCCTACCTCTGAGCCAGGAGATCTGGGTTGAGGTCCCACCAGCTCATAACATCCCTGTAACAGGTTGATTAGGAAACCATCTCACTCACTGAACAAGATCAGTTGCCTGTGCTTATCTTTTAACAACCTCACCCCTGGAGAATTCCAAACAGAGACTTATTAAAAAAACTCTTACATGCAGAGTGTCACAAAAGTGGCTATCTCAGGTCTTAGTCAATGACAGATTTCAGTCTTGTGTGTTTTCACAGAAGAAAAAATTACAGCTGAAGTATATATTTGAAATCAAAAAGTCCTGCTTCGAGATCACCACCAATCAATTATTCCATCGGCCAATGTTTTCTCATGTTTGTAAATTTGACAACTGTTGTAAATAAAAATCTGATGTAAATAAAACTCTCTTATGAAATTGGAAGTTGAAATAACTCCACAGAGGTCAGTATCCTGTCACCAAGTCACCCTTTATTTACCCTGGGAGAGTCCCTGACACTGATCCAGCTCCCTAAGAGTCAGCTCTCAGAGTGAACAGAACCTCTGACACTCCTGTTTTTTTTTCTGAAATTCCTGTTCTTTTTTATTTCCTTTTCTTTTTTCTTTTTTCTTTTTTTTAAATTACCCCCACACTACCACCTAACTGCGGTAGTGCTTATTTTTTCCCCAGCACCCATGGTGTGTGTGTGTGCAGGTGTGAGACACAGTGAGAGACACAAGGTGCACGAATCTTTATTCAATTTCCACCACCAGGAAGATAGGAAAAACACCCGAGTGGCCAGTGACAAGCACTGCCCTTCACATCAAAGGGCAATGCTGTGTGATCAAAACAGTGAAGGGGAGGGTAGGGATTCAATCAAAATAGAGTTGGAGGGGGAAATAATACACTCCACTCCCTGCGGCGCCCACCTCTCCCTGAACGACTCCAGGGTGTTGGTGGACACCGCGTGCTCCTTCTCCAAGGACACCCGGGCCCTAACGTAACCCCGGAAGAGGGGCAGGCAGTCGGCCCTAACGACCCCCTCCACGGCCCGCTGCCTGGACCTGTTGATGGCCAGTTTGGCCAGGCCACACTCTTGATTATATCTGTCAGCCAGAGCTCCCAGATTGGACCAAATTAGCAGCCCTAAACAGGGAACTCAGGTCACCTTGATGACCTTGTTCCAATTGCTACAAAAGTGAAGAGCTGACTACTGGCTGGCTGTGCAATAGCTGAAGGACCAGTCCGTATATGATAATCAGCTTGTGGTGCAGATTCAATAGCACTCAATATGCTCTGTGCCATCCAGGGCAAAGCATCCTGCTTGACCAGGTCCTCAGCCACAACCAGAACCTTTACATATAAAACATCCCAAGGCATTTTGCAGGAGATGGCATCAAATAAAATTGAATATTGAACTACCTGCATAAGGAAATATTACAGCAGGTGACCAAAAGAATTAAAGGAGTGTTTTCAGGGAGAAATGTCCAAGATGTTGAGGGAGGAAACTCCAGTGCTTCAGACAGCTAAGGGGACCAAAGGTGAAGTGATGGAAGTCGGGGAAAAACAGGAGGCCAGAATTGAAGGAGCACTGAGATCTCAAAGAGATGTGGGGCTGAGAAGAAAATTATGGAGATACGGGGGGGGGGGGGGGAGGGTTGGGGGGTGGGGGGAAAGTCAGGCTGGATTTGAAAACAAGGCCAAGAATTTTGAGGTCAAGGTGTTACTTAGTGTGACACGGGAAACAGATGAGTGATGGGTGAGTGTGACTCATTGTGAGTTCCGATAGGAAGCAGAGTTTTGAAGGAATGCCATATGAACAGATTATGGAGGCTGAAATAATCATTGAGAGGTTACAAAGCTCCCAGTGAGGGTTTTGGAAGGAGATGGGCTAACATTGGTTTGAGTCAGGTTATGGAGGGGTGGGCAGTGGGCAGCCGCAGAGATGGCACAGCTGTGTGTGAGAAGTCCATACCGTGGCACAACATTTACAGATAGTCAGCTTCAGCAGAAGGTGGTTGCCAGACAGAGAGATGGAGTCTGTGTCACGGGAACAGATTTTGGTAGTGGAGCCAAAAAGTGCCCTCTACCTTCCCGACATTTATTTGAATGAAATTTTGTCTGTTCCATGACTGAATGTCAGATGAACAGTCGAACGACAGAGAAGGAAAATGGTGAGGTAGAACTGGGTGCTGTCAGTGTTCATGTGAAGTATGATACTAAACCTTTGAATAATGTTGTAAGGGGGGAGCATCTAGATAAGCAATAGAAAGGGTCAAAGGCAAGTCCTCCTGAGACCATGGAGCTGTTGAATGGGAAAGTGTAGAGAAACCATGACCTGCTACAGACAGATGGATAAGGGTTCATCCAGCTGAGGGCAGCCTCCTGAGATACTGCAGGAGAAAGTTCCTGTTAACTGTGTGGAAGGCTGACTAATTATTAACTTTATGAGTCTTATCCATTTCAATTGCTTTGCCAAAGAACTTGCCCCAGTGCTGCAACACCCTGTGGCTGATACATTCCAACACACTGCAGAAAGGTTGAGAAGTCTAAGGAGGAATCGTTTACTTTTGTCACAGGCACACAGGAAACCAACATTCATACCTCCTGCCACCAGCTTCCAGGGCAACAGTCTGCACCTTCTCCAAAATGCAGCAACTTGTCAAAATACCTCCAATAGCACCTTTTAAATGCACAACCTCTACCGTCTAGCAGGACAAGGGCAGCATAGGCTGGGAACACCAAGTTCCCCTCTAAACCATTCACCATCTCAACTTGTAAATATATCGCTGTTCTTTCAGCGTTTCTGGATCAAACTCGTAACAGCATTGTGGGTCTACCTCCAGCACATGGACTGCAGCGGTTCAAGAAGGCAGCTCACCATCACCTTCTCAAGGGGGGCAACTAGGGACGGGGCAATAAATGCTGGGCTCTGCCGGTGTTGGCCATATCCCACAGTGAATAAGAAATCAAATCCATTGGCTAACTTACAGAGAAGTGGCAAGGTGCTCAAAGAGGAGAAAAAGCAGCTATAAATGGAATTGAGAATTAGTTGTCATTATAGAGCAGATCATGCTCATGTTAAACGCAACTTTGCACAAAATAGTGACAAGAATAGCTCAGTCAATATACTACAGAGCAAGTGTCAGTCAAAAATTAGTCTTGTCAGAGAGAGTGTCGTGCTGGAAAAGCACAGCCAGTCAGGCAGCATCTGAGAAGCAGGAGAATCAACATACTTACTTTCACCCTGTCAGGGAGATGTCAACTCAGAGAAAACTAATGTCAAGAGCAGATTGCAGTCTGTGTTGCTGCTGAGGTGAAGATAACTCCTTATAATGTGGTTGCCATTATTGGCTGGTTGTGCTGGTTTCTATGCGAAGGGGCTGGGTTTATAGGGGGCTGGATCATGTGTCCAGATTGAGAGCGTGCAGCATATGATTACTTACACTTGCATTGGATGAGATTGTAGCTCAGTCACGCACAGTGTTAAAATCAGACTCCCAACCTGTAACACTCAGGAATTGGCACTGACAATGATATCGAGAACCGCATCCTGGACATTCCTCCAATTCCCATTGCCAATCTGTCTGCAGGTCCCTGGTGAAGGTCAGCAGATTCTGGACAACTGCTGTCATTTGAACAGCTCTGGGCAACTACAATTATGACAGGATTACCCTTGAGAAGATGGTGGTGAGTTTCCTTCTTAACCTACTGAATGTCTGTGGTGTAGGAATACAGAGAATGCTTTCCGAAAGGGTGTTTCTACCTATATTGCTAAAAAAAAACTCAGTGGTTCATAGAATCCCTACAGTGTAGAATCAGGCCATTCAGCCCATCCAGCCCACACCAATGCTCTGGAGAGTATCCCACCTAGACACACTCCCTTACCCTAGCCCTGTAACCCTGCATTTCCCATTGGCCTGCACATCTTTGGACTAAGGGAGGAAATCCCCTCAGATACAGGGAGAAAGTGCAAACTTCACACAGAGAGTTGCCCAAAAGTGGAATTGAACCTGGGTCCCTGCCACTGTGAGCCACCACACCAACCTACTGCTGTGAAACACTTTGCAATGTCCGGAGATTATCAATGTATGGGTCGCTAGTTAATGAGTTCAGAGTCAGTTTCACTAAAATATGCTGAGTGGTTAGGGGGGAAGACAGTCCAACTCCAGTGTAAACTTTAACAGAACAGCTTCACTAATTTGCAGAGCAGTGTCAATTGGTTTACTATTTTCACTGTTTTTAATTCAAATTCAGGCATTCTTTCTGCTTTTAGGATTGTTCCAGGATCTGAGTTCATACCACAGACTTTCTTTCTCTAGAAACAGAAAAACAATTTGAACTTCATAAAACCTACCTCCTGTTTGTAGACTGTTTGAATGCACCTACTTTCTATCCATTGAAAGCATCTGATTAGCCGGTAACATTCTAAGTCTTATCCATTTCAGTAGCTTTACCAAGGGACTTGCCCTAATGCTGCAACTGATACAGTCTAACTCACTGCCTTTTCAAATCATTCCTACAGTAAGTTGGGAAGGGATTTGCAGTAACTCTGGAAAAATTTCACACCTGGAACATAATTTACTATATGTTAATATAATTAACAGTTAAGTTGTATTAACTCACAACCAGATCTGTTTGGAATGTTTCGTTGTGTGGTGCCAGTGAACAAATTAGTGATTATTCCCAGTTTCGTGTGATATAGCAAGACTGCTAAGTGAAAGGATATTAAATTGGGCTTAAATCAGCATCAAGTGCCTGTTCATATCAAGCTCGACAGCACGAGCAACCCGTGTACAGACAGGACAGTAATTTGCCCTTCTAAGTTAAGATTAGGCTTGTAGTCACTGTTGGAAGCAGACTTAGTGCTAACTCTCAAAAGGGAATTGGGTACATTTGTGAACATTTACCATTTTCTGGTGAAAGGGCAGAGGGGAATGGTGCAGAAACAATTGGTGCAAACGCTGTTTGGAGGGTCGGTGCAGACTTGATGGGCCAAATGGGAAATGTGATCATTTCAAATACAGTTCCTGAAAAAACTGAAGCAACAGGTTACAAAGTACACAGGTTATTTCCACAGGCACATGCATATAGATACATGCAGACATATACACTGTGCTGCCCTTTATGGAGTCATTCAATGGTTAACACTTCTGCCTCACAGCTCCTGGGACCACCCTTGGGTGACTGCCTGTGTGGAGTTTGCACATTCTCCCTGTGTGGGCGTGGGTTTCCTCAGATGCTCCGGTTTCCTCCCATAGTCCAGAGATTTGCTGGTTAGGGTGGATTGGCCATGAAAAATGGTCCCATAGTATCCAGAGATGTGCAGACTAAGTGGGTTAACCATGGGAAGTAAGAAAATAGGCTGTTTGGAGGGTCGGTGCAGACTTGATGGGCCAAATGGCCTCTTTCTGCACCATCGGGATTTTGTGACATATACACACAGAGACGCACAACACATGCCTGACTTTCAGTACTGAATGAGCAGAGGTTTTGTCCCATTAAATATTGGCAAGACTTAATACATTGTCTTCAGCCCCCTGTCACAAACTCTTGTCCCCAAGCCACTGATCTCCATTGTTCTGTTTGAGATTGTTTAAAGTCATGGCCATTATATTTAACCCAGAGATGAGCTTCAGACTGCACAGACACCTCTGAAACAGTTGTAACAGCGAGGTATTCCCTAGGCACTGTACTGCTAGTGAGCATTAACCTAGATTTTTCCCAGAACAGTAAAACAGGCGAATGGCACATCATGGTCTGACCCGGCTTGTTACTTCACAATGGGGTCCAATAGATTCATTTCCAAGGGTTGATCCTTTTCCTGCTGTTTTCCTCAGAGGAGGGGAGCTGGGGATTATGGTCCAAGCCCTCGAGTGGGTCTCAAACTAACACTCTTCTGACTCTGTCTGGAGGCTATAACACTGAGATGTGGCTTTACTGACGAGCTGGAATAGAACAAAGTATCATGTCACAGACAGCAAAGGGCCAGGCTCTGAGTGCAGTGCAAAAAGAGCCAGAGAACACTGGATACTTCCTAAAGTGTCACGGTGCGTTGTGAGGGAAATATTGTGATACTCCTTCTAAAGTTGCGGGAGCCACTCTTAACGATGATAGGCTCCAGAATCACACCAGCAAAGATTGACCCCTGGTCCCTGTTGTATATTGAGTTACTTGATCTCAGGCTTAAGGGGGGAGGATTGAGGGGCTTCACACTGGGGGGGGGAGGGGGTGTCACCTGATAATTTCTCTTACAAGTTTAGTCAGTAAAGTCTCCATAATTTGTAGCTTCCTCTCAATTGTGCTATTGGCCCGCAGTCTGTGTTCACGAAACCTAATATACTTTGCAGCAATGTCCACTTAATTGTTATGCATGTACAAAAATATTGATACAGAGCACTGAAGAAACAATATAGTGTTTTAGTACACAGTGAAGATGTCATGACCCACTGTGAGACGTGACTTATATTTCCAAATGTATAGGAGACTGGATAGCCAACAAGTGATGAAATAAGCCTTGAGTTATGATCAGGGTCCTGAACACCAATATAAATCAGTGCACATGACTGCCTGTGGAGAACTCTAGCTCCACCATATGACAAATATTATTTTGAAAGGGATTTGGGTAATTTGGGAGGTAATTGTAAATATTTTACATTAATCCCTTCTCCCTGCCATCACTTAAACCTGCCAATGAGAGACTAGAGTGCTGCAAAGCAGTGGATTCCCTGAGAGCCAAGGTCTTTTCCCCGGGATGGGGGAATCCAAAACTATAGCTTTAGGTTGAGAGGGGAAAAATTTAAAAGGGACCTAAGGGTCAACTCCTCCACACAGGGAGTGAAGCATGTGTGGAATAAGCTGCAAGGGGAAGTGGTGGAGGCTGGTACAATTACAACATTTAAAAGGCATCTGGATGGGTATATGAATAGGAAGGGTTTGGAGGGATATGGGTCAAGATTAGAGTGGTGCTGAAAAAGCACAGCAGCTCAGGCAACATCTGAGGAGCAGGAAAATCGACATTTCGGGCAAAAGCTCTTCATCAGAACTTCCTCATTCCTGATGAAGGGCTTTTGCCCGAAATGTCGATTTTCCTGCTCCTCGGATGCTGCCTCACCTGCTGTGCTTTTTCAGCACCACTCTAATCTTGACTCTAATCTCCTGCATCTGCAGTACCCACCTCCTCCTTTAGAGGGATATGGGCCAAGCGCTGGCAAATGGCACTAGATTAATTTAGGATATCTGGTCGGCATGGACAAGTTGGACAGAAGGGTCTGTTTCCATGTTGTACAGCTGTATGACTATGAACATCTGACTCACAAGCACTCATACTTACAAACATGCTCCCATACAGGGGTGTAATTTTAAAGATCTGATATACAACATCTTCTGTACATATGAACAGCTATCTTATATTGTACTTGATTCGTGAACAGAGTCCAGAAGAGACCCATTCACATTTCAGGGGCTGCCTTTAATTTAAACAGCCTCACAATTATCCCCACTCTGAACAGTCCTTTAAGAAAAAGTGTAGTCAGTGCTGAAGCATAAAAACAACACCTAGACATCTGGCCTTGATGGTTATTTTAGCCGTACAAAACTTGAGAAGTATGGAGGAAGACACAGAGGGGTGGCACGGTGGCTAGCACAGCAACAGGGACCTGGGTTCGATTCCAGCCTCGGGCGACTGTCTGTATGCAGTCTGCACATTCTCCCTGTGTCTGCATGGGTTTCCTCCCACAGTCCAAAGATTTGCAGGCCAGGTGAATTGGCCATACTAAATTGCCAAGTTAAGGGGTAAATATAGGGTAGGGGGAATGGGTCTGGGTGGGTTACCCTTTGGAGGGTTGGTGTGCACTTGTTGGGCCAAAAGGCCTGTTTCCATGCTGTAGGGAATCTAATTAGAGAGCCATGGAGACTGGTCCATGCTGACCAAAATGCCTATCCACGCATAGATTCATACTGTTGAAGGTTCTCATCCTGCATCATCAAGGTAGAATGACAAGAACACCAGATCTCAAAGGGGGCAACAATTTGTATTGTCTGAGTGGAGGTGCTGAAAGGGTTAGCAAGTGGACCTGATCGCACAAGGCACTGCCGTGGAGACTACACCAGGAACACATAACACCCAAGGTTCGGATTTGATTCAAGCTAGACAAGTCAACTCTAATTGGTTAAGACAATGCAATGGGTAATGCATTGGGGATGGTGATTGGTTGTCTCTGTCCAATTATAAAAGGGGCAATACCTGGACATGTTCAGTTTGCCAAGGGCAAGGCCCTGTGTATGACAATATGGAGCCTACAAGTGTAACAGAGCTCCCTGCCATGTCAACCTTCAATACATTTCTTCATTCTAAAAGCATTCCCTCGCCAAAATCTCTGAACAATCTCCACCAACTCAAAAACCTTGGAGATTTATCCAATTCTGGCCACTTATGGATACCCAATTTTAATCCTTCCACTATTGGTGGCCATGTCTTTAGTTGCTTGGGTCTCAGGCTTGTGAGTCAAGTATTCTCCACCTTTAAAACCTACCTCTTGGGCAAGCTTTTAGTCATCTTTCCTAATATCTCCTTTGTAGCTCAGTGTTGAAGTTTATTTGGTGGTCAATCTTCTGAAACTCCTTGAGATGCCTTACTGTGTTAAAGGTGCTATTTAAATGCAGCTTCTTGTTATTGCAGTGATGGGGATCCAAGGTTCACTCGCAATCACCTCTTTCTCTGCATGGTCTGGTTGTCAATCAGAATAGCAGTAGAGCTTTAAGCACTCTGATAAAACCTCGCTTCACCATCATGATGGGAAACTCCACACTCAGCAGGTTTGGTGGTTGTTATGGGGTAGTGGGGTGGAGAGAAAGGTGGGGAGAGATGGAAGCTTCCACAATTGATGCAATATCAGGGCAGCATGGTGGTTAGCATTGCTGCCTTACAGCACCAGAGACCTGGGTTCAATTCCACCCTCGGATGATTGTGTGGAGTTTGTACATTCTCCCAGTGTCTGCGTGGGTTTCCTCCGGGTGCTCCGGTTTCCTCCCACAGTCCAAAGATGTGCAGGGCAGGTGGATTGGCCATGCTAAATTGCCCATAGTGTGCAGGGATGTGCAGGTTAGGGTGGATTAGCTATGAGAATCACAGGGCTCGGGGAATGGGTGTGGTTGGGAGTCAATAGTCTGAATGGCCTGCTTCCACACTGTTGTGGTTCTATGATTACCAACACAAACCTGCCCTCGCTCCAAGACATGAGAAATGCATCTGTGTGTCTTACAGTTCTATACCCAGCTCAAAACATCTAATTACAGTCTTTTTGCATTTTATTCCTTCATTTGAACTCTACAGCAATTTTGCTTTTAACCTCTCTGCAACCCCAGGTTTGAACTATTTCCAATGTTTGTGCTGGTAAGGCCACAGTGCCTGATCAGCTTGCTGCCAAAGCCACATTATTTGCCTACATAGCGTTTGGGGTTACAGAAGGTGAGCGTTGGGTTACAAGGATGGACAAGGAGGTAGGGAAGTTAAAGCTGCAATCAAATCAAAATTCTGAAATTCTTAACTTCACTTTATTAATTTGAAGTTGAAAGAAAAAGTAATTGAAGGGCACGAGAGTTTGGGGTGTCTAATTTAAAGCATTTGATTTTTTAAAAATTAAAAGACAATGTATTTCTTAACTTAACATTTTAGCACTCGAATGTTTGATGCATTGACTGGGAAACTGAGACAGCTGTCCCTAGCCCCATTGTGAATTGATTCATATATGTTCACACAATGGACAGAACACTTGTGTATCATATGTTGCATTAAATACTACAAATTGCATTTTCTTTATCTGTAATAATTTGACATTCGCTTTAGCAGGAGGACAGCATTGCACTGGCTAGGCAATACTTACTTCAACTTGACAATCAATAATGGATTCATTGGCACCATTAGACTCTTAATTCCAGATTTTCATTGAATTCAAATTCTACCACCTGCCATGGTGGGATTTGAACATGGGTCCTCAGACCATGACCTGGCTTTCTGGATTAACAGATCCAGTGATATTACCACCAGGCCACCACCAACCCTCTATGTTGGGTAGACGGTGTTTAGATAGAGAACAGTTTTGGTCTAACTGAAAGAATAGAATAGGTTTGAGAGGTTGAATGACCTCCTCCTGTTCCAGGCGAATTGCGAAGGCCTCCATAGTTGATTAGCTTATCAGCATTCACTGTCCCACTCACAGGAGGAAAATCAGCAATTTGGAAGAGTACCAGTGAACATTGAGCTTTAGATATGAAGCAGATCTTTGTAGCCTCTGGGAAAGGAAGGGGAAGAAAAGTGAGAAAACTAGCCCAAAAAACAAAATTTTACTTAACACAAATGAAATCAATTATAACATCAACTGAAGACATTGATTAAAAACTGCAAGTTGCATCTTTAGCAAACTTGGAAGAGTACAATGTCTATGAGATTAGGGATAACACAGAGATAAATTAATTGTACATACCTAATTTGTGTATGAAAATGAGGTTAATTTGAATACAGACTTTTCTCTGCAACATGAAGAGTATGTTTGTTGAACAGTTAGGAGGAATCTATCAATTAATTATGCTAACTACATTCTATTTGCATACATAAACTGTGTTAGGTATAAATGGACTTGAACTGTCTTTGAAAACAATGGGTTGAGTTTAATATTGCCTCAGTGGACATGGGCTGGAGTGAGTCATGCTGACTGGATTTGGCCTGGTTTCAATTGAGGACACTGATCTGAGACCACAGAAACAATAACAAGATGTTGTGAAACTTGACAAGGTTCTGAAAAGATTTACAAGGATGTTGCCAGAGTTGGAGAACTTGAGAGGGATGGAGAGGCTGAATAGACTGGGCTATTTTCCCTGAAACATTGGAGGCTGAGGGGTGGCCTTATAGAGGTTTATAAAATCACGAGGGGCATGGATAGGATAAATACACAAGGTTTTTTCCTCAGGGTAGCGGATTCCAACACTAGGGTTAAGGTGAGAGGGGAAAGATTTAAAAGGGTCGTAAGGGGCAACTTTTTACAGAGGGTGGTGAGTTTTTGGAATGAGCTGCCAAAGGAAGTGGTAGAGGCTGGTACAATTACCACATTTAAAAGGCATCTGGATGGGTATATGAACAAGAAGGGTTTAGAGGGATATGGGCCAAATACTGACAAATGGGACTAGATTGGGTTGGGATATCTGGTCAGCATGGGCGACTTGGACAAAGGGTCTGTTTCTGTGCTGTACATCTCTGTACTCTACCTAGCAACTTTAACATAGTGAGCTATCCCAGGGCATACACAGGAATAATCATCAGACAGTGTTTGTAATTTACCTGCATAAGGAGAAGTCAAGAAAAGTGATCAAAAACATGGCTAGAGATGATTTGGAGATGCCGGTGTTGAACTGTGGTGGACAAAGTTAAAATCACACAACGCCAGGTTATAGTCAGACAGGTTTATTTGGAAGTACTATGTTTCGGAGCGCTGCTCCTTCATCAGGTGGTTGTACTCCCGTTGAACTATAACCTGGTGTTGTGATAGAGATGGTAGAGTAAGGGCAAATTGCTGAGTCAGAAATTCAGAGGCACAGGCTAATGAACTGGAGATATATCAACTCGTGGTGAGATTTAAATTCACTTGATAAATAGAATCCCTACAGTGTGGAAACAGGCCATTTGGCCCAACAAGTCACTCTGACCCTCCTAAGAGTAATCCTCCCAGCCCACTCCCCTATTTCTCTACATTTACCCCCAACTAATATACCTAACCAACACATCCCTGAACACTGGGGTAATTTCCCATGGCCAATTCACCTAACTTGCACGTCTTTGGACTGTGGGAGGAAACTGGAGCACCCGGAGAAAATCTACCCAGACATGAGGAGAACGTGCAAGCTCCACACAGTCACCCAATGCTGGAATCAAACCCAGGTCCCTGGTGCTGTGAGGTGGTAGGGCTAGCCACCTCGAAATAAAGTCTGGAATTGAAAGCTAGTCTCAGTGATGGTGACTGCAGCAACTATCATCACCCTCAGTGAAAAGCTGTTTTATCTGGCAATCTCCTCTAGGGAATGAAATCTGCCATCTTTACCTGGTCTGGCCTACATGTGACTTCAGACCCACAGCAATGTGACTGACTCTTAAATACCCTCTGAAATGGTCTAGCAAGCCACTCAGCTCGGGGGCAATTAGAGATGGATTAAAAATCCTGACATTGCCAGTGTCACCCACATTAAACAAAAGGATGAATAAATAAATGAGAGAGAAAGAAACAGAAATTGTTGGAAAGCCTCAGCAGGTATAGCAACATTTGTGAAGAGAATGTTTCGGGTCCAGTGACCCTTTCTTCAGAGAAATAAGGTTTTAAGATTTTTTGGCAAGAGCAGGGAGAGAAGGAGATATTTTGGGAGTGAATTCAGGGTTTCAGGCAGCTGTTGGTATATCCACAATGATGGAGAGGTGGAATTGAGGATGTTCAAGAGGCCAGAATTCGAGATATCCTGGAAGGGGTTGGAGAATTTTATAGAAGTAGGGAGGAGTCAGACCAAGGGCAAATTTGAAAATGAGGATAAGAACTTCCAAATCGAGTTGCTGTTAGAGTGCAGAACAAACAGTTGGAAAATGGCAGTGGGTCAGGCAGCATCCGAGGAGCAGGAGAGTTGACATTTTGGGCATAAGTCCCTTGTCAGGAATGTTGGCGGGGGGGGGAAGGGTGGCAGGGATGAAGGGTGCTGAGAGATCACTGAGATCCTTGTGGAGGCAGGAGAACAAAGGGCAGCAAGGTGGCTCAGTGGTTAGCCTCACAGCACCAGGTTCCCAGGTTCGATCCCTGCCTTGGGCGACCGTCTGTGTGGAGTTTGCACATTCTCCCTGTGTCTGTGTGGGTTTGCTCCGGTTTCCTCTCACAGTCCAAAGATGTATCGGTCAGGTCAATTGGCCATTCTAAATTGCCCATGGTGCATTAGTCAGAGGGAAATGGGTCTGGGTGGGTTACTCTTCAGAGTGTTGGTGTGGATTGGTTGGGCCGAAGGTAATCTAATATCTAATAAACAAAGAGGGTCAGATCTCCTGGGGGTAAACAGGATCTATTGTTCATTAAGACACAGGCAACAGAGTCTTCACTCCGCTCTAGTTTGCAGAGAGTGGTAAAGGGAGGCTGACCAGGAGAATGTGGGGGCCATCGATGAACGTCAAGAGCCCAGAGCAGTAAAGGAGAGGGGGAGGGGGTGGGAAGGTTACATCTGGTTACAGTCCTGTTTAGAAAATATTTCAACACTTCATACTTGATGCAGTCTGTTGAACCAGAGGTTAGGGAACAGTCATCAACATAGGTTCCTACAGGTCAGAAAGGATAATGCTGATTGTTGGAGTATTAAGAAGTAACATGAGTGAGAAATGCTAATCGAGGTGAAATTTGTACATGAAATAGATAAAGATTTCTTCAGTCTCTCACACGTCAAATGCATGCCAACCATTTCGCTTCATATCTCTGTTTTTTGAAATACTTGTACTTTGCTTGAGTGTGCTTGCTTTATTTGAATTCTTTTAATTAAATGTTTGGGTGCAACACAGCATGCAGAGTGCAAGTCTTATTGAGTTATAAATTGCTAACACTCTCACATCATCTTGGCATTGAGTGAAAAGTGGCCAGTTGTTTGTTGTTTCTCACAGCAGTTGCACTGTTTTTCCACAGTCTGACTACGGCATAAAGACTTTTCCCATTTGACAGGATGCTCTGTCTAAAGGGAAAAGGCTACAGACTTAAAATCTGTTTAAGTGCATAGACATTGGGTTTGACAAGGACTTTGCTAAATTAGAGAGACCTATCAGGTTCCTTTACAAATAAAACCAGTGCACTTTTTACTGATCCATTTTTAAAACTAATGTCAACAGCTTCTGTTGGTAATTACAGTTTGAATGTAGATTAACCCTTAACCCACAGCATCTTGAATGGCCTGGCTGCAAAGGCAATGCAAAGATTGGTGGAAAAATAAGGAATACAGCAAGAATGAGTTAATATCTAGTTCATGCGTCCTAAAGTCAGTGATTAATCCATAGGTTGGTGCTTAATTATCCTTCAGGCTAGCGATCTTTCTTTCACAAATGACAAAATCAGGGATATTATGCCTAGACTTAAATAAATAAGGAGGTTAAAACACAATTGGAAATGTACAGTACTTTCACTGACTATAGAGAACACAACCTGGAAGCTCACTGTGTCAAAACATAACCAATGCTTTATGCGATGGCAGTAAAAGTGTAAAGTGTAAAACTGTAAATTTTTGCTATAAATTCTGTGCCTTGCAATTGTGCACTCCACAACCACCTGATAAAGGAGTGACGCTCTGAAAGCTAGTGCTTCCAATTAAACCTGTTGGACTATAACCTGGTGTTATGTGGTTTTTAACTTTGTACACCCCAGTCCAACACCGGCATCTCCAAATCATGAAAGTGAATGTGCTTGCAAACCCTAGCTCTAAGCCTGTGTCAACTCCATTCAAATTGACCTAAACCTGCACTCCCGACCCCACAACATCCCACTAACTCAGATCAATACTGTAAAAACTGAGCTGCAGTGAAAGTTCCTGCACAGTGGGAGTGAAAGGAGGAAGTGAAATAATCGGGCAGAAGTTTAAAATATATTCTCTTGTGAGGACTGTCCCCTCTACCTGAGGTTTTGCAACTTTTTGAGTGAACAACTCAAAAGAAGGAAGTGGGTCTTGGGTTACATTTTGAACACTTAAGAGGATGCTTTCAGGCAGGTGTGGCACGTCTTTGAAGTTACTGTACAACAAATGGGAAACCTAAAGTAAGCAGAAGCCAAAACCCAGGGAGGGCAAAAAAGATTCCTCTCAAAATAACCCCGGCGACGCCACTGCACAAAGGTCAGGAACAAGTTCCTTTTAGGTGATATTCAAGCCTTTAATAGCTCCCAGCCAGGTTCACAATGATAATTTTCTTCGTTGCATGCAGAAAACAGACTACTTATCGTCTACCTGTCCAGGACAGTCTGGTAGGAGCAGTAACCTAATCTGGCTTGTTTAGGAGGAGGTTGTTGTGGGGGTTGGGGGGAGGTGGGGATTTGTGAGCAAGCAGCAAAGTGCCTGTGGGCTGCCCAGCCAGCACTACTTTAATTACTACAAGAGTCAGGGCAGGATTCAAGTTGCGCATTAGGCCCTTGCTGAGATCACTAATTATAATATCAGTTTTCCCCAAATTAGCCAGACTGAATGGCTGTGGTGGCAGAGGTGACTTAAAGTTTAGATCGAGCGAGGGAGAGCTTTTTTTTAAACAGGACGCCCGAGCCCCTTGCCATGAATTCACTTCCAAAAACCCAACCATTGCCACAAGCAGTGGCAACCCTCTTCAATCACCATTAAAAACATTTCAATTGTATTATGCGCAACCTCAGCATGCTCTCACACTTCAACAAGAACATTCTGCAGTGAAATCTAGAGACTGCCGAGCCAGAGTGAATTACTGCTCCTCTGAAATAAATAGAACTTACCGGAACAGCCTGGTCAATTAAACTAGCGTATTCTCCTGATTGTCTTTCAGTGATTTTAGTCTGCTGTTCACTTCGTAAAATATTGTTTCCTTTCTCTGGTTCTCTTGATTTCCATTCACATTGGTGGCCTTTTAGGGTCTGAGGAACTTTGAGTAGGTAGGAGGTGGAAGTCAGAGAAAGTAACACCTACATTGTTTCAGCAACAACGTTTATGAGCAAGCGTTCCCATTCTTGCAAAGAACGAAATGGGGGATTGTGTTTATCGTGATGGAAGATGTACGTAGTTCAGGCTGTGAATCCATATCTGTGAGGATAGGACTTCTTTCAAAGACAATGGAATTGTTCTTGATGTCACATTTTCTTCAGTGATTGGAATATGTTTTAGAATTTTAAGCAAAATTCTGTTTGTAATTGCTTATTATTGCTTTGTTGGTGAATCTCCCGAGTTCACAAAGTTTCTGGAAGGACCAATGAAGACATATATCTTTTAACTCACTCATGGGACAAGGCTGGCCCAGCATTTATTGCCCGTCACTAGTTGCTCCTTTGAGATGATGGTGTTGAGTGGTCTTCTTGAACCATTGCAAACCGTCTGCTGTAGGTTGACCCACAATGTTGTTAGGGAAGGAATTCCAGGATTTTGACCCAGCGACACTGAAGGAATGGCAATATATTTTCATGATGTGGAGATGCTGGTGTTGGACTGGGGTGGACAAAGTCATGTGACGAAGGAACAGTGTTCCGAAACCTTGTGATATTAAATTCACCTGTTGGATTTTCACTTGGAGTCATGTGAGTTCTGACTTTGATATATTTCCGAGTCAAGATGGTGAGTGGCTTGGAGGGAAACTTGCAGGGGGTGGTGTTCCATGTATCTGCTGCCCTTGTCCTTCCAGATGGAAGTGGTTGCAGGTTTGGAAGTTGCTATCTGAAGATTGTTGGTGAAGTTTTGCGGGGTATCTTGTGGTTGTTACACACTGCTGCTACTGAGTGTCATTTGTGGAGGGAGGGGATGCTTGTGGATGTGGTGCCAATCAAGTGGTCTGCTTTGCCCTAGATGGCATTAAGCCTCTTGAGTGTTGTTGGAGCTGCACTCATCCAGGCATGTGGGGAGCATTCTAATTGGAGTCTTTTAGATGATGGACAGGCTTCAGGGAGCCAGACGGTGAGCTCTCTCCACCATATTCCTAGCCTGCTCTTTGTAACCGCTGTATTTATATGGCAAGTCCAATTAAGTTTCTGGTCAATGGTAACCACTTTAACATGGCAAGTCCACCTAATCTGCACATCTTTAGACTATGGACTAAAACTGGAGCAATCAGAGAAAACCCATGCAGACACAGGGAAAATGTGCAAATACCACACAGTCACCCAAGGGTGGAATTGAACGAGGATCTCTGGTGCTGTCAGACAGCAGTATTAACTACTGAGCCAATTGTGCCACCCTATATTATAGAGAAATGATGTAAACTTCAAGGTAATCTCTAATAATAATTTGAAATAAATCATTTTAAAATACTTTCAGAAAGTATTTCCATTATGGTTCAGTATGTGATTTTTATTGCCATATAAACAATATTTTGATGTTTAAACAACAAAAAAAAAACATGTTACAAATTGATTGAAATATGGAACAACTGAAACAGGCTTCTCTGTGGTGAATTAAGTAAATTCTTGACTGTAATTTGGACTGGAAATTACAAACAAAATAAACTTGGGAAAGATCAACATTAAATCTCTCAGCTATACCTGGGAAGTCTGTGACGGATTTACCAGAAACATTCCTTTTGAAAGAAGTGTAAAATGAGCAGGAACTCTGTTCAAATAATGATATATATTTCTGCTTCAGTACTTTGGAAATGTTCTTCAAAGCAGCAGATGTGCTGCAGTTTTAAGAAGAAGTGAAACCAGTGTGGATATTCCCTGTCTTCTGATTGAGGTAGATCCTGTAGTCCAGTTATTGGGGAGTTCCCAACATTGAAATGAGCTCTTTTACAAATAAGGGAAAGGGTATCTGCTCCACTCCCAGAATGTCTTCAATTAAACTGTGACATTTGTGAGAACTACATTGAAAAGTCTACAAGACACAATTTTATCAGGCTTTCTGGTCTCCCTGCTATAGGAAGGATGTTGTTAAACTGGAAAAGGTTCAGAAAAGACTTGCAATGATGGAGGGTTTAGAGGGTTTGAGCTATAGGGAGAAGCTGAATAGGCTGGGGCTGTTTTCCCTGGAGGGTGCTGAGGCTGAGGGGGTGACCTTATAGAAGTTTATAAAATCATGCGGGGCATGGATAAGATAAATATCCAAGATCTTTTCTCGAGGGGTGCAGGAATCCAAATCTAGACAGCATAGGTTTAGGATGAGAGGGGAAAGATTTAAAAGGGACATAAGGGTCAACCTTTCCATCCAGAGGGTGGTGCGTGTATAGAATAAGCTGCCTGAGGAAGTGGTGGAGGCTGGTACAAATACAGCATTTAAAAGGCATCTGGATGGGTATAGGAATAGGCAGGGTTTAAAGTGATATGGGCCAAATGCTAGATTAATTTAGAATATCTGGTCGGCGTGGACAAATTGGACTGAAGGGTCTTTTACCGTTTTGTGCATCTCTATGACTTTATGATTTGGAGATGCCGGTGTTGGACTGGGGTGTGCAAAGTTTAAAAATCACATCTCACCAGGTTATAGTCCAACAGGTTTATTTGGAAGCACACTAGCTTTCGGAGCGACGCTCCTTCATCAGGTGATTGTGGAGGGCTCGATTGTAACACAGAATTTATTGCAAAAATTTGCAGTGTGATGTAACTGAAATTATACATTGAAAAACTGATTGTCTGTTAAGCCTTTCATCTGTTAGAATACAGTGATAGTTTCACTTTCATGTGTAAATCACAAAACCATTTTTTTTAAAGTTGCATTCTCGGGTTAGCTGTTAACAATGGTGTTAGCTAGACAATATGTTGAAGGTGTTAGCCCCCTGTGTTCTCTGTCTATGACCTGATGTTTAGATTGATTCCAATCTAAAAAGTGAGATAACAGAGTTTTACATAAGTTCATGCAGTTTTTGAGCTCAGAGTTCTACATGAATGTATGTGGTTTTTGAGCAAAGTGCAATGTAACTCTGCAAGTACAAAAAAATTCACCACACAAAATATATGTGTGCATGTGGGTGTTTGTCTGTCTGTGCGTGTGTGTCTGTCTGGGGTGGGGGTTGTGAGTGTGAGAAAGTGTGTGTGTGTGTGTGTGTGTAGTGAGTGCAGAGTGTCTTAAGTCTGTGAGGGGGTGCATGTGTGGGAGTGTGTGTGTCTGTAAGGGTGTGTGTGGGTGTCTGTGTGCGCGTCTGTGTGTACCTGTGTCCGTGTGTATGTGAGAGTGTGTGTGTGTGTAGGAATATCAGTGTGTGTGTGTATAGTGCAATGGTGATCACCTGTGATGTGACATGAACCCAAGGTCCCGGTTGAGGCCCTCCCGATGGGTACCGAACTTAGCTATCAGCCTCTGCTCGGCCACTTTTCTCTGCTGCCTGTCCCGAAGTCCACCTTGGAGGATGGTCACCCGAAGTCCGAGGCTGAATGTCCCGGACCACTGAAGTGTTCCCCAACTGGGAGGGAACCCTCCTGTCTGTTGATTGTTGTGCGGTGCCCATTCATCCGTTGTCGTAGCCTTTGCTCAGTTTCCCCAATGTACCATGCCTCCGGGCATCCTTGCCTGCAATGTATAAGAGAGACAATGTTGGCTGTGTCACATGAGTACCTGCCATGTACAAGGTGGGAGGTGTTCCCACGCTTAATAGTGGTATCTATGTCCACAATCTGACATGTCTTGCACACGGACGTTTCCACACTCTACACCAGTATCCCCCACAATGACGGCATTGCAGCAACAGCCTCAGTCCTCAACACCAACAACTGCCAATCTCCAAACACCATCCTACAACTCATCCGCTTTATCCTCGATCACAACGTCTTCACCTTTGACAACCAGTTCTTCATCCAGACACATGGAACAGCCTTGGGGACCAAATTTGCACCCCAATATGCCAACATTTTTATACACAGGTTCGAACAAGATTTCTTCTCTATGCAGGATCTCCAACCGACATTGTACACCAGGTACATTGATGACATTTTCTTCCTCTGGACCCATGGCGAGGACTCACTGATAAAACTACACAGTGGCATCAACAAGTTTCATCCCACCATCAAACTCACCATGGACTTCTCTCGACTGTCTGTCTCATTCTTGGACACATGTGTCTCCATCAAGGATGGACACCTCAGCACCACACTCTACCGCAAACCCACAGACAACCTCACAATGCTACACTTCTCCAGCTTCCACCCAAAACATATTAAAACAGCCATTCCCTATGGACAAGCCCTACGCGTACACCGGATCTGCTCAGGTGAGGAGGAACGTGACGGACACCTGGAAGTACTCAGGGATGCCCTCACAAGAACGGGGTACGATGCTCAACTCATCGACCGCCAGTTCCGACGTGCCACAGCAAGGAGCCGTAATGACCTCCTCAGGAGACAGACACGTGCTGCAACTGACAGGATAACCTTCATTGTTCAGTACTTCCCAGGGGCTGAAAAATTACGCCATGTTCTTCGTGACCTGCAACACATTATCAATGAGGATGAGCACCTCACCAAGACCTTCCCCACACCTCCACTACTTGCCTTTCAACAACCGCCAAACCTCAAACAGATCATTGTTCATAGCAAACTGCCCGGCTCTCAGGACAACCCTGTCATGGTGGACGCTGCAAGACGTGTCAGATTGTGGACATAGATACCACTATTAAGCGTGGGAACACCTCCCACCTTGTACATGGCAGGTACTCATGTGACTCAGCCAACATTGTCTCTCTTATACGTTGCAGGCAAGGATGCCCGGAGGCAAGGTACATTGGGGAAACCGAGCAAAGGCTACGACAACGGATGGATGGGCACCGCACAACAATTAACAGACAGGAGGGTTCCCTCCCAGTTGGGGAACACTTCAGTGGTCCAGGACATTCAGCCTCGGACCTTCAGGTGACCATCCTCCAAGGTGGACTTCGGGACAGGCAGCAGAGAAAAGTGGCCGAGCAGAGGCTGATAGCTAAGTTCGGTACCCATAGGGAGAGCCTCAACCGGGACCTTGGGTTCATGTCACATCACAGGTGATCACCATTGCACTATACACACACACACTGATATTCCTACACACACACACTCTCACATACACACGGATACAGGTACACATAGACGCGCACACAGACACCCACACACACCCTTACAGACATACACACTCCCACACATGCCCCCCCTCACAGACTTAAGACACGCTACACTCACTACACACACACACACACACGCGCACACACATGCGCGCACACACACACATTCTCACACTCACAACCCCCACCCCAGACAGACACACACACAGACAGACAAGGACCCACATGCACACATATATTTTGTGTGGTGAACATTGCAGTTTGCTCAGAAACTACATACATTCATGTAGAACTCTGAACTCAAAAACTGCATGAATTTATGTAAAACTCTGTTATCTCACTTTTTAGATTGGAATCAATCTAAACATCAGGTCATAGACAGAGAACACAGGGGGCTAACACCTTCAACATATTGTCTAGCTATCACCATTGTTAACAGCTAACCAGAGAATGCAACTTTTAAAATAAGGGTTTTGTGATTTACACATGAAAGAAGTGAAACTATCATTGTATTCTAACAGACGAAAGGCTTAACAGACAATCAATTCTTCAATGTATAATTTCAGTTACATCACACTGCAAATTTTTGCTATAAATTCTGTGTTATGATTGAGCCCTCCACAATCACCTGATGAAGGAGCGTCGCTCCGAAAGCTAGTGTGCTTCCAATTAAACCTGTTGGACTATAACCTGGTGTTGTGTGATTTTTAACTCTATGACTTTATGTTGTGTATTTTGTATGTATGATTTTAGACCCAAGAAATGAAGTGGATTTTTGAGTGAAAAGACCAAATCCTCTGAATTCAAGTCAGTGTGGATTTTATGTTCCACGTCTGGCTGAGTATATCTGAAGGGAGATGAATCTGTTGGGACATGAGTCTGTGATGATTGTGCCTTTCACCAGAATGGTGTGCTTCCGACAACGTGGTTTCCTGACTTCGCTTCACAACCCGAGCCTCATAACACGTGGCACATCAAGAGATCTTCCAGAAGACAGATCTGAGAAAGACAAACCACTCACTGCCCAAGCCTCCGCAATCAAAGCTTATTGGGGGCAGAAAAATTACACTTGCAGAAATTATTTCCAGTTCATAAGATTTGCTTCCGATACTCTCACACTCTCTGAATAATTTGGGAATTTGTTGTCAGGGGAGAGTGTTAAGGTGAGCTGTTAGTGAATGTGTTTCCAAGGTGTTAAACCATGTCGCTTTAACTGGGGATGTCTGCAGTTCCATGCAGAAAGGTGCATGGTCGGCCTATGGCAGCTTCCCAGTTCTCCCTTCAGCCGGAAGTGGAGCCCCTGTGTTGGCACTGACTCTTCTCAGCTCTTCCCAGGTTTCTGAAACAGTAACTTAACTTTGGGCTTGGTAATTGCAGATCTCCAAGATCGTTACATGATACCCCTCTGACAGCCACTCAACGCCTCCATGTTTTATTCATGCCTAATCAAATGTTCTCATGCATATAAAATATGGATTTTTCTTCTGTTTAAATACTGAAACCTTGGAGGCTTTTAATGGACATCATTCATCTGGGTGCTATCTTTCTCATGACAATCGAAGTCCCTTTACCTTAGATAGATTGCCCCAGGGCCTTGTCTAAATCAGACTAATCAGCACATAAAACAGATTGTCTGATAAATCTTTGCATACATTAAAAAAATTTTTCGCAATTGACTCATAAAGTTTCCACATGCTTTTTTGAGCATTTGCGGTTCGAGGCAAGGCAAAACTGTGTTCATTACTTTCCTTCTGCCTCATCAGAGACTCTCAAATACAGCCAAGGACTGCGGATGCTGGAGATCTGAAATTTTAAAAAAAACTGAAAGTGCTGGAGAAACTCAGCAGGCCTGGCAGCCTCTGCGGAGAGAGAAAAACAGAGTTAACGTATTGAGTCCAATGAGCCTTCTACATAACAATCACCTCTGCCCAGGATGACCAATTCCACTTCAGAGTCCCAGATGGCCTCCTTCTTCCACGATCGCAACTTCCCTTCCCACGGGGTTGACGATGCCCTCCAGCTCATCTCCTCCACTTCACGCACTGCCGCCCTTGAACACCACCCCTCCCAACACAACAAGGACAGAACCCCCCCCGGTCCTCACTTTCCACTCCGCCAACCTCCACGTACAACGCATCATCCTCCGCCACTTCCGCCACCTCCAAACAGATCCCACCACCAGAGATATATTTCCCTCCATACCCCTACCAACATTCTGGAGAGACTGTTCCCTCCGCAACTCCCTCATCAGGTCCACGTCCCCCACTAGACCCCACCCCACTCCTGGCACCTTTCTCTGCCACTGCAGGAAGTGTAAAATCTGCACCCACACCACTCTCCTCACCTCCATCCAAGGCCCCAAGGGATCCTTCCACATTGGTCAGAAACTTACCTGTACCTCTCCCAATGTCATCTACTGCATCCGTTGCACCCCGTGTGGTCTCCTCTACATCGGGGAGACAGGACGCCTTCTTGTGGATCGTTTCAGAGAATAGCTCTGGGACACCCACAACCACAAACCCCACTGCCCCGTGGCTGAACACTTCAACTCCCCTTCCCACTCCGTCAAGGACATGCAGGTCCTGGGCCTCCTCCATTGCCAAACTGTTACCACCTGACGCCTGGACGAGGAACGCGTCATATTCCGCCTTGGGACCCTGCAACCACATGGGATAAATGTGGGTTTCAACAGGTTCCTCATTTCCCCACTCCCCACATTATCCCAGTCCCAAGCCTCCAACTCAGCAGCGCCCTCAGGACCTGTCCATCACTCCCCCCCTCTGACCTATCACCTTCTCCCTCACCTTCATCCACCTATCGCTTCTCAGCTACCTTCCCCCTAGCTCCACCCTCTTCCCATTTATCTCTCAGCCCCGACCCACAAGCCTCATTCCTGATGAAGGGCTTATGCCCGAAACATCGATTCTCTTGCTCCTCAGATGCTGCCTGACCTGCTGTGCTTCTCCAACACCACACTCTAGACTCTGATCTCCAGCATCTGAAGTCCTCACTTTCTCCTAGCCTTCTTCAATCTTGCATGCACTCAATGGTTTGAGAATCTGTGGGGTCTCTGACACACCCTCAGGACATCCCACAGCACTTTACAGTCAGTGATGTCTTCTTTTGAAATGTGTTCACTGTTGTAATGTAGAACACATCAAATTTAGGTAATGGCCTAATGGTATTACTGCTGGACTGTGGATCAAGAGACCCAAGTAATATTCTACGTACCTGGATTTGAATCCTGCCATGGCAGATGATGGAATCTGAATTTATAATAATTATCTGGAATTAAGAATCTAATGGTGACCATGATTACATTATCGATTGTTGGGAAAACCCATCTGGGTCACGAAGGTCCTTTAAGAAAGGAATCTGCTGTCCTTACCAGGTCTGGCCTACATGTAACTCCAGACCCACAGCAATGTGGCTGACACTTAACTGCCCTCTGGGCAATTAGGGCTGGACAATAAATGCTGGCCTACCCAGCAATGCCCTCATCCCATGAATGAAAAAAACATTTGTATACAGCAAACTTCCACAAGCAACAAAGTGTTTGTGATCAGTTGATTTGCTTTTTGTCTGAAAGAGAATCGTTCTAGATTCGAAACAATAACTTTGTTTATCTCCACTGCCAGACTTGCTGAGTTTCTCCAGTAATTTCCTGTTCTTGTTTTTAAAAACGCTCAGTCAGTTTTCAAATTTTAGAAAGAGTTGTAATTATTCTGCTCCACGGCAGGTATCTGTCCTCCCTGAGCTCATAGAACATAGAACAATACAGCACAGAACAGGCCCTTCGGCCCACGATGTTGTGCCGAACTTCTATCCTAGATTAAGCACCCATCCATGTACCTATCCAAATGCCGCTTAAAGGTCGCCAATGATTCTGACTCTACCACTCCCACGGGCAGCGCATTCCATGCCCCCACCACTCTCTGGGTAAAGAACCCACCCCTGACATCTCCCCTATACCTTCCACCCTTCACCTTAAATTTATGCCCCCTTGTAACACTCTGTTGTACCCGGGGAAAAAGTTTCTGACTGTCTACTCTATCTATTCCTCTGATCATCTTATAAACCTCTATCAAGTCACCCCTCATCCTTCGCCGTTCCAACGAGAAAAGGCCGAGAACTCTCAACCTATCCTCGTACGACCTACTCTCCATTCCAGGCAACATCCTGGTAAATCTTCTCTGCACCCTCTCCAAAGCTTCCACATCTTTCCTAAAGTGAGGCGACCAGAACTGCACACAGTACTCCAAATGTGGCCTAACCAAAGTCCTGTACAGCTGCAACATCACTTCACGACTCTTGAATTCAATCCCTCTGCTAATGAACGATAATACTCCATAGGCCTTCTTACAAACTCTATCCACCTGAGTGGCAACCTTCAAAGATCTATGTACATAGACCCCAAGATCCCTCTGTTCCTCCACCTGACCAAGAACCCTACCATTAACCCTGTATTCCGCATTCTTATTTGTTCTTCCAAAATGGACAACCTCACACTTGGCAGGGTTGAACTCCATCTGCCACTCCTCAGCCCAGCTCTGCATCATATCTAAGTCCCTCTGCAGCCGACAACAGCGCTCCTCATTGTCCACAACTCCACCTATCTTTGTATCATCTGCAAATTTACTGACCCACCCTTCGACTCCCTCATCTAAGTCATTAATAAAAATTACAAACAGCAGAGGACCCAGAACTGATCCCTGCGGAACTCCACTTGTAACTGGGCTCCATGCTGAATATTTACCATCAACCACCACTCTCTGACTTCGACCGGTTAGCCAGTTTTCTATCCAATTGGCCAAATTTCCCACTATCCCATGCCTCCTGACTTTCCGCATAAGCCTACCATGGGGAACCTTATCAAATGCCTTACTAAAATCCATGTACACTACATCCACTGCTCTACCCTCATCCACATGCTTGGTCACCTCCTCAAAGAATTCAATAAGACTTGTAAGGCAAGACCTACCCTTCACAAATCCGTGCTGGCTGTCCCTAATCAAGCAGTGTCTTTCCAGATACTCGTAAATCCTATCCCTCAGTACCCTTTCCATTACTTTGCCTACCACAGAAGTAAGACTAACTGGCCTGTAATTCCCGGGGTTATCCCTATTCCCTTTTTTGAACAGGGGCACAACATTCGCTACTCTCCAGTCCCCTGGTACCACCCCCGTTGCCAGTGAAGACGAGCACTTTAGCATTCTGGTGTTACAGTGTGACAGGTGTACCGCAGGTGTGGACACAGAATACATTCACATTCCCTCTTGCTAATATCTGCATTTACTGCAGCATGTTTTAACAGTTCTTAAATCAACACATGCCTAATTAGTTTTTGCACATTTTTCTTGCGACACCTGCCAGTTAATAAACAAATGATTTTGAGCTTTTTATAAGAAAAGGGACACTTTAAAAGTTAAGCAATGCTTTCAAAAAGCACTTAAGTGAATGAACAGCCAAGACAGGTTACTGAGTGTAGCTGGTATGTTGAAGCTCTATCCACAGACTCAAATATATTTCAGTGTTTCGACCCAAACTTTCACAGAAATGATTTGCTAACAAGTGAAGGAGCTAACTGTTCATGACGGGCATATATATTTTGACCCAAAAATTAAAAAAGAAGAGATTGAATTGACTTCATTTTCCACCCCCAAGCTGTCAATAAGTTGGCCACAACATCGTATTTATCAGAAAGGCACAAAATACAGAGTGTGCTGGAGAAACTCAGCAGGTCGAGCAGCATTTGTGAAGAGAGTTAATGTTTTGAGTCCAATGACCCTTATTCAGAATACTTTTTGTGTGTTCTAGATTTCCAGCATCTGCAATTGTTTGTTCTATTTTACTGCACTTATCAGTACTGACCTTCCTCGACTCGAACTGACTTCAGAAGGAATTTTAAAAAACTTTGGTGAACATGAAGTGTAGAGGTTAAGAATTTTCTATTTGTTACATGGTCATTTTTAAGGTAATATAAAGAGTTACTACACTATGTCCTGTGTAGTGAAATGCCTTTTCCTCTGGCTATTGAGAATATGTGGAGCAGTAGTGGTTCATGGGGTGAAGTGGTAGTGTCTCTAACTCTGAGCCAGGAGGCCTGGGTACAAGTCCCACCTCCTCCAGATGTGTGTCATAACTTGCTGCACAAGTTGGTTAGAAAATATGGGGGAGGAGCTGTATAAAATACTGGGGTGCTTCTGGTAAACTAACAGGCAGCTGCACGAGTTAAATCCTGGATGACTTTGTTCATTCTGCTTTTATTTAATGGCTATCCATCAGTCAAAGTAATAAATCAATTTTGAAAAATGACTGACCGGGCAATGTCCTTTAAGTTTTGGAGAGGGAACATGTTTCTGGAATATGATCCTGGAGACAACATTTACAAGGGTAGGGTACTGCAGAAATAAAACAGCCTACCTATCCAGTCTCTGAACTAGTTTTCACACCCATTGCTGGAGAAACTCAGCAGGTTTGGCAGCATCTGCAGGGAGAAAGCAGAGTCAATGTTTCTGGTCCAGTAATCCTTTTCAGAACTGATTTTTAGTCAAGAAAACATTGACGAATAGTGTTCAGCTCAGAGGACTCTTTGAATGGCAAAAATCACCCAAGAATTGAAGTGAGCGATGCTAATTACATTTTACTCAGGAACTTTGGAATCATATAGCTGTTAGCATTCATTTGAGACAGATCAATACTTGATTTTTGTCATTAAAAGTGCCCTCTGAGCTGAATACTATTCGTTAATGTTTTGTTGACTAAAAACCAGTTCCGAAAAGGATCACCTTTGTCAACAGTTTTAGGGATCTTTTGGGGAACTTTTTGTTAGAAACCATAGGCACCTGTCCCAACTCTTATTTCCTTTCCTGGGCAAGAAGCTTTTCTGTTCTTTTCAAAAGAAAAATTGCCACGGTGCTTATCGTGTCCCAGGAAAGTGTTGAGGAACGTGAGCAGCTATGCAGTTGGGTTCAGGACTCACTGGCATTCCTGTTAGATTCAGTTTTATTTCAAACAATAGGAGACATCAGGAAGTCAAATTCAAATTTGATATTCCACCAGCTGCCACAGGAAAGAGGACAGTAGATGATCAACAGCTTGGGTAGAGAGGTAGGTTGTGAGAATATCTTAAAGAAAGAAAGAGACAGGAGTAGGAGAGGGAGGCAGTGGAGAGAGAGAGAGAGGGAAGAGAGACAGGAGAGAGAGAGAGAGGAGAGAGAGGACAGAGTGAGAGGGTAGAAGGTGGAGAGAGGTTGGAGAGAGAGGGAAGAGAGAAGGGAAAGAGAGAAGATAGAGAGAGGGGAGAAGGTGGAGAGAGAATGGATAGAAAGGGGAGAAAGAGGGGGCAGAGAGAGGGGGAGAGAGGAGGGGGAGAGAGAGAGGAGAGAGAGAGGGGAGAAAAAGAGGGAAGAGAGAGAGGGGAGAGAGAGAGGGGAGAGAGAGGGGAGATCGAGGGGGGAGAGAGAGAGGAAAGAAAGAAGACAGAGAGAGAGAGGGATGAAGGTGGAGAGAGAATGGATAGAGAAGGGAGAGAGAATGGATAGGGAGGGGGGAGAGAAGGACAAGAGGGGGGGCTGGAAGGGGGCAAAACAGGGACGAGAGAGGTTGGAGAGAGGGGGTAGAGAGGGGGGAGAGAAGGAGGAGTGTTTCCAGAAGGCAAATTCCACATCTGGGGGACAGCACAGTGGCTCAGTGGTTAGCACTGCAGCCTCACAGTGCCAGGGACCTGGGTTCGATTCCACCCTCGGGTGACTGACTGTGTGGAGTTTGCACATTCTCCCCATGTCTGCGTGGGTTTCCTCCCACAGTCCAAAGATGTGCAGATTAGGATTGGCTATGGGAAATGCAGGGTTACAGGGATGATGTGGGTCTGGGTGGGATGCTCTTTGGCGGGTTGGTGTGGACTCGATGGGCCGAATGGCCTGCTTCCACACTGTAGGGATTTCTATGAAACTTCCAAATAGCTGAACGCACAAGCACCAATGGCCAGAGAAATTTAAATCAGAGATGCACAAGAGGCCAGAGTCAGAGAAGCCGGGATATCTAGGAAGGTAACTAGCCAGGGCTTCTGAAGGCTGGGTTTGGGATTCCAAGTGAGGCTGTGAACTAAAATGTTTGGGTGATGAGACCTGAGGCAGTAATGGTGGTTGAGGAGTTACAGGTTACAACAGCACTGCTCCTGCTCTCACTGAGGGCTCAGTGTCCTGAGACAGGATCACTGTGGGGAAACATTGAAGAAGTGGTGCTGAAAGGCTGCAGGAGATCACAGAGATGGGTGGGAGCTGACTCCGTGAAAACAGTGATGACATGTTTAAAACTGAAGCATTGCTTCAGGCATTGTCAGTGTAGCACAGAGAGTACAGGGTTAATGGTTGAAGGTGTCTTGGTGTGAGTTAGGACAGAGCTGTGGATGAGTTTACAACTGTAATTACAGCTGGTACAAAACTTTTACTGCCCCAGTAAAGTGCTGTCAGTTTTATTTCTGTAATGCAGGGGGACGTGGGTGCAGTGGAGCTGAGAGGGTAAAGGTAGCGAGAGCTCCATCGAACCTTCTGCTTGTTAGAGGAAGTCTGGAAAATAAACATGCTTCTCATTAACTGTTTTGCCTTTCGTTCTGTCTAAATTCACAACACAATTCCATAACCCGATAGGAACAAAGTGTATAATAAGACACAGGAACAAGGCTTTGTTTGAACGACAGAGCGATGAAAATAGAGAATTCTGAGCTCACCTTTACTTTGGATGTGCTACCACAGATATCCCACAGCCTTCAAAGAGTTGCAATTGACTTTTCCCTTTTCACGTGCCTCCTAAGAGCAATCCTAAAGCTGTAACGCAGAACTCTCCACATTCATCATTCATTTTCCCTGCAGCATACCAAGCTGTATTTTGACATTTTGGACAATGTATGAGATAGCAGCTTTTTAACTGGTGTCTATTAAGGTGGTGACACTCTGCAGCTGTAAAAGTATTATTTTTTTCAGAACCAAAGGCTTTTCTCCAATAAAAACCATGGTCTTGTAAAAATAAGATTATTTATCATCGAGTTTGGGCTTTTATCAAGGAAAGCTGCCCGTTCAATTTTTGAAGATATATATACAACTTATCAATATGTTTAACCGTTAAACCATAACATTTAGAAGCAACTGTAGGACATTCCACCCATCGAGCCTGTCTCACCATTCAATGAGATCATGGCTGATCTGCCCATTCTCCACTCTACTTCCCCGTCTTTTTCCCATAACCCTTGATTCCCTGACTGATTAAAAATCTGTCTAAGACAGCCTTGAATATACTTAATGACCCAGCCTCGACATCCCCCTGATGTAGAGAATTCCACAGATTCACTCCCCTCAGAGAGAAGAAATTCCTCCCCATCTCGGTCTTCAGTGGGATGACCCCTTACTCTGAGGTGATGCCCTCTGCTCCTGGACTCTCCCACCAGGGCAAACAACCTCTCCACATTTCCTCTTAGAATCGCAGGGCTTATAAGATGGGAAAGAACAAATGTTAATAATTACAAAGATATAAATATTTTTCATAACTCAGGACATCCCACAGCAAATTACGGTTAAAGAAATACTGTAGTTTCTATTGTAATGTAAAGAACACAGCAGCCAATTTGAGCACAATAAGATCCCACAAACAGTCATGTGATAATGACCAGTTATTCAATTTTGCAATGTTTCTTGAGGGACCAGTATTGGCTCCTCAGAGATGGGGATATTCCTATTAAGGAATAGCCACCACCACCACCACCCGCCTCCCCCACCCCCCTTGCCACACGTTCTTCTTATAGTCACCAGTGGCCTTAACCTGAGGAAGGGGCTAACCTCTGAAAGTTTGTGATTTGAAATAAACTAGTGACTATAACCCAATGTCGCGTGATTTCTGAATTTGTCCACCCCAGTCCAATACTGGCACCTCCACATCATGGTCTTAACCTAACTTTTCACTCAAAGGACAGCACCTCTGGCTATACTGCACAACCCCAGTTCTGAATGTCTAGATTTTCACACTCAAAGGTTTCCAGAGGGGGCCTGAACCCACAACCTTACAATTGCAGCAGATACAAATGATACCCACTGAGCCAAAGCTGACTCAAGCAAGCTGTTCAAGCATTAAAAACATAGAGAAATAGCCTTGAGGTCAGATTTCAGAACGGGCTTGTACAAACACCACCTGTCTTAGAACACACCCTATCTCCAATGGAATGAAACCTGGCGAGTTCAAGAATGAATCAACAGTCATGAATATAATTCACCACATGGTCTATTAGACAGCGAGGTATGCATTACTTGAAGTTGCAACTGAGCTGCTCAAAGGATGGTAGTGACTAAGAGAATGGTAGGAATCCCTATGTTAGCACATAGTTAGCATTGCAGCTAATGTAGTTAGTGCATTGTCTTGGCATTATAAAGTCATAGAATCAGGTACTGATGCTGAACATGAGGAAGCCCCCATTCACCCCACTATGTCTGTGTTGCCACATAAGAAACTTTAGTTAGTGATTTTCAAATGGATCCACATCCTCAAAACAGGCAGAAGTGGATGATAACTTGCTATTGATGTGTAGGTAGGAGGTTTGTTCGACCTCGTTTGATGGCCCATTAAACTTAGGAGAGATATAAAACCAGCCCCTGATTCATTAATGCCTCATGTTAATCTTTGTTACAAGCAAATATATAGTTTTACAAAATACCAGATTGGAATCTTTTGCTGGAAAACAGGTTTTACAATGAAAAGACCAAGAGGAATGCAGGGTGGTTTCATATTTTGAAGATTTTTACCATTATTATCAAACTTTAACTTGCATTCTACAATCTTCAGAGAGTTTAAAAAATTTTTTTCTTGGGATGGGTCTGCATTGGCAAGGCCAGCATTTGGTTGCTAAATTTGCTAATGACACAAAGGTGGGTGGAAAGTATATCGTGAAGAGGACTTTAGGAGGCTACAAATGAATGTAGATAGGTTAAGTGAGCGGGCAAAGATCTGGCAAATGGAGCATAATGTGAGAAACGTGAAATCGCACATTTTAGCGAGAAGAATATAAAAGAAGTATGTTATCTAAATGGTGAGAGATTGCAGAACTCTGAGATGCAGAGAGATCTGTATCTTAGTGCATGAATTCCAGAAGGATAGAATGCAGGTAAAGCAAATAATTGGAAAAGTTCACAGAATGTTATGTTTTAATATGAGGCAAATTGAAAACAAAAGTAGGGAGGTTATACAGGTATTCTTGAGACCACATGGAGTCACACAGCACAGAAATAGACCCTTTGGTCTAACGTGTCCATGCTGACCAGGTTTCCCAGTCTTAACTTGTCCCATTAGCTTGCATTGGGTCATATCCCTCTAAACCCTTCCTATACATGTACCTGTCCAAATGCCTTTGAAATGTTGTAATTGTACCAGCGTCCACCACCTCCTCTGTCAGCTCATTCTATACACACAAACCACCCTCTGCCTGAAAACATTGCCTGTCTCACCTTAAATCTATGCCCTTTAGCTTTGAACCCCCCAACCCAAGGGAAAAGACTTTTGCTATTCATCTTATCTATGCCCCTCATGGTTTTATAAACCTCTATCACGTCAACCCTCAACCTCCTACACTCCAGGGAGAAACGTTCCTGCCTCTCCTTATAACTCAAACCCTCCAGTCCCAGTAACATCCTTGTACATCTTTTCTGCACCCTCTCCAGTTTAATACTATCCTTCCTATAGTATCTGGAGGGCTGTGTGCAGAACTGGTCACTTTATTTAACAAATATCTAAGTGCAGCTGGAAGCCATTCAGGGAAGGTTTGCAACTAACACCTGGAATGGGCAGGTTGTCTTATGAAGAAAGGTTAAACAGACTAGGTTTGTGTCCACTAGAATTTAAAGAGTAAGAGAGATGAGAATCAGCCGCGTTGCTATGGGGTCTGGAGTCACATGTGGGTCAGAACAGGTAAGGACAGCAGATTTCCCTTCCCTAAAGGGGAATGAACTGAATGACACTAGTTTTGCAATCTCCACCACAGTGAGACTGTCTGCTACAATTCCAGTTAATTTTAACTGAATTTAAATTCCATTATCTCCCCATTGTGAGATTTGCAACCATGTGTCCTGGTCTCTAGTTGCCAGATCAGTAAGATTACCAGGACACAACTGACTTAATTAAATATTTGATTTGATTTGATTTATTATGGTCACATGTACCTAGGCACAGTGAAAGGTTTTGTTTTGCGTGCAGCCTGGGCATCTCCTACCATACAAAGGCCAGGGAGATAGAACAGATCATGGAATACTCAGTGACAACTGCAAAGAAGGTGCACGAAAAGCAAAATCAACATTAGATTTAAAATTTGAGAGGTTCATTCAGAAGTCTAACAACACCGGGGAAGAAGCTGCCCTTGAATCTGTTGGTACGTGTGTTTAAGCTTCTGTATTTTCTGTCAGACAGAATTAATTATTGCAAATAATGTCAATTTGAAAGTCTCATCCTGCCAATGTGGATATTGATGCAGCAAGGGGGGGCAAGATCCTACCACGCACGAAGCAAGATAAGCAAACCCATGTAGGTTGGGCGCCTGGGAACAGGGATCTGACATCAGGAGGTAGGAAGCCATCAGCTAAACTAGCTGCCAACACTCCATCCCCCAATAGATTCAATTCCCTACAGTGCGGAAACAGGTCCTTCAGCCCGACCAGTTTGCACCGACCCTCCGAAGAGTAACCCACCCACACCCATTTCCCTCTGAATGATGCACGTAACCCTACGGGCAATTTAACATGGCCAATTCACCTAACCTGCAAACCTTTGTGGGAGGAAACTCACGCAGACACGGGGAGAATGTGCAAACTCCACACAGGCAGTCGCCCGAGGCTGGAATCGAACCTGGGTTCCTAGCGCTGCGAGGCAGCAGTGCTAACCACTGAGCCATTATGCTGCTCCTAGGCACTGAAATCAGTGAGGTTTCCAGAAGCAGAGCAATGCAAGACTCCCACCACCTCCCCAGCCTGAAGTTGAGACCCCCTACTGCCTCTGTGAAATATGCCCCACTATCCCTCCAGAGTGGTAGCGTCTCATAAAGCAGGCATTGACTGCAACATTTTGCATCAAGCTGCTAAACCTAAATAAAAGGCCACTTTGCAGAACATCCCTTGTCATTGTGAGTGATCGTTTCAGCCATTTCTTCATAGAGTGAAAAAAAATCGGGGACGATAAGAAAATAAACAAAGCAGTAATCAACAGCAAGTCGAGAGTATCTCTTGGGGATCTGATAGTTGGCATGAGGTTGAGATGTGTGATAAGGATTTCACCAGCAGTTAGTGTGGGATCCGAGAGTGACACAGACACACCAGAAGGTGAGGAGAGATTTCTCAGTGTTGTGAGAATGCCAAGCCATCCCTCAACATACTTGTTTACCAAAAATACGTTCACAGCACAGCAGGGCAATGACACCACTGTATAACACTGAAGAACAAGACAGATAATGAGCTCTTCAAATATCACAAATATAACCTGCCAGTTTTAACACTACATTCGAAGCAAGGTTGTGCTTTTCAAGCCGATAGTTAATGATATTCCTGTTTATAATTGAGTGTAAGCAATTATGTCAGGAAGTTTGCTGTTGGTGTGTACTTGTTAATTTCCTGCCAGGCTTCAACTGACATATCTCTTTCTCTCTGTAGCCGTTATGTGGGAAAAATGTGTTGCTGATAAGTTGGCGAAGCCCTGCACCTGTTAATGTCTCCCACTGTAGTGGAGACGCTCTACAAAACTGATGTCCACAGGTTCCCAACTCTAGTCAGAGGGCTGAGACCATGGGCGAGCCCAGGACAACACAGAATATTGCCAGTTTTCACTGGATCAGAGTGCAGGCAGATAGGGCATGCCTTTTCCAACTGCCCACAGCACCAGGGACACTCCTGGTGATAAGACCAGATACATAACAGTTGGCCTGATCACTGTCAAAAGTAAGGAACTGTCTTTCTCAAGGGAAAACATAACAGAACTCTGGAGAAAACATCAGTCATCGCAGGCAGACAGGAGCTAATATCAATGTAATTAAAGAATTTCTTTATGACAGAATCAAATGATTTTCTACTTGGACACGTTCCTATCAACTAGTGCAATCTTCCAACGTTGGCAGAATTTCAAACTCAGTCTTTGCATCTGATACAATGAAAACAGTTTTTCTCTGATTCAATTAATGTCAACTGAAGCAAGTGGGTCCAAGCAACAAGGCTTGGTCATTCTTTTTTGTCATTTTGGGTTTGCAGCAGATCATAAAGGGTTAATGTTTCTGTGGTTGCAGTGGATGTGAACTCAAAGCTCGAAGTTAACACATAGACTCACAGCAATGTACCAGGAGAAAGGAACTAAAAAGGAGCATTTAAACCACTTGGATCTCCCTGTCCTGAGAGCAGTGTGTGTGTGATACCAGCTCACTGCCACAGGAGTTTGAATATGTCGAGTATTTGACAGCCTTAAACATTGAAATATAGAAACTAGGTCCAGGAGTAGGCCATTCAGCCCTTCCAGCCTGCTCCTCCATGCGGTAGGATCATCACCAATCCTCTCTCTCAATGCAATACTCATTTTTTCTTTCTCACCATAGCCTTTGATGTCTTTAAGTTCTAAAAGAAACAATGGTTTTCTTGAATATATTCAGTGACCCACCCTCCACAGCCTTTGTGATGGAGAGCACCACAAGTTCACTCCCCTCGGAGTGAAGAAATATTTCCTCATCTCAGTCCTAAAAGGCCTATCCTGTATCCTGAGATGTGTCCCCTGGTCCGAGATTCCCCCATCCAAGGGAAGCATCCTCTCTGCATCTAGTCTGCCCAGCCTTGTTAGAATTTAATGTGTTTCAATCTGATTCCCTCTCTCCTTCTAAACTCCAGTGAATACAGACCCAGCTGAACTAATCTTTCCAAGTGCACCATGTTATGGACTAGGCCAGACCACTCAAAACATTCTTAAGCATGCAGCCCAGACCATAACTTTGCAATTTATTTCAGTAGGTGTACAGTGAAAATTACCCAGAGTAAGTTAGCAAGGTTGACTACCAGGTTTAAAACAGACAAAAATTTATTCACAAAATTACAAAATGAAACACAAAGAACAGAATAAAGAATCCCTACAGAACTCAACCCATCTAAACTAGACATAATTATGCTGTTCCAAACACACACAGCAGTCCTACTAAGCAAACCCCCTTAAAACACAGTTAAAAAAAAGGAACAGATGCTTACAGGTTGAAGTTAGAAGGGCAGAAAGAGAGAGAGCCTGTTCACACAGTCCACTGCTGAGCTCCCAACTAGGTCTGGACTGAAATGCTCAGCCAGAGAGCATTTAGTGGTCTCACTAAAGCTCTGTATTCCTGCAGTAAGACAAGCCTACTTCTGAACTCGATTTCTTTTAAATTGTTCACAGGACGTGAGCAACACAAAATAGGTTAGCACTTTTTGCCCATCAGAGAGTTAAGAGTCAACCATGTTGCTATGGGTCTGGAGTCACATGTAGGCCAGACCCTGGGAGAGGTAGGAGCTTTCTTTCCCTCAGAGCATCAGTGAACCATGGTCATCATTTGATTCTTAAAACTGGATTTTTATCAAATTCAAACTTCAACATCTGCCATTGGAAGGATTTGAACCCAGGTTTCCAGAAGGTTTCATGGGTCACTGGATTAGTAGTTCACTGGGCCAACATTTCCCCCACTGCAAGCCCACTTAGATTAAAGACCATTATACCATTTGCCTTCCTAATATCCTGCTGAATTAACTCTACTGTCTTAATTTTACTTTCAAAGCTGTTTGGAAAAGGGATCTCGTATAAACTATATATTTGATGATGATGTGGAGGTTCCGGTGTTGGACTGGGGTGGACAAGGTCAAAAATCCCACAGTACCAGGTTGTAGTCCGACAGGTTTATTGAATACTATAGGTTTTGGAATGCTGCTTCTACAGTAACACCTGATGAAGGAGCAGCACTCCGAAAGATAGTGTTGTCCAATAAACCCATTGGACTATAACCTGGTGCCGTGCGATGTTTGACCTTGCATATTTGATGGCACTGGTGCCAAATGTGACTGGTAATTAAGAATAAAATATCTGCTTGAGAAATCAATGCAAGCAGCACTAAACCCCAGGTATGCAGTGAACACCAACATAATGTTGTTAGTGCGGACACAGTGTGTAGAGAGGCAGAAACCAAGCTGTGTTGTTCCCATGGGGAGAGTTTATTTCTGTTCACGATTGTCCTCTTATCAGGAAAGGACTGGTAGCATTCAGGGACCGGAGCTAATGATAGATGACATTGTCTTGAAAGTCAAACCCAGGGCAGCATGCAAATAGGACAGCGCAAAAATATTTTAAAACTAAAATAAAAAACTGTAGATGCTGGAAATCTGAAACTAAAACAGAAAGTGCTGGAGAAACTCAGCAGGTCTGGCAGCCTTTGTGGAGAGAGAAGCAGAGTTAATGTTCTTGAGTTCAGTGACTCTTCTTCAAAACTTTGTCAGAACTGTTCTGAAGGAAAGTCGAAACATTAATTTTGTTTCTCGCTTCTCAGATGCTGCCAGAGTTTCTCCAGCACTTTCTGCTTTAGCCCCAAAATATGTTGATTCCTTTCATTCCCATAAATGCTCTGTCCTTTGCTGACTGTTGCTTAATTAGTTCCCAGCCCCTAGCAACCCTCCATACTTACATCCTCCATGGTTTCGCAAGACTCGGGGTGTTGAGAAGTTAATTGTCAGAAGTCACACGACACCAGGTTATAGTCCAACAAGTTTATCACAGGCTTTCAGAGTGCAGCTCCTTCATCGGGTGATTGTGAAAACTTGTGATTTTAGATTAACCTGTTGGACTGTAACCTGGTGAAATGTGCCTTTTGACTTTGTCCACCCCAGTCCAACACCAGCACCTCCACATTGTAATTTGATTGGGAAATAGTCAGTCAAGCAGAACGAATATCATTCCTGATTCTGGGCATGTTCTTTCGATATTAGTCTGGATTCTCTTCTGCTTCATATCAACTCAGGACAGATATCAAGGTTTCTTAAGAATATACACATGATGACCAGGGATCAGAGCTCCCTACAACAATTCCAACCTTCTAGCAGACTCTCTATCATCACATGACAATCAAGGTCATTGTCATATCACAGCTTACCTCAGAGGTTCATCCACATATTCATTAAAACTATTCCCAACATTCTTGCTCGCTTCACCACCCCCTTCCAAAACTCTTACTCACACACACCCACACACTCTCACGCATATACACACACGCCCACATACTCTTACACACACCCAAACACTCTCACACAAATACATCCACATGCTCTTACACAGATACACACACACTCCACACACACCCACATACTCTTACACACACACATCCACATTCACCCACATACACACCCACACTCACAGATACACAAAATCTACACAAGGTCTACAAAACCATGAAGGGTATAGACAGGGTAGATAGAGATAAGCTCTTTCCCAGGGATAAGGATTCAATAACGAGACGTCATGCTTTCAAGGTGAGGGGTGAAAAGTTTAAGGGGGATACACACAGCAAGTTCTTTACACAGAGGGTGGTAGGTGCCTGGAACACGTTGCCAGCAGAGGTAGTAGAGGCAGGCTCAGTAGATTCATCTAAGATGCATCTGGACAGATGCATGAGTAGGTGGTGAACAGAGGGATACAGATGCTTAGGAATTGGACGACAGGTTTAGACAGTACATTTGCATCAGCTCAGGCTTGGAGGGCCGAAGGGCCTGTTCCTGGGCTGTAGATTTTCTTAATTCTTTGTTCTTTACACACACACCCTCACACAGATACACACACACAGATACACACACACACACACACATACTCTCACACAAAGGATACACACAGACTTTCTCACACATACACATAGATACACACATACACATATGCACAGTCACTCACACACAAACTCATATACATACAAACACAGACATGCACTGCATTATGATGTGAGGCCAGGAAACGTACTCAATATTCTCCCCATGTACAGAAGGCAGAGAGGCAGGTACATTCTGGACTTCAAGTGGCAAGTGGGAACTGGGGGTTTGCTCACTAGTGCTAACCAATTATCCCAGGCAATGTAAATACACTATCATTAACCCTTTGAAACTTCCAGGGTGCCAGCAGAGAGGATCTGTAGGGACAATGCCATTATAATGGAGGGAGCACTGCTAAAAGATTTTCTGGAGCCCCTCATGCTTTTTTATGTTCATTCATGGGATGTGGGTATCACTGATTCGGCCAGTATTTATTGTCCAACTCTAGTTGCCCCTTGAGACGGTAGGGGTGAGCCGTCATCCTGAACCGCTGTGGTCCCTGTGTTGTAGGTAGACCCACAATGCCCTTAGGAAGGGAGCTCCATGATTTTGACCTGAAGGGACGGTGATACTTTGCAGAATTCAATGTCATCAACAGAGAGTTAATGCTACATTTAGTAACTGCTCTAAAGTCAACAAGGAATTGCTTTGGATGATGGATACAGACCTTTCACGTTGATGATTAAAAAGAGGAATGAGTTTTCAATTAGTCTGGTTGATTACTGATGTTCTCAGCCAGTTGATAGACCTGTTTAGCTAGTTTAAAGATACCCTCCCTATTCTGTACCTTCCTGAAAGGGTTACATTCTCCAAATTGGCCATGTCATCAAGAATCAATATCAAACAGTGAGAGAAGGTGTAATACAGTGTAAGCATTCATTCATGGGATTTGGGTGTCACTGACTAAACTAGCATTTATTGACCCATTTCTAATTGCCAAGAGAGCAATCACCACATTGTGGTCTAAGTTCTGCCATAGGCCAGACCCAGTAAGGACACCAGATTTCCTTCCCTAAAGAAAATCAGTGAACCAATTTTTTTTAATAACACAACTGACACGGTCACTACCAAACCAGATGTGTCCCAGATTCTTATTGAGGTCAAATTTCACCATCTGCCATTGTGTGATGTAAACCCTAAATCACCAGGCCAGGAGCTTTGGCATTACCATCCCTGTGGCATTGCCACTACACCATCACTTCCCCCACTAACAGCAATGTGGACCTGCTCAACTGCACTGTTCCTCCCCTCTCCCTCTCTATATCACTCTCTTCTGCTACAAGTTCTTTCAACCCGAGTTCAGCATTATCTCTTCACGGCCTCAGTGAATGCTTGGCAGGGTGGACGCTCAGAGATGAGAATCCAGAACAAAGGCCTCAATGTCAGAATAAAGGGGTGGCCACTTAGGACTGAGATGGAGAGGAATTCCTTTGCTCAGAGGGTGGTATCTTTTGTTTACTTGACCCCAGGGAGCGCTGGCTGTTCAATTGTTGAGTCTATTTAAGACTGAGACCAATAGATACTAGGAAACTCAGGAAATCTGGAGATTAGGACAGGGCAGGGAGGTGGAGATAAATCATCTGTGATCTTTTTGAATGATGGAACTTTCCAGAGGCCCAGTGGCTTCCTCAGGTCTCTTTATGCTTTTCCAATTTATCTTTTCCCACTCTATGTGTTGCAAGGGAATGACTTTTAAACTGTTGCTGTTCCTGGGGAACGGGGAATTTCCTTCATTTTTTCCTGTTCTCCTGAAGATGGAAACTGTTGCTGAGCTGGAGGAACAGAGACAGAGGCCATTCAGCCCCTCAAGGTTGTGCAGTTACTCACTACTCTATCTCCTCTCCCAATCCCCTGCCTTTCTCTCTCTCTGTTCTCTCCCATTATTTTTGTCTCAGACCTCTGTCTGCATTTTGTTACAACATGGAGTAAACCCCTCCTGCTAATTTTAACCCCGACCCCCAGAGAGGCTCACCTCACACCGTACTCTGTTAGATTTCAAGAGGCAAAGAACTATCCCCAGAGGTCACTATTTAAAGTAAAAATTAGTAATTTTATTTTTTAAGTCCAAAAGAGAACATTAAACAACTATTTACAACTCCTATCTCTTACACCTATCTTTTACCTCCCACTCTACAATATTGGTCCGATAAATTCCCTCTTAAATTTACGACAAAATCAATTTCAAACCCAGGTTATAAAGTCATAGAGATGTACAGCATAGAAACAGACCCTTCGGTCCAACCCGTCCATGCCGACCAGATATCCCAACCCAATCTAATCCCACCTGCCAGCACCCAGCCCATATCCCTCCAAACCCTTCCTATTCATATACCCATCCAAATGCCTCTTAAATGTTGCAATTGTACCAGCCCCCACCACATCCTCTGGCAGCTCATTCCATACACGTACCACCCTCTGTGTGAAAAAGTTGCCCCTTAGGTCTTTTTTATATCTTTCCTCTCTCACCCTAAACCCTCTAGTTCTGGACTCCCCCACCCCAGGGAAAAGACTTTGCCTATTTACCCTATCCACACCCCTCATAATTTTGTAAACCTCTATAAGGTCACTCCTCAGCCTCCAATGGTCCAGGGAAAACAGCCCCAGCCTGTTCAGCCTCTCCCTCTAGCTCAAATCCTCCAACCCTGGCAACATCCTTGTAAATCTTTTCTGAACCCTTTCAAGTTTCACAACATCTTTCCGATAGGAAGGAGACCAGAATTGCATGCAATATGCCAACAGTCGCCTAACCAATGTCCTGTACAGCTGCAACATGACCTCCCAACTCCTGTACTCAATACTCTGACCAATAAAGGAAAGCATACCAAATGCCTTCTTCACTATCCTATCTACCTGTGACTCCACTTTCAAGGAGCTATGAACCTGAACTCTAAGGTCTCTTTGTTCAGCAACACTCCCTAGGACCTTACCATTAAGTGTATAAGTCCTGCTAAGATTTGCTTTCCCAAAATGCAGCACCTCGCATTTATCTGAATTAAACTCCATCTGCCATTTCTCCACCCATTGGCCCATCAGATTTCAAACTTCCTCTATAGATTTCTTCAGGTCGACTTTGGTGTTCTGCTGCACAAATTTCTGATAGACAGGTCCCCTTCAGAGAGCTTAGATCGGAGTGGTGCTGCAAAAGCACAGCAGGTCAGGCAGTATCCGAGGAGCAGGAAAATTGACATTTCAGGCAAAAGCCCTTCATCAGGAGTAGATATTCCTGATGAAGGGCTTCTGCCCAAAACATCCATTTTCCTGCTCTTTGGATGGTGCCTGACCTGCTGTGCTTTTCCAGCACCACTCTAATCTAAACTCTGGTTTCCAGCATCTGCAGTCCTCACTTTTGCCCTTTCAGAGAGCTGTTCTGCTAGCAGATTGCTTGTTGGTAGCTTGGCAGTTCCATATCTAACTGTTCAAAATATCTGGTTTATTCCCCAAAACATCAGATCATTTCATTGGTTTGATGTCATCAAAACAGTAAAGTCAAATTCGATTGGAATTTGGTATCTGGGGCCTAATTTAAACTGATTGGCCAAATTTGAATTTGTTTTTGTTCCATGGCAATGCAACTCCAGCTATTTGTTTCAACCAAGTGTTACATGTTTACCTTGTTCAGGACTCTCTGTGCTTTCAGTCAGTCCTTGCTAGCTTTCCAACTCTCTTTAAGGTATAGTACACCTCTACAATTTCATAACAATTTTGCTGTCCCTTTTGTCTCCTTCTCTAGATTCATCATGTCCATAAGGACCCTCATCGACTTTTACACATGCACACTATGCGGGTGCGTGATGGCCTGGTACAGTAACTGCTCTACCCAGGACTATACAAAACGACAGAAGGCAGTGTGCATATCCCAGACCATCACAGAAGCTAACCTTCCATCCATGGACTCTATCTACACTTCTTGTTGCCACGGACAGGCTACCAACATCACCAAAGGCCCCTCCCAACCCAGTAAAACTCTCCTACAACCTTTTCTGTCAGCCAGAAGATATAGAAGTCTGAATACCCACACCAATAGGTTCAGGAACAGCTTCTTCCCAGCTGTTATTAGACTGAAGAATGGATCTCTCTAACTTCAACACTAATGTTGATCTTGCTTTGTACACCTCCTATGCAGCTATAGCTCTGAATGCCTCACTCTTTCTAAGCACCCCATGATCTGTGTACTTTATTTGTTATGATGTGCCTGTAGTGCTCACAAAACAGAACTTTACATTGTACTTAGGTGCACATGACAACAATAAATCAAATCAAGATTCTCTCTCTATTTTCATTCTGGCAGCTCCCCTCTCTTTCTCTCTGTCCCTCTGTCACCTTCTTCCTCTCCTCCACAGTGGCTTCTTTCTCTGCCTTCACTCTTGTGGTCTTTTCTTTCCCTCTCCCTTCTTAAACTATTCCACTCCTGCTCTCTCTCTCTCTCTCTGTCCTCCTCTCCCAGAATATTTAAATGGAGAAAAACTGCAGAAAGCTGCAACACACAGGGACCTGGAGGTAGTTATACATAAAACACAGGAAGCTAACACACAGGAGCAGCAGACAATCTGAAAGGTTAATGGGATGTTAGCCCTGATTTCAAGGGGATTGGTGTATAAGAGTGAGGAAGTCTCACTGTAACTGTACCAGGTGCTGGGGGGACTGCATCTGGAGTATTGTGAACAGGTTTGGTCCCCTCATTTATTGAAGGATATTCTTTCATTGGAGACAGTTCAGACAAGATTCACTAAGATAATCACCGGGTATGGAGGGATTGTCTTATGAGCAAAGGTTAAGCAGGTTGGGACTCTATTCACTGGTGTTTAGAAGAATGAGAGAGGATCTCATTGAGAGATATCGGATTTTTAAGGAGCTTGACAGGGTCAATGCTGAGAGGATGTTTATCCTCATGGGACAGCGTAGGACCAGAGGACACAACCTCAGAATAAAAGGGCACCAGTTTCAGACTGAGATGAGGATGAATTTCTTCTCTCAGAGGGTTGTGAGTCTTTGGAACTCCTTGCCACAGAGAGCTGAGGGGGTAGAGTCCTTGTATAATATATATATATTATATATATATGTATATATATGCGACTGAGATGGATTTTTGATCAGTTGGGGAATTAAGGGTTAAGGGGAAGGGTCAGGAAAATGGATGTGAGGATCAGCCATGATCCTATTGGATGGCAGAGCAGGCTTGAGGGGCTGAATGGCCTACTCCTGTTCCTATTCTCTATGGTCACATGGAGCAAGGGAGTCGCGGGATTTTGACCAGCGACAGTGAAGGAATGGTGATATATTTTCAAGTCAGGATGGTGAGTGGCTCTGAGGGGAACGAGCAGTTTGGTGTCTGTTTCCATATTTCTGTTGCCCTTATGCTTCTAAATAGTTGAGGTCACAGATTTTTTTTAAAAATCGGGCTTGACTGAATCATCCTACTTCAGCTGAATAGCCACTTAAATGAATTCTTCACTGTTTCCCCAAGAGGAATAGCTAACTTTGAAAGAGATGCTTAAAATTCAGATGGGAAACTGAGAATGTGGTGAAATCAAACTTGTGCTGTAGTGTCTTTTACACTCTCCTGTATTGTTGACACTCTCCCCTCTCAGTGTATCTCTCATCCCATACTCCATTTCTGGTTGCTGCTGTTATTTTCTCAATGCTTTATCACTCCAGAGCCTCACTGTTGGTGAGTGTTTTCACTCTAAGGTTGATTCACTCCCAGGCTCATCCAGCAGACCCTTCCATCCAACTCGTCCATGCCCATCTCTACCGTCTTGCTCAGAGAATGGGGGTGAGCCACGTTGACCAGATGTAATGCGGTCAGCGGGTCTGTGAGTGTGTTTACCCCTCATGAGCTGAAGGATGTGTTGGGAATGGAAAACTGGGAGCTTGGGAAGAACACTGTTGTTTACATCCAAGTAAATGATGAGGCCAATCATGGAATTGTCAGCACCTGACTTAAGTAGCATGGCAGCTAATGGTCTCTACGCAATACATCTGCCACTTAGAATGAAACATGGAACTAACTTCGAATTAATATTTGTAAACTCCTGAAACACTGTTTGGTCGTGGAGATGTAGATATTCAGTATCTCTGCTAATGGACAGAAATGTACATGATATCTGATTGTAGCAGCCCAGATTGTTATCTTAATCTTCACTTCATAGATTTACAACACAGCAGCCAGTCATCTCTGAACTTACACACAAAGACTGTCAAAGCATATAATCTGTAATGAAATTAAATGAGAAGCATCTACTGTACATTTTTAAAAATTGTTTTAATTTCTTTTGACATAGCGGGACGTTAAATTTATTTCACCTGGGACTTTGTGTTGAGAGTTACATGAGGCTATTGATTTTCATTGTTATTATGGAGTTAATTGAAGAGTTGTTTTCAGACTCTGCAAGTGTACAGAACAATCTGGGTTTGTTCAATACATCGCATCAGTTGTATGACACTGTGATCTTTTGCTATAAATTCTGTGTCCTATGATCCTGTCCCACTAGCTACCTGATGAAGGAGCAGTGCTCCAAAAGCTAGTGCTTCCAAATAAACCTGTTGGACTATAACCTGGTGTTATGTGATTTAGTTAAACACGGATCTCTGGGTGAGTTATGTTACTGCTTGTCGGGTTGTGGTATAACAACGCCCCAGTGATTTAATCGCCATTCTCTCGGTGTTGTTGAACCCATCCCGGTGCTCTGTCTGATTGGTCCATTGCAGGGTCTGAGTTCCAATGGTCCTTGGCCGAGCTGTTTCCCGGACAGTGTGAGATGGAATAGGCTGTCTCCAGTTTGGGTTGAGAACTTGTCCCAGCCTCCATCCTCAAACAGGAACGGATCTAGCTGAATGTAGGGCCACAACCAGATTTTAGTAGCATACTCCTTGGTCACTCTTGGGTGTTGTCTCTCGTGCAGTGAAGTACATCAGAATTGCTTATTCCCAGAGTTGGATCCCTGACCTAGTGACAGAGAGAGAGAGACAGAGATAGAGGAGAGGTGAGTGGTGAGGGTGAAATTGGGTAGTGTTGACCATCAAATCCATGAGGAGATGGAGTAGACTGTTCAATCCCTTGGCCCTGTTCCACCATTCAATAACATCATGGCTGATCAGGTTGTGACCTCAACTCCACATCACTGCTGACCCTTCCATAACTTTTGACTCTCTGGTAAGTTAGAATCACCTTCAAAATATTCAACAATCTTTCCTCCAGTGCTCTCTGGGGGAGAGCGTTCCAAACAGTCTGAGATGAAATATAAGCTCCTTGTCTCCATCTTAAGTGCATGATCCCTTGATCTCGACTCTCCCCCATGAGAGGGAACATCCCTTCCACATCCAGCATGTTAAACCCCTCAGTGAGGATTGATGCAACGCCGCTCATTGGCAGAGACTGCACGAAAAGGTCAAAGGAAACAGATAACATGCCTTGGCTGTTCTGTCAATGTTTTTGTAATTTCTTCCCATATGGAAAATAACTACTGGAAGGCTGTGGTGATGACAATCAGGGACATAGCTACTTGCCTCCAATCAGTGGGTTGTATGTTACTTTAGCTGCAAACACAAATAGACTATTCCTCCGTTTATGAAGGCCACTGATCCCTTGGAGCTTTGACATTTGTCTTTATGTTCCAGCTGCTGTCCTTGTTCCTTAATTTCCCTGCTTCCTTCAGAGGTGCCATGGAGGTTTTAAAGTGTACCCACATTCAAATTAGGTGCAGGAGCAAGCTATTCAGCCCCTTGAGCTTGTTCCACCATTCACTACAATCATTGACTATCAGACTGTGGTCTCAACTCCCTATTTCTGACAACCCTGAAAACCATTGACTCCCCCTGTCAATTACAAATCTATTTACTTCAACCTTAAAAACAGTGAATGACTCCACTTCCACTGTTCTCCAGGAAGAGGGGTTCAAAGACTCATGACCCTCTCAGAGGAAGGAGAGGTTCTTCCTATATCCATCCTAAATGAGAGATGCCTTACTGTTAGACAGTCTCACCCTGAAGTGGAAACATCCTGTCCAGTCCCTTCAATATCTTACATGATCCATTAACATATCTCATTCTTCTAAACTCCATGGGATAAAGAGTCAATCTATCCAACCCTTCTTCACAAGGCAATCCCTCATTCCCAGTAATCAGCTGATGGAACTTTCTCTGAACTTACTTTTAACGCATTTATATCCTGACTGACAGAAGGAGAGCAAAACTGAGAACAGATGTGGTCTCAGCAACACTTTAACAGTTCAGACAAAACATCCCTACTTTTATATCCCATTCTACTTCCAGTAAACAATATTCCATTTGCTGTCCTAATCACTTTCTATACCTACAATCTAATGTTTTGTGATTCATGTCCAAGGACTCAGATTCCTCAGAGTTCTGCAATAAGTAGTGTATTTTCCTTTCCATTTTTCCTTCCTCAATGAATGAATTCAATTCAAGTTCAATAGCTGTAGAAACTCTTACTATCCATTTTTATGTTTTCAGCAACCCCCTCTCGTAATCTAATTTCTTACTCTTTTGGTTGTTCTTTGCTGTTCGTTATGTCTCGCTCTGTCGAAGCACCCAATGAACTTTGTTTGCTACAATTAGTCTGCTTGCAAAACAAAACTTTTCCCTGTACATGTGACAATAAATCAAATCAATTCAAAATTTCTGTCTACTATTCCAATCAGCCACTTACTTTTGCAAAAGTATATGCTTGTTCTTTCAATTTGATACTATCTTTAACTTTATTTGCCATAAATGATGTGTCCTTTCTTTAAAGTCTTTCTTTCTCACTGCAATGTCCATTCACTGAAGGTGTGGTGAGCTGTAGTCCATGTGCTGTAGGTTGATCCGCATGGCCATTAAGGTGGGAGTTCCAGGGTTTTGACCCAGCGACACTACGGGAACAGCGATATATTTCCAAGTCAGGATGGTGAGCTTGGAGGGGAACCTGCAGCTGGTAGTGTTCCACATAGATCAACTGCCCATGTGCTTCCAGATGGCAGAGGTGAAAGGTGCTGTCTGAGGAGGGTAAATCCTAGGAGATCCCTCTCTCCATTACTCCCGCCAAACATTAAGTGAACATCCAGCAAAGGGCGGGTGGGAGCTGATCATTGCCATACTGTCTGTCAGGGAAAACATGCTTCACTCTGCCAGATTTTGTTTGATGCACAGATTGCTTTGTAAATGGCCCCACACTTGCTATTATTTTGAAGGATAACTATAAATGGAATAGTTCAAGGTCCAAATCTGTAATGAACAGGAAACTCAGCCTTCAGTTTATATAAGTAGTGCTTGCATGCCTTTGCAGACTCCAAATAAGGAATTCTGAGTTTTCAAGTGTCATGCTATTCACATATTTCCTGTCTTTCTAATTCTCACAGTTCAAGACATTCCGAGGTAGAGGGTCATTCAGACATAGTTGTAATTTCTTGTGCATATTTATTTTCAACGTATAATTCACATTCTTTCCCACTGAAGTCACCCGGTAAAGCCAAGGGAATGCCAAATAGGTTATTTTTCAAGATCAAGTACAAGGAGCTGTCAAACGTGGGCCATTTTGGAAGGTGTCAGAGTTAACTGGAATGTACTGTACCAACAGAACTTAGCAAATCCAAATCAGAAAATATCACAAACATATTAGTTACTGCAATGTGGCATTTCTGTTATAATTCCATGTTTAGCTTTTAACCTTTCAATGTCAAGGGCAACGTGTCTCCTCCCCACCCCTGACAAAAACTAGAACAGCCATTGATGATCTTCGTTTTGTTTCAAGAATATTTATCTCTCCATGTTTGGTGTCGTACTTTCACATGATGATTTGTGTGAAAACCCAATGACTGTCTTTGCTGCCAAAACGTACATTGCACATTAAAAAAAAGTGCAAGTTCTGAGTTCAGCTCCGTCCAGAATATTTTGTTTGGATTTAATTGTCGTCCTGAACTGTACAAGGGGAGTATAGAGCCATGGACGCTGGTTGAGTTTGGACTCTCAAAATACCAGAAGGATCTAAACAAGTCAGAGATAATTTACAGTCGGATTAAAATCTACCTGCAATATTGAAGACAAGTTTGAGTGCTTTAACTCTTTATAAACAATGTTCATACTGTGTCGGAATCCCACAGAGGTACCACCAGCCCTTCATTCGATCCAGTGAAAATGAACATCGTTTTTCAAAAGGTAAATCCATTCTGCTGTGCTCTCTGAGGAAGGTTTCATCAGATGTTCATGAGCCATGCAATCACCAATCTCTCCACATAACTGAAATTCTGCAGCTCAGCAACATCCTGGTAAATCTCCTCTGCACCTTCTCCAGTGCTAACAATTCGCTCCCATAATGTGGATTCCAGAAACACAAAACTCTCAAAAGGGTTTGAGTGCAGTTGTGTAGAGCCTTAGTACCTGTCCATTATCTTGGACAGTTCTGAATCTCCTTACCTGAGGAAACATTGGAACCGGAGTAGGCCATTCAGCCCATTGAGCTTGCCCTGCCATTCAATACAATCATGGCTGATCCAATAATTCAATGCCTTTCCCCTACCCCATCCCGGTAACTGTGTACCCATAGCCACAAAGTGCCGAGGAGCGGCAGATGGAGTTTAATTCAGATAAATGTGAGGCGTTGCATTTTGGTAAAACAAACCAGGGCAGGACTTACACAATTAACAGTAGGGCACTGGGGAGTGCTCTCAATAGACAGACCTATGGGTTCAGGTAGGTAATTCCGTGAAAATGAAGTCATAGGTAGACAGGGGGGTCAAGGAGGCATTTAGCATGTTTGCCTTCATTGCTCAAACCTTTGAGTGTAGGAGTTGGGGTGTCATGTTGCAATTGTAAAGAAATTAATGAGGCCACTTTTGGAATACTGGGTGCAGTTCTGTTTGCCCTGCTACAGGAAGGATATTAATAAATTGGAAAGGGTGAAGAAACGATTTAGAAGGATGTTACTGAGACTGGAGGGTTTAAGATGTAACGAGTAGCTGGATAAGCTAGGCGTTTCTGCCGTGGAGTGTCGGAGGCTGAGGGGTGATATTATAGAGGTTTATAAAACCGTGAGGGGCGTAGATAAGGTGAATAGCAAAAATTGCTTTCCCTATGGAAGAGAAGTCCCTATGGAATAGAGGCATAGGTGTTAGGAAAGAGGGAAAAGATTTAAAAGGGAAACAACTTTTTCACACAGAGGTTGATGCATATATGGAACGAGCTGCCAGATGAGGTGGTACAGGATAGTACAGTTGCAACATTTAAAAGACCTTTGGACAGATACAGAAATAGGAAAGGTTTAAAGGGAAATTGGCCGCACGCAGACAACTGGAACTGGTTTAGTTTGGGAAACCTGGTTGGTTTGGATGAGTTGGACAGAAGGGTCTGTTTCTGTGCTGTGTGACTCTATGACTCCACAACTGGCTGTGCAATTGGCAAAACATCTCCTAATTGGAGGTTTACTTGTTCTGTCTTGAAATGTATGAAGCAACTTAATGAGCACTTGCTTATGGCAACCTTTCAACTTTTGTGAGTAGTGTGAGAGAGTGACTGTGTGACAGGGTGGATGAGTGAATGAGTATACATTAATGTGTGTGTGTGTGTGTGTGTATTTATGAATCTATACTAGCATGTGTTTGATTGTATGCAAACGTATATTAGTGCATGTGTAATCAATGTGTGCACATAGATGTGATTTGATTTATTATTGTCACGCGTATCGAGACACAGTGAAAAGTATGGTTTTGCGTGCTTTCCAGACAAATCACACCTGACATAAGTACATCAGGGAAATAAAATACAATGCAGAATATAACGTCATAGCTACAGAGAAGGTACAGAGAAAGCTCAACTCTAATATACGAGAGGTTCGTTCATAAGTCTGATAACAGCGGGGATAAACAACAGTGTATTACTTGCGTGTGTGAATTGTGAATGTGTGTTTGAGAGCGAGTATATGTTTGTGTATTTGTGTGTATATCTGGCAGAGTGTGTCCATGAGAAAGTATTGGTGAAAGTGAGGACTGCAGATGCTGGTGATCAGAGTCAGGAGTGTGGTGCTGGAAAAATCACAGCAGGTCAGGCAGCATCCGAGGAGCAGGAGAATCGATATTTCGGGCATAAGCCCTTCATCAGGACCTTCCTCGGATGCTGCCCAACCTGCTGTGTTTTTCCAGCACCATGCTTTCACATGAGAGAATATATATTGATGCATATTTGTATGTATGTGCCTGATTATGTGTGAAAGTATGTATTAATGCACTTTTGTGCATGTGTGTTTGGGGCGGGTGGTGGCAGTGTTGGTCCAGGCGTGTGTATCTGATTCTGTGCGAGACAGTGTATATATTAATATGTTTCTCTGTGTGTGTATGTGTGTGTGTATTAAAGCGTGCAGGTGACAAGTGTCACCTGACTGTGTCTGAATTTGACTGTGTCTGAATAAGTGCTTGTGTATTAATTTGTAAGGGACAGTGCAAATGAGTGTGTGAATTTGTGAGAGACAGTATGAATGAGTGCATGAATTTGTGAGGGAGTATGTGATTAAGTGAGCGAGTGTTAGTAAGCGGGTCTAACAATCTATTGAAATTGTGGACCTGGTGGCCATTTTGATCTAACCTATACTGGATGGTCTGTTAATCAATGCAGTCCAGATGAGTGTGTATTTTTTGTGAATGAGTAGTGTGTTTGTGTGTAAATGAGTGTGTACTTTTATGAATTAGTGAGTGTGTACACCTATGAATGAGTGTGTATGAGCGTGTATGTGTGTGATTGAATGTGTATGTGTGTATTTTTGTGATAGTGGGTCCTTATACATGTTGGTTTCTGCTGGCCTGCCTTGGAGGGATTCACTGTCACCAACCTTTCTTGCTGGATTCAGTCTAAGGCACTGGCACCATGTGGGCAAGGATGCACAGGCAACATTCCAGGCAGGAGATAGACTCAATCCTGATGAAGAGAATTGCATATAACTTGGTATGAGTTACATTACACTTAATATACATGACAGTCTCTTGTGAGACAGTTAAGATTGCAATGACATTACATCTACAGAAATATTCTCACTCAACATTAGTAACAAGCACTGACCTCTCGGGACACTCTGGTTTGCTTCTCCTGGAACTATCCTCTACATCCTGATGGACAGAGTTGACCTTATGAGGTCAGTTAACTTCTTGTGGCTGTAACTGCCTTGTGCAATCTGAATGTATGTGAGTGTGTAAGTGTGTGTGAGTGTGTAAGTGTGTACGCTTGAATGAGCTAATGCATAAGTGTACCTGAGTATGTGTTGATCTGTGTCTCAGTGTGACTTTGTGTCTGATTGTGTGACTGAGTGTGTGTGTGAGTTTGTGTGAGTGAGTGAGTGCAAGTTTGTGTATGTGTGAGTGAGTGTGACTGCGAGTTTGTGTGTGTGCATTTGTATGAGAGTGAGTTTGGGAGTGAATGAGTGAGTATGCATTTGTGAGAGAGTGAATGAGTGTGTGCATGTGAGTTTTTGTATGAGTGTGTGAGTGAGTGAGTGTGTACGTGTGAGTTTGTGTGTGTGGTTGTGAATGTGTATTTGTGTATGAGAATGAGTGTGTGCTGTATGAGTGAGTGAGTCTGTGCATTTGAGCTTGCGAATGTAAGTGATTGTGAACATCCGAGTTAAAAATCACACAACACCAGGTAATAGTCCAACAGGTTTAATTGGAAGCACTAGCTTTCAGAGCGCTGCTCCTTCATCAGGTGGTTGTATAGCCTAGTGTTGTGTGATTTTCAACTTTGTACACCCCAGTCCAACACCAGCATCTCCAAATTGTGAATATCTGAGTGTGAGTGCACTGTCCCAGTAACTGGGCAGAGTGTCATTAGGGAACAAAGGAGAGGCTTGGGTGTTTTCAAATTAATCGTGAGTATCTGGTCACTAGAAGTGCAGATCTTTCTGAGTGCTAGACACTGCTTTGTCGAACACATTGCCACTTATTGCTGACGTTCTGGAGATCATAGATCCATTCCCCTCATTGTGGAAGTGGTAAAGGCTGTTCTCTCTGCTGGTTGACAGAGAACCACATGAAATTCCTGATTGCGAATCGTCACTTTCCACGTGTTATGGCTCTGGATATGCTATCGACATCATAAATCATTCTCATCATTTCATTGGCTGTGCACATCACCATTGGCTGATCTGATGCTTCAATGGTGACTAGAAACATGGACAGCTGCTTGGATGAAAGATGCAGCTGGTGAGAATAACAGCTGCTGAGGAACGACCCTGTGCCTTTGCCAGGTGACAGGACATACAAATAGCCATTGTTTATTCATCTTCTCGGAAGCTGCATCCCCTATCTTCTCCCACCCTCCCCCACTTGCTGCTTTGGGATCATTCTGTACCAGGTACTCTCCAGCAGAGCCTCCCCAGTCTCCTTTAGCTGCCGTGCACATGGTCAGCCACAAGGAGGTGCTGTGAGGTTTGTGGGATATGAAAGGGGATTGACAGAGTAGACATGGGGCAATTCAGACCCAGGGGTCATAGTTTCCCAGGTGAGGGGTAGCAGACTTTTATAACACAGATGCGGAGGAATTACTTCCCTCAAAGGATTGTGAATCTGTGGAATTCACTGCTTCAACATGGGGAATTAGGCCATTCAACCGACTGAGTCCACTCCACCATTCGATCATGGCTGACATATTTCTCAACCTCCATTCTCCTGCCTTCTCCCCAGAACATGTCAGCCCCTTACAATCAAGAACCTAACTATCTCTGTCTTTAAGACACTCCATGATGTTTTAAAAATTCCTTATGGAATGAGAATGTTGCTGACTGAACCAACATTTATTGCCCAGAGGGCAGTTAAGAGTTAACCACATCACTTTGTGTCTGGAGTCACATGTAGGCCAGGTAAGGGTGGCAGTTTTGTTCCCTGAAGGACATTAGTGAACTAGATGGGTTTTCCTAACAATCAACACTGTCATCATTACACTGGTCCAGATTTTACTAAGTTCAAATTATAACAGCTGTCATGGCAGGATTTGAATCCAGGTTCCCAGAGTCAAGAGTCTAGCGATAACACCATTCGGTCATTGTCTCCCATACCTTTGGGCACCACAACCCTCTGTCGCAATGGGTTTCATGGATTGACCAACCTCTGGCTGAAGAAATTGCTCCTCATCTCAGAAAAGCACAGCAGGTCAAGCAGCATCCGAGGATCAGGAGAGTCGACGTTTCGGGCAAATGCCCTTTATCTGGAAACTTATGAAAGGCTTATGCACAAAACGTCAATTCTCCTACTCCTCGGATGCTGCCTGACCTGCTGCGCTTTTCCAGCAACACACTCTCGACTCTGATCTCCAGCATCTGCAGTCCTCACTTTTTCTTCATCTCGGTAAATTCAAATACTTGTTGGGGAGAAGGTTTTCAACGAAGCCATTCTGGGGAATGGACAGGGAAGTGGAGTCGAGGCCAAGATGGGATTAGCCACAATCGTACTGAATGACAGAGCATACTTGATGGGCTGAATGGCCTCCTCCTGTTGCTGGCTCATGTGTTTTTAAGATTTGGAGGTGCTGGTGTTGGACTGGGGTGGATAAAGTTAAAAATCACACAACACCAGGTTATAGTCCAAAGGTTTATTTGGAAGCACTAGCTTTCGGACCGCTGCTCCTTCATCAGATGGTTGTGGAGAATGTGTGATTTTTAACTTTGTACACCCCCGTCCAACACCAGCATCTCCAAATCATTTCAGGCCCTTCATTGGGAATCTGCCCGAATTTTGCCAGAAATGTCAATTCTCCTGCTCCTCAAATGCTGCCTGACCTGCTGTGCTTTTCCAGCACCACACTAATCTTGCTGCTGCTCAACATCACCCTCACAAAAGGCAGGCTGCTGGTCTGTTACGCATCACCGGAACAACAACAACTTCCATTTATATATCACCCGCCTCATGGGAACATTTTTAAGCTCAATCTGACATTGAGCTGCGTGGCAGGGCACCAGGAGGGACCACCAAAGGTTTGCACAAAGGCAGCAGGTTTAAAGAGTGTCTGGGAAGGTTGGAGGTGTGAAGATGAAGGGGGGGGGGGCGTGTGTTAGGAGAGGGGTTTTAGGGAGGGGCGGAGATCCCGGAATTTGCATCCCAGCTGAAGGGATGGCAACCACTGGCCCGAGCAGATGAAGCTGGGGATTTGAGCTGAAAAATGTGTTGCTGGAAAAGCGCAGCAGGTCAGGCAGCATCCAAGGAGCAGGAGAATCGACATTTCGGGCATAAGCCCTCATTCCTGAAGAAGGGCTTATGCCCGAAACGTCGATTCTCCTGCTCCTTGGATGCTGCCTGACCTGCTGTGCTTTTCCAGCAACACATTTTTCAGCTCTGATCTCCAGCATCTGCAGTCCTCGCTTTCTCGAAGCTGGGGATTTGGCCTAGCCAGTTGAGAAGGCTACAGAGGCTTAGCGAGGGTGGTGGCACTGATTGCAGAGATAGGAGAGGAGAGGCCAGGCCAGGGAGGGATTTAAAACCAAGGCCGAGAATTTTAATTACAGAAAGAAACTCATGTCTTGCCGTCAATTTTAATAGCTTGATTAACCAGCAGCAATTTCTGAAAATGTCACACAATTTCTGCATCATTGGTGCCTGTACAAAAACTGTAGAAGAGGACTTCAGTTTATAATGGGTTATGACAATTAAATTGTTGTGTCACTTTAAGACTAGCATTAATCTTCACTTGTCATTCCCGCTTAATGCAGGTTGTAAAAGGCTCTGTGTTTTAATGAATTGGGATGCATGAGGTCTTTTGGCATTGAATAACTGACAATGTGCTGGTCACCCTGAACTCATCATAAAATCTCTGAGAGCAGTGGAAATATGATCATCTGACCAGGGAGGACATCCATTTCCTAATGACAACACTGACCAGTGACAGTCAAGTAATTATCTTCCACACCATCAGTCAAGGCTTCCAGCTTTTCAAGTATTGCCGTTCTTAATTAATCGTGTTTAGCAAAACCACACCTTTTGCTCTCAATAGCCGTCAAGCTCCTCTGAGATTCAGAGCCAGCAAAAAAAAAAAATTGTGGCCAATATCTGAATCCTGACGGAGCATTACTGCTGACTGACCTCCCATCTCCAGCTAAGAATCTATCAGAGTATGGCTGACAGTCTTGAGCTGGAACATGCTAATTCGCCCCATTGTTTCAGGGTGAATGGCTTCACAGTATTTATCAACAATGGATTTTGCATAAACCTCCTCATTTGGGGGGATTGCATTTGAACTTTTTTGTCTCGTCTAGCCTGCCCCTCCCCCTCCCCCCACCACACACATAAGGAAATAGCCAGGGAGAATTATTTTGTTTTTAAATTCCGTGTGTTACAAGGGATTACCAATAGGATTAAGTGTGTCAGCCTGGCTATTTTATATTCATTGCTGCTAAATGCGCAGATAGTGGACATGTTATTCTCAGAGAACAACTATAGGACCGTCTTTGCCATTACAGGAACACTGCCCATTATAATTTCTTTAAAACAAACTCACACGTATTTTAAAGGTTATTGTGTGGAGAGCCCGTATTGCAACAGAGTCAGAAACAGAATCCACATTTCTTGCCTTCTACACTGACACAGTGAATAAAATATTCTGCAATGTTTTGTCTGGCACACCTCAGGAACCTCAGTTTCTCACAGACCCTGAAAGAATATGACAGCAAAACGACAAGAACAATGTAGGCACATTGAAAGGAGAAAGGATTCCTGAAGGTTTTGGATAACGGCATTTGGATTCCTTCCCAATAACCATTACCAGCCTCTGCGTTGCTAGTTTTCAATGGCCTACCATGAGCTTCCATTCTTTCAAATTTCTGGGCCCCACACTCTAGTGTTCTCTCCTCAGCGCTCCCAATCCCTCCAGCACTCTCTCCTTTCAGATGCTTCGTCATAGCTGTCTTTCTTGGCCTAATATCTCTTCGCATGACACTGTCAAACTTTACTCGATAAATTCCTGATGAAAGGCTTTTGCCCAAAACATCGATTTTCCTGCTCCTTGGATACTGCCTGACCTACTGTGCTTTTCCAGCACCACTCTAATCTCAAATTCTGCACCATCTCTTTGATTGTGTAGTTTGATGCTACGATTTGAGTTTAGGTCTGAGACAGACAGGTTGAAGAGGAGGCCAAGTCAAGAACTGTCTTCAGATTTTGACTCCAATGTAACTATATTTATGGTACATTAATATTAAATACCACAATACATTGTAATCTTATACATTCTAACTTACACTCGAGTTAGGGTGTCGACTAACGGATCTTATTTGTGTGTTCATTTTCATGTGCTCTCAAGACTTTCCCTCATTCTAGAGTGGTCTGGTGTAGAGTGTTCTAACTCCGCCCACACTGTGCTATTCATACGCATCGATGCGCAGATCTTTGATATCAATGCAAGGTAGCTCCAGATTGCTGAAGCCCTTATAGAACACTATTCTCCATAAGTTCACAATAATTCCAAGTTTTGTTTTATCATCTGCAAGTTGTAGAGGCATGTCCTTAATTTCAAGGTCTATATCTTACATGTGTACCTGGAAGAGCAAGAGACTGAATCTTCACCACTGGAGAATCTCTATTGTAAATGTTCATCCAGTCCAAAAATTACCCTGGAACCACAACTTTGAATTTGATCAGAGGTCACACTTACATGGTACTTTATCAAAAGTCTTTTCAAAGTTCATACACACCATATTCACAGTATTACCCTCAACAGTCCTCTCAGTTAGCCCAAGAGAAATGCCCAGTAAGTACGTCACACATGATTCTTTAATTAACCCACATTTGCCCAGGTGATGAAGATTCCTTTCTTGAAATATTGTTACTGAAATCAAGGGAGACCTGAATTCATGGCACTTATTCTATCAAGATCAATAGAGTCACAGTGATACCTTTGACCACTCCTCTAGACCCTATGACACGGGGTGGAAGTAGAGACATTACATTGAGTAATAACACACAAATTCGGAACAGGCATAGGCCCATCGGCCCTTCAAGCCTGCTGTGCAATTCAATTGGATTATAGCTGATTTGATCACTTTATATTGCTGCCTAACACCTCAAACAGTATTTCACCCCCTTGCATCTAACTCTTCTGAGAGGGTTGAACTTGCTTATGCCTTTGAACTCCAGAACAAAACTACTCTAAGAGAACAGCAGAACTACTGATGAAAGATGAGATAATGTCAGCGATAGTCCAGGCAGGACTCAGTCCCTCAGCAAAAGAGGCAAGGACTGCAGACCCGACCCATTTACTCAGAGGTGATTTGCAACATCAAGCAATGTCAAAAATGTTGACACCATTCAGGACAAAGCAGTCCTCTTGATTGGCGCCACACCCACTCCCTTGACTCCTGACACCCAGTAGCAGCAGTGTGTACCATCTACAAGATGCGCTGCAGAAATTCAACAAAGATCCTCCGACAGTACCTTCCAAACCCAAGACCACTTCAATCTAGAAGGACAAGGGCAGCAGATAGATGGGAATGCCACCCCCTGCAACTTCCCTTCTGAGCCACTCACCAGCTTGACTTGGAAATATATCGCTGTTCCTTCACTGTCAATGGGTCAAACTCCTAGAATTCCCTCCCAAAGTGGGTCGACCTACAGCACATGGACTGCAGAGGTTCAAGGAGGTAGCTCACCATCACCCTCCCAAGGGGCAACTAGGGACAGGCAATAAATACTGGCTCAGCCAGTGATGCTGACCTCCCATGAATGAAAAATTAGAAAAGAAACTAATAGAACTAGAGGCCAACAATCCCCTTTATGGAATTGAACTCAATGGAATGTAAAGGAATCAGGGGAGGATCTGATTGAAACTCACAGAATACTGAAAGCTCTAGATAGAGTGGATATGGAGAAGATGTTTCCACCAATAAGAGAGACGAGGAAGTGAGGTCATAGCCTCAGTGTGAAGGGAAATGAGGAGGAATTTCTTCAGCTAGAGGGTGGTGACTCTATGGATCTACTGAAGGACCTACAGATGCCCAGTCATTGAGTCTATTTAAGACAGAAATAGATGTGTTTTTGATTTGTAACAGGATTAAGACTTATGGGAGAAGGCAGGAGAATGGGTTTGAGAAACATATCAGCCATGATCGAATGGTGGAGCAGACTCGATGGGCTAAATGGCCTAATTCTAGGTTTTTTTTATATCTTGATAACTTTACGGATTGAAAAGTATCAAAAAATTAGATGTGATCTTGACAGAAATAATTGATTATTGGATTTAATTTTTCAAACAACATTTCAGTTGTAAATATTTCAACCACAGGCTTTAAAATTATTGAACTATTCACATTATATCATTATGCTGACTAATTTAACAAGTCCATATCAATATGTTCGCTGTTGATTTACCAATATTCACACTGTATCAACAAGCCCAAGTGGAATTTGCAAAGTCCCATGCTGTAGCGTAATTATCTCGTTATCTGTGACAATAAGAACATTTGCTTCATCCACACTATTGTCAGTTGGACTCTGTAAACCAAGGTCCAGATCAATTTTATCAGGTAGAGACTCAACTGTTACTTAAAATTCATTTCCAAATCATTCGAATTCAAGAGAACATTCATTACCCAGAGACTTGTTGGAAAATGGAACTCACTGCCATTAGTATGACAGGTGAAAAACTGAGATGCAGGAAAGCTGGATGAACACATGAGTGAGGAAGGAGTGGAACAAAGGAAATAAGAGCAGGAATAGGCCATTCGTCCCATTGAACTGATTCCATCATTCAACCAGATCATGGGTGATTATCTATCTCGATGTCATTTCTCAGCAGCATTCCCATATCTCTTGATGTCTATAACATCCAGAAATTGATAAATCTCATTCTCAATGACCAAGGCTCCACCATGTTCTCTTGAGTAGACAATTTCAAATTTCCCACCCTCTGAATTCTTCTCATCTCTGTTCTAAATGGCGTACCCCTCATTCTGAGAATGGGGCCCCTGTTCAGTGAATGCGATGGATATTTTAGATAGGGTGGATGAAGAGCAGCGAAGATTTATGTTGGGCCAAATGGCCTGTTTCTGTGCTGTGCAATCCTTTTTATTTCACAGGTAAGGGCAGAATTTTATTGAGCCCCTTTGAGGAGTTGATAGTGGATTTTGCTTTTAGACTATTGCAATCCTCATGATGCAATGATATAATTAAGATGAAGACTCTGGTTCATGACTCTCAATAAAACAATGTTCTGTTGCTCAACTATCATGAGATACTATTTTGCATTAATGATGTAGAGTCATAGAGTCATAGAGATGTACATCACGGAAACAGACCCTTCCATCCAAATCCTCCACGCCAACCAGATATGCTAACCCTAATCTCGTCCCATTTACTAGCACTTGGCCCATATCACTCTAAACCTTTCCTATTCATATACCCACCCAAATGCCTTTTAAATGTTGTAATTGCATCAGCCTCCACCAATTCCTCTGATAGCTCATTCCTCTGCGTGAAAAAGTTGCCCCTTGAGTCCCTTTTAAATCTTTCCCCTCTCACCCGAAACTTATGCCCTCTAGTTCTGGACTCCCCCATCCTAGAGAAAAGACCTTGTCTATTTACCCTATCCATGCCCCTCGTGATTTTATAAACCTTTATTAGGTCACCCCTAAGTGTCTGTTGCTGATGGAGTCCATAATCTTATTAAAAACAGCAAAATTTGTAATGATCTATATCTTATTGTAAAATTGATACAGTAGAATGAAAGTACAATTTCACTCAAAAAAACCTTTCTCAATATTATGATTTGGAGACGCCAGTATTGGACTGGGGTGTACAAAGTTAAAAATCCCACAACATGAGGTTAAAGTCCAACAGGTTTATTTGGAAGCACTAGCTTTTGGAGCGCTGGTCCTTAATCAGGAAGGAGCAGTGCTCCAAAAGCTAGTGCTTCCAAATAAACCTGTTGGACTATAACCTGGTGTTTTGTGATTTTTAACTTTCTCAACATTATCTGAAATTACTGCTTAACTAAGCTGCTCTCATTGAAGTCAATTTATCAATAAATCATTACCAACATTTAGCAACAAAGAAATGAACAACAAGACTTTCTTCAAGAACCTGAAAAGGAAATGTGCAACTAAAGTGAGCATTTGTTCTGTCAAAGGTAAGAGAGTGGAAATGCTACAGAAAGATAAGGAAATGGCACATGTATCAAGACAGATTTTGTGGCTGGAATTCTCGTTCCAAGGTCAGAGATGAATGCAATCTGGGAGGAAGTGAGCCAAAACTTCAGATTTTTGGTTTCAAGGGTGAAGGGGGGTGGGGTCGTAGCTGGGTGGAGGCAGTCTTAATGTTTGGAATCTTGCCTTGGTGCCCTGGCATTCTTTCAAGACAGGGAAAGGAAGACAATGAAAACCAACATTGGCCAACATGTCCTCACGCCTCACATCTCCTCACCCCTCACACTCTCTCCATGCCCCCTTCACTCTGATTCATGCCATCTTATCACTTAAAACCACCACCCACACTCCGTATCTTTCCAGCCATCTACCATGTTCATTTACACCCCCTACACTAACTTCATGCCAATTCACGGCAACACATGTCCGATCCAACATACTTTAACACCTTCCATGACAACTTCATGTATTTATGAATTCACTACTTCAAAAAAGAAATACTCTCATTAATAAAAAAAATCTATTCACTGCACTGAACTTCCTGTAATACCTTGCAAAAATAAAATTGGATTCATTTTTCCACTTCAAAGAGACTAAAATCATGTCAATCAAGCTATGAATTGAAAGGCACCCCACTGTAACAATGGAAAGTTATGAAATTATCAAAGAGTCAAAGTTCTAAATTGGAGACAGGCTAATTTTGACAATGTTAGGCAAGAACTTTCAAAAGCTGATTGGGGGCAGATGTTCGCAGGTAAAGGAGCGGCTGGAAAATGGGAAGCCTTCAGAAATGAGATAATGAGAGTCCAGAGACAGTATATTCCTGTCAGGGTGAAAGGAAAGGCTGGTAGGTATAGGGAATGCTGGATGACAAAAGAAATTGAGGGCTTGGTTAAGAAAAAGAAGAAAGCATATGTAAGGTATAGACAGGATAGATCGAGTGAATCCTTGGAAGAGTATAAAGGCAGTAGGCGTATACTTAAGAGGGAAATCAGGAGGGCAAAAAGGGGACATGAGATAGCTTTGGCAAATAGAATTAAGGAGAATCCAAAGGTTTTACAAATACATTAAGGACAAAAGGGTAACTATGGAGAGAATAGGGTCCCTCAAAGATCAGCAAGTTTGCCTATGTGTGGAACCGCAACAGATAGGGGGGATACTAAACGAGTATTTTGCATCAGTATTTACTGTGGAAAAGGATATGGAAGATATAGAATGTAGGGAAATAGATGGTGACGCCTTGAAAAATGTCCAGATTACAGAGGAGAAAGTGCTGGATGTCTTGAAACACATAAAGGTGGATAAATCCCCAGGACCTGATCAGGTGTACCCTAGATCTCTGTGGGAAGCTAGGGAAGTGATTGCTGGGCCTCTTACTGAGATATTTATATCATCAATAGTCACAGAAGAGGTGCCAGAAGACTGGAGGTTGGTTAACGTGGTGCCACTGTTTAAGAAGGGCGGTAAAGACAAGTCAGGGAACTATAGACCAGTGAGCCTGATCTCAGAGGGAATCCTGAGGGACAGGATATGCATGTATTTGGAAAGGCAAGGACTGATTAGGGATAGTCAACATGGCTTTGTGCATGGGAAATCATGCCTCATGAACTTGATTGAGTAACAAAGAGGATTGATGAGGACAGATTGGTAGAATTGATCTATAGGGACTTCAGTGAGGCGTTCGATAAGGTTCTCCATGGGAGACTGGTTAGCAAGGTTAGATCTCATGGAATACAGGGAAAACTAGCCATTTGGATACAGAACTGGCTCAAAGGTAGAAGACAGAGGGTGGTGGTGGAGGGTTGTTTTTCATACTGGAGGCCTGTGACCAGTGGAGTGCCACAAGGATCGGTGCTGGTTCCTCTACTTTTTGTCATTTACGTAAATGATTTGGATGCGAGCATAAGAGGTACAATTAGTAAGTTTGTGGATGACACCAAAATTGGAGGTGTAGTGGACAGCGAAGAGGGTTACCTCAGATTACAATGGGATCTTGATCATATAGGCCAATGGGCTGAGAAGTGGCAGATGGAGTTTAATTCAGATAAATGCGAGGTGCTGCATTTTGGGCAAGTAAATCTTAGCAGGACTTATACACTTAATGGTAAGCTCCTAGGGAGTGTTGCTGAGCAAAGAGACCTTGGAGTGCAGTTTCATAGCTCCTTGAAAATAGAGTCCTAGGTAGATTGAATAGTGAAGAAGACATTTGGTATGCTTTCCTTTATTGGTCAGAGTATTGAGTACAGGAGTTGGGAGGTCATGTTGCAGCTGTACAGGACATTGACTGGACCACTTTTGGAATATTGCGTACAATTCTGATCGGAAGGATGTTGTGAAACTTGAAAGGGCTCAGAAAAGATTTACAAAGATGCTGCCAGGGTTAGAGGATTTGAGCTATAGGGAGAGGTTGAATAGGCTGGGGCTGTTTTCCCTGGAGCATTGGAAGCTGAGGGATGATCTTCTAGAGGTTTATAAAATCATGAGGGACATGGATAGGGTAAATAGACAAAGTCTTTTCCCTGGGGTAGGGGAGTCCAGAACAAGAGGGCAAAGATTTAGGGTAAGGGGGAAGATATAAAAGAGACCTAAGGGGCAACATTTTCACGTAGAGGGTGGTACATGTATAGAATGAGCTGCCAGAGGATGTGGTGGAGGCTGGTACAATTGCAACATTTAAAAGGCAGCTGGATAGGTATATGAATAGGAAGGGTTTGGAGGGATATGGGCCGGGTGCTGGCAAATGGGACTAGATGGGTTGGGATATCTGGTCGGCATGGACGGGTTGGACCAAAGGGTCTGTTTCCGTGTTGTATATCTCTCTGACTCTCTGAGTTCTACTCATGTAATGACAACCTCCAAGCTGATGTTAACAGACATAAGGAAGTAGCGATCATAGATTTTCTTTAAAACAAAGCAGATAGATTTTTTAAAAATATTTAAAAAGCAGTAGTTTTAAATACTTCGACAACTTGACAGCCCTTACTAATATCTCCATTGTTATGGCTTTTATGAGGAACATGACATCCTAAGATGGTCTCCCTGGACCATATCCAAAAGTGCACCCAAAGGGTGGCCCACCTCTCTAAATGGCACAAGTGGATTTCGACTTTCCACCACAAAGTCTAACATGTGTAAGTGCTGTTTTGTACATCCACTCGTGAAACCTGGATCAGCTTATGACAGCTGCATTTATGTAGCTGCATCCTGTGAACACCAATGTGCAGATTGAAACCCATCTCATTCCTTTCCCCACTCCACAGAATTGACAGATGATACGGCCAAGGGCAGAATTCAGGATTTCAGAGCCATTTTCATTATTAGGGGTTTCTTCATCTTTACAAAAGAGTCAGAGACACTGCTGTTCATCGCATGGTGAGTGGAATATAAAAGTAGTCGCATTCTGCTGCTGTTGTAAAGGACCTTGATAAGACCCATCCAGGTCCCAAACACCTTCCAGGACAAGGTATTCAAGGACAGAAATGCATCAAAGTCAATGCAGGGAGGGCTCACTCAATTCCTTCCTGAGATGAAGAGGTTATTTTATGAGGAATGTTTGGATAGGTTGGGTGTGTATCCATTGGACTAGGTGAGAAGGAGAGGTGATCTTATTAAAGGAGATAAGATTCCTGACAGGGCTTAACAGGATTGCTGCTGAGCTCCCCTATTTGGGAGAGACAAACATTAGGAAGATGCTGTTGAAAGTCTGTGGAATCTTTTTTTTCAGAAAGTAGTGGAGGTGGGGTCATCATGTAGTTTGAAGGCAGGGTAAGACAAGGCAGTCAAAGGGTATTAGAGTGTAGTTATATAAAGACCAACGGTGGAGGAAACCCAATGGTCCAAATGACCTACTCCTGCTTCTAACCTGTGTGCAACTTGTAACATATTGTTAACGTGAAGAGGTATGAATTTTAATTACTGAGTTCTACTAAATGTATCGCTGGTTATTTAAAGAGTCATTAACAGAGATTTAATACTTTTCCAGTAAGCAGTCATCACATAAAATGACTGTTAATGCTTTGACAATTTTGGGATATTGCTTTAAATCAAATTCATAAAGCGAAACAAAAACAGAAATTGCTGGAGAAACCCAGCAGGTCTGGCAGCATCTATGGAGTGGCAACAGAGTTAATGTATCCAGCTCAGAACTGATGAAGAGTCATTGTTAACTCTGTTTCTCTCTCCACAGATGCTGTTGGACTGGCTGAGTTTCTCCAGCAATTACTGTTTTTTTGTTTCAGAACTCTGGCATCTGCAGTTCCTTGTTTTATTCATAATAGTACAATGTGACATTATATATGTTCATGAATATCAACTCTTCAAAACTCAACATAATAAAAAGCAGGAGTTATTTTAATGGTAGGTTAATGTCTCAAATGGAATTCTTTGACAGCACATTAATGATGGTGTCTCTTCTAAAAATTTTATAAGTTATTTTTCTTTCTCAATGTCTTTGTCTTTGGTTGGATCTTATAATGCAGCAGAATGTGGCTTATCTGCTTAAGATCTGAGTAAAAGCCACCATCTGCCTGATGAAAGGTCCTGTCTTATTTCTGAGTCTGGAAGCAGACAGGAAGGTACTGGCTGAATGGTCCTCATGCAATGGCCTTTTTCCTTGTCTTTGTAAAGCAATTTCATTAAAATTGGCACATTCCTTGCATCTGTGTGGTTCTCAGGCAGCCCCCGTGCATCTTGTCAAGGTGATTAATAATTGGTAGGAATTAAAGAACTTATGATAACATGTCATTTGACCAGAATGCATAGGAGATGACTGAGCAAAACAGCTTCACCTGAGGGTGGCCTGTGTCAGAGGTCACTTGTAATAGGGCCCCTTGCATTCTCCAGACCTATAAATGAGATTAGTGCATGTTACATTCCACTACACATTCTGCCTGATTGCCACACCAAACAAATTACTTAGCTCATATCCATGGTCACTGATCAAGAGACATTTGTCTTATAACCTCTCCCCCACTTTATCCACTGTCCACATCAAACACAAAGATTTTAGTACAATCCTCTTCAGCCCAGTTAAGGAGCTTCTGGGATAGAATCTGGTTCATCTGGGATTTACAAACATTCAGATGGTATTTACTCTTCCTGTATATAGTGTCCATGTTGTCTGAGGGTGTCTAATCATGGAGTATGACATGGAGGGATCGACCCCAAGAACTAGCGTAAGGTATAACTCAGACTGTGAATGTCACACACCACACTCTCACCATCTGGGCAGCTGTGCTAAACAACCTTGTGTACACAACCACAGAAATAACATGGCTGAGGGCTTGTTTTTATCCATGAGGGGATTGTGTTTAATGAGTCTGTGAGAGGCAGGGCAAGGGGTCTAGACCATTTCACTCGTGGTGATCGTACTATTCTTTGTACACCTCTCTGTAGCTGCATGGTCCTTGCTGCAGTGCACTGCCTCTGCCTGTGGCCTTTTCTGCCACATGACTTACAAAGTGGATTCAAAGGTGGGCGATTCCTTGAGGTTGCAGAACACCACACCTTCCACATGTCTTCCTATGTTTGGGTGTTCTAGCGATTTTTGTCAACTGTCAATTTTCATACTTACACCTGGGAGCGTTGTAACCCTGCAAAGGTCACCTAGTACTTACCTCCATCCTTCTGCAGCTCTTCAGCACTATTGGTTCTTGGGGGGTCTGGCAAATCATTCTGGAAAACTTCCAAAGATCCCGCCATTGAACAAGTTTGATTGCTAGTTCCATGTCTGAAAAATCATTTTTATCATCACCTCCTCAAGATGTCGTGAAGGGATTGTGTATGCTTCTGTTGAAATAACATCATTCCAGGTGATGAAGGAGGACATTTAATCTGACTCTGAATTGATCATCCAATGTGGTCCACATCTTTTAAAGATCTTTTAAATATTTAGCTTTTAATTCTGATTTGTTATGTGTTATGTCTGTGCAGATTTTCATTCCCAATTGTGAAGTAAGTAGCATGTTTTTTCTATATTGGACACACCAAATCCAGAAATCATGCCTCTGAGCACTTATTAAATATCTTAAATTCTGTTAAGAGGTCTGCTGTGTCCCAGTTTGAAATAGAGATCTTTGTGGATGGTCTGACATTATGTCTTGCTGTCTGTTAAAGTGGCACACACCCTGATCACTTGCCTTTCTCACGTGAGTTAAAATGTCCTGTCAGATTCCATTTGTCTGTTTACCAGGAAACTGTGCTACCAATACTCTCCTACACTTTAGTGATCAAAGACATCCAGGGTTGTCTCTTGCACTTCAGTGCAATTTAAGACTGTTGGCTATATGTTAACTTGCTGCATAAATTAACTTGTTTGTGACTGCTCAAGCACATAAGCCTCATCAACACAATCTTTCCCACCACTGATTACCATGTCATATTAATGATAATAATCTAATAACCAATCACTCTTCAGGGGTTGATTACATATTCAAATCAGTCTAACACTCTGTAAGCTATGAAGCAGACATTACAGCAAGCCAACTGTTTACAGCAAGATTTCTGTTTGTGAAGTTTGCAGACAAACAGTCAGGGACAGTCACAACATTGTATACACACAACACACGACATTACCTGATTTTAACATCTGGGAACTTTCATGGTCTAAAATGGTTTTAAGACTGACTTAAAATGGACATAGTAATCACCTAATACTATGCTAAGGCATTTCATTGAACCAACCATAAGCAGGAACATAACTGAACAAATTAACATTTCATCAAAATGACTGAAACAAATTACAAAGCAATCCCTGTATTCGCAGAATTGTTTTCCACAGTTTCAGTTACCCCTGGTTTTACTGCAACCTGAACATATTAAAGGGAACATTCCAGGAGCTGGTACCAGGGCGCTGTCGAGAAGGTAAATTTCCCATTGAAATGAATGGGTTCACTCCTATCCATGGTTTCCGGCTTCCGCGGTAGGGCATGGGATGTATCCCTAACAGGTACGAGGGAACTACTGTATTCAAAATTGTGTACCTTCTTTGATTTATGCCTTTTGGGAAATTTCACAAATTGGATTGAAAGAATTGCTTGCAAATTTTCCAGCTTGAGTAACAGCTGAAGCCAGACATGGCAATGCACAAATGAACTGTACTTCAGACAGCTATTTTTGAACAGAACAGAAAGATTAATAGACGATCCATCTCAGCCATTTCCAGTGGTGTCCAGCATCACAGATACCAGTCTTCAGTCAATTTGATTCACTCAATTTGATAATAAGGACAGAGAACATAGAACATACCAGCGTAGTACAGGCCCTTTGGCCCTCGATGTTGCACTGACCTCTGGAACCAATCTGAAGCCCATCTATCCTACACTATTCCATTTTTATCCATACGTTTATCCAATGACCATTTAAATGCCCTTAAAGTTGGCAAGTCTATTACTGTTACAGGCAGGTTGCTCCACGCCCCTACTACCCTCTGAGTAAAGAAACCACCTCTGACACCTGTCCTATATCTATCACCCCTCAATTTAAAGCTATGCCCCCTCATGCTAGTCATCACCATCCGAGGAAAGAGTCTCTCACTGTCCACCCTATCTAACCCTTTCATTATGTTATCTGTATTAAATTAAGTCACCTCTCAACCTTCTTCACTCTAATGAAAACAGCCTGACAACCGGAAGCGGCAGATTCAAACGACTATAAATGCCGGAGGAAAGATCACAGAAGCACTTCACAGGAAGCTCCCAAGCACTGAGGATGTCACCTAGACAGGGGACAAAACGTCTGCAACACAAATTCCCAGCTCGGCGAACAGAAACACAACACCTTCCCTCCATACCAGGCAACATCCTAGTAAATTGCCTCTGAACCTTTTCCAAAGCTTCCACATCCTTCTTATAATGTTGAGACCAGAACTGTATGCAATACACCAATTGCAGCTGCACCAGAGTTTTGTACAGCTGCAGATGACCTTGTGGCTCCGAAATTCAGTCCCTCTACCAATAAGAGTTAACACACCGTATGCCTTCTTAACAACCTTATCAACCTGGGTGGCAACTTTCAGGAGTCTATGCACATGGACACTGATATCTTTTTGCTCATCCACTCTGCCAAGAATCTTACCATCAGCCCAGCACTGTATATTCCTGTCACTCCTTCCAAAGTGAATCAGCTCACACTTTTCCACATTAAACTCCATTTGCCACCTCTCAGCACAGCTCTGCAGCTTATCCATGTCCCTCTCAAACCTGCCAACATCCTTTGGCACTGTCCACAACTCCACCGACCTTAGTGGCCCATCTGGCCCAGGGAATTTATTTATTTTCACATTTTCCAGAATTGCTAACACCTCTTCATTGTGAACCTCAATCCTATCTAGTCTAGTAGCCTGTATCTCAGTATTCTCCTCGATAACATTGTCTCTTTCCAGTGTGAAGACCAATGAAAAATATTCATTTAGCACTTCTCCTATCTCCTTGGACTCCACACATAACTTCCCACTAATACCCTTGATTGGCCATAATCTTAGCCCAGTCATTCTTTTATTCCTGATATACCTATAGAAAGCTTTAGGGTTTTCCTTGCTCCTACCTGCCAATGACTTCTCACGTCCCCTCCTGGCTCTTCTTAGCTCTCTCTTTAGGTCTTACCTGGCTAGTGTCTTAAGCCCCTAACTGAGCTTTCACGTCTTATCCTAACATAAGCCTTCTTCTTCCTTTTGACAAGAGATTCAACTTCCTTAGTAAACCACGGCTCCCTGGGTTGACCAATTCCTCCCTGCCTGACTGCTGCATAGTTATCAAGGACACGTAGTAGCTGGTCCTTGAATAAGCTCCACATTTCAATTGTGCTCATCCCCTGCAGTTTCCTTCCCCATCTTATGCATCCTAAATTTTGCCTAATCGCACCATAATTGCCTTTCGCCCAGCTGTAACTCTTCCTCTCCGGCATATACTTATCCCTTTCCATCACTTAAGTAAACATAACCGAATTGTGGTCACTATCACCAAGGTGCTCACCTACCTCCAAATCTAACACCTGGCCTGGTTCATTACCCAGTACCAAATCCAATGTGGCCTTGCCCCTTGTTGGCCTGTCTACATACTGTGTCAGAAAACCCTCCTGCATACATTAGACAAAAACTGACCCATCTAAAGTACTCATACTATAGTACTGCCAGTCAATAGTTGGAAAGTTAAAGTCCCCCATAATAACTACACTGTTACTCTTCCTCCGATCCAGAATCATCTTTGCAATCCTTTCCTCTGCATCTCTGGAACTATTTGGAGGACTATAGAAAACTCCCAACAGGGTGACCTCTCCTTTCCTGTTTCTAACCTCAGCCCAAACTACCTCAGTAGACGAGTCCTCAAATGTCCTTTCTGTCACCGTAATACTGTCTTGAGTAACAATGCCACACCTCCCCCTCTTTTACCATTTTCTCTGTTCTTACTGAAACATCTAAATCCTGGAACCTGCAAAAACCATTCCTGTCCCTGCTCTACCCATGTCTCCGAAATGGCCACAACATCGAAATCCCAGGTACCAACACATGCTGCAAGTTATTCTGGATGCTCCTGGTGTTGAAATAGACACCCTTCAAACCACCTTCCTGCCTGCTGGTGAACTCTTGAGACCTTGAAACCTCATATCTGACTTCACTACTCTCAACCTCCTGGACACTAGAATTCCCATCCCCCTGCTGAATTATTTTAAACCGTCCCAAAGAGCATTAGTAAATTTTCCCCCAAGAATATCGGTACCCCTCTGGTTCAGGTGTAGACCATCCTGTTTGTAGAGGTCCCACTTACCCCCGAATGAGCCCCAATTATCCAGGAACTGGTTGGAGATGCTAGATTGTGCAAAGGGTATGGGCCCTGAAAACATTCAAGCAATAGTACTAAAGACCTGTGCTCCAGAACTTCAGAGTGTATTGGTATAGAGGGATCTACGTATATGTATGTATGCATCACAGAAAATTAGTATGTATAATCACCGCAGACCATGTGCTCCTGGGAGACTCACATTGCCTGTAGGGAGGCAATTGCAGGAGTGTGACTCAGTGATAGTGAAGGAATGGTGATGTATTTCCAAGTCACATTGGTGAGTAGCTTGGAGAGGAACTTGCAGGGGGTGGTGTTCCCATTTTTCTGCTGCACTTGTAATAAGATAATAAGGAAGGCAAAGGGACATGTGGCTCTCATTGGTAAAGGAATAGACTATAAAAGTAGTGGAATGTTATTGCAACTTGATAAGGCATTTAAGAGATTGCTGACTTCAGGAGGGCCCAGAGCGACCACTCTCCACTGGGCATTGACGGCTCCCCCTGGAGATCGTGAACAGCACCAAATTTCTTGATGTATACCTGGTGGATCTCACCTGGACCTTCAACAGTAGCTTCATAGCCAAGAAAGCCCAGCAATGTCTCTACTCTCTGCATAGACTGAGGAAAGTCCACCTCCCACCCCTCCCCCATCCTCACCACATTCTACAGCGGGATCATTGAGAGGACCCTGAGCTGCAGCATCACCGTCTGACTCAGGAATTGCACCGTCTCAGATCGTAAGACCCTACAACGGATAGTGAGGACAGCTGAGAGGATCATTGGGGTCTCTCTTCCCTCCATTACAGACATATATACCACATGCTGCATCCGAAAGACTAAGAGCATTGTGGAAGACCCCACACCCCCCTTCTCCCTCCTGCTATCTGACAGAAGATACCAGAGCATTCGGTCTCTCAGGGCCAGACTGTGCAACAGTTTCTTCTCCCAAGCCATCAGGCTCCTTAATGCAGTATAATCGGGCTCTTTCCCACCTGAAATCCTTTCATATTGCTGCGAGAAAAATATCTATTCTCCATCATTCTTCTGTTACACTATAACTTGCGTGTTTTGCGCTTGTTATGCACTTTATGCCGAATATGATAGTGTAGTTTGTGCTGTCCATGGAGCATCCTCAGTACTGGAGGAACGCTGTTTCGTTTTTACTATATCAGTGTATATGGCAGAAATGACAAATAAAAGCTATTCCACATTTGTTTCTCTACTCTACCTTGAGTATTGCATGTAATTTTGTGTCCCTTACTTGAGGAGGGATGTACTGGAGACAGTTCAGGAGAGAGTCACTAGATTGATCCTGGTGATGAGGTTTATTTTATGAAGAGAGATTGATCAGTTTAGGCTAACACTCTGTGGAGTTTGGAAAAATGAGAGGGAATCTAACTGAGGGATATTAGATGCTAAAGGCGATTGACAAGGTAGACATAAAGAGAACGTTTCCTTGTGTAGGACCATCGAGATTGAGAGGTCACCGTTTCAGCATCAGGGAGAGCAGATCTAAAACTAAAATGAGGAGAGATTACTTCTCTCAAAGGGCCATGATTCTGTGGGATTCACTCCCCCAGAGAGCAGTGGAAACTGGGATATTGAGTACATTTAAGAAGGGGATAGACAGATTTTTAATCAGTAATGGTTTGAAGAGTTATAGAGAGTGGACACAAACGTAGAATTGAGTCTGAGATGAGATCAGTCAAGAATGTATGAAGGAACAGAGCAGGCTCAAGAGACTAAATGATTTACTCCTGCTCCTAATTCTTCTGTTCTTATGATATAGTCACATGCTAAAAAGAATTTACAACCCTTGTTGTAACTGACCAAGGTGGGGGGGGGGGGGGAAATAACAAAAATGCAGTTGATTCACCCCGTCACCTGCTCACAACAACTTAGCACCACGGATCATTTGTTGTTGATTGGAATGGGTCCATTTTAGAAAATATACACCATCCACACAGACAGATGGTCTGAACTCTGCCTGTCGACATTTGATTAGACCCTGGAGACTTGCGACGGATGCCTTCAGCTTTCATTTCCTGTGGTTGACATGGGGTCCATTACCTTGAATACACAACACCGTCCTGAGTCTCACTGATGCCAGTTCCATCAGGCATCTCAGTGTGACCTGCACCAATATTGAAGCGGTGAGACACGTGTATGATCTTAATAGCATTTTCTTTGACATCTCGGCCTCATCCATTGGCCTGATTGTTCTAACCCTTTTCATTGTTTGCATGAAGCTGGGAGTTATCTGTAAACCGTAAACCTTTCTTGGGGATAATCTCTATTACTCACCTTTATTATTCAGGTGATATTATTAGGTGTCAGAAGCATTCTTTCTCAAGAGCCAACATTTGGGAATGGGTGATTTGGAAGTTTTACCATTTATATTTTGGTAGACAGTTTGTGCCATGGGTCTGATTAACAGGATGTGACAAGTGGATCTCTGCAGGGGTTCTGGACTGGGACCAAAATCTTTTGCAATTTAGATCAATGACTTAAATGAGAGTAGCAAAGATGTGCTAGTCAAATGCACACACCACAATGAGACAGGAAGCAAAGAACGCTGTGGGGAAGACACAGTAAGTTTGCAGATGGATATAGAGAAGTTGAGTGAATGGGCAAAAATCTGGCCGTCAGCGTATGAAGTGGGAAAATGTAAAGTTGTTCCACTCTCACGGGAAGAACAAAGAAGCAGAGTATGACTTAAATGGGGAATGACTGAAAGATGTGGAAATCTTGAGGTGTTCATATGTGTGAATCACAAACAGTTAGTGTGCAGGTACAGCATATAGTCCAGAGCTAATGGAATACTAGCCTTTATTATGAATGGAATTAAATATAAAAGGACGGATGTTCTGCTTCAGCTATACAGGGTTTTGATGAGATCACATCTTGAATACTTTGCACAGTTTTGGTTTCCTTATTTAAGGAAGGATGTAAATATATTGGAAGCAGTTCAGAGGAAGTTTACTCAATTGGTACAAAAACAGAAAGTGCTAGTTTTTAGTATCGGAATGTTAAGTGCCTTCCTCACCATAATGGAGAAGGCAGCAGTTAGTGAGGCTGTGGGCTAACATCACATGATACAAACCTTTGTTAGCTGATAAAGCAACCACCAGGATATCAGAAATGAGTGACAAACCAAAAAACTGCAGGTCCTGGAAATCAGAAACAAAATCAAAAATTGATGGAAAAATTCAGCAGGTCTGGCAGCATCTTTGTACAAAGAAACAGCACTAATGTTTTGAGTCCAGTGATAGGTTTATGGTGTGAGGGGAGAGATTTAAAAAGGACCTGAGGGGCAACATTTTCACACAGAAGGTGATGGGTGTTTCTGACTTCCAGCAGTTTTTGGTACTTGCTCAGCCATGTAACAGAATCCTCGTCACTCCCACTGCTCAGATGTGAAAATGGTAGCCATAATGTCAAAGTACTGGTGTTGGACTGGGGTGGACAAAGTCAGAAGTCACATGACACCAGGTTAAAGTCCAACAGGTTAATTTGAAATCACAAGTTTTTGGAGCGCTGTCCCTTCATCAGGTGACCTGATGAAGGAGGACGATAACCTGGTGTCGTGTGACTTCTGAAGATGTAAAAAGGCATTATTTGGAATCCTTCTAACTTACCTTGCTGCCCTTGAGGTACAGAGTGGAAGATTAATCAGGCTGCTTTTGAAAAATATAATCAAGCCAAGTTCCCGGTCGTAATCAGCATTTAACAACGAAACCCAGCCACGGGTCATATTTCTCTGATTGTTTTAGATCCACGATGAGAAACAACTGTGAAATTGGGCCAGCAATGCAGCTTCTCCTCTGATGAACTTATACTGGTAACAGTGACTGACTTGAACTCTCCGTCTCGTGTTCAGAGCAATTCAAATAGTTCGCAGAGAGATTACAGCACACACAGACAAAAAAAAATCAATGAATTATTATCCCATGCGAGCAAGAAGGACAGTTTGAGAAAATGGGCAAGCAGCACTTTAAGATACAGAGGCCAGATTGACAAAGCAGAGACAGAGAGGCAGGCTGGGTGGGGGCCGGGGTGGGGGGAGGGGAGTTCAGGCATCAGGTGATATCAGATCAACTGTGATAGATCTCTCTTGATTTTTCCACATGCATTTGAAGTCAAAGGAAGTGAAGATTATGAGAGATGAATAACAGTCCGCTGATCTGATATCACTCATTATATTCCACAGTATAAAGTGAAAATGATCCCCACTAGGTATAATCTGTAATGTTTCTGATTCACTGCTGTCATCTGAGATGATACCAAATGATAGCAGCCCAGTGATCAATGTCAGTGTCTGTTTGCTTTAAAACCTTTCACCTGGTCTTTTATTCAGAGAACAATAAAGTCATGAGATGGCTACAGCACAGAATGAGGCTGTTCTGCCCAATATGTCTGTGTTGGCCCTCTGTAAGAGAGAGTCAATTACTCACGCTCCTTCACAGTTATGCTGGAACTCAGCCAAATGCCTTGTCTTCACTATCCCATTTGAAGTCTGGATAGATTCTGTCTCCGCAACATTGTCAGGTTCTGGATTGTATTCACTCACTGTGCAAAAGAAAAGTGCCCCTCCTTTCACTGCTGGATTTTTACTATTGTCCTGAAATCCGGATCTCAATGTTTCCATCAACAGAAGCCATTTCTAGCAATCGTAGCTAAGTGAAGTCACCACAGTCCCAGAGGCTGCCGTCTCTTTAGAGAGAGAGATGACTGGTCTTGGTTTAACCTGAGGGGCACCATGCCTCAGGCAAGAGGAGAGGATGAGAAGGAGAGTCCTTCATGGTCAACTCAGCTGGCATGGGAATTGAACCCACACTGTTGGCATTACACACCAACAGTACAGCCAACTGAGCTAACTTCTGTTCTAGCTAAACTCCTCATTATTCTGACAGCCTATCAAATCTCTTATTTTCTTTCTCCCCCTCCAAGGAGCACAGCTCCATATTTCTTCATCTATGCATGGAACTAAAGTCCCTCATCTCTGAAACCATTCTCCACAAATCCCTCCTGTACTTCCTCGAATGTCTTCACCTCCTTCCTAAAGCATGCTGTCCAGTCCTGGACCCAGTACTCCAGCCGAAGTTAACCCAGTGTTCTTTCCAGGTTTGCTTTCCTTCCATTTTCTTTTCATCTTTGCCTCTAATTCCTTTCAATTCTTTAATGCTTCCTTCCCAGTTTCATATTCCATTCCCAAATCGTTGCTGATGGTCAGTCACCTGTTTCCTGGCTGATCTCGGTTGATTGCAAAGATGTTTGTGTCCAGGAGCTGGACTGAACGTGTTTTCTGACTGTGTGCCTCTACATTATTGGGGTCAGCAATCTCTTGGTGTTCTTTGCTGCAGTTCATTTGTAGAATTGAACACTGGGCCAGCTCTGTAGTTTGCTTCCAATTTGGAGACCAACCCGCATGGGATTGCTGAGAGTTCATGCAATCCTGAGAAAGGTTCAAGCTTTTCAAGTCTGATTTTATTTGACTATCTCAAATTTCTCTTCACAATTGGGAAAACTTAAAAACCAGTTCAAAAAAACAACAGTTCTGACATGTATATTTCAGAATGCAAGTATAGTGCTACATGAATGAGCTTTCGCATCCCTCACATTAGATTAGATTAGATTACATTACAGTGTGGAAACAGGCCCTTCGGCCCAACAAGTCCACACTGACCCGCCGAAGCGCAACCCACCCATACCCCTACATTTACCCTTTACCTAACACTACGGGCAATTTAGCATGGCCAATTCACCTGACCTGCACATCTTTGGACTGTGGGAGGAAACCGGAGCACCCGGAGGAAACCCACGCCGACACAGGGAGAATGTGCAAACTCCACACAGTCAGTCGCCTCAGGCGGGAATTGAACCCAGGTCTCTGGCGCTGTGAGGCAGCAGTGCTAACCACTGTGCCACTGTGCCGCCCACATCTCACACATACTCACAGTCTCACACTCACACACTAAGAGAGAGAGAGAGAGAGAGAGACACACAGCTATCTACATATATAGACTCCTGTTCCCACTCTCACTCATGCACACATCCATGTACACACACAACCTCACACTCATTTACAGGTTGGCACTCAATAATAGAGCCACATGATGGGCCAATTAGCCTCCATGTGCACCGTAATCATTCTCTGATTCTGTGAGTCTGGACCTCAAACTCCACTCCGAGCTATCTTGAAGTTCTTGTTTAAAGTTGCTGCAGAGGGATACCTTACAGTTGTGCAAACAATTTTCAAACTTTGTTTTGACTTAGGGAGGGAGAAAAACATTCCATTGCAATATGATATTCAAGTGATGCTGATGAATCGTTCAGACGTGATTTATGTTTTTGTGCCATGCTTTTTCCAATGAACGAAGGCTTGCCAACCATTTTTTTCACAAAGATGTTGGCCCTTCAACCTGTGTTCATTTATTGCATTGTTTTCACTGGCATTTTCTTGAATGGATGGATATTAGTAAGTTTCAGCTGTTTGCTCCCACATTGTGTTGGAAGCTCTCATTAAACCAGCACAAAGGTGCACTTTGGGTCCTTAATGGCAGAGAAATGACCTTTGCACTTTGGCCTTTCTCCTTCCTTGTAAATATTTCCCCTGTCACGTGTTTGTTGAATTCCCTTTCAGAACCTGCTTCGGGAGAGTGTATTCCTGGTCACACCAACTCTCCGTGTAAAAGGTGTTCCTGAACTCTCACTTCGTTATTTACCCATTACTTTAAGATGGTGTCTCCTCGTTAGTAACCCTCGTTACACTTTCCTTTGTCATGAGAAACTTTCACAGCAACAATTTACACACCCAACCTCTGAGAATTGACAACAGCTTGAGTCCTCTTCCCCTTTATTACTACATTTCACAACGTCAATGACATGGACTTCAGCCATAGCTTTAACCCCCCCCCCAAGATGTGTGAGAGAATGATAGGAAAAAAAATTTAAGATTGATAAACTTTATGTCATAGTAGGATAGAAGATCAAGACTTGAGTCGAAGAGTTTCAAGGAGCGTTTTCTAAAAGGATAGAGACCCAAGAGAGGCAGACAGCTTTCGGGACGGAGTTCCAGTATTTAGGGCCAGGCAGCTGAAGATATTGCTCCAAACGTTGCAACGATTTTTAAAAAAATTCATTCCTGGGATGTGAGCGTCACTGTCTAGGCCACAATTCATTGCAAATTCCTAATTTCAGATTTGGAAGTATGGTGAGCTGCATCCCCTGGTGTTGTTTCAACTCAAGAATGTTACCCTCTGACAGTGCAGCACTCCCTCAGCACTGACCCTCTGACAGTGCGGCACTCCCTCAGCACTGACCCTCTGACAGTGCAGCACTCCCTCAGCACTGACCCTCTGACAGTGCGGCACTCCCTCAGCACTGACCCTCTGACAGTGCAGCACTCCCTCAGCACTGACCCTCTGACAGTGTAGCACTCCCTCAGCACTGACCCTCTGACAGTGCAGCACTCCCTCAGCACTGACCCTCTGACAGTGCGGCACTCCCTCAGCACTGACCCTCTGACAGTGCAGCACTCCCTCAGCACTGACCCTCTGACAGTGCAGCACTCCCTCAGCACTGACCCTCTGACAGTGCCCACTCCCTCAGCACTCACCTCCAATAGTGCGGCGCTCTCTCAACACTGACCCTCTGACAGTGCAGCACTCCCTCAGCACTGACCCTCCGACAGTGAGGCACTCCCTCAGCACTGACCCTCTGACAGTGCAGCACTCCCTCAGCACTGACCCTCTGACAGTGAGGCACTCCCTCAGCACTGACCCTCTGACAGTGCAGCACTCCCTCAGCACTGACCCTCTGACAGTGCAGCACTCCCTCAGCACTGACCCTCTGACAGTGCCCACTCCCTCAGCACTCACCTCCAATAGTGCGGCGCTCTCTCAACACTGACCCTCTGACAGTGCAGCACTCCCTCAGCACTGACCCTCTGACAGTGCGGCACTCCCTCAGCACTGACCCTCTGACAGTGCGGCACTCTCTCAGCACTGACCCTCTGACAGTGCGGCGCTCCCTCAGCACTGACCCTCTGACAGTGCCCACTCCCTCAGCACTGACCTCCAATAGTGCGGCGCTCTCTCAGCACTGACCCTCTGATAGTGCAGCACTCCATCAGCACTGACTCTCTGACAGTGCGGCACTCTCTCAGCACTGACCCTCTGACAGTGCGGCGCTCCCTCAGCACTGACCCTCTGACAGTGCCCACTCCCTCAGCACTGACCCTCTGACAGTGCGGCACTCCCTCAGCACTGACCCTCTGACAGTGCGGCACTCTCTCAGCACTGACCCTCTGACAGTGCGGCGCTCCCTCAGCACTGACCCTCTGACAGTGCCCACTCCCTCAGCACTGACCTCCAATAGTGCGGCGCTCTCTCAGCACTGACCCTCTGACAGTGCGGCACTCCCTCAGCACTGACCCTCTGACAGTGCGGCACTCTCTCAGCACTGACCCTCTGACAGTGCGGCGCTCCCTCAGCACTGACCCTCTGACAGTGCCCACTCCCTCAGCACTGACCTCCAATAGTGCGGCGCTCTCTCAGCACTGACCCTCTGACAGTGCAGCACTCCATCAGCACTGACTCTCTGACAGTGCCCACTCCCTCAGCACTGACCCTCCGATAGTGCGGCGCTCTCTCAACACTGACCCTCTGACAGTGCAGCACTCCCTCAGCACTGACCATCCGACAGTGCAGCACTCACTCAGCACTCACCCTCCGACAGTGCGGCACACCCCCTTCACTGACCCCCCGACAGTGCGGCACTCACTCAGCACTGACCCCCCCTGACAGTACAGCACTCACTCAGTACTGACCCTCCAATAGTGCGGCACACCCCCAGCACTGACCCCCCGACAGTGCAGCACTCACTCAGCACTGACCCCCCCTGACAGTACAGCACTCACTCAGTACTGACCCTCCAAGAGTGCAGCACACCCTAGCACTGACCCTCCGACAGTGCAGCATACCCTTAGTGTTGACCCTCCAACAGTGCGGCGCTCCCTCAATACGGACCCTCCAACAGTGCGGTGCCCCCTCAGCAATGATCCTCTGACAGTGCAGCACTCCCTTAGCACTGACCCTTTGACATTGTGGTGTTCCTTCTGCACTGATATGTCTGTGAAACAGTAATATAGTTTCAAGTTAGGATGGTGGGGTGGCTTGGAGTGGAATCTAAAGTGCTATTTGATGCAATGCATTTTTTGTATTATATTGCGTGTAACTTATTCCGGACCAACTGTATTCTTATTGAGACAGACATCTTGAAGTTTGTTGACAACACTAATGATGTTTGTGGATATTACATCTTAGAGTCTGGGTACTATGTTTACTTAGATTCCTATTACATTATATATATATAGTTGACTGGTTGATGTACTGACAGACTGCATTGAACTGCTTAACTGAACTGACTAAACTGACTGACTGCTTAAATTAAGATGGAGAGTTTTTCTAATACGCCATCATATACCATGTTGTCATCTATCTGTTTCAAGCTAAAGTACCTTTCTGAGATCTGTACTATAATTCAACAGTGGTGTGACAATCATTTGCCTCCGTTGATCTTCATAGCTGCATGCAATTAATGGGGGACCACTGCTGGGCATGAAGGATGCCATTCAAATGTAGTTATTTGTTTCTTTGCTATGTTAACTACTTCAGTCTATTTCTAAAGATTTCAAAATCTATGTATCTTCACTTTAATCTTGCTCTAAATAATAGGTTAACCCTGTTACTCTAAAAGTTGTCAGAGTTGTTGGGGTAGATTTTAATCTTCCCTTCCTGGTGGTCCTTTATAGGACCCAGCCGATTCTAATTCTAATTAAGCTAATGGCAGGGACATCGGGCAGATTCTATCAGCAATAGACAATTTGCTACAGCAGATTACTGCTCGGGCAGTGAAGATGAAAATCTCCTCCCCAACAGTCAGGCAGTAAATCAGGTACAATGCTTTGATCAATGCCAGGAACTGCTGCCACTTAGAGTAGCCATGGAATTCTGACTCCACTCTGTCCAATCAGAAAGCAGAGCTTGCACAGACCGCTTAAAGAAATTAACCTCAGAAGTCACATGCCACGAGATTATAGGGCAATAGGTTTATTTGAAATCACAATCTTTCGGAGCACTGCTCCTTCACCTGACAAAGGGTCACCGCTCCAAAAGTTCGTGATGGCAAATAAATCTGTTGGATTATGATCTACTGTCATGTGACTTCTGACTTTGTCCAACCAACACCGGTCCAACACCAGCACCTCCACATTAAGGAATTTAAAGCCATTTGATGGTCCTCTATTCCCTTAATCTTAATAATGGTCTGACCTGATTGCTCTTCCAAGCTTCATAACTGTTGTAATCTTATTAAGTGTTTGCAATGTCTACCATAATTCAAATGGTAGTCTGATTTACTTACCATAGAGTGATCATTTTCCTTTATTTTTCCATGGGATGTGGACATTGCTGGCAAAGGCACCCCTGATTGCCCCATGAACTGAGAGGCTTGTTAGGACCATTTCAGAGGGCAGCTAAGAGTCAATACATTGCTGTGGGTCTCAAGTCACATCTAGGCCAGATCAGGTAAGGAGGGCAGATTTCCTTCCCCAAAGGGTGGGTTTATACAACAATGGCTATAGGGCCACCACAAGGTGAGATTTTAATTCCAGATTCTTTTTTTTTTAAAATTGAATTCGGATTTTACAGTGGGATTCGAACCTCGTTCTGCAGAACATAAACCTGGGGCTCTGGGTTCCTAGTCCAATGACATGACTACTACACCACTGCCCTTAATGAAATACATACTGTAACCCCAATACCTGCTGTAATCCTGACAATTACATTATCTTGATGGATGTCCTAACATAAGCTGTAAGCACTGTGCGAGTAAGTCCAATGTTGATTGTAATCTCACTTCTAACTTAATGAAAAGGTGATTTGCAAGCAAAAACCCCTGTCAATGTTAGGAATTATATCAACCTTATCAAATGTTGTACAAAGGTAATTATATACCTAAGGATGGGTGTCTGCAGAAGCACAATTCATAAGCAGCACCTGTCTGCTTTTAGAGAAGGCCTACAAGCACACATTGATACCTGTGATAGTGCAGATAAAAACAACCTCAAAATGTATGATACTGTTCATATCGGACAGTTCATCTGTGCTTTGCAGAATTTAGAAAAGCCTTCTTGCAGTGAATGAAGCTTGCTCTATGCTGATTTACAAGTGACATGTGCCGTCTTACTGTAATTTATAGAACACAGATGGTGAGGGAGTGCCCCTGATGACTTGTGACTAAATTGGAAATGGAGACTATGTGTCATCTGCCCTGGTTACCTTTGGTGTGTTTCTCCAATCCTCCCTTCAGACGAGATTTTTCTTTCAGATAAATCCATCACAGCAATGTTAGACTGCTTTGGTGGTGTTGCACTTGGATTAAAGAGTACTGAGCCAACATGGGTCAGTAGTGCTTAGATACAGAGCAGTGTGATCTACTGAATGGTGGAACAGGCTTGATGGGCTGAATGGCCTTCTCCTGATCCTACATTCCTGTGACAGAATCACAGACAGTCATGTATGTTTATGGGGAAAGAACTTTTTCATCAAGAGTAAAAGCTTTGTAATGCACAAGTAACTTTCATCAAGTGCACTGATGTACAAGAGTGTATCATATTCATTACTTTGTGATGTGGCACAGGGAAAAGTGCTTGCAAATGAAATAATAGCTCTGCATGTTCACATGGCCTATAATAAAGGAACTTGGTGATTTAAACCTGGCCTTGTTTCATCAAATATTTGCTCAATCTGCCTTTACAAACATTAACAGATGTAAATATTCTGAGCAAATGATTACTGTAGTTACACCTCCTCGGTTGCACCTCCGTGCTTAGAAACAGGACATGGCAGCACTGCCATGTTGCTGCTCATAGACTGAGCAGCAACATGGCAGCAAACTGATAACGATGGGGAAGAAGCTGTTCTTGAATCTGTTTGTACATGTATACCAACATTTATATCTTCTGCCCAATGAAAGAGAGTGGAGGGCAGTATAACCGGGCTAGGAGGGACCTTTGATTATGATGGGTGCTCTCCTCTGACTTGCAGACACAGCTTAAAGCACATGCAGGAAGTTTGCCACATTGCACTTGCTCAGGTGTGATACTGACCTCGCACCGTGCCAAACAGCAACATGTCCATTCTCTATCTGGCTGACAGATTGACTGTCCCAAGCTGCCTGCCTCTCCTTCTGTAACTGATCGTTAAAGACCTTGTGCATGAAGAAATCAATGCAGGTCCCTACAAAGGCTGGCTGCCCATAAGAAAAGGTGAAATGAGTGTGCAGTAAGAAAACAATATGAAGTATACAGAGGCTGGTAGCCTCCAAGTAAGTAGAAAAGTGAGTGGGCATTAAGAAAGCAAGCTCCTAGCCAGAAGATGCATCCTGTTCAAATGCATGTGTCTCTGAACACAACGTGATCCAGCAGGAATATGCAAGTCTTAGGTGTCCCAGAGCTCCGAAGTAAAGTGTGGTGTCTGAGGAGGTCCAGAAGCAGATGCAATGACATGCTGAGGCTGGTGGTGTGCCGATGCTAACCGATGCTGAGGAGGCTAGTGGCCATGGAATATTCTGGAATGTTGCATGTTGGCTGGGACAAGCATTTGTTGAGCTCAACTGCCAGGTACCTGCTCTAACTTAGGTTCATAAGGAAGGAGAGAAGAATTGGAAAGGATGTATAAATAAGACAAGTTGGGGCCTTCATGAGATCCAAATGTATGGAAATAAGGTAGTCACTACTCAAATGGCAAGGTTCTGAAGTCCCCATTCATGGCTGGAGGGGAAAATGTTTCTTGACGTTGAGAATCTGATTTTCTCATTCTTTTGATTTATTATTGTCACATGCACCTAGATCCAGTGAAAAGTTTTGTTTTACATGGAGTACCAGCATTCTCTCCCTGTATTTTCCCACTTTTATCATTGCTGCTCATGTCACACCAGGCGACGGGAAAGTCCCACCCACGTGTATTGATACCTTTTCACATCCTCGAAAACTACTTTGTAACGACATTGTTCATTTCTGATCAATGTGCTAAGTGCTCCCTCCCTCCTCAAAGCCGGTTCCTTCCTGCAGCTGAAATATTTCTGCACCTGCAGCAATTTTGAACTTTTCTTCACAGTGAAGACAAAAGGGAGACAATTCTTTTTGTCTTCCTTTTATCCTGGGGGGAGCACTGGTTGCAATGTCACTCCAGCACTGCTGTCTTGCCGGAAATTTTCTATTGTTCCAGTCAGCAAGGACTCCTAAAGCAGTAGGACTCAGTTTCTCCCAGTAACAGAGTAGTAGATGCAGTGGACCAACTGACTGAGAAATCTTCCTGACTGACAGGGGCACTGAACAGCACACAACACATGAAAGAGTGAGCATCAACTCTTTCTTATCATAACATTTTCACTAGCGTCTCTTGGTATCACGTCTATTTCTCTAGAAATAGCTGCTGATTGTATTTTTTTTATATAGATATTTTTATTAGAAATTTAACATTTTTACAAGTTTACAAAAATAAACAAAACTCTCAAATACAAACATTGATATACAATTAAATCAAATATACAATCGCCAATATTTAACAAAAGAAAAAAAAACAAAACTCAACTTTCTACTAATCTAACCTACAACTAACCAGAGTGTATATTTAAATCTCTTACATGCTCGGAATGTGTTAACATCAAATGTAATAAAACCCGTATTCGTGCGGGATTCCTCTCCTAAGGGGCCCCGGACCAGCCAGGTTTGTAATCTCAATTAAATAAAAGCCCTTGTTAGGATAGTCGAAATATCTGTATTTATGTAATTCAAAAAGGGCTGCCATATTTTATAAAATAATTCGGTCTTTCAGTGCACCATATTTGTAAGGAAGTCAAGGGGAATACATTCCATAATTAATCTGTGCCAATTTGAAAGTCCAGGGGGGCCCTCAGCCACCCAGTTCACCAAAATATTTTTCCTTGCACAGAAAGAGAGAATAGAAAATAGTCTCTTCCCGTACATGTCCAGGGAGGGAAAGTTCGAAAAGCCCAAAAGGAGAGATACAACGGTCCATTTTAATTTCCATTCCTAAAATTTCTGTCAGGGTACTTGCTACTTTAGTCCGATATCCACGGATTTTATGACAGGTCCATAGGCAATGTACAAGTGTGCCCACCTCTATTTTGCATTTGGGACACATTGAAGATGCTCCTGCCTTAAATTTTGCCAATCAAACCGGTGCTATATGGGCCCTATGAAGTATTTTCAGCTGGATAACCTGGCTGATTGTATTTTAAATCAGTGCTCCAAAGCTACTGGGATCTTCTCTGCATTTCTGGATGGGATTCCACACTGAGGAACCTTGAAACAGGAGATTTCTGCCAGTATTGCGACACCACTCACAAAAATATAAAATGCTGGGTAGTATTTATTTGTTTATTTTTATAACTTGTAAAACCTGAACAAGGAGTGCATGGCCAGAGCATGTCAAAGCAACACAAGTGGGAATATACTTTTATGGAGGGTTTAAGTGGTTCGAGGGAATTTTTAAAACTTTTCTTTTGATGGAAAGTGCTCAAGTGAGGTCTTTTTTTTGTTCCTTTCTTTTAACATTACCAATCTTAATACATTACAGACCCTTGCTCGGATTTATGAGCTTGGAGGCAGTGCTGTGTGTACAGTCTAGTGACCTGAAGACCCAGAGACAAGGGGGAGGTGGAGAAGGAAGTTTGTATATACTCTGCAAACAGGGAAGTATTTGTAATGGGGTGGAGGTGGGGGGGGGGGGGGGGGGGAGTCAAGAAATTACAAGTACATCAAACTGGAGAGAAAAAAATAATCTCTCATGGAATGTAAAATAATCTGGAGTAGGAAAGTGTAGGGAAATCACACAGACGTTTGATTTACCACAAAACAAGCATAAAGTGTATAAAACACAACAATTTTTTTTTGTTTATAAAGGCTAGGTGTGGATTTTATTTGGCCTATGAAATAAATGTTCTCCCCAGGCTGTTTTGGAAGTTCTCCCAGCACGCTGGGAAATAATTATCAGGTTGTCTGTATGCAACTTAGTATGTAACTTCGGTCTCAGCGACAGGCAAGGCTTTAGAAAAGATTTAGCAAACGAACTGTCACTGAAATATGCTGCAAAGACCACTGAGATGGATTGCTCCCTTTTAACAAGCCATAAAAGTTTTATTCAGCGCAGCGCTGAACAGGTTCAGGCAACGGGTCGACTCGCCTCCACCAAATAAACCGAGACAATCCTGAGTGCTGAATCAAAAATAAGAGAAATGTATAATTACACGCTGGCAATACGCAGTGTTGATGAGATCCATGTCGAGCTGGATATTAACTCCTTCTGCATGTTTTTTTTTGTTGTTCTATTTCACTGCAGATACTCTTTCACTGCATCACTAAAAGTTGATTGAGGAAGGTTCGCAGCCTAGTGCTAGGTCCATACGACAGGAAAGTATCCACTTTGCAATCTGGTTTGACTATTTTCTCTCTCTCTCTCTCTCTCTTTCTCTCTGCTGACCCTCAAATCAACTTTAACCTCTAATCTCTGGAGGTATCCATCATGACATGGCTCAGTTAGGAGTAAATGTTGCCCATTTCTTGGGAGGGACGAGGAAGATTGCTCGAGATGAAGGATTCTGGTTGGTTTCTGCTCCTTTTTTTTCAATCAGCACAGGTGAATTCCTTTCTGACAGCAGGGTTAGGAAATAATGTGAGGAGATCCTTTAATGAACTGAGAGGATTCTCGGCTGGAGACAAATTTATGCAAATCAGATGCACCAGGAAGACAGTCTACAGAATGGACAGCGAAATTTCAACAACTCAATGCCTGAAGGTAGAAAATAAGCAGTTTTGATAAAATGGGAAAGCGGAGGGAGATAAAACAAAAGCCTTTTTTAAAAAAATATCCTCCAGATCACTTACAAATAGCAAATTATATCGCCAATTTTTTCATCTTGCTTTATGGAGAAAAAGAAAATAGGCATCACTGAGTGCATCTTACTTTTGTGACTGGAAGTGAAACATTTAGTGCATTTTAATGATACTTCTGGCTAGGAATTATTCTTAGCCCTTTCTCTTCTAATTTGAGACTGGGTCCAGGTTTTAGAATGGAAAAGCGAAGTTGTATTTTTGCTAAAAATATATTAAAAATTAAGTGTTAGTGCTGGTGTGAGTTCAATATGTTTATTGAGCGCTTTTTAAAATGATATTGATATGGTTTGTTTTATGAATGAATTAAATAAAAATCATATTTCTTCTACCTCTATTAAACACAGGCGTGACACTCTGAGTAATGAAGCAGCTCCATTTGCATTCACTAGCTGTGCTTGCCTTATTGTTCAGCAGCGCAGAACTCAGCTCAGATGCCAAACAATGAAATTACAGCAGAGAATTAGCAGGCAAAAGCCAGCTTCTCTGGGCTTTTATGATTCATTATTTCCTCTTAAATAGAATATTGCAAGTATACTCCAGATAGCTTGTGGTCACTGAACTCTGAGTACATCAATATTACAGAGAGCTGGGGAGCAGAATTATGTAACTTTGGATAATGAACAATGTGGCTTTGGTGATAAAATACCATATGGCTGATCTGTGTCAATTGACTTCTGATGTCGGTAGAATTGAAGCTTTATTTAACGTGGCAGAGTTTAAAGGATCGCATCTGTGTGGAGACATCAAATGTTTTCCATTTCACTTCAGTAGTTGCATTTAGTTTTTTAATTTGTGAAGCACAGTCTAAATTTTTCATCATTCCTATGATCAAATTTAAACATAAGCATAAATTTTCTTATTTTGCTAATTTACATTAATTTGTACTTTTAAAAATGTTGGAAAAAATTACTTCAATTCCTTTTGATTCAGTTCATGTCCATTATTTAGTTTAAACACTGACAATTTATTGAAGGCCAGATCATTAATGCAGGAAGAAAAGATTTTTTAGCTGTGTGTCCTTGATTTTTTTTTGAAGGGAACGTTAACAGTAAAAATAAGCTTCTGTCCCCTTATTAATAATTATCCAGTTGTTTTGTTTTTCGACATAAGGAAGAAATGCTGGTTTTGAATCATGTTGGAAAGTACTGTACTGTGTGAAGGAAGCAGGAAGAGAGCAGTTCTTGAATTAAGACTGGTTTGAGTAAATTAAACCGAGGTGTTCAAACATGGTGTGAACAAGCTTACAGTTGAGCGACACTATTATGCATTTTTATCAGCGTGCTGTAATTTTACTGTTGACAAAGTATCTGTGGCAGTGAGAATGATGGCAGTTAGAAGTGTGCGGATTGTAATCAGATGCTTAGCTGTGCAACACTGCATCTTGAGCAGATTTGAAACAACACTGCCTTGGGGTCAGAAAAGTCCATTAATTTTTAGTGAGAAAATTAGAGTGGCACTTGATGAAGTGAAGTTTGACATGCGTTAATTGCTGTTCAGCTCCCTCTAATTAGAGATTTTCAAATTCTTTTACTGCTTGTCGGAATGATGCTGCATTGTCTACTGGTCACATAAGGAAATTGCAAATTTGGGTGGATTAGAGGTTCTAGTTAGGCATATTCTACCATCACTGTCTTCATTATTTTGAAAAGAATGCTACATACTGTATACACTAAAGGATAACACAAAAGTTTCAATGTTCGGCTTAAGAAGATATTTACATAATGCAATGTGCAATATTGTCACTGGCAATACATCCGTACAATGGTTTAATCACATTTTTAAAAAAGAATGCAAGAATCTATATCTCCTGAATTGCAATCATTGCTAATTCCTTAATTGCATATTTCAAATTAAGTAAAACAAAATTCTAATTTATTTGGCAGGAAAGTGTGCATTAAACATTGCCAAGATACTTGGCTGTTATAGAACATTAATTTTCCCCACTACATATGCTTCTATATATATATCCAAGCCACAAACATCAGGGTTACTCTTGTTTTGAAAATAGTGTTTACCAGCTAGCTTTCAGTTGAATGCTTCTTAATTTCTTATTTAATTGCATATTTGTCCTGGCCATTCTTCCTCAAAATAAAAATATTTACACTGAATGAGGTTTTTGATCCCAAGCAAATTACTTGTTACCAGCTGGCATTTATTTATACAGCGTGGAATTATAAACCATTGTTATTGCCGCGTCTTTGCCGAATTGTTTATGACACCAGTAATAGGAGTAATTGTTATTGTTGAAATTACCTGTCAGCTACCTATAACGACGGCCCTTGTCCCACTGACAAATAGTGACAGGAGAGAGGGATCACCCACACATCCTCCTGATAGTTTCCCCTCTGATAATAAGAACAGCAGGGCTCTAGATAATTTGCCTGTCAATTGTGAGTGCAGTCAGGAGAGAGTTTGCCAAATTGTTGTCATTCTCCCCCAGCGAAACAAAGCAAAATGCAAAGTTTAGAAGAAAATAAACCTACATCTTTTCTTTAAAAAAATTACTTGGGATAAAGGGGAAAAGAAGGGAGAGAAATAGGAAGCAGAGCAGTTTTGTGTGACAAATGAAATGTTATGTTGAGAGTAATCATTTTTGATTGTGTCCTGCAGAGAAATAAGAAAATAAAACTTTGTACCCTGGAATTATGGCCTGGAAATTGAAAGAAGATACAAGATTTGTATCCTAAAATTGCTGAACTTGAACGCAACTTGTTTCAAGTAAATACTGAAATAACAAAATGCAAAATTTAGGGAGACCTGAAGCAATAATATTACACAATTAGACATGATTCTGTGTTAATGGTATTATCAGTATTTTGGCTTACATTGGTTGCCAACTTTATCAAACTTAAAGCCAATATAATATTTGTAACATTTTTCCTAGTGTATTACTTTAATACAGCCTCAGCTAATGTTCATCTGCTTGGAACCCTGAATTATTAAATTCTCACAACCAGAGAAACAATTTAGTTTTACTCAGATTATTTGTGTTTGTCTGGATTATTTCATTGGAATTATTTTGAAGGTGTCTCTATGGTTAAGAAAAGAATCTCTCCGAAAAAAATAAATGTCTCACAAGAAATAATTAAAAGGCTAAATGCTCGGGTGTGACTAAAGTAAATGAGAAAGCTAGCAAGCTTGGGAACGGAGAGGTTGAACATGGCATCTTGCAGGAATTACTGCATTAAGGCGACTGTTTTCTTTACAAATGTTGGGTTATTTGGAAATGTCAGATATCCTGCAGCAAGGAAAGCTTCAGCGTACTTAAGCTTGAAACAGAGTAGCAAGTTGAAGAAAGGATTTCAAGGGACCAAATCCGCATCGGACCCATCATGTTATTTCCATGGATAAAATCTCAAAGGACTGGAGTATTTCACAAATGCTTTGCCAAGAATTCTGACTAAAACATTTCAGGTTTTATGCTAACGTGCCCTTGGCAGATATGTTATTTGTTTAACATACTCGGAATTATATTTTAATAAAATGACACCGGATCATTTAAGCTTCCTGAGTTTGATATCTAGAATGCTTAAACACCCTCAACTGTTTAGTGTGTATTGAATGACATCTCTTATTAACACAGTTGTAGCTATACCTGTTTCTTAGCTCTGATCTATTCTAAGAAATTACTGTTTGTTTTCTGTACAACTGATATGACCGTATTAAGAACAGAAAATTTCATCTGCGTAAAGACACAGACAACATTCATCTCACCAAACTATTCAATTTTAATCATTTTTACATGATTTTAAGCATCTTTTGAAATTATTTATTTTAAAAATCTTAAGTAAATGAAAAATTTATTCGTCCATACAACAAAAGATTGGTGATTTTGGTGCAGCTGAATGATATGTTAGTGTGAGCAGATTTTACTATACTTACAGAAGACAGTTTAGAATTTATTATTCAGAATTTAGAAATTACAATTCAATGCGTCTTAACTTGTAGAGAATTGTACAACAGTTAGGGACATCATAATGCCAACTAAGTAACATGTAGCCGACTTTAACAAGCTCATTATAATCTGTTTTACAGTTATTTTACATACTTGGCAATTATGTTAGAGCCATAGACAAGTACAACACAGAATTAGACCCTCTGGTCCAACTCACCTATGCTGACCAGATATCCTAAATACACTTTTTATTATTAATCTATTTATTCAGCACAGAATTAGAAAGAACTATTCAGTTTTCTCACAAATACAAGAACTGTTCTGAGTGAGGGAAATATCACAGTATTCTAATTCAGTGCTAAAACTAGACAACCCTGTCATTGCCTTCTGCATTATTGGAGGAATTCAGTTTTTAACAATCCAAAATCTTTCATCATGCTGCTTCCCCTTACAGTCACAGCAACAGTTTTCAGCTGAAGTTTAAGTTCAATGTTTTTATAATATTAGTGGTCTCTGCAAGGTTTGTGAAGGTTTGTAGCTCAGGTTGAGGTTTAGGGTGTAGGTTTGCTCGCTGAGCTGTAGGTTTGATATCCAGATGTTCATTACCTGGCTAGGTAACATCATCAGTGGCAACCTCCAAGTGAAGTGAAGCTGTTGTCTCCTGCTTTCTACTTATATCTTTCTCCTGGATGGGATTCGTGGGGTTTGTGGTGATGTCATTTCCTGTTCGTTTTCTGACGGGTTGATAGATGGTATCTAGATCTATGTGTTTGTTTATGGCGTTGTGGTTGGAGTGCTAGGCCTCTAGGAATTCTCTGGCATGTCCCAGGATAGATGTGTTGTCCCAGTCGAAATGGTGGTTTTTTCCTCCGTGTGTAGGGCTACGAGGGAGAGAGGGTCGTGTCTTTTTGTGGCTGGCTGGTGTTCGTGTATCCTGGTGGCTAACTTTCTTCCTGTTTGTCCTACGTAGTGTTTGTGGCAGTGCTTGCATGGAATTTTGTAGATCACGTTGGTTTTGTCCATGGGTTGTACTGGGTCTTTTAAGTTTGTTAGTTTTAGTTTAAGAGTGTTGGTGGGTTTGTGTGCTACTAGGATTCCGAGGGGTCTCAGTAGTCTGGCTGTCATTTCTGAAACTTCTTTGATATATTGTAAGTTGCTTAGCGTTTCTGGCTGTGTTTGGTCTGCTTGTCGTGGTTTGTTCTTGAGGAATCTGCGCACTGTGTTTTTTGAGTATCCGTTCTTCTTGAATACGTTGTATAGGTGGTTCTCCTCTGTTTTCCGAAGTTCGTCTGTGCTGCAGTGTCTGGTGGCTCATTGGAATAGTGTTCTGATACAGCTTCGTTTGTGTGTGTTGGGATGGTTGCTGGTGTAGTTAAGTATTTGGTCAGTGTTTGTTGGTTTTCTGTATACGCAGGTTTGTAGTTCTCCTTTGTCCTTTCTTTCGACTGTGATGTCCAGGAGTGTGAGTTTGTTGTCGGTTTCTTCCTCCTTGGTGAACTTTATGCCTGTGATGGCGTTGTTGATGATGTTAAATGTCTCTTCTATCTTGTTTCATTTTGTGATGACAAAGCGGACCCAGATTTTTGGTTTGATGTTTGGTAGGGCTGCTTGTTCTAGTCTTTGCATTACCGCTTCTGCTATGAATCCTGATAGTGGAGATCCCATGGGTGTGCCGTTGATTTGTTTGTAGATTATGTTGTTGAAGGTGAAGTGGGTGGTGAGGCACAGGTCCACTAGCTTCATGATGTTTTCGTTGGTAATGTGATTGATGGTGGTTGGTGTGTGTGTGATGGTCTCTTCTAAAAGTGTGGTAAGTGTTTCCTTTGCCAGGTCAATGTTGATGGAGGTGAACAGTGCTGTCACGTCGAATGAGATCATTGTTTCGTCTTCCTCTATTTTGGTGTTTTTGATGATTTTTAGGAATTCCTGGGTGGGGTGGATGGAGTGCTGTGACTCTTCTACTGGGTATTTCAGTCTTGCGTGTAGTTCTTTGGCCAGTTTGTAAGTAGGTGTTCCGGGGAGTGAGACTATAGGTCTGAGGGGGGCTCCTGGTTTATGGATTTTTGGTAGTCCGTAGAATCATGGTGTGTTGGTCCCGTCGGGTTTCATTTTCTGGAATTCCGTCTTGTTTAATTGTCCGGAATTGTGTAATTTTCTTAGGATGAAAAAAACCACCATTTCAACTGGGACAAGACATCTATCCTGGGACAGGCTAAGCAAAGACATGCCAGAGAATTCCTAGAGGCCTGGCACTCCAACCACAACACCATAAACAAACACGTAGATCTAGATACCATCTATCAACCCCTTAGAAAATGAACAGGAAATGACATCAACACAAACCCAAGGAACCCCATCCAGGAGAAAGATATAAATAGAAAGCAGCAGACAACAGCTTCACTTCACTTGGAGGTTGCCACTGATGATGTTACCTAGCCAGGTAATGAAACGTCTGGATATCAAACCTACAGCTCAGCGAATAAACCTACACCCTAAATTAGTGGTCTCTCTTTATAAAGTAAAAGATGGTGAAATTTGAGCAAAGAGGTTTTCAATCAGTTATTGGACACATGTGTAAATTTACTCACACTTACACACATCTTATTTATGTATCATCATATTGAACTAATATAGAAACCAGTTTAATTCAACCCATGGAGATACTTTTGATAATAAATCATTTCTGCACTGTATAGGGCTAACAAGGGATGAAAATGTCTTACTCAATTCAATATCATAAAGAAGACTTTCCCTTATTTTATGGCGTGTCTTCATGGAATATCCCAGTTGCATTAGACCAAAGGGTTTAGGTTTGCAAATATGAAATCTACACTCTTACACCCCCACATAATGTTAGGTATCACCTGTCATGATGAATAGAAACAAATATTTCATAATTAACCTGCTATCTGTAATGTTTCTGTTTGTTATGAGCTAAAGGGACACCAGATTTTAATCTAGAAATGTTGAGATATTTTCTGGATTTTCTTTTAACATTGGGGTCACGTTGGTGTGACTTTGCAGATCTTGGTGAACTTACAAATTTGAAAGAATTTTGTCTTATATGTACAGATGGTCATGTTAAATGGAAAGTGTGTGTCTGTGTGAGAGAGAGAGAGAATATCATTTTCCCTATGAAATTAAAACAGTGATCTGGTTGTGTCTATCTTTATGTGTAAATGTCTATCTGTGTGGTTGTATCTATGTGCATGTGTGCATGTCGGTGTGTGTGTATTTGTTTGCATCTGTGCGTGTGTGCTTACTTGTTCATCTGTGTGTGCGTGTGCTGTGTTAAATGTATTGCATTTTAAAACATCCAACAAGCAGGTAAATGTGGCTGTCAAATCTTCTAATTAAAAATGACATCCAAGATTGTATCTGAATATTGCAAACTACAATCCTGAAAATCACGTCACAACAAACAAACATTGTGATCTGTGAGTAGCAGTAAATAGTCTTCATCACACGCACAGCTTGATAGCTTATGGTTACTTGCATCTGACAGTTAGTTAGATGAGACCTTATCCAGTATTTCTTTAATACCAGAGAGTGGGCTATCTTTCCCACTGAGCTTTTTTGGAGGTGTTATAAATGTTCCCCAGTGAAGCTTGAGCAATGGAAACCTCTTTAACCGATACAGACTGGTGTCATTTATGTCATGGGGGGGGAAGGAATACGAAACTCTGTAAAGCCAGCTAACAGCTCCCTTGTTTCACATAAGGGGAAAGGTAATCTTAGTTTACAAATTTATTTGCATTTTTAATCTGATGTTTTTTTAGTTTTAAATTACTTTTTCAGAAAGTTGGAAAAGCCAAGTAAACCAATTTGTTTACAGTATGTGGAGGTGAGGGATTTCTGCCCCTCAAGAGTTCTACTTCCCCCACTGCCATTCATTTTGGGCATATGTTTGTTCCTGGCAGTTCTCCAGTTCCTCAAACCAATGGAGAATCTTCATGAGTGACCCTACAAATGGAGACTGTGATTGTGGGGACCTACATTCAAATCCCCATCATGGCAGTTGAAAGAGTACAAGGTCAATGACGAATGGATCTAGCAAGTAAACTTCGTCTCCACTATGGGGTCATGTTGATCATCACAAAAACTCATCTCATTCACTAACATTCCTTAGGGAAGGAAACTGTCATCCTTACCTATGTGTGACTCCAGACCCACAGCGGTGGGGTTGATTTTTAACTGCCCTCTGAAAGCCCCTCGGTTCAAAGACATTAAGTGCTGGGAAATGTTGTAAAACAAGAATCTTGAAAATGTATTGAGGTACCTCAGAGGGAAACATACAGAGTGAACTTTATATTGGTTGCAGAAAGTACCAGGAAAGCTCAGCAGGTCTGGCAGCATCTGTGTAGAGAGAAACACAGATAACATTTAGAGTCCAGCATGACCCTTTTTCAAGGAGAGTCACATTGGACTCGGAACATTAACTCCTTCTCTCCCTCCACAAATGCTTCCAGACCTTGAAAGTTTCTCAGCACTTCCTGCTTTATTTCAGATCTCCAGTAACTGCAGGACTTTGCCTTTATTTATATAGACTGCACTTTCTGTAATATGTAAACTCGAACGATCTACCTGCATACCTGATGTGGAATGCTCAATTTGAAGATTGTTATGATTGTACATCAAACTTTCTCACAAGTGCTGTAATATTCAAATTGAAATATTTTGTTCATAAAACATTTGAATAAAATATATTTTTTGAAAAAATGGTTTGGCCTTAGTAACATATATGACCCATTAAAGAACATAGAGTGCATGTCAACAGAAGAGTCTAGTAGGGAGGGTACTGGGGCCTTTTTAAATCGAATTCCAACTGACTACCAATAGCTGCACATGTTTGATACCTTCACTTCATCTGATTGCTGTCATCTTGATGACATTTTTCTGGCAAGTTCTTGATGAGCTGGTACATGCACGCACCCACTCACACAGAGAAACACAGACAGACACCCAGGCAGAGACAGAAATACACAGAAACATACACACACAGAAATATGCATACACTCACACACAGACTTACACACACAGAGACAGAGACAAACACGGAGACATAGACAGACACACACACACACAGGCAGAAACATGCACACATATGTAATCACACAGAGACAGTAACACTCAGGCAAACACATGCAGACGTACATAGATTTTTACAGAGACACACAGACATACATGCATTGACACACATGCAGGAACAAATACACACACACACACACATTCACACACACACTCTCCCAAATCCATAAGGGTATGGGGGATAGTGGAGATAGTGGAATGGCCCAAGGTGTAACCATAACCAATAGATCCCAGACATCAGGACTACCTGCCCAGTGAGCCTTACCAGGGGGTGATACTTCATTTTCCCACCTCAGGTCAGTAGGGGATTGTGAGACCAGACATTGCTTTTTCTTGGAACAGATGGACCAATAGATTGTGCACATACTGCAGTGAAAGTTACTGGCAGGAGGGTTGACCCTGGCGATTTCCTGTACCCCCTCCATCATTAGCTCATGGGCGCACTGCACATTCCTAATGCTCCAACAGGTAACCCAAACTGAAATCAGGTAATTCACCCAAAACTTGTGTTGAACCTTGGGATCTTTGACCCGTGAAACTTAACTCAACCTCAGGCACTACTCCTGGCACAAATCCAACAGAGGTTTCTACTAAGTTCCAACATTAAGTACAGCAACCTTAAAAAATGGTTCCTCCCTTGGGGGAGAGCAACAAAGGTTCACTAGACTACTGACTGAAATGAGGGGAGTTGTCCTGTGAGAGATTGAGTAGACTCCGCCGATACTCCCTGGAGTTTAGAAAAATGAAAACTGATATTATTGAAACATGTACAAACTTTAAGGCGTTGATGTTGAGAAAATGTTTTCCTTGGCTGAGGAACCTTGAACATAGTGTCAATGTTTAGAATAAAGAGTTGATCATTTAGGATTGAGCTGAGGAGAAGTGTCCTCACTCAAAGGGCTGTGAACCTTTAGAATTGTAGATTAGATTAGATTACTTAGTGTGGAAACAGGCCCTTTCGGCCCAACAAGTCCACACCGACTCTCCGAAGAGTAACCTTGTCTACTCCAAGTTGCTGTGAATGCTCAGTCTTTGAGTATATTTAAGAGCAACATCGATTCATTTTTGGGCAACAAAAGGATAGGGAGATAATGTGGGGACTTACACTGAGGACCAGTCAAGATCTGCTTCAGTGGCAGAATAGACAATAGACAATAGACAATAGATGCAGGAGTAGGCCATTCTGCCCTTCGAGCCTGCACCGCCATTCAATATGATCATGGCTGATCATTCCTAATTAGTATCCTGTTCCAGCCTTATCTCCATACCCCTTGACTCCACTATCTTTAAGAGCTCTATCCAATTCTTTCTTAAAAGAATCCAGAGACTGGGCCTCCACTGCCCTCTGGGGCAGAGCATTCCACACAGCCACCACTCTCTGTGTGAAGTAGTTTCTCCTCATCTCTGTCCTAAATGGTCTACCCCGTATTTTTAAGTTGTGTCCTCTGGTTCGGCACTCCCCCATCAACGGAAATATGTTCCCTCCTGCCAGAGTGTCCAGTCCTTTCATAAGCCTATACGTTTCAATCAGATCCCCTCTCAGTCTTCTAAACTCAAGGGTATACAAGCCCAGTCGCTTCAGTCTTTCCGTGTAAGGCAATCCTGCCATTCCAGGAATTGACCTCGTGAACCTACGCTGCACTCCCTCAATAGCCAGAATGTCTTTTCTCAAATTTGGAGACCAGAACTGTACACAGTACTCCAGGTGTGGTCTCACCAGGGCCCTGTACAGCTGCAGAAGCACCTCTTTGCTTCTATACTCAATCCCTCTTGTTATGAAGGCCAGCATGCTATTAGCCTTCTTCACGACCTGCTGTACCTGCATGCTTGCCTTCATTGACTGGTGGACAAGAACACCCAGATCTCTCTGAACAGCCCCTTTACCTAATTTGATACCATTGAGGTAGTAATCTGCCTTCCTGTTCTTGCCACCAAAGTGGATAACCAGACATTTATCCACATTAAACTGCATCTGCCATGCATCTGCCCACTCACCTAACTTGTCCAGGTCACCCTGTAATCCCCTAACATCCTCATCACATTTCACCCTACCACCTAGCTTTGTGTCATCAGCAAATTTGCTAATGTTATTGCTGATACCATCTTCTATATCATTTACATATATTGTAAAAAGCTGCGGTCCCAGCACGGATCCCTGCGGTACCCCACTGGTCACTGCCTGCCATTTCGAAATGGAGCCGTTAATCACTACCCTTTGTTTCCTGTTAGCCAACCAATTCTCTATCCAATCTAGTACTTTGCCCCCAATCCCGTGCGCCCTAATTTTACTCACTAACCTCTTGTGTGGGACTTTATCAAAAGCTTTCTGAAAGTCCAGGTACACTACATCCACTGGATCTCCCTCGTCCATCTTCCGAGTTACATCCTCAAAAAATTCAAGAAGATTAGTCAAGCATGATTTCCCCTTCATAAATCCATGCTGACTCTGTCCTATCCTGTTACTATTATCCAGATGTGCCGTAATTTCATCCTTTATAATAGACTCCAGCATCTTTCCCACCACTGAGGTCAGACTAACTGGTCTATAATTTCCTGCTTTCTCCCGCCCACCCTTCTTAAAAAGTGGCACAACATTAGCCGCCCTCCAATCCTCAGGAACCAACCCCGATTCTATTGAACTCTGGAAAATAATCACCAGCGCATCCACGATTTCCCGAGCCACCTCCTTCAGTACCCTGGGATGCAGGCCATCAGGTCCCGGAGACTTATCAACCTTAAACTGTAAGGACCAAATAACCTATTCCTGCTCCTAATTTTTATGTTGTTATATTACATAGAAGTTTTCCATAGATCAACTCAAGTATTGTTTTGTCCTGGGAATAATCTTTTTTGTTCTCAGAGAATCAGATAGGTGACAAAATGAGTATTTCTGCTCTTTGATTGCGGGATGATTTTAACATTTGTTCCATCTGGTTGTTCTATACATGACAGAGACAGATCAGAATTTACAGAAATTAAGCTTTCCCCCAACAGCAGCACCAGCGCACCAACCCCCATAGCATGGGAGAACGGAAAGAATATAAAGAACTCCCCAACATCCCCTTTCGTGCAGTTCCAAACCTTTTCCTTTCAAAGTGGTACAAACCCATCCACTCTTTTTATGAGTCTATAAAAAAGTATTTACTTTGTAACAGCAAGTCGCGGTTTTGACGAGCTATGTGGAGCACCTAACAAAGGTGACATTTGCCCTCTCTAGCTAATGTACATTGTGGGGATCTGGTGTCCAATGGTTTTACAAACACTTCTCAGGAAAGCTGGAATAAGGGGTCTTGGGAGGGGTGGCAGGGAGCGGAGGTTGGGGAATAGATGGAGGTCTGCTTAATTGCTTGCTTCGGTAATTGGCATGCACTGAAGTTCTCACTGGAAACCCTTGTTTGTTTTGTCATCCCCCCCCCCCCCCCACCGTCGCTCTCCCTCTCCCTCTGTCTGCTTTCCACGTCACCTTGTTTCCACAGCCCTTCACCCCATTACGCTGAGCTGCTCTTTCGGATTAGATACAGGCAGGTCCAGTGCTAATCAGATACAGATGAGTCCAGCTCTGAAAGGTCGAAATGGGCATGGAGAGGTAGGGAGTTGTCAGTCCTGCGAAAAGAGGCTGGAATTCCTCAGCCGTAAAACTGGGATTTATCACCATTCTCCCAGAGTCACCGCAAGCAAACTTCTGCAGGGATAAGATGGGAAGGCCAAGGCTGGGAGAGGAACATGGCACTGTGCATTTTTGTGTCTGCCTGGGGTTAGTATTTTGTAAAAGTCTAACACAAAAGGAAAAGGGGATAGACTGAAGGCGAGGTGAAGCATTGAAAGCTTACATTCCCCACTGAGGCAAATGAACCTGCTAAAATAGGTTATTTTCCTGATAGCTGTATAATTGAAACCAGAAGAGGGGATTTGATAAATTACTCGACCCTGAAGGAATGTTAGGTCATAAATTTTCACTGCATTTTTCTCTGTTTTTTTTCTTCTTCGTTGCAGTAATTATCAACAAAGAAGATTCAGGTATCTTTTTTTTTTCACTTTTGCTATGAAATACACCTAACTCAGCATTAGGCAAATTTTCATCTGGATGCACTAACCAAAAATAGCTTCACACACAAGACAAACAAATCAAAGCTTTGACTCAGTCAGATTCCAGCATTTTGGGGTTTACCTCAAATTGGTCTCATAATGTTTTTTCATGTTTTATTAAACTCCTCAGATAGAACAGGTTACCTCAGGCTCACTGTCTTTCATCACATTTTGGATTGGATTGACTTAGAGTCATACAGCACAGAAACAGAGCCTTGCCTCAGTTGCTTGTGGACTTAAGTCCAATTGCAAAATTTGAGAAAACAAAAATCAAATAGCAGATCGTCCACGAAGGGAGTGCTGCACTGCGCATGCTGCTTCTGGGTAAGATGATCAACCCAGGCCTTGTTGATCCTAAATATATACACAGGAAGCCTTGGAGAAACTCAGCAGGTCTGGCAGCATCTGTGGGCAGGGAGATAGAGTTCATGTTTCGGGTCCAATTTGGCTCATCTTTTGATGAAACCAGACTTGACTTGATCTTTGATCACAACATGAGCTCCAACACATACATGTTCTTAAAATAATCGTGGGTCTTGTCCATGCCTAGCATGGTTAGCTGATCTTCTCACTCTTCATTCTTTAAGGGGATGTGGGCCTCCCTGGCCAGCATGCCAGTTGGCGTCCGCCCCTAATTGCCCCTTGAATCTGGTGGCTTACTTGGTTATTTCAGATGGCAGTTAAGAATTGTGGTGGGTCTGAAGACCATGACAGTATATGATATAGGAGCAGAATTAGGGTATTCAGCCCATGAATCTGTTCCACCAGTCCACCATGGCTGATATGTTTCTCAACCATATTCTCCTGTCTTCTCCCGTAACCCTTAATCCCCTTTCTAATCAAGAACCTATCTATCTCTGTCTCAAACACACTCAATAACTTGGCTTCCACAGCCCTTTATGGCAATGAGTCCATTACAGATTCACCACCCTCTGGCTGAAGAAAACCCTTCTCAGCTCAGTTCGAAAGGGTTGAACCTTCACTCTGAAGCTGTGCCCTCAGGTCCTAGTCTCTCTGACCAGTGGAAACATCTCCCCCATGTCCACTCTATCCAGACCTCTCTGTATTCTGTAAGTTTCAATGGGAGCCCTCCCCTCTTATCCTTCTAAACTCCATCGAGTACAGACCCAGAGTCCTCAACTATTCCTCACATGACAAGCCCTTCATCCCTGGGATCATTCATATAAATCTCCTCTGAAGTCCCTCCAAGGCCAGCCCATCCTTCCTTTGATACCAGGCCCAAAACAAGTCACTTTTAGGTCAGACTGAGTCAGGATAAGCAGATTTCCTTCCCTAAAGGATATTAGTTAACTTGATGGGTTTCCACAGCAATTAATGGTGAGTTCAAGGTTACCATTCCAAACATATTAATTGGATTTAAATTTTACTACACAGACTTTGAACCCATGAACCCGGAGTATTGATTTGCTGCTCAGATTGTTATTCCGACAATTTACCATTGCACATTACTTCTCCTGGTCACTCAATTTCACAGCTCACACTGGAATTCCCGGTTCTCAGGAATATCAAGCAAGTTTTCCGTTCAGATGAACACTCATTGGTTCCTGCTGGAAATTGGCTGGCGGATTGTAATGGATTTAGGTTGTACACTTTGACAGATCTCGTGGCTGACAGATTCTGCCTGACCCAGTGAATGTTTCCAACATTTCTGTTTATGTTTCAAATTCCCGGCACCCACAAAGTTTTCACTTTCTGGGTTCATCTGTGGCTCAGCCACGTGTTCCCCCCCCCCCCAGTATCAGACATTCTACAGTGCCCCCTCCCCAACTCCTTTTTTGAGGTTTCTGCAGCAGAACTGTCAACAGCCATTGAGATATAAGGCAAGATTAACCAATAGCAGAGAGGGGAGGTACTTTTTCATGGACTCAGCAGAGTAAAAAGGTCATTCTTGACCAAGAAACATATTACAGCACATCTGGAACCACACCAGATTCAGTGACTATAGTGAAATCTCTAAACGGGGGATACTCGCTGTCTCTTGGTAGCACACGAGTTAACACAGTCACGTAAAGTTCCTTTATATGCAGGACTTTAACACAGCTGTTAATCTGCTTATTTTAACTAGGTTAACAACAGCGGCGAAATGCCACACAAAGAAATGTTATGTAAACCCATTAATCAGTGAGCTATGACAGGGAATTCAACTTTTTTAAGACAGCATGGCGAGATTATAGTTTCCAAACTGTGAGAAAGAGGAACAACTTTCCTGATTACCTGGAGAGCAGCTAAAAGTTGCACTGTTTAAACTCTATAGTCTGTTTTATTTTGCCTTTCTGGGTTTTTTGTGAAGTGTCGTAAATAATAATATACGCTAGCTTTGTTTATGAAATGGTGTGACACTGAATGTACTATTATTTTTAGTATTTAATGTGTGTTTTGGTCAGTAAAAGCTGTTAATCAATCTGCTGACAGTGATGAGTTATTGCGAATAAAACAGACTGTGTGGATGTGTAGTAGGGACAGGACAGGCAATTGATGCAAAGAAACAAAATCACACATACAGACACACACACACACACACACACACACACACAGACACACACATACACACAGACATACACACAGACACACACACAAACACACACACACACACAGACACACACACACAGACACACAAACACAAACACACACACAGACACACACACACATACACAGACACAGACACACACACACACAGACACACACATACACACAGACACACACACACATACACACAGACACACACACAAACACACACACACACACAGACACACACACACAGACACACAAACACAAACACACACAGACACAGACACACACACACAGACACACACATACACACAGACACACACACACACATACACACAGACACACACACAAACACACACACACACACAGACACACACACACAGACACACAAACACAAACACACACACAGACACACACACACATACACAGACACAGACACACACACACACAGACAAACAAACATAGACACAAATACAAACACAGATACAAAGACATAAATACAGACACATAGACACAAATACTGACACAGACACACAAGCACACATAAACACACAAAACAACAGTTAGTCACAGAGAGAGAGAGAGAGAGAGAGAGAGAGCGAGGGACAGAAAATGCCCAAATGCTGGTCACCTCCCAGGGGACAAATTGATGTCAAGTTCTGCTGTCTGTCAGGATTAAATACCCATTTTGTTTTTACTAACATGTGGTTTCAGGACAAAGGATCTCAAGTTGACGAGTAAAATGCCTTAATCCCTTGCTTAATCTGAAAAGACCAGCGCTACATGGTCACACTGAGGATCCTTTCTTTTTTGCCTGTTGTTTCTCCACATGCTTGAACTGAACGATGCTGGCCCATGCTTCAGGAAAAGGAGGCTTTATCAGTGAACAAATCCAGGCGCATTGTTCGCAGTCTAGCTATTCCCAAACATTTTCCTCCTTAATCTACTGCACTCCAAACAGGATAAATTACAGCACGGGAAAACGGATGAATATGCAGCGTCCTGCAGGACCTTGAGGCTTACACAGTGGTATGATTGGCCTTTCATCTGAAAGGACTATAAATACACAGCCATCAATCACGGGCTCCCAGCGTTTGTTGACTATTGCTCATAGTCATCGGGCCAAAAGGACACCAGACAAACTCAAGAAAACACATCCAGAGCTTTAGAGTGGGCAGTGGTGAAATGTTCATTTATGGCACACATCTTGTTCCCCCGTCTCAGTGTCTACCCTTCATTAGACCACAGTACTATCGCAACAATTTAACATCACAGCACTTGACTCACCAAACCAGAGACAGCGCAATTGTAATTTTGTGTTTAAAGGGACAACTAGCTAAGGTATCTTTGTAATTCCCTTTCTAAACATTGCAGTGCTGAGCTGAAGAATGGAATACAATCACATTGGCCTCGATTTCCATCCCGAAAGGACATTAGAGACTGCAGTTGGGATTGAAAACTAGACTCCGTCATGGGGGCCATGAAAACAGTCAGAGAGTGTCACCCAAATCTTTAGGGAAGGACATTTACTGTCGACAAGCATGTTTTCACTCGTATGGGGGCCGAGAGGAAGCTGCAGGCGGGTGGGTTTGGGCAATGGACATTTGCGTAATATCATTTTGGACATTACTGAGGGAACATTCATGCAATACTTGCAAGTTGGAGCCAGAGTGAGGCACTGTGTTACAGAAAGTTGTCAAGGTAACTTGCATAAGGCAGTAAGGAGCAGTGAACCAGGCACCCCCTCAAACCAAATCCACTGTTCAATAAGGTCACAGCCAGTTCGACCACATTCTCCTGATCTTTGCTCATGTCATTAATTCCCTTAATGTCCAAAAGTCTCATAAACCTGTTGATCTCAGCCTTCAGTTCAGTCATAGCGTTATAGCATCTTACAACACGGAAACAGACACTTGGGACCAACCAGTCCAACCAGTCTGTGCCGACCATATTCCCAAACCAAACTAGTCCCACCTGCCTGCGCTTGGCTCATATCCCTCCAAACTTTTCTTATCCTTATACTAATCCAAATATCTTTTCAATGTTGTCACTGTACCTGCATCCACCACTTTCTCTGGAAGTTCATTCGCTCCAGTTCTGGAGTCTTGTTCTTCTTGGTGATATCATTTCTAGCAGTGTAAGTGCTAATTCCTCATTTTCCATTTGTAATGACACTCTCATTTGTGAGGACTAAAACCAACATTTTGTTTTCCAAAGCCACATTTATTGCATATGGTCCTTAATGTGTCCTCCAGTAAATATCTTTCCAAAGACTAGCTAAGGTAATGTCCTCTTTACACATGCCCCACACTGGTAGCCAAGTTCTACCTCGCTCTCTCTCTCTCTCTCTCTTTCCCAGGATTAACTCTTCATTGGCGCACCATCTCATGCTGTCAATGTGCACTCCCCTCCGTCATGGATGCAGTGTGTGCCATCACTTAGATGTATAGAAACAACTCACCAAACCTTTGCTGATAACACCTTCCAAGCATGCGACTTCTACCATCCAGAGGCAGTAGATATATGGGATCATCATTCCCTGCAAGTTCCCCTCCAAGCCACACATCATCCCGACTTGAAATTATGTTGCCGTTCCTTCAGAGTTACTGGGTCAAAATCTGACATGTAAAGCCCTTCGTTTCACTATTGCATAGCTAGGTTGACAATAAGTGTCAGAGCCTGGAGCAGGATTCCCTTGCTGACATAGTGTGGGCTAGGAAGCCTGGACTGGGAATCTGATGATGCAGAAGGAAATGTTGGACTCTCTTTAAATTACCTTTTTCTGAGCTCAGATGCCTCACTGAGCTAGACCATGACTTGTTTGCATCAGTTCTGATGCACTGAAACCTTGTGAGGAAATGGCACCTGCCTGGATTACCACACCAACACCCTTGTTAGTGCCAACAGGCTTTCAGAGGTTGAACTGCACTCTTTTCCTTCTGCATTTTATTGATGGCAATCTGTTGTTTGACCAGCCAAGTATCAGGTTAATATTTTCTATTTGATGTGGGTTTAGTTTTGCTTGCAACTTTAACTTGTGACCTATTTAACTTGTTCTGTGCTCAACCAGGGATTCACAAAGTCACAGCATTTTCATTTTTGAGTCCTTTGCTTCTTGCAGCCATCCTCTTACGATTAGAAGGTACTAAATACAAACAAAATATGCAAAAGATCCGTCAGTACGTGACAGACTAGGCCAGGAACTTCTCCAACGTGCCTGTGCAAAAGCAGCTTGACTGTTACAAGGTAAACTACGGGCTGGTTTTTCCTGTCTAGATGCTTCCTGTATATTCTGGTTTTATTTAATTTCCTTTTTAAATACATTGGCAGCAGAAGCAAGTTACGACTGTTGGTTACAAAAATTGAAAATATGTGTTGAATAAGTCTATCTTCCATTCTGTCTTCCTGAGGGTCGACCATTTGTTGGGCCATTATAAAGGCATAGTTCCCAGTTGAAATGGGAAGGATCTAAGGGGCAACCTTTTCATGCAGAGGGTGGTGCGTGTACATCTCTATGATTCTATGGCTCTATGACTGAAGGACTATGTCTAGGGATTGCCAGCAGGGCCCATTGAAGCCTTGACAAACCAAAAGGTCTGTATCAAGTCTCCGTTAGTTTTATAATTTCAAATGTTCAAAACAAATTGTTTTTGCAGTTGCATCTCGGATTTGTCTCCTATGTTGCGGTCTCAGCACTTTCCAGAATATGTTTAATTTCTGGAAAAGCGCAGCAGGTCAGGCAGCGTCCGAGGAGCAGGAGAATCGGCGTTTCTGGCATGAGCTCCTGAAGAAGGGCTCATGCCCGAAACGTTGACTCTCCTGCTCCTTGGATGCTGCCTGACCTGCTGCGCTTTTCCAGCAACACATTTTTCAGCTCTGATCTCCAGCATCTGCAGTCCTCACTTTCTCCTATGTTTAATTTCTGCCAACTTCTGGACAATTGGCATTGATGAGTTGGGCCGAAGGGCCTGTTTCTCTCAGACTCAATTCTGTCCATCAAAGCCCGCCATTCTGGGATATCCTCAGAATTCCAGCTTTAATGACCTCAGAGTAGAAGGTAGTGACAATGTTTGTTCAATCAGCAGTGGGGAAGCACGCAATGTTGATACATACCACAGCCCATCCTAACTTTCATCCCACTTCCACCCTCACAACTCACAGCCTCAGCTGTAATCAGGTGGCTTTGCTTTCATTTATCCAGATTCAATCTAAGTCTAACCTCACCCTATTGCATGTTTTGCAAGTCTTTACATCGGTTATAAAAATGCAATTTTTTTTATCCTCATGCTGAGCACTGGCAAGTGGTGAATATAAGGGCACAAGCTGACAAGCCAATTTACACACAATACTTCTCTGTTTTTTTAATTCATTTTAGGATGTGACTGTCACTGGATAGGCCAGCATTTATCCCCCAGAGGATGGTTAAGAGTCAATCATGTCACTATGGGTCTGGAGTCACATGTAGACCAGACCAGACTGGAGAGCAGTTTCCTTCCCCAAAGACCATTCGTGAACCAGAGGGGTTTTTCCTATAATCCACAAGGATTATATGGTCATCATGAGACTCTCAATTCCAGACTTTTGTTGAATTTTAAGTGATGCCATGGTGGGACTTGAACGCAGGTCCCCAGAACATTATCTGCTCTCTGCACTAATGGTATTAGCGATAAATAGCCATCAACCACCCCGTCTTCATTGGGATCCTGAGATGCAAAGAGCTGCTTCTTTCTCTGAATCACCCTTCACTGGAGTGGGAGGAGGCATCTCTTGTCATTCATCACAGACTGAGATTGTTTTGTCCAGATTCTTCATTTGGATTAACAGAAACCTTAAATGCTTTGCATCCCAAGTTAAAATGAATTCAAAAAAAGGACTAGGGTGTCCAAAGTTAAAAATCACAAAACACTAGGTTATAGTCCAACAGGTTTAATTGGAAGCGCTAGCACTTGGAGTGCTGCTCCTTCATCAGGTAGCTGTGCACCACAACCACCTGATGAAACAGCAGCGCTCCAAAAGCTAGAGCTTCCAATTAAACCTGTTGGACTATAACCTAGTGTTTTGTGATTTTTAACTGAAAAGCAATTAAAGGTTATGGTAAGCAGGCAAATAAGAGGAGCTGAGTCCATGAAAAGTTCAGCCATGATCTTATTGAATGACGGAGCAGAGGCCAGATGGCCTACTCCTGCTCCTCGTCCTTATGTTCACACTGACTGCAATGGTTCAAGGAGGCAGCTGACCACCACTTTCTGAAGGGTGATTAGGGATGGGCAATAAATGCTGGCCAGTCATCAATCCCCACATCCTGTGGATTGTGGATCTTTTTAAAAACAATGTACCTTTAATTCAACAAAATATCCCAAGTGCTTCTCATGAGCAACCATTAAACAAAATTTGACAACAAGCCACAGAGAGGGATATTTGAGCTGTTGATCAAAGCTTGGTCAAAGAGTTAGGTTTGTACTTTGTAAAGTTTGAGCAGACTTGAGCGATTATTATGATAAATTTAAAATGCGGTGTGTATGAAACAATCAGTCCCCTTTGTTTATGTGTGAATGAAAGCTTGTAGCTGGAAGACAAAGCAGAGATTAATGTTTAACTCTCTAATTTACTAGATAGACCTAGCCATTCAAATGACAACTCAAACTCTCCGAATATAAATTTGTATGACCAAAGCAATACAGCTAAAATGATTACCCTCACAACAAGCGCTGAATAACAACTGAGAGCAAAATTAAAAATGTCCAAACTGTCATCAGATTTTTAGTTTGCACAGCAATAGAATTAACACAGGATGATTCACAACCCCATACTGAGTTTATAAAAACATTGATGCAGTTCATCAGAGTAACAGACTGATGGAACTCTAGGGAGCATTTGAGGCAGGAAGTCAGGTTTTGGAATGATGCTAAAGCAATTATTCCTTCCCTTTAAGACAAACAGTCAGATGAATTGCAACAAATTACTTCTCAATACAATGAAAGATACTGTGTTTCCTTCTGATAGGTTACCACAATAAACAAAGGTGTCAAACAGCCAAATTTGAATAAACTGTAATGCAGGAAATTTCCAATCCAGGAAATTTTGATCAGGCACGGAATTGCCGATCATGCATCCTCCAATAAAAACTGTTAAAGATATCAACATGTGATAGCTGACTGTTGAGATGTTAGTTTAAGCATTTCACCAACATATTGTTTTGCTCACATTTAGCACAACTCTTTGCTGTTGTGTCCAATGATTCTACTCATGATATCCTTGCTTGTTCTGTGCTTTCAAGGCAATGAATGCTTGCACCCCTAAGTCACTATTGATCCATGTCATCCAATCATTGACAGCTCCCTGGGATTGCGGATGAGCAGATTGATCTTTGATATGATAGAGATAACTGACAGGTCCTGTGTGTGTCCTCAGATTCCATCACATTGTATGGTGTGGAGCTGAATGGAGGTTAGTGCACCACCTCCAATGGCTCAAGTAAGACTTTGTGTCTACTGACAAACTCTGTCATGGTAAAGGGCTTTCCCAGACAAGCCTCGTCTATTTTATCAGCACTCCCAACAGTTCAATATTCCCCAGGGACAGTATTCCCCAGGATCAGTATTCCCCGGGGTCAGTATTCCCCAAGGTCAGCATTTCCCAGGGTCAGCATTCCTCGGGGTCAGTATTCCCCAGGATCAGTATTCCCCAGGGTCTGCATTCCCCAGGAGAGAGTGAGGACTGCAGATGGTGGAGACCAGAGTTAAAATGTGTGGTGCTGGAAAAGCGCAGCAGGCCAGGCAGCATCCGAGGAGCAGGAGATTCTTGGCCAGGCAGCATCCTGCTCATCGGATGCTGCCTGGCCTGCTGCGCTTTTCCAGCACCACACGTTTCAACTCAGTATTCCCCAGGGCCAGTAATCCCCAGGGTCAGCATTTCCCAGGGTCAGAATTCCCTGGGGTCAGCATTCCCCAGAGTCAGCATTCCTTGGGGTCAATATTCCCCAGGGTCACTAATCTCCAGGATCAGCATTTCCCAGGGTCAGTATTCCCCAGGGTCAGTATTACCCAGGGTCAGCATTCCCCAGGGTCAGCATTCCCCAGGGTCAGTATTCCCCAGGGTCAGTATTCCCCGAGGTTAGCATTCCCCAGGGTCAGCATTCTTCAGGGTCAGTATTCTCCAGAGTCAGTAATCCCCAGGGTCAGTATTTCCCATGGTCAGTATTCCCTGGGGTCAGTATTCCCCATGGTCAGTATTCCCCAGGTTCAGTATTTTCCAGGTTCAGTATTTTCCAGGTTCAGTATCCACCAGGGTCAGTAATCCCCAGGGTCAGTGTTCCCCATGGTCAGTGTTCCCCATGGTCAGTAATCCCCAGGGTCAGTATTCCCCAGGGTCAGTATTCCCCAGGGTCAGTGTTCCCCAGGGATAGTGTTCCCCAGGGTCAGTAATCCCCATGGTCAGTATTCCCCAGGGTCAGTATTTCCCATGGTCAGTATTCCCTGGGGTCAGTAATCCCCATGGTCAGTATTCCCTGGGGTCAGTATTCCCCATGGTCAGTATTCCCCAGGGTCAGTATTTCCCATGGTCAGTATTCCCTGGGGTCAGTAATCCCCATGGTCAGTATTCCCCGGGGTCAGTATTTCCCGGGGTCAGCACTTGAACTCTCAGCCTGGAATGTGTGTTGCGGTATAATGTATTGTGTTATTAGAAATACCTGCCATGGACTTGGGACTGATCATTTGGGCAAAAGCCACGTTTACAGGCTAAAAAATACCATTGAAAGGCAATTGATGGGACATATTTGTTTCAAAAAGGTGCAATGCAGTTAATGTTGTATTTGAATATGGGATGTAGGTGTCATTGGTTGGGTTAGTATTTATTGCCCTGTCCCTAGTTGCCCCTTGAGAAGGTAGGGGTGAGCTGTCTTCTTGAACTGCTGCAGTCCACCTGCTGTGGGTTGACCCACAATGCCCTTAGGGAGAGAATTCCAGGATTTTGACCCAGTGACAGTGAAGAAATGGCGATATATTTCCAAGTTAGGATGGTGAGTGGCTTGGAGGGGAACTTGCAAAGAGTGAGAGACATTTGTGAGACAGTGTTGAGGCAGATCATCGTCAGGCCAATGGTATCACAGCACACAGATGCGACCAAGTGACTAAAGGGAAGGTAAAGCACACAACAGTTTGCAAGGTCCCCAAGTTGCCAAAATTTCTCACCATTAGTTAGAAGAACTTTAATTTCTGTCCATTTTTGACTCAGGCACTGTGTAATAGTGTACATCAGACTGGGATCACCCATTTCACATCAATATTAAAATGGTGTTCAATGACTCTGCAGTCCTTTGACAAGCTCGCTTGGACGATCAGTGGGCCATCCACAGGGGGAAAGGGGGCTTTCCCCTCAGCCTGCTGCCTCTGTAAAACTGCATTGTGAGTTGGAGACCGAGGGAATGCACTGAGTGAATTATTTTCAAATCAATCAGGCATCACTTCTCAATTCTAGCAACCATTGAAAATCCCACCTTACTCTTCTCACTCACATTCGGTGCTCACCACAAACAGTTCAACTTCTATCACAACCTCTGACAAGCCAGTGAAAAATGTATCTGTTGTGAAACACAGTAGGAAATAAATAAATCCCACAAGATATCCTTTTGTCTTGGGATCCGTGTGCCAGAGTTCCTTGGTCCCACGTTACATTTCTGAACCTGTTAGAAATATCAGTCTATCACAGATGTTTCCTTGATAAGTGAGCTATATCCTGTCATTATCCAAGGTTAAAGCAGCACTTAAATTGTCAGGGACCTCGTGAACATGTGAAGCCAATGGCACTGCAAGAGACAATTCAAATGACCTTCAATGCCAGACGCTAATCTCAAACTTCTGCTGATGCCATAGTAGTTAGGTATGTACATCAAGGTCCATCAAGATCTCCCTAGGTCAGTCGGTTCTAAAAGAGTTTTATATTCCTTAATCATATGATTTGGAAATGCTGGTGTTGGACTGGGATGTACAAAGTTAAAAATCACAAAACACCAGGTTATAGTCCAACAGGTTTTATTGGAAGCACTAGCTTTAGGAGCTCCGAAAGCTAGTGTTTCCAATTAAACCTGTTGGACTATAACCTAGGGTTGTGTGATTTTTAACTTGATCATATGAGGTGGCAATAGAAGAGGTTACTTCTTCAGTAGGGTCCGATCGTTCCTTCAATCGAAAAGCCACACTTACATTTTCTTTCTTCTTTCATGAGATTATCGTGGTTGGCCCAGCACTGATTGTCCATCACTAACTGCCCCTGAAATGCCAGGCTTGTTCAGCTGTTTCAGAGGCAAGCTTAGAATTAGCCACATCTGGACCCCTCATCTCGGCCAGTGGGCAAAAATTGCAGATTGCTTTCCCAAAAGGGCATTAATAAGCCAGTTAGGTTTTTACAATAATTGTGGGTTGGTCACCATTATATGGTCACCATGTTCTTCGTCAAATGCCATCAACTCCCATGGAGAGATTAGAACCCCTGTACCCAGGACATAGAAACATAGAAAATAAGAATGGGAGTAGGCCACTCAGCCCATCAAACCTGCTCTGCCTTTCATCGCTGGCTATTGATTACCAGAGCGAAGTTAAGAGTCAACCAGTGGTATGGGCCTGGAGTCACATGTACACAGACTGGGTAAGGATGGACAGGTCTCTTCCCCCAAAAGCAGGTGAATGAACAGATTTTTTACAATGGTTGATAATGGTTACATGGTCGGCTTTTATTCCAGAAGCAGAGGCAAGAGCGTGAATTACCAGATCAGCCATAGTCTCATCAAATGGTGTGGAAGGTTTGATGGGCTGACTGGCCTACCTCTGCTGCTATAGTCCTCAGCTACAACCTATGGTTGAAGGCTTTGTTTCTGGTACCATATGTGTAAGGTTGAACCAACCACTGGAGACATATGGCAGTATTTTGCTGAACTCTCAGATTCAGAACTGAACTCAGACTGGAAACAATTAAGTTGAAACCTCCTGAAACATGTTTACTAATCTTGAAGATGCATATTTCCTTGATTTGTTCAAATGGCTAATCTTTATTCTGATTAAGCAATTGAGTCCAAAATTGTTCATATCACACTTAGAAAAAAACGCATCAACAATCCTTAATGTCAGCACATGATCTTGCATGTCTCCCTCATGAATATTACTGTCGTTAAAACAGCCCCTTGTTAAATTGCAGTGTTTCTAGTAATGGGATGGGCTAGACTTTTGAGTCCAGATTCTTTGTTGTTAGTCCAGGTTTCATAGCAGTCTTGCCCTCCTGGATTTCCCACAGTCCACCCTTAATACAAGGGGTATCATTAACACACTACAAGATCTTTAATGGGGTTCATTCTCCAGACAGTTTTGACATCTTGCTATAGACGCAAACTTGCATTCATATAGCATCTTTCAAAACTTCACAACACCCCAAAGCACTGCCGATTGAGTATTTTCTTTAAGTGTAGTCACTGTTGTAATCCAGAGAAGTCAATTTTCACACAAGTTTCTACGAACAGCAATGAGCAAATGAGCAAGGAGGGGTTCCAATCCCTCCATGGGAGTTTATGGCCTTTGGATTAAAAACATGGTGACCGTATAATGACAACCAGCCCTCAATTATTGTAAAACAAACCTGTGTCTGTTTTTTCAGTAAAATTGTTTGAGGGATGATTATAGGCTGGGGTTTACTGCCACCCTATCCTTTTCCATTAACAGAGAGGCCTCAGCTAAATATTTTTTGCCATGTCTTCATTGCTCAGTCCTTTGAGTATAGGAGTTGGGGGCGTCAAGTTGAGGCTGTACAAGGACATTAGTGAGGCCTCTTCTGGAGTACTGTGTCCAGTTCGGATCACCTGGCTACAGGAAGGATATTATTCAATGGGAAACGGTTCAGAAAATATTGTTGCCGGGAATGGAAGGATTGAGTTATAAGGAGAGGCTGGATAGGCTGGGACCTTCTTCACTGGAGCACAGGAGGTTGAGGGGTGACCTTGAGAGGTTTATAAAATCATGAAGATGAAGAGCAAGGGTTTTTTTGCCTAAGGCGGGGGAATTCAAAATTAAGGGAGTAGTTTTTAAGGTAAGAGGAGAAAGATTTAAAGAGGACCTGAGGGGGCAACTGTTTTACACAGAGAGTGCTTCATGCGTGGAAGGAACTGCCAGAGGAAGTGGTGGATATGATTACAGATACAGGGTTTAAAAGGCATTTGGATAAGTACATGAATAGGAAAGGTTTGGAGGAGGAGACACCAAGCACAGGCAGGTGGGACTAGTTTGGTTTAGGAACATGGTCAGTGTGGACTAGTTGGACCGAAGGGTCTTTTGCTGTGCTGTATGACTCTATGATTCTAAGACTCCATGAGCTTTGCTGGTGTAGCACTCCATCAGAATGTATTGGAACGTCAGCCTAGACTTTCACCTGGGTGACAGAAATGGGCTGAAATCCACAATGACAATTGAAACTTTTATGTCTCATTGCTCCTGAGGACATTTCGATTCAGGAAGTCTACTTCGCATCATCATGGGTGGCACGTTGGCTCAGTGGTTAGCACTGCTGTCTCATAGCACCAAGGTCCCAGGTTCGATTCCAGCCTCAGGTGACTGTCTGTTAGAGTTTGCATGTTCTCCCTGTGTCTGCGTGGGTTTCCTCCGGGTGCTCCAGTTTCCTCCCACAGTCCAAAGATGTGCAGGTCAGGGTGAACTGGCCATGCTAAATTGCCCGTAGTGTTAGGCGCATTAGTCAGAGGGAAATGGATGTGGGTGGGTTACTCTTCGGAGGGTCGGTGTAGATTGGTTAGGGTGAAGGGCCTGTTTCCACACTGTAGGTAATCTAATCTAACATATAAAATTCAACAGGCTATAGAGTGAGACAGGCAGACCCTGGGGAACATGCATCTACATCACTCAATTGGCAAAGTTATACAGGATGGCAATGAAGACAAAGATAATGGTGTGGACATAGAAACAACAAGAGGCCATTCAGCCTTTCAAGTCTGTTCTGCCAATCATTTCTATCACGATTAATTTGCATCTCGACTCCAGTGTCTTGTTAAAAGATTTTGATACATTAACATAAATAACTTTTAAAAGGACAGTGATATAAAACTGAGGGCATCTGGAAGTCCACAGTCTTAAGTCTGAGTGTGGAATGATGCTATTCAGCCCATGTCAGCAGCTTCCTGCTTTCCTATGATTGGTGAACATTGTCAAGGCAAAGACTGGAAAAAGAACCTTCAGCAAGGAACATCTCCATGACATCATCTCTCCTGTAACTGCCCCCCCCCCTCAACCCCAGTATTCCCTCCCCGCTCCCCACCCCCGAAGGAAGCACTTGCCAGCTGGGCTGTGTATGATCAAGTTTTAAAATGCACGGTTTAGAAGTGGTCAGCACTGATACCTCATGGCGCCAGGGACTCTAGTTCAATTCCCTTGGGGAGTTTGCACATTCTCCCCTCATCCGTGTGGGTTTCCTCCAGGTGCTCCTACAATCCAAAGATGTGCATGTTTTGGTGGATTGCCCATGTTAAATTGCCCATAGTGTTCAGGAATGGGTACGTTGGGTGTATTTGCCATGCACAAAGCGGGGTGTAGTGGGTGGGTCTGGGTGGGATGCTCTTCAGAGGGTCAGTGTGGACTCTATGAGCCAAATGGCCTGCTTCCACAATGTAGGGTTCTAATGTGGACAAAACCATGTATACCTTTAAATTTCATTTGTATTTCTGCATGTGGGTTAGGAAGAGTAGGACTTAGCTTCCTTATGTGAGTGTTGGGGCATCTGGAAATGTATTAGTATGCATTTATACAAATAACCTGAGGTGAATAGCCTACTGCTTTAGAATAGCAAGACTAGAAGAGAGAAAGAAAAACACTGGTGTGAGAACAAGGTACCCTTGAGAGATGGAGAGAGAAATAATTTCCCTTCAGAAAAAGAAACTAACCAAAACGCCAGGATTGTGCAGGTTTCTTTAAAATAGCAGCAGGTCACATCATGAGAAACAGCCTGAAAGATCAACACTACAGTTCAGCTGTCTCTCCGGGACAGTTAGGGACAGGAGTAAAGAAGGCCTCCTTTGTTTTGATGGCAATAAAAAAAACTCCAGAGTCATAAGGCTGTGGAAGAGTAATTCAAAAAGTCTGTGTTAAGGAATAAGTGAGCAGAGTTAGCATTTTGTTTAAGCATCTCAAGAAGGGTAAATGTTGATGTTTGCCCAAAACAGACCAAGTGTGCCAACAGTACAGGTAACTTTGAAATATCAAAGAGTTTCCCTTCACCGAGATTTGAGTATTTGTATAGTTACTGTTGAGGGTGAAAGAGTTGAATCTTTATTTCTGATATTTGTAATAAAACTATTTCAAATAATTATTGTAAATTATATTGGCAGCTTACTATGAATATATTCAGTGATTGACTCCATAGTGTGATGATGTGGTCACTGTAACAGGTTATTTTGACCTGTTTTTTTAAGAGAGATTGTAAGGCAGAGGTATGAGCTGGCTATTGAAGACCACTTGTGTAAACAGCTTGGGGGCCTTGGGTTTTTTTTAATGCAGCCTGAATGGGCGTGGCCTGCTCTCACAGATCAGGATTTCTGAGTAGCGTCCAAAGCCATTGGGGTCTCAACAGAATATCTCCAGGCTGCTACTGATTCTGAATTTTTTTTTGATGCTGTTTTTTCCCTCCTGGATTAGAGAACTGCATGTGAGAATCTGTGTCTGAATTATCCTCTTTGCCAAGGACTGTGTTTATGGAATGTTACTATATTGGATCAATTAATTAGTAATAGTTAATTAGTAATAGTTACTGTATCTATAATTCTGTTAAGTTTCCAACAGAGTTAAGTTATTCTAAATTCCTTTTTCTTTTGTTGTATTTTAACTACAGTGTTTAAAGTAATTATGTTTTGCTTAACGTCGAGTGGTTTGACCAATCACGTTGCATCGGGCACAGGCACTTCACATTTGCCTTTAAAGTAAGGAAAGTTAGGGTCTAGGTTACCTTCTTGGAATATTTTAAGAGGGTCTGGTCCATAACAATAATAATCAAACTGCAAAACAAAATCTCATAGTCTATCAAGCCAAGGTTTACTCTGGGATCGGATTTTTCCAGGGTTACCACCAGCTGGGACCATACCAATGCAACTTTTCATGGTCATCAACCTGAGTCTCTGATTGGCCTGAAATGTCAGGTGGTGAGGGAGACCTCAATGACAAGGCTCCTGATTGAGCGAGAAACTCACTGGGCAGCACGACGGCATCAATTAGTGCTTGATACAGGGAATGATCTCACTCGTGTGTTGGGGGGGGTTAGTCACCGTCCTGTAAGTTACCCTCCCCAACACTTGGAACAGAGGCCACTACATAACAGTCATAGCAACTGAGCCGTAGGCATGATGCTGCCATCTGGGCACTGCTGGGTAGTTTTCAAATCATGTAAATAATCATGTGCCATACTTAGAAACTTGACTCGTTGCAGTTGTGTCCTGCAAGGTTATAGGGAAAAGGCTGGGGAATGATTCTAAATTATGAGACTCGTATGGAGGATTGGAAAATATACAGCAATATGAGCATAACGGTCTAGTTCTTTCCCCTTCCTGCTTTTCTAGCCTCCCCTATATGCTCCCCCCCATATTGTTCCAATCACCTCCCTTCTGGTCAGCACTGCCTTCTCCTCACCAAGCTCTGGGTGAAGAGATTACTTCTCTGTTTTTTTTTATTTTGGAAACGGATGAGATAAGCAACCAGTTATTCTGTGTCGATGGTGTTTGTTAAGGAAGAATTGTTGTCTGCAAAAATAATCTTGATCACAGCTGTTTCCACGCTGTTGAAACTATTCTACTGGAAGTGGAGAGTTCCTTGATGAGGCATAACTGAGCTTACTGTCACATATCTAGCAACGCAAGAGTGAGAGCAATAATGAAGAAATCCTCAGCAAATACCTCTGAGGCTTCTCCCTCATAACTGACGACATTCGTAGACAGATAAAGTGCTTAGGTAAGAGCCAGCTGTCGACCTTGGCTTGGAGCTCATACCCTGGCTACTAACACAGACGTCTGTGCAGTCAATCCACACTCCAGACACCGCAGCACGTGCCCTAGGCTCACGTGACAGTACAATATAATCAGTTCAGCAACTTTTCTTCAACATGAATTGGCTATAACGTGATTGAAGAATTTAGACTGTTATTTGTAGAATGCCAACTTTACCTGTATTGGCTATAGCGTGATTCCAGTCATATTGGCTTAAATGGTGCTGCTGTTACGCGACTTCCTTCTAACACGGTATTGCATGGGTACAGAACTGTTGTGTTGTATCAGAACAGACTGTGCTGAGAGAGTGGCACATTGTGGAATCACAAAATCAGAATTACATAAGTATTACAGTGCAGCAAGAGGCCATTCAGCCCATCGTGTCTTCACCTGGTCTCCAAATGAGTCTCAGAATTTAGAGCCATTCCCCCACCTTTCCTTATAAACTTCTCACTTTGCCATCTATTGCAAAGTTAATTATCTATTGCCCCCCCCCCCCCCGAATGCCTCAGTTTAACCCTCCTCTGCCACGCTTCCAGGCATTGCATTCCATCCTGAGTTACTCCCTGAGTGAAAAGGTCTTTTCCTCATCACTCCTTTGTCTTTTGCAAATCAGTGTGAATCTGTGCCAGCTTGTTCATGATCCTTTTATGAGAGGGACCAGCTTCCCCCATCTACTCCATCCAGCATGATTTGTAAACTTCCACCAGATCTCCTCTTGGTCTTCTGCACTCCAAGGAGAAGAGTCCCAAGCTCTGCAAATCTATCCTCACCACTGAAGTTTCTCATCCCAATAATAATGTGTTGCAAGCCCTATATCTGGAACTCACTGCCTGTAAGGATGGGAGAGGCAAAAAGGCAGGCAAGGGCTTAGCGGGGAAAGATTGATGAATGAAACTGCATCCACTTCAATGCAGGTAGGCCTGACAGGAAAGGCAGATGAACTCAGGGCATGGTTGGGAACATGGGACTGGGACATCATAGCTATTACAAAAATGTGGCTCAGGGATGGACATGACTGGCAGCTTAATGCTATGGGATATAGATACTATAAGATGGCTAGAAAGGGAGGCAAGAGAGGAGCGGGATGGCATTTTTGGTTAGGGAGAATATTACAGTTATATTTAGGGAGGATATTTCTGGGAGATTGTTCAGTGAAGTTATAGGAGTAGAACTTAAAAATAAGAAAGGGATGAGCACCTTGTTGGGATTGTATTATACCACCCCACCCCCCCAATAGTCAGTGGAAAATTGAGAAACAAATATGTTAGGAAACTTCAGACATCTGTAAGAAAAAATAGGGTTGTAATAGTTGGGGATTTAACTTGCCAAATATAGACTGCAATTGTCATACTGCTAAAGGCTTGGATGGAGAGGAATTTGTTAAGAGTGTACAAGAAAACTTTCTTATTCAATATGTGGATGTGCCTATTAGAGAAGGAAAAATATTTGATCTTCTGTTGGGAAATAAGGCAAGGCAAGTGACTGAGGGGTCAGTGGGGGAGCACTTTGGGGCAAGTGATTATAATTCTAACAATTTTAATATAGTTCTAGAAAGGGATGGAACTGATCAAAAAGTTAAAATTCATACTTGCAGTATCAAACAGGAATTTTCAAATGTTGATTGGGTGTGATAATTCATAGCTAAAGGGATGGTTGGGAAGTCAGAGGCCTTTAAGAATGAGATAACGAGAGTTCAGAGATGGTATGTTCCTGTTAGTGTGAAGGGCAAGACTGGTAGGTGCAGAGAATGCTAGCTAACTAGAGAATTTGAGGCTCTGGTTAAGAAAATGAAGGAAACATATGTCTGGTATGAACAGCAGGGATCGAGTGAATCCCGAAAAGAATATAACGGCAGTAAGAGTACACTTAAGAAAGAAATCAAGACAATAAGAGTTAGATAGCTTTGGCAAATAGAGTTAAGGAGAATTCAAAGAGATTCTATAAGTACATTAAGGAAAAGGGGTCACTAGGGAAAGAATAGGGCCCCTTGAAGATCAACATGGCCATCTATGTGTGGGACCACAGGATACTAAGTGAATATTTTGCATCAGTATTTACTGTGGAAAAGGACATGGAAGCTAGGGAATTTGGGGAAATAAATAGTGATAGCTAAAAAAATGTCTCTATTACAGAAAAGAAGGTGCTGGAGGATTTAAAACACATAAAGATAGATAAATCCATGAGACCTGATCAGATGTTTCCTACAACTTTGTTCTAGGGAAGAGATTGCTGGGCCCCTTGCTGTGATATTTGTATCAGGTGAGGTTCCGGAAGACTGGGGGTTGGCTAATGTGGTACTGTTGTTTAAGAAAGGCTGTAGGAAAAAGCCAGGGAACTATAGACCAGTGAGCCTTACGCCAGTGGTGGGTAAGTTGTTGGAGGGGATTCTGAGGGACAGTATTTACATGTATTTGGAAAGGCAAGGACTAATTAGGGACAGTCAGCATGGCTTTGTCTGTGGGATATTGTGTCTCACAAACTTGACTTGAGTTTTTTGACTAGGTGACAAAGAAGATTGATGAAGGTAGAGCATTGGAAAGTGTCTATATGGACTTCATCAAAGTGTTCAACAAGGTTCCACATAGTAGACTGGTCAGTAAGGTTAGATCACATGGGATACAGAGAATATTAGCCAATTGGATCCAAAATTGACTTGAAAGTAGGAGACAGAGGGTGGTGGTGGAGGGTTGTTTTGGAACTGGAGGCTTGTGACCAGCAGCGTGCTACAAGGATCAGTGTTGGGTCCACTGCTTTTCATCATTTATATTAATGTGAACATAGGAAGTATAGTTAGTAAGTTTGCAGATGATGTCAAAATAAATGGTGTGGTGGAGAGATTATCTCAGAGTAGAATGGGACCTTGATGGGATGGGCTAATGGGCCAAGAAGTGGCAGATGGATTTTAATGTAGATAGATGTGAGGTGTTGCGTTTTGGTAAGGCAAACCCGAGCAGACTTGTACACTTAATGGTAAGCCCCTGGTGGGTGTTGCTGAACAAAAAGACCTAGGAGTGCAGGTGGTTACTTCCTTGAAAGTGGAGTCCCAGACAGACAGGGTGGTGAAGAAGGCATTTGACATGCTTGCCTTCATTGGTCATAACACTGAGTACAGGATTTGGATGTCATGTTGCGGTTGTACAGGACATTGGTGAGGCTACACTTGGAAGACTGTGCACAATTTTGGTCACCCTTCTAATAGGAAGGATGTTGTTAAACTTGAGAGGGTGCAGAAAAGATTTACAAGTATGTTGCTGGGACTGGAGGGTTTCAGCTATAGGGAGCGATTAAACAGGCTGGGACATTTTTCCCTGGAGTGAGGTGTGACCTTATAGAGGTTTATAAAATCATGAAGGGGCATGGATAGGATAAATAGCAAGGGACATTTTCCTAGGGTGGGGGCGTCCAAAATGAGAGACCATAGGCTTAATGTGAGAGTGGTAAGATTTAAGAAGGACCTGAGGGGTAATGTTTTCCCACAGAGGGTGGTGCATGTATGGAATAAGCTGCCAGAGGAAGTGGTGGAGGCTAATACAATTACAATATTTAAAAGGCTTCTGGGTGGATATATGAATAGGAAGGGTTTGGAGGGACATGGGGCAAGTGCTGGCAAATGGGATTAGGTTGGATTGGGAAGTCTGGTCAGTGTGGATGAGTTGGACCAAATGATTTGTTTCCATGCTGTATGACTTTATGACTCTATAACCCTCAAAGCATTTAAGAAGTATTAAATGAGCCCTTGAAAAGCCAGAGCATTCAAGGCTTTGGCCTGGGTGCTGGAAAATGGGATCAGACTGAATGGAATGTTTGATGATTAGCACAAACACAACAGGACGACGGATTTCTTTCTGTGCTGTAAAACTATAAGTGAGAATCATATGTCTGGACCAGCCACATTACCAAAGATCTTCCCAAATGGCACAGTAAAACACTTCACACATTTTCCTTCTCTGGTGGAGATGTTGGATCTATATTTGACAAAGAGAAGGAGAATTCTTGAGATATCCTCCCCAATACTTTACTCTCAATCAACAGGGCCAAAGGTAGATTATTGGCCACCAATTCTTTGTTCTTTTGTGGGATCTTGCTGTTCACAAATTGAGTGCTTAGTTCCTTTATGATGCTGCAGTTTCCACATTTCAGAAAGCCCTTAATTACCTGTGAAGCAATCTGAGGCATCTTTAGGACAGGAAAGGTGCAATACAAATGTGCATTTTTATTTTGAGTTGTCAGTTGTTCCTCAGAACTCCCATTTCCCCTGATCAGAGAGAGGTGAAGGGAGGGAAAGGTTACAGGAGCTGGAAATAATGCATTGTCGCCCAGGGTTGAGCAGAGAGGGAGAGAGTTGTAAAGGGGGAGCCTTGTTTTTGCTGCTTCAGTGAGATTATTTGAAGTTGTTGATTTCACAGCATTGTTGTGTTATCCCGGGGTTCAGTGGAGGTTGGTGGGGTACTGGTAATCACAGGAGTTACAGTTCACCTTTCCCACTGAGCTGAATAAAGACAAGCTGAACCCAAATAAGTTTATAGCACAATTGTTTAAACTCAAGGTTATCCAAACAGTTCCAAAAGTGGCGCTTTGAAATAATTTTGACCTGGAGGTCCCAAGCGAAATGAGGGGAGATAAAAAAAATGATCAGTCCAATTGAGAAATGAAACAAGATCCAGAAAAATCAATACAGAAATTGTAAAAAGAACAGCATTGCACAGACAGAAGCAACCAAGCAGAGCTCAATACCTCAAACACTCTTATAACAAAATACCTATGACAGGAAATGTTTAAAGAGGGAGCACAATTATGGTAAATGGTGAAGAGTAAAAGCAAATGAGATCTCTCTTCCACATTTAAGCCACCATTAGATACAAAGTGTTGAATTAAATTCATTAATTTCTCTTGTTGTATTTTGGTTTCTCATCAATAACATGAATTGTCAGAATTGAGAATAAAAGATAGGCATGTTTGAAATGAAATACTACATTGGGACACTTTCTGATATGCCCTGCTGGTATTGTTGCAGAATTCACACAAGAAGACACAGAATAAATTAATATAATTATTCAAAATGTAGAACTAGAAAGATATAGATAAATTACAAACCTTACAACCTATTTCTTACCGACAGAGTATTGCAATGACAGCAAAAGTGTAGGCATGTTCATTAGCCTCATCCCTTTAGCTTGAGTGTCAGATTATGTTTTCTGTATTTCAACTGAAAGAATTCTATCCTCACAACTGCAGCTTGGAAAAATAACATTGTAAGCATGAAGCAGTCTCACCTTGTCAGCCAGTAATCCCTATAGCTGTCTTTTCACCTTCACACTTTCAACCACTTCTCATTAAGCACAAAGTGAGATGTTCTTGGGTGTTGTTAGTCTCCGTGAACACAGCCACACTACTTCCCCTCTCAGGTTTCAGCTTAATGATCGTATTTAGACACAGTGTTTATTTGTCTGAGGATTCATTCTGCCTCAGAGTTAGCACAACTCAGCCATCCCTTGCAGAAATAAGCTGTTTGCTTCCCTTCACACGCTCTTTGAAAAAAAAACCCTTCTTGTTGGGATTGACCTGTCTGTTGTTACATTTGCAGTTGTTCAGTTCCGCACAAGATTCAGATGTCGTTAAAAGGAAGGAAAGCAGTTTTCTCAGTGATATTACAAGCTCCTAACACTTGCTAGTGTTACCACTTTCCAAACAAACTTCATAATAATTATTGTCAAGCAAGGGAACACATTTCATTATTTTACACATTGGATTTATAGATTAAAACATCACTGAAACAAACATTTGTTCTATGCCTATACTATGTGGAGTTCTTGTGGACAGTATTGATGAATAGTTTGAGGGATAACCTTACAGGACTGAAATATAATTGTGCAGACCACATGACACCATAAACTGAGATCAAAGCTTTCAGAGTTTGTGATTATCTGTATGAAACTCAATATTGTTCCTCTGTCTATAACTCAAGCCAATAGACTTATTTTAGTTCCTGTGAGGGTCATAGCACTGCGACCCATGCTGTTTCCTCAGTCAATATGTGTTCTCCTGACTTACTTTGGGGAGCAGGAGAGCACAGCAACATTATTTGTTTTTAACTCACTCAAGGGCATTGCCCATCCCGAGTTGCCCTTGAGACTGTGATGGCGAGTTGCCTTCTTGAACTGATGTTGTCCATGGAGTACCCACAATGCCACTAAAGAGGTCATTTCAGGATCTTGAACCAGCGGCAGTGAAGGAACAGTGATATATTTCCATGTCAGGGTGGTGAGTGGCTAGGAGTGGAAACTGCAGGGGGTGGTATTCCCATGTAACTGTCCTTCTGGATGGTAGAAGATACAGGTATGAAAGGTGTATTCTAAAATAATAAATCATGTAAACATCCATGCTATGTTATTGAAACATGATAAATCCATGAGGAAGAAAAGTCAAGAGGGTTATGCTATTGGAATTGGAAGAAAATGGGTTTGAAGGAGGTTCCTGTTGTGTTATATCTCGCAGTCAGTATACCTTTAAGTGATATAAAGTTAAAAATCACACAACACTAAGTTATAGTCCAACAGGTTTAATTGAAGCACGCTAGCTTTCGGAGCGTCGCTCTTTCATCAGGTGGTTAAGTGATATGTTCATGATGTCATCACTGTATAATAGCACATGACCGGAGAGTATAAAGGTCTCATATCCTTCTTACCTTGGATCACTTGAAGCATGATACCTTACAGAAAGCATGATGCTCTGATGAAACTTAATGGCTTTGTATTAGCCCAGACACTAATGTGCAAAAGGAATGTAAAGATGTACATCATTGTTAGTTGTAATAAACATGTGTTGGATTCTTCAATATCACGATATCCACATCCAGTTTCTTAAGCTATGGGAGGTAATATCATGCTGTTCGAAACAAGTTCACACTAGTCCATGTGACGCATATGCATTGTAAAGATTGTTGGACAGATAGGTTGAATGACCTATTAGCCAGCTGTACATTCAATCCAATTCTAGAAAAGATTAATATTTTAAAAAGGAAGAATTTTCAGGACTACAGGAGAACAGCAGGGGAGTGGGACAAATTGGATAGCTCTTAATGAGCTTCACTGGCCTCATTCTGTCCATGATAATACTAAGATATTAGATATTGAGTATTGGCATGTACAAATATGCTTCATTAATGGGTGCCAGGGTCACCTGAAGCTGCATTCTAATCCCAGCTAGATGTCACAATTCATCACATTCTAAACTCCGAGACTGTCTGGTAGAGGAACCAGGGGAGATGGAAAGAATGGCAGCATGGAAATGTGAATCATGGACATGAGGAAATTATCTAGCTGGTTCATCCCAGCTCCACAACTATTGACCAGGTTGTCATGGTTAACCACTTTTTCCATCCCAGAGATCACATGGATCTAGTATTATTCTGAAAGACAATGAATTAGTTTTTTGCTCATTTTGGGCTACTTTCCAGGCCAATGATGTGCCTCGATGGCTCAAACATCAAAGGTTGGGGGTAACTGGAACCTGACACATCTACTGGGAAACGAGTAGAATCAGCCAGCCCATTTGATTTAACTGTCCATTAGACTCAGTGTTCCTCACCATTCCTGACACAACTCAGACACTGTGTTTGGTGAGATTCATGAATAAAAAATGAATTGTTGGGCACTCTGCACTTCATTTTTTTAACAATCCCCTTTCAACAATTCTGAGCTGAGCATGTCAAGTTACAAACCTTGTTTAACTGATTAATATACCTCACATGTGAGTACATCATGCATATTGTCAATATTATGTAAATATTATTTTTACAACTTTCAAAATTCATTGGCAATTTTTGAGATTGGATTTTCAACTCTAACTGTAAATAACTTTCGCTAATGATTTGAAGCGGGAAGAAATTGAACAGTTTGCAAAAGCTTAATCAACAGCAGAAATCTGGGTGGGAGTGATATTAATTGATTCATAATTATATGAAGACACATTGGTGGCATCAGTGAAATTGTTGTTTTAATCAGGTATTGATCCCGGGCTGATACCGTTTGTGAAAAGTGTCTGGGGCAGACATTACAGCTGATGCAAACAACCTACCTGCTACCATCTTACTGCCTCTGCAACATGTCCAAATAATGCAATACGAATGCAATGTTATACATGCAATGGAGAAAGGGCATAGGAGGATTTACGAAGATGATATCAGAACTGAGAGGTAATAGCTAGCAAGGATCGATAAATAGGCTAGTCTTCCTCTATTGAAAAGAAAACACTGTGAGGTAACCAAACAGAGGTCTAAAAAATGATGAAGGCTTGTGAGTGAATAGAAAAATGTTTCCACTTGAGGCAAGAACAAAAGTAGAAGCCATCGATGTAAGGCATTTATTAATAAATCCAACTGAGAACTCAGAAGAAACTTCTAGCAGAATGAGAGTGCGGAAATTCCTACCACAAGGAGCGATTGAGGTGTAAAGTGTTGATGTATTTAAGGAAAGACAAGTTAAAAACATGGAGTGGCAGCACAGTGTCTCAGTGGTTAGTGCTGCTGCGTCACAGCACCAGGAGCTTGGGTTCAATTCCAGCCTCAGGCAACTGTCTGTATGGAGTTTGCACATTCTCCACGTGTCTGCATGGGTTTCCTCCGGATGATCCGGTTTTTTCCCACAGTCGAAAGATGTGCAGGTTAGATGGATTGACCATGCTAAATTGCTCATCGTGTCCAGAGATGTGAAAGGTGGATTAATGATGGAAAATGCAAGATTACAAGGATAGGGTAGGGGGTGGATCAAGGGCTAATCTTTGGATGGTCGATGGACCAAATGGCCTGCTTCTGCACTGTAGGGATTCTATGAATGGAGGGTTAACATGGTAGATTTGGATCAGAAAAAGCAGGAGGCTCCAATGGAGCATAAAAACTGGCATGGACTAGTTGGGCCGAAGGGTCTGTTACTGTGCCATATCCCATTTCTAGTCCTAGGACCAAGTCTCTTGAGTAGCTGCTTGTGAGACCAATCTGAAGCTGGGAGGGTGCAATATAAATATCTCAATTGAGAATAAGTGAAACCGAGTTGGCCCAGTTTGCTATTTCAGTTTGAGAAGGAGCAGTGGCTCTTCCAGAGGGAAAACTGTGTACCAGGAGGAATCCTCTTCAATGCTTCACTTTGGAGACTTTGGTTTCTAATGTCTTCTCAGTTTCCCTTCTCTCGTCACTCCTCCAGCCACCATCAAACAGACTCCTCCCCATTCAACTTGCCCCTCTGTTACACTCAGCCTGAATTCTGGGCTTCAACCTGGAGGTCCTTTGTAAGTGCCAAAAGCCTGTGTAACAAAAAGCCATTCAATGTTGATAAGAACGTTAGGAGCAGTGTAGGCCATTCAGCCCTTCAAGCCTGCTCCATCAGTCAATAAAATCATTGACCTATCTGGTTGAGGCCTCAACACCACCTTACCATCTGCCCTCCTCAAGTCCCTCCATCTATCAAAACTCTTTCTCACTCAGTCTTGAATAACTTTAAAGACCCAGCCTCCAATACCACCTGGGGAAAAGAATTCCACTACCTACACCCTCTCTGACACAGGGAAAACACCTAATCTAATCGAGTTCCATTTGCCAGCACTTGGTCCATATCCTGCTAAGCCCTTCCTATTCATATAACCATCCAGATGCCTCTTAAATGTTGTTATTGTACCAGCCACCACCACTTCCTCTGGCAGCTCATTCCATACATACACCACCTTCTGTGTGAAAAAGTTGCCTCTCGGGTCCCTTTTAAATTTTTCCCTTCCCACTCTAAAGCTATGCCCTCAAGTTCTGGACTCCCCAACCCCAGGGAAAATACTTTGTCTATTTATCCTATCCATGCCCCTCGTAATTTTATAAACCTCTATAAGGTCACCCCTCAGCCTCCGAAGCTCCAGGGAAAACAGCCCTAGTCTGTTCAGCCTCTCCCTGTAGCTCAAATCCTCCAACCCTGGCAACATCCTTGTAAATCTTTTCTGAACCCTTTCAAGCTTCGCAACATCTTTCCGATAGGAAGGAGACCAAAATGACACACTAATATTCCAAATGTTGCCTAACCAATGTCCTGTACAGCCACAACATGACCTTCCAACTCCTGTACTCAATACTCTGACCAATAAAGGAAAGCATACCAAATGCCTTCTTCACTATTCTATCTACCTGCAACTCTATTTTCAAGGAGCTATGAACCTGCACTCCAAGGTCTCTTAGTTCAGCAACACTCCCTAGGACCTTACCATTAAGTGTCTAAGTCCTGCTCTGATTTCCAGTGACTCTTCTTCAGAACTTTTGTTTCTGATTTACAGCATTCACAGTTCTTTTGGTCTTTATTTAGTAATCGTGAACCGCAGGCTAATGTTCTCAGGATGTTCTCACTGCTGCATTTGGTGAAATTGAATTTCAATCAAAAGTTAGTCAAAATGATTAGACTAGATTACTTACAGTGTGGAAACAGGGCCGTTGGCCCAACAAGTCCACACCGACCCACAACCCACCCATACATTTACCCCTTCACCTAACACTATGGGCAATTTAGCATGGCCGATTCACCTGACCTGCACATCTTTGGACTGTGGGAGGAAACCGGAGCACCCGGAGGTAACCCATACAGACACAGGGAGAATGTGCAAACTCCACACAGTCAGTCGCCTGAGGCGGGAATTGAACCCAGGTCTCTGGTACTGTGAGGCAACAGTGCTAACCACTGTGCCACCCACATAACTACTATAGAGTGCTGTTAAAAACCCATCTGGCTCATTAATGTCTGCTGTCCTTACCCGTTGTGGTGTGTGTGTGACTCCAGACCCACAGCAATGTGGTTGACTCTGAAGTGCCCTCTGGGCAATTAGGGATGGGTTGCAGGTGCTTTAGACAGTGATAAATGAATTAACAGAACAGAGAGGTGCAGTTTTTTTGTCAGATCAGAGGAAGGTAGACGTGGAAGAAGTGAAATCCTGGTGACTGAAACGTAAGGAAGCAAATCACAGCTTGCAGGTGACACAAAACTTGAAATCATTGCGAATGATTTCAAAAGGAAATTGGATGGGGCACTTAAAAGGAAGTAGACCACAAAGGGTCAGCATGGGCTCAATGGGCTGAATAGCCTTCCTCAGAGACATAAGAGGCAGCTTGGACATTTTACCCAGTTAGGCTTCCTGCTGATGAGTTGCTGTGTTTGAGAGTCAATTCTGCCTGGCTGTGCATGCCTCACAATCTCAGCCTCACTTCTCATCATCTCTTTCATTCACTGGCACACTGCTGGACCGATAAAATATAGCTCCCTGCAGCTGTATCAATGATACCCCAAGTCATTCGGTAAGACATCGACACTTTATAAATTGTGCATCAGCCCATTGATTCTTGTTCGCAGCTTTCTTCGTTATCAGCAACTGATTGTGTTTTCAAAAGCATACAAACGGGTCAGGCTGCTCATTTACAAGGGGCGAGAAAATGTCATTCTCTGCGCTCGAGAATATTTCACCTGACACTCTCCAAATGGAATCAGAAACCATCAAATCCAGCTCCTCTGACGTGCTCGGGATGCATGGCTGTACAGACCACGGGCAGGAGCTGGGTGGTGCCCAATAGCCTGGGAATTCTCTGTGCAGCAAAAGAAAAGACTGCTGTTCAGGAATGGAAAACACTGGAACTGAATCCAAAAGGGCGAGGAGGGTGTAGTTTGATGGTGTAAATTGAATCACAGAATCAGAGAATGGCTCTGGCACAGAAAGAGACCATTCGGCCCATCAGGTGGAATCTTCCCAGGCCCTGAATGGTGTGGGATACGGTGTGAAATTTGTGAAAAATTGGGTGAGATATTGGGCGAGGTCCCTCACAATACCAAGACCAAATAAAATCTCACTTTCCAACTAAGTTCAGGACGTCAAGGTGAAACTCTTGCAAGTGAGCGGCAGGAGGTCTATTATCAGGGATTCTCGCTCATTACTACCTTCATTATTACCTAATCCCACTTAATCAATGCACGGGCTCCCATTCCCCAACCTGCACTGAATATAAACGTTGAGAATTCATTGAATCGAAGAACCCCATTCAGCCCATTGAGTCCATACTAACCCTCTGAAGAGCATCCCACTCAGACCCACCCCCCAACCCTTTCCCTTTAACCCTGCGTTTCCCATGGCCAATCCACCAAAACTGAATATCTTTGGACATTTGCAGGGAAGAATGCGGAGTCAACGTTTCGAGTTCAGTGACTCAGTTTCTGAAGCAGAGTGACTGGATTTGAAATGTTAATGCTGCTTTCTTCACCCACATGCTGCCAGACCTGTTGAGATTTTCCAGCAATTACTGTTTTTGTTTCAGATCTCCAGTTCTTTGTTGAATTCTGGGACTTTACTGACAGCACTTAGCAGTCAGGTCTGATATGAGACATTACTTTAACATATCAATGATAATAAGTTAAACATTGCACAAATCATTGGTGTAAAATCTTAAAGTACTTACATGGACAGAGAAATCTGGGAATATGTTTTCCCAAAAACAGTGAACTATTCGAACAATAATTGACATACAGCCCAAGGAATGAATTTAAATGAATAAAGTTATTGGTGATCAAAACCTTCTGGTTGAAGAATTGCCTCAGTGTTTAGTGATGATTATTTTTAGTTACCTTTAAACCAACTCCTAGAAATACAAAGGCAGTCCCTACCCACTGCAAAGAGCTAATTTGATTATCAAAAATAACAACTGAACTGAGGACAACAAAGAATTTTCTGGTTGTAGTAATGATTGAACAGGTCTAAGCTCCAAAATAAACAACCACCATTAAGATGAAACTCTGGCCTAGAGCACTAGTTAAACTAAACAGAAGTATCTTGTAGCGGATACGAGAGTGGTGCTCAGTGACATTCCCATAATTCTCTATTCCTGACATGGAGGTCAGAGCAGGAGCTTAGTGAGTGCAGCTCTCTGCTTGCTTGTCCAGACCTCTATCTCAGACACCCAGCAGCAACATCCCAACAGAAATTGGCTGGTCATTCTCCACATCCACAGATACTGGCTTCCGACATTTGCTAGCTTCCCATCTACCTCAAATATCCTTTTCCTGCACTTTGGAGCCCAGCGGAACCTCTCATTGTGATGCTGCTGCAAGGGCACTGTGTATATTAAAGGGATATGCACTCAGCTCCCAGACTGCATCTTGAGGCTCACTCTCTGAGTACATATTCATTTAGCACCAGGCCGGATGCTCTCCAGCATCCCTACCTTGCCTTTCCTCCTCTTTACCCCCTTAGCCTGAAAGGTTGAAAGCTGAAAGCACCTATGCCTTTCCTTGCCATTCAGAGCAGCCAGCAAGCCAGGGAACTGGCCATTGGTATCAACAATCAGCAGAACCATCTTATTTCAATGTTGCACCTAAAACAACCGTCAGCTGCCTGCATAGTAAACACACTGCATTAACTAAATGCCCCTGTCTCAGATTGAAAGGGGTACAATCCCCTCAGTCAAGTCCTGAGGAGGTCTTCTGTCACTCGGAGGGGCTGGGGTGCAGTCAGTTAAGGGCACCGTGCAATATCAAGCCAGGCACAAATCACTCCTTATAAGCGGTGGAATGCTGAAAGTTAACACTGCACCAGCCTTGTGCCTCTACCTGCCTTACCATGTTAAAAATCACACAACACCAACATGCTAACACACCAATTGTTACAGTTAACCTGAGAATGCAACTCCAAAAAACAATGTTTTGTGATTTACACATGAAAGAAGTGAAACGATCATGGTATTCGAAAAGATGAAAGACTCAACAGACAATCAAGGTATTTTTCAATGTATAATTTCAGTTACATCACACTGTAAACTTTTACTATAAATCCTGTGCCTTACAACTGTGTCCTCCGCAACCTGATGAAGGAGCATCGCTCCGAAAGCTAGTGCTTCCAATTAAACCTATTGGACTATACCCTGGTGTTGTGTGATTTTTAACTTTGTACACCCCAGTCCAACACCGGCATCGCCAAGTCATGCCTTACCACGGCATGGCTTGTCCTGGAGTGAGAGAAGGGAAGGGGTTGGGTGAGGTGAAACCGGCCAATAACAAAAACTTACACAATGATTGAGTGATCAGCTTCCCAGGTGATAGTATTTATTAATCCAGAATCAGTAAATGGATTAGATTACAGCGGGTCATGAAGGCAGCCCTCCACCAGCTTCTCCCAGTGACACCTATATCCCACAGGTGAATAAAAAAAGTCCCTTTCACTTGGATTTAACTGGCCGGCTGAATTTCATGAATGCAGATTCCCCATGAATGAATTGAGGGCTTTTTTTGTAAATCGAGGGTTTCTACCTCTATTGCCCTTTCAGACACAACCCTTCTTTAAATAACTTTCAGGCTGAAGCACTCTTACTCTCACTCCAGTCACTGAGCCTTCTCCTAATGTAAATGGACCTTACCCATCCTCTCTATCCTGGCAAATTTGTACGTCTTTGCCTAATCTCCCCTCAGCCTCGTCGATTATAATCTCAGCTATTCCAATCTTAGCTGATAGCTGCATTTTTCCACTTTATAGTGAGATACACCTGCTTCTTGATCAACACACACTGAAAAGCACCATGCTAAATAAAACTGCATTATTTGAAACCCATGTCCCTGCAGAAACCAATGTAAATGTTTGCAGGATGCAAAACAAGTACAGAGTTCAAACGCAACAGAATTAATATAAACACCAAAGTGAGCATGAGAATATGTAAGAACAATATCTTTTAATTTTCTTGCCACTGCTTATGTGGAGGTGGGAGACTTGTCTGGAGGGTAAAGGTTGACGACGATCAGATTGCTCTTTTGCTGCTTTGGAAGTGGAGGCTTCAGGGTCCTTAGGGGGCCAGCTTTTCAAAACTGATCCAGCCTTGAACGAGGTCGGCAATGGCTAAGTGATTCTGTTCGCCGAGCTGGGAATTTGTCTTGCAAACGTTTCGTCCCCTGTCTAGGTGACATCCTCAGTGCTTGGGAGCCTCCTGTGAAGCGCTTCTGTGATGTTTCCTCCGGCATTTATAGTGGCCTGTCTCTGTCACTTCCGGTTGTCAGTTCCAGCTGTCCGCTGTAATGGCCGGTATATTGGGTCCAGGTCGATGTGTTTGTTGATAGAGTCTGTGGATGAGTGCCACATCGACCTGGACCCAATATCACTACAGCGGACAGCTGGAACTGACAACTGGAAGCGGCAGAGACAAGCCACTATAAATGCCAGAGGAAACAGCACAGAAGCGCTTCACAGGAGACTCCCAAGCACTGAGGATGTCACCTAGACAGGGGACGAAACGTTTGCAAGACAAATTCCCAGCTCAGCGAACAGAACCACAACAACGAGCATCCGAGCTACAAATCTTCTCCCAAACTTTGAATGGTTAAGTGAATTGAACAAGCAGGAATTTGCCTAGAAATGCCTAGATTGGTGACACGTCCATTCCTCTGAGCTGCTGGAAGTCAGCTGAGAAATGTGTTGTGCAGGACAGTAAAACTCGTGTTATGACAAAACCGTGTTATTCCAAATCCCACCAGTCAATGCCTGCCTGTATAATACAGTCAATATAATCTAGTTAAATGAGCTACCCAATTACCATCATACCTAATCTTCCTTCCAATTAAACCAAAGACAGGCACAAAAATTGGCACGGGATTTAAACACTGAAGAAGGGCTTCGGCCCAAAACGCCAATTTTCTTGCTCCTTAGATGCTGCCTGACCTGCTGTGTTTTTCCAGCAACACAATCTCAACAGGGGATTTAAACACGTCCATTTCACTGTTACACTGGGGTGGAAATGGTCTGATGGTATTATCTTTGGACTATTAATCCAGAGACACAGGTAATGTTCTGGGAATCCCGCAATGGTGGATGTTGGAGTTTGAATTCAAAATAAATCTGGAGTTAAATATCAAAGGATGACAATGAATATATTGTCTATTGTCAGGAAAATCCCATCTGGTTCACCAATGACCTTTAGGGCAGGAAATTGCCATCCTTACCTGGTCTGGTCTACATGTGACTCCAGACCTACAGCAATAAAGTTGACCCTGAAATGCCAAATGGGCAATTTGGGATAGACAATGAATGCTGGACTAGTCAATGACACCCACATCCTGGGAATGAATAAAAAACATTACCCAAAGCCAAAGTTGAACCCTACATGCCTGCTTGAAAAGCTCACACATAACATGAAGGCCCACATGGATGTAGCCAAGCCGAAAATAAACATGAGATGATGTGTTGGGTTACAGTAAAATCGCTCATTTGGGAACTGAGTCAGCTGGAAAGAAAGTAGATAAATAAAGGACAGGTAGTGTGGATTGGCAAAAGGTTTGTCATGTGTATGAGAATTTTGTTTGAAGACATGACAACTGTTGAAGAAAGGAATTTCGTGTGGATTTTCAGAAGACATGGAACAAGATGCTGTATGGAAAGCTTACTCAGCAAGTTCTGGTGCATGGATGGATCATGTTGATTACTTGGTGCCAATTATGAGTAATGCAAAATAGATCCCATAGGGAAGACAAACATGACCCACACATTATTGTTAATATTAAAGCTAAGCATGAGTTCTTTTTATTCTGACTCATAGAATTCCTACAGTTTGGAAGCAGGCCATTCAGTCCATATCAACCCTCTGAAGAGCATCCCGAATAGACCTACCCCAGCTATCCTAGAACCCTGCATTTCCCATGGCTAACCCAGCTAGCCTGCAGGTTATGGGCAATTTAGCATGGCCAATTGACCTAACCTACACGTCTTTGGAGTGTGAGAGGAAACCGGAGCACCCGGAGGAAACCCACTCAGACACGGGGAGAATGTGCTAACTCCACACAGACAGTCGCCCGAGGTTGGAATCAAATCTGGGACCCTGGCACTCAGAGTCAGCAGTGCTAGCCACTGAGCCATGGTGCTGTGTGCCCTTCTGTGCTGTGTTAGAGAGAGTATTGAGGTAATTTAATGAAAGGACAGAGAGCAGAGCAGGGAATGTTGATTATTTTATATTAAAGAGTGGCAACCTCTGGCCAAAATGGGTCACATGTTGGTCGCAGAATCCAGCTGATTTTCAGTTCAATCGCCCAACAAACACTTCAGATCTCCTTTCACAGATAGTATCCTCTTGAGGGCTGTTTAGTGGAATATCATTCTCTAAAGTCCCCGTTTGCTTTTTAAATCCACCTGACTTTCTCTCTATAGCAGACAACTGACTTTGTTTATTCTGTGATTTGAATGTTCTTGTAGGACATCTTCTACAGTGGTACCTTCAGGGTCCTCTGTTGTATCCCACACCATCAGAGTTAATCCTTTTGCTCCATTGAAATGTACCAGACTAATTTTTCTTTGCTGTTTCTAATTTAAGTTTTTGTTTGTCTATTTTCTCCCACAGTTATGGGTCAGGATGTCGATATTTTACCTTCCAGCAACATCAACAACCTGAGACTGTCAGTAGCTGCATCTGCGATCACTTTAGATCAACGATTACCTGCCCCTTTATTTTAAGTTAGCACTGGTATTGCAAGGCCACGTCCATTGTGTTAATGTTGAGCGTGCACCTGTAGGTCAACAGCAAACTAACCAAAAGTACAAGGCTCCACATGGACCAGGCTTGGGTCTCAGCTCCCTCCTCCAGAACTAGGGCCATAGTCCAAGAATTAGGGCCTGACCATTCAGGAGAGATGTTAGGAAGCACTTGTACACACAAAAGGTGGGAGAGGTTTGGAGCTCTCTTCCACAAATGGCAGTAGATGCTGGGTCAGTTGTTAATTTTAAATAAATAGATAATAGACATTACTTTGTTAAGCAAAGGTATTAAGAGCTTTAGGCCAAAAGCAGGTATATGGAGTTAGCCATGACCTCAGCGAGTGGTGGAACAGTCTCAAAGGGCTGAATGGCCGACTGCCATTCCTATGTTAATGTACCAAGCCATTGACAACTTGTGGAAAACAAGAGATGTGGCTGGATGGCTTCCAGCTCCACTGGTTCAGGCAAATAAAGGGCATCTCCAGCAACAACGCGGCAGTAAATATGGAAGTGGACCAGTGCCCAAAGACTCCCAGCGTGTTCACTCACTTGAGTGGGCAATGACTTCAATGGCCGTGTCACCAAATAGTTGCTGACCACATTCCCAATGACATGTCCTGCGGCAAATTTGCTACCGGCACAAATCACCAGGTCTCCCATGTGGACCAGGATCGGAGATGATGCATGGCAAGGTCTCACTGCTGACCAGTAAGGAAGTGGAAAAAGGCAGAGGACAAAAGAAATGAGAAGGGAAATTCTCTCTAAATTTTCTTTCTTTAATGAACTGATTTCACCAATTCCTGAACAAGCTGTACGTTAAAAATTGCGTGTTGATGGCTCTGCCTACTTTAAATGATTGAATGGTGTTTCGCAAGCCATCCTGGCCGCTACAAATAATTTGATTAATTAAGCAAAGCCACAAATTTTACGACAAGCCCCAGCTCAGTTTTATAATAATCACAGTCTCTTCCAATCGATTCATAAATAAAATGTTCAAGATTTTCACTGGCTCCAGCTTCTTTAACTCACAATACAGCTCCAATTATTTTCATAATTATATCAAGTGCCAGATTCAATTGTTCTTCAGTTGAAATTGCTTTTGTTTTAGTGTTTCTTTTTCAGTGATTTTGGGGGAAAATGGGTGTTTTCACCTTCCCAATTGTTCCTACAAATTACTTCGTTCATTGCTCACACCTTTTGTACTTTTCTAGGTTGTATTTAGTCACTTGTTGGCTGACAGAAATTGCACACTTTTCATTTCCTTTAGTCTCCCATAGGATTTGGGCGTTTATGGCAGGGTCAGCGTCTATTGCCCGTCCCTAACTGCCCCTTCAGAAGATGGTGATGAGCTGCCTTCTTGAACCACTGCAGTCCACAGGTTGACACAATGGTGTTGTTAGGGAGAGAATTCCAGGATTGACCCAGCAACACTGAAGGAACAGTGATCTATTTCTAAGTCAGGATGGTGAGTGGCTTGGCTGTTTTTGCCATCTCCAGTGCTTAGATCAATGCCAGGTCAATTCCATTCATTCTTTCTAGCATTTGTTACAATTGCTTGGCTTGATGGGTCATTTGAGAGGGGAGTCAAGGATCAGCCACTTGCTCTGGGTCTGGAGTCACCTATAGAGAAAGGACAGCATTTTCCTTCCTCAAGGAGCATTAGTGAACCAGATGGGTTTTTAGGACAGTTCCAACTTTGTCAGTTCATGTTCACCAACTAGCTTGGATGCTTGGATCTTAGGTTGAACATATTGTTGGCATAGAATTTGAGGGACAATAATGTATGGTTCAACAATATGTCCACTATTGCACTGTTTTAAGCCTTCGTAAACCATTTTTAGATCCATGGGAAGACCACTAACTACAAGTTCCCTCCAAGCCACTCACCATCCTGACTTGCAAATATATCGCCATACATTCACAGTCACTAGGTTAAAGTCCTGGGATTCCCTCCTATGAGCATTGTGGGTCTGCCTACGCACACGGACTACAGCGGTTCAAGAAGGCAGTTCACCCCCACCTTCTCAAGGGGCAACTAGAGACAGGGAGTAAACGCTGACCCAGCCAGCAATGCCCATGTCCCATGAGTGGATAAAAAAGTTATCTGCAATGGCTGAGGTTGCTTCACTGATTTAAATTACCAAGTTGTTTCCTAAATTTGCAGATAATATAGACAGTTTCACTGTGATTCTTTAACTGGCATAGTTCACTTTATAATGCATGTGTGAAATCCCTTGAGATGCTTTACAAAAATCAAAAGACTGCAAAGTTAAAAATCACACAATGCCAGGTTATAGTCTAACAGGTTTATTTGGAAGCACTAGCTTTTGGAGCGCAGCTCCTTCATCAGACAACCATCTGATGAAGAAGCAGCGCTCTGAAAGCTAGTGCTTCCAAATAAACCTGTTGGGCTATAGAGTTGCATTGTGTGATTTTTAACTTTGTACACCCCAGTCCAACACCGGTGTCTCCAAATCAAAAGATGATGTAAATCTGAAACAAAAACAGAAATTGCTGTAAGAGCTCAGCAGGTCTGGCAGTGTCTGTGAAGAGAAATTAGAGCTAACAGTTCCTCAGAACTCAGGAAGCATCACCGGACCCAAAACGTTAACTCTGATTTCTCTTCACAGACACTGCCAAACCTGCAGAGCTTTTCCAGCAACTACTGGTTGAGATTTTTTTTAAGTTAAAGGCACAATTTAAATGTAAGTTGCTTTTTTTTAAAAGTAAGGAGCCAATACTTATCCCTACAACAACATCATTAGAAAACCTTTAAAAGACTGGTGGTGTGGGATCTTGCTGTGCACATCCCATTTTCCTGCAGTATCCCATTCTGCTTTGAGTTGATGAGAATGCACTAAAGTTTGAAGAATGGTATGCTGTCAATAATAGTAATGGAAGTGATGAGCCCAAGCTGCAAAGTTTAATGACTGGAAATGTTCTTGGAAATATATTGTGTTTTACCTGTGCAGCCCCAATGAAATTCATAACCATGAATTATACCGAAAGCTGTCAAGGTGGGAGTCAAATATTGCAAAATCTCAACTTTAAACTCCATTATCCGTCAGAAAGCGAACCATCTTTCACCTTCATGGTTCATGGGATCATCTGTACAACTCTCTAACAACCTCCCTGGGGGAGCCGATATTCTTGATCGGGGTTTTGTTTGAGTTCAGTTGTTATTGGCGTCTGTTACTTTGTGGGTATAAAAGGGCAGCATCGGTATTTTATAGCTGACAAAATTTACAAACAAGGTTTAAAATGCTCGCAGTTACATGGCACACTACACAGTCTTTTATGCTGTAAATATAGATTTGACACTTCTGACAAGAGAACAACTTCTACAAAAGTTATGGAGCACTCTAAACGTTGGCATTTTATGGCTAATACCTTATATCAGTATTATTTCAATCACAACTTTCTTGTCCAAACTTGTGCAGTCAGTCCATAATTTCCTGTGGGAAGGACAATATAATTTATTACTGAACACGCAGTAATTCATTTGTTCTTTATGTTCTCTAAAACAAAGATCTCATGTTTAGAATGAAAGGTCTAATGTGAGTTATATTTTGTTTATGCCCTGCGAAAAAACTCTTCTTTTGTGGCTTGCCAATTTTTCCTCCCCTCCCAGTCTGTGCTACCTGATCTAACGTCCGATTAGAGGCAATTTTAACCCTGTTTGCAAGGCTGGTTTCCTCAGGCTTTGATTTTAACCAGAGTTTCAGCACGTGTGCTGGGCCCTTTTGAATCACCTAGCGTGGAAACAGACCCTTCGCTCCAACCAGTCCCCACTGACCATTATCCAAATTAAACTAGTCCCACCTGCCTGCAGTTGACCCACATCCCTCCAATCCTTTCCTATTCATAAACTTATCCAAATGTCTTTTTACAATATAATGAACAGACTCGGAGTTTCCTCAAAACCTGACATCAATCTGGTGAGAAGGAGGAACTGGAGCAAAGAAGGTAGACTTTTGACTTTTCCTGTAGGTCAAGGTGGAGAAGGTGATGTCTCTCCAGACCATAAGGTACCACTTTAACCTCCCTCACCCAGGACTTTCCCTCCCCCCATCAGCTTCCCTGCTTCTCCTGTTCTTACTGAGAGTCCATGAAGACCTTCAGGGATGTGTGAACCTCAGTGATGACCATTAGTCTAACCAGAATCGTGTCCAAATTTTTGGGAAGCGAATCAAGCTTCAGGAAGTGTGGCATTGCTTTAAAAGGCTCCTTGAAATCGGCTTTTAAAGAGAGCTTCAAAGAATTGCAGAAATAAAGATGGGGAGCATCCTATTTCCTGACTTGATCAGAAAAAAGTTTAGAAGTTGAAATCCAAGCTGCTGATGGGATAGGACATTCTTGGTGACCACACTCGCTCGAGTTAATGTCACGGTCCAAGGCCTAGAGTTTCTGCAAAAGCTTTGATGTGACTGCAATGTAATAATAACCACAGAGCTATCTATTGTTGTAAACCCTTTGTAAAACCCTTTAGACCAGAGATAAGGAGAAACTCCTCCAGCCAGAGAGTGGGGAATCCATGGAATTCACTGCCACAGAAGGCTTTTGAGGCCAGGTCATTGGAGTATGTTTAAGACAGAGATAGTTAGATTCTTGTTGGTTAAGGCAATCAAAGGTTACAGGGAGAAGGTGGGACAGTGGGGTTGAGAAACTTATCAGCCAGGATTGAATGGAAGGAGACAAAAGAAACTGCAGATGTTGGAAGCTAAAGTAGACAGGTAGGACGCTGGAGGAACACAGCAAGCCAGGCAACATCAGGAAGTGGAGAAGTCAATATTTCAGGTATAACCTTTCTTCAGGATTGGATTGAATGGCGGAGCTAACTCGATGGGTCAAATGGCTTAATTTCTGCCTCCAGTCTTGTGGTCTTGGAGCCCAAACACCCATCTGGTTCACTCGTGGCTTTCTGAGGTAGGAAATTCCCCATCCTTACCTGATCTAGCCCATGTTGACTCTAGACCCACTTCAATGTGGTTGGCTTATACTGCCCTGTGAAATGGCCCAGTGAGCCCCTCGATTCAAGGGCAGTTATGGGCAGGCAGCAAATGCTGACCTTGCTGGCGAGGCCTACATTCCTTGAAAACAAAGTTTCTTAAAAACCCACTGCTGCTTTCCCACTTTGCTTCATGCCAAATTGTTGCCTTCCAGTGTAAGCAAGTGAAGTCCACAGGAAATTCTGGTGTGAGTTCCCGTTAATGAGATCAGCCCGAACCCAAGGGCACATTTCGGAGTCAGCACTGTTTGGGATCTTCTGGGCCACCTGTGCCTTCCTTTTGCAATGGCGAATTTCTTCAGTGGCAGAAGAGTGGCCTCTGTGAGAATAATGTTAGGTCATTCTATGCCACACCGTGCATTCTGAGCGCTAGATTAAAACATAAAGCTCAACAAAAACTACCTTTGTACTGAGCAAACCCCAGGCTAATACTGGTCTTCCCAGTTGTCAGCCCTAGCAAATCCAGTAATCTCTCCACCAGCTGCACCAACCAGCAACATTAGTATGACAGTTAACTCATTATAAAAGCAGCCTTAAATATCTAACAGTACAGAGTCCTTTAACAAGACTTTGAGTGCCTTGGTTTATATTTCCCTCTTAGTTCTATATATTTGAACTCAGTGGAGTTGCTGATACCAGATCTCTCCATGATAAGAAATAAAGGTAGATGGGAGAACAGTCTCTCTATTGCCTTGTGCAGAAGCAAGTGAAAGACCAACAAATTCAACAGATCACTATCCTCTCACCTCTGATTTCTGCGACTACATCTACGAGGCATTGTCATAACCTTTATGTATTCTGGCTAATTGAATATTTGCCGTTCAATTCAATCTGGAAGTTTCAGCAGTTCTGCTAAAAATATAAGTCAGTTATCTGAGTCATTCTTCATTCCTGTTCTAATATGCTTCTTTCAGCGGCTGTTTCCATTTCATTTCCATACGGGAAACTCTCGTGTCTAATTTGGAGAGCCAGAATACATTTCTATTAAACATGACATCTATCCAGGTCTTCCAGAGACAATTCAATACCAGAATTAGAATTTTAATAGAATGTTTTCCAAATATCCTCCTTCAGCCCTCAGATAAATCAAAGTATAAATATTCGCAGTACTTGTTTCAGTAGGGCACAGGTCGAAATCAATAATTTCATATCTGAGACCAATAATAAAATGACCTAACTAGACAATTACTGGATATTGCTCATATCTGAGCATTTTTTTTTGTCTCAATGGCCTTATAGAATTGCACATTCCCTTGAAGTCACTAACAGCCTGAACAGTGAAATTCTCGCCAATGTTTTGTGCCAAGATTTCTGATGTCCTGAGTTTTCATTTTCTTTAATGGAAATGGGGAGAGGCTGAACAGGCTGGGGCTGCTTTCCTTGGAGCGCAGTGGCTGAGGGGTTACCTTATAGAGGTTGATAAAACCATGAGGGGCATGATTAGGGTAAATAGCCAAGGTCTTTTCCCTGGTTGGGGAGTCCAAAACTAGAGGACATAGGTTTAAGGTGAGAGGAGAAAGATTTAAAAGGGACCCAAGGAGCAACTTTTTCAGATAGAGGGTGGTGTGTGTATGGAATGAGCTGCCAGAGGAAGTGGTGGAGGCTGGTACAATTGCAACATTTAAAAGGCAACTGGATGAGTATACAAATAGGAAGGCTTTAGAGGGATATGGGCCAAATGCTGGCAAATGGGACTAGATTCATTTAGGCTAGCTGGTTGGCATGGACGAGTTGGACTGAAGGGTCTGTTTCTGCGCTGTACACCTCTATGGCCTTATAAATACATCCATTTCCAGATCCATAACATCACCTCACGCCCCCTTGTCAAAGCCCATCTGCTGCCGAAATCATGTGGACTTTTACTACTTGATGATCTCCATAAAATTTTTCAGCATCAATAAAATTAAGATCATCCAAAACTCACCAGCCCATATCTTAATTTGCACAGAGTTCCATTCACCCACATGTTGCATTCATTGACCTATGCCTGTTCTGGCAATACCTTGGTTTGAAAATTCTCATCCTTATTTACAATTCCCTCTGCATCTTCACCCAAACAAACTAAAGTAGGTCAGTCAGCCATTCCTATCTCTGCAATCTCCTTGAGCCCCATAACCTTCTGCATTATCAGCACTCCTCCAATTCTGCCTTCTTGCACATTCCTGATTTTCATCATCAGCTGTCATGTCTTCAGCTTCCCAATTCTTTCACTGCACTCCTCTGCCTCTGTAGCTTTTCCTTCTACTTTTAGGTATTTGCCTCTTGCATCAAGCTTCTGGTCACCTCTCCTCGTATCTCCCTTCGTGGCTCAGTGTCACCCTTCACCTTGCGCCTGAAAAATATTTCACTGTCTGGAAAGTGCTACCTAACTGCAAGTTGTTGTTTTCAGATCACTGCATTACAAAAGGTCACCGTTATAACTCAATTAGCTTTAATGCCTGGCAAAGTCCAGCATTCATAGAGTACACTCCATAGTGCAGACAACAATTATATTGCATTGTGTTATATCAGTAGTCACAGTGGCATTGGAGCGTGATTTATCTAAACTAAAGAGTTTACGGTTTAGTCAGTGCTCATTAGCAACATACATAGAAACCACAACAGAGCAACACAAAAATCTGCGCGGTATTGCAAACCTTGTTTTTGATGATGTTAGCATACGTGCAGTGATGGTGTTATAGTGGTAATGTCATTGAACTAGCGATCTAGGCATAAGTTTAAATCCAACCACAGCAGCTACAGCAAAATAGATCATGAGTCAGAAATTGTGCCTATGGAGCTACCAATTGATTGTGTAAAATCTCAGAGTCATTTGGACCCGAAACATTAGCTTGCTATCTCTTCATGGATGCTGCCTGACCCCACTGTGATTTCCAGCATCTTTTTTTCAGTTCATCTCATTCAGTAATGCCCTTTAGGGAAGGAAATCTACTGTCCTTTCCTAGTCTGACCTACATGTGACTCCAGACCCACAATGTAACTGACTTTTAACTGCCCTCTTAAATTGCGTTGCCACTCAGTTCAAGGGCAATTAAGGATGGGCGTCAAATGCTGGCCTTACCAACAACACCCACATCTCATTAAGAAAGAAAGAAAATACTTTGATATTGTAAACCACATAAATTATTTTACTTGCATTGAAGGCAATGGCATTAATGTGAACTGTGTCCACAGGCTTGTCTCTCCATGCAAACACAATAACGGAACAGGAGGACTGCAGGAAGCTCAGTTTATCTCACACATGTCTGGGTCCTTAACTTTATAGGCTCTTCATGTAGGGAGCAGGCTGTGTATCCCACTGTTCTCTGGTATATATCCTCTACATCAGATAGCCATATAAAGGAATTTTACAACGCTATCTCCAAGAGATCTTCTGCAAATTTCACTAGTTTCATTGAACACTGAGCAAATATTTCTCTGGCAACAAAGACAGTGTTGTAACTCATCTGTTCTGACTTTTGTTATCTCTCTGGATATCTGGCCATTACTAACATTTTTTCCACTGATAATGTAGTTTTCTCATCAGCTGAAAAATGCTATGCATTTACCTGGGCATGGAGAATAAAAGGATTCTATGTTGTCCGGCCTCACGCTAACTGAAACCACTGTTAATTATATTACTGCATGCATTGTACAGAGCTTAGGGAGGGATGGAAGGGAGACAAGGGAGGACAGCAAAGAATGTTAGAAAAAGTCACAAACTAGATAAAACTTATTAATTTATTGGGAAAAACAATGTTACAGCAAATGAGAAAAATATTTTGATGCAGATAAAAATTATCCTTTCATGATGTCTGAGTTAGCAAAAAAAAATGTGTGGGAGATTTTAAAAAAGAGTTAATGTTTCAAATCCAGCAATGACCATTCAGAACCTTTCTGAAGAGGGTGATTGGACTTGAAAAGTTAACTCTGCTTTCTCTCCACAGATGCTGCCAGACCTACTGAGTTTCTCTAGCAGCTCCTGTTTTTGTTTCAAATTTCCAGCATCTGCACTCCTTTATTTTAAGAAAAAAAATCATTGTCTTTTTTTTGCCACATCTCGGAAAGTTTAATGAGTTATCTAAATCTAAATTAATGTTCCCATTGTTTGTCATTTATTTGAGCCATTATTATGCATTATTGAAATACTTAGGAGGTTGCTACCTGCAAATCTATACAAACAACAAAAGAAAATATTAAATAAATTAGAAAGAAATGAAATCCAGTGACATTGATTTGTAATTTATTTTTTGTACACATATAAGCCTGTGTCCCTTTCGTAAACGACTAGTTTGATAAATGGAGCTCCCATGTTTTCATGACATTTGTTTATTTAAGTGCAGTGTAGACAGAACATTCAGATCAAGATCCAGCAGAAATCTTTTTTGTGTACATTCTCTCCTACCCAGCACTATCTGTTACCACATTCCTTTTGCCTAATCTTTGCCTCTCACATAAAGTGTCCAGCTTAATCATTCAGTGTTTGCACTTAAAAAGTTATTGATGGTGGCATATATTATCTTTTCCACCCTCTGTCGTATTTGCATTTACCTGATAAAAACCTGAAGTGCCCTCTCAGCTGAAGGTAAAATACAACTGTAGCGTAACCTGAGTTAACTGATCTGGTCAAAAAAAAAGTGAAAGAATTCTTTTCCTCGGCCAACATTTTGCTATTATTCATTAACACTCAGACAAGATTAGCTCCCAGAACTGAAAGACAAAATATGAACAGTGAATGTCTGTTGTCAAAGCTTGACAAGTTGTTGCAATATTTGTGGGCTGCTTGTAAAAGTTAAAATCAAGAGCCATATTTCACACATTAGAAAATAACATTTGCAGCAGCTTTGGCTTCCTGACTGTTTGTTTCTATCCTTCTGTTTAAAATTACAAGATAAAATATTAAATGCACAGCTTTTATTTAGTATGTCCAATCTTTTTGGTATTCAATTGCTTTTATGTGCGTTGCCCAGAGGACTGAACTGTCACATACCATTTATTGCAACATAAAGGACCTTCGCAAAATCATTTGAGATGATAATTTATGTGTTTATGATAATCATGGAAACAGATATATTGCATTATCAGATAAATCTGCCGTCCCTGAAAGGCACCATCATTGTGAGACACTAAACTGAATTGTTCTCACTGAAGTTCACCCTGTAATCTCATGCTTCATATTAGACACAGATATGGGGAGTCCTATTTCTGTCTTCACGTTTTCTCTTGCATCAGAACTTTCCGTCAGGTGCTCTTCCAGGACATACCTGGATCAAAGAGGGCCTGAACATAAGTGGCTATTGTTAGTTTGAAACACGATCTTTCAGTACAAGAGACTGAGGAGGGAAAAGGATGGTTGTGCTTTTTTGACATTCCCTGGAACTGTTGCTATTACTACAGAGAGCAGGTGGAGGCTGGTAAGCTCTCACAGGATGCCTCATTAAAGGCTAACACAGTGACTATTATTGGATCAGATCTCATCAGGTGGAGAGGAGCTGAGCTGGCCTAGCATGTGCTGACACCTGAGGCAGACTTGTCTGCTCTGACCTTGGTAATCAGCTGCCAAGTTCATCCTTATTATTCCTTTTGTTGGTTCCAGCAGATCTCTGCGCTCAAAGAAATTGGGGGGGAGGGAGGGGGATTGTTTAAGGAGAAAGAAACAGAGAGACAAAAATTGTTAAACAGGTACGCTTCCCCTCCTCCAACTAAATTGTTCATTTCAGAATGCTGCCACACCTGGACACTGCTCCAGACAAAGTGAGGGATCTCAATCCCATGGCATAGAAATACTGGCTTTCCCTTATTCTTGCAAAATGTCCTGATGAATGCAAGATGAACAATTTGACAAAGTGTGCATATGTTCCCCCCACCCCTCGCCCCAGCAAGATCTTCATCAATGAATACATTTTTTTTATGTCCAACAAGAGTTCAGGAATAAAAATGCAACAGTCCATATAAAACACTGGTTTAAAGAAGGTTGCTTTATGGTTTCAGTAACAGATTATTTTAAAAGTACATAACACGATCAAAACGAATAAACTCTCATTTGGAAATGACCAATTAATTGCTTAAAATTAGCATCTGCATTAATACCAGGAAACTAAATAAAAGAACAATTATTATTCTTACTACCAAATTTTAAATCAATCACAAAAATATTTTATTTTTTAAATGGTAAAATTATTTAAGATTTTAGAACTATCAATGAAGCGTTTTATGGTATTGTTTAAACAATATCTGACAGTTTAATGGTACCTTGGTGAGGTTAATTCAAACCCTCGCCAACTTTACCTTAGTGGAAGGGTTAATAATAGATTGTCTCATTAAAAAAAAGGAGACAAGAGACAAGAAACCAGGCAACTAAATGAGAGCCGCTCTTAATATTGGGACGTTACTCGACATTTCACTGCTTGTCAACAACCAGTGGGCAGGGACAAGTGTAATTGCTTGGTGAGTTTGAGAAGGGGGGAAAGAGGGAGCGTTTCTGGTCTTCACCCCCGCCCGCCAGCCACTTTGCACAGGAGTGTGCAGACAATAATTATACTGAATGCATCGCGGAAACTTCACCCCTTGCCATATGTAGCCCGGCACAGCTCCATTTAGACCAGTTACTGCAAGAATTGCTTGTCACATTTTACTCACCGTGTTTGACAACGACAGCTCAGACGTGTCATTTCAGTGAGTGTACTGTAGCTGCCCCTCACGGAGACAGAGAGAGACACAATTTCTAGGCATCAGGGGGTGAAGAGAGCTGAAAGCGGCTCAATTAATGAGAAAAAAATTTCAGCCAACCTTACGCATCTCTCTTTCCGCTTTTTTTTAAACCCCGTTAACTTCGTTTCAAAACCTGGATATTTTTTCCTTGTTTGTTTTTTTTTCGGGTTGTATTTATTATTTAAAAGCTAGAACCGTCACACAAAAGCTGAATTGATGTTTGTTGTAAATTCAGTTTGAGAATGGGTGACCTTTGCAGTTTCTGTGTTGACTCAGACAGTTCGCCAGTAGGGGGATGGACATCTGCTGTTCCACTGTAAACACGCCAAAAAAAAAATTCCCTGCAACCACAAACTGGGCTTTGCAAAAACAAAAAATAATAATAAATTTCTGATTTAATTATGCTGCACGTGTTTCCCGGGTCTTTCTGCATTGCTCGTCCCCGAAGATTAGCTGTTCTTTCATTAATCTGTGTGTGTGTGTGTGTGTAAAACACAAATCCTTTGCTGAGTCGTTTTCTTCCCCAAACTATCCTCTTCCTCCCATCCCGCGACTTCCCGGTTCCACATTTGTTTGTGTTTCTAATAAATAAAACTTTAAATCCAGCGAATGCAGTCAGGCAGCGTTTGCAATTAATGACTTAGAGCGATTTAGCACCGGGCGGAGACGGACTCTGATAAACGATTGCGATGCTGTCTGTAAATCGAAGCGAAAATCTAATTTCACGAATATCGGCACCGTTCTACAGATGAGGACAACAGCCGAGCAATAGAACAGAGGGAGACAACTCCGGATTTGTATTGTTATCGAGTTTGTTGAAGTCTCCTCCAACCCTCTGTTGTTATCCGTGGGAGGGGGGGGAAGCGGTGTGTTATTTCAGGTTAGATTTGATTTTCTACGCTGTTAGCCCCCAGCTGTCTGACGGTGCTAATCTGGAATTATTACAACAATAATTTTATTTTTTTGGCAGTTTGAAACGGGCTTGGCTTGCGAGGGAAATTCACACCCGTGCTCCCGACTTGACTGTGAAACCGCTGTGGGAACGAACACACAGCGGATGAATGAATTCTCCAGCTCGTTCCCCTCAACCCACAGACCCTCGGTCTGAAATAACCAAAACAATAACTGCTTCAAAACCTTTGGAAATTCGGACAATCAGTTTGCAAATAAAAACAAAAGTAACGCTATAGATTTTGCTGAAAGTAACAATAATAATTCATCTCTGTAGAATCCCTCCTTAATTTCGTTCCTAACTTTCCGGCTGTTCAAAGTTTTGATTTGAATTTCGTTTCATGCCCAGGATTTCGGTTTGTCCCCGTCACTTCTTGTATTTTTTTTTCAAACAGTCGTTTGAGGAAATTTGTTGAGAGTCAAATCCATTTGATTTGTGTTGATGGCTAATTCCCACCCCACACCCTCGCTCTCTCCCCCAACAGGGGTGAGGGGATAATTTGGAAGCGTTTTTTTTTAGTTGAGGCGTCACACCGACAAGTCTGAACCGGTCGGTATCGGTTAAAACGGGGGTTTAAAAATTGATTAAGTACCCGCACTCAGAAATGCTGGCGGTTTGAGACGGCCGCTGTGTAAGGTTTGGACCCCGGCTATTTTGTCTGTTCAGAGGCAGAGAGTTGAACTTTCCAGGTACGGGGTAAGGGAGTGGCTTCCAGACGCTGCAGGGGCATTTGCTATGAGGGAAAGTTCTCAATCAAAGTCAATTTTTTTTCTCTGAAAGGTGCCCCCCCCCCCCCCCCCTGGCGCTGGGATAGAAACGCCGAGGGTCACCTATACAAACCGCAGAGAGAGAGACAGGACCAGGCAGGAACTCAGAGATCAAAACTGCGGACCAGGGGGATTGTGTTTTAATAATTGCCCCCACACGCACGCTAATACCCCTCAACCTAAAACAAAACCCTCACGGGATACATTTAGAAATTTGTCCCAACGAAATTACCTCTCAAGGAGAATAAATGATTCTTATATTTATTGGTCAGCCTGTTTTGGAGGAATATTCATAAAAGGGAGGAGTAAAGGCATTTACAGATTCATCGTTTCATCGCTTGTGTGTGTCTGTGTGTGTCTGAATGTGTGTCTGTGTGAGAGAGTCGGTGAATGTGTCTGTGTGTATCTGAGTGTGTGAGTCAGTGAGTATGTCTGTGTGTGCCGGTGAGTGTGTCTGTGAGTCAGTGAGTATGTCTGTGTGTGCCGGTGAGTGTGTGTGTGTGTCTGTGGGTCGGCGTGTGTATGTGTGTTAAATCCTGTACCGCCACCAAATCCCGTTTCTGTCCCCTCTCCTCTTCCCTCATCCCAGGTTGGAGAAATAACCCAGTTAGAATGTAGATAACTCCTCTCAGACCTGAGATACAAAATCAAAATCACCCAGTGGATTGGACCGCGGGTTTTATTCTGTTGGTTATTGAATCGTTTCAAGCAGAAATTAGATAGGAGTTGTTGGGGGGTGAAATGGGATTACAGTTGCTATTTTTTTCTCTCTGTTAGGAGGACAGTATTATTTACAGTTTGGTTCGTTTCTAAAGCGAGCAGCTTTCGGTATTAAAAACAAAGCAGCCCACATTTCAAAATAAAATCCCGAGCAAGGTAATAGAGAGGTCCATTAAAAATTCAACGTGAGTCAGACATGGTCCTGGCGGAGTTCATTAACCCGGACTAGCACCCAACACTTTATTGCATGTTCTGTATAAGTTCGTAAAGAAGGTGAAGTGGGGGGAAGGCACAGAGTTAGAAGACGCCAGCCTGTCGCACATAGAAAATCTTCCCGTTCCTTTTCGTTTTAAGAGTTACACTGAGGATTGAAACACAGAGAGAAGAATAAATTAACTGGACATTTCTCAGTGAGCTGTCCAGAATGGGGCGAGCTCACTGTCTCCTCGATCCTGACACTGTAAATGTTTCAAACCCCCGGATGGGGAACCCGAGTCATTTAAAATGCCTTTTAAAGTGCCCCATTAAGTTTGGAAATGTTTTCTGTTAACCGCTCCATTACCCTGAGAAACCTGTGCCTTTTCTCTTGTTTTTCCGTGGATTAGATTTTTCTCAAAGTCTTGGCGGATGTTTGATGGCCTGGGGCCTGCGGTGTCTGATAGTGACCAGTTCGGGACAGTGACAGTGTTCAGGGGGAGAGGTGGTATTGGGCGGGGGGATGTCATTTACTGTATTATTCATTAGAAGTGTAACTGCGACTCAGACTCTGTCTCTCCACAGTCACCCCCCACCCCCCCCCCCCTTTCTTCTTGTTGGAAGTTAACCTGTCCATGCCCCCTCGTTGCTGGGATCCTCCTGAGCTCACTAATCCGAAGCTGCTGCGGAGATGTTTTGGGGATTTTCCTCTCGGCCTCATTGATTGGGTACACTTCCCCTCCCAGACCTGGCTACCATCGATCCTGCTCTCCACTTTCCTTCGGAGATAACCCAATTACAAACATCAATAAGAAGCTGACCGAGAATCATTATCCTCTTGACAGTGATAGATGACCGACCAGAAATAGGCTCTTTCTCTCCCTCTCTCTCTCTCAACAAGCTGGGAGCCCGGGGGTTTGGGGCCGGACTGACTTATCACCAGGGAAACCGGTCACATCCAACGCAAAGGCAGCGCGGTGGGAATATTAACATCATTTCCTTCTCCTTCTAGCCACAGTTTGACTTGAAAACACAAACCTATACACTCTCACACACTCAAACACACACACACAAACACCACTCACACACACAAACACCACTCACACACTCAAACACACACTCTCAAACACCACTCACACACTCAAACACACACACTCTCAAACACCACTCTCAAACACACACACATAAATACATACTCACACACAAACACACACACACACTCAAACACACACTCTCAAACACCACTCACACACTCAAACACACACACTCTCAAACACACACACATAAATACATACACACACTCAAACACACACACATACTCCAACACACATACTCAAACACACTCACATTCAAACACTCTCAAACACATGCTCACACACACTCAAACACACGCATTCAAATACCACTCAAACACACACACATTCAAACACCACTCTCAAGCACAAACACACTCAAACACACTCTCACATATTCAAACACTCCCAAACACATGCTCACACACACTCAAGCACACATATTCAAACACATACTCAAACATCACTCTCAAACACGCATACACGTTCAAACACCACTCTCAAATACACGCACGCATTCAAACACATGCTCACACACACTCAAATATGCATGCTCAAACACCACTCTAACACTACTCTCAAACACACACACACACTCAAACACACACACACTCAAATACCACTCTCAAACGCACACACAATCAAACACCATTGTCAAACACACACACTCACACACTCAAACATACACACTCAGACACACACTCAAACACCACTCTCAAACGCACACACATTCAAACACCATTGTCAAACACACACACTCACACACTCAAACATACACACTCAAACACACACATACACACTCAAACACCACTCTCAAACACACACACACTCAAACACCACACTGAGACACATACTCTCAAACACATACACATTCAAGTATACACAATCAGACATACAGTTGAAAAATGTGGTGCTGGAAAAACACAGCAGGCCAGGCAGCATCCGAGGAGCAGGAGAATCGATGTTTCGGGCATTAGCCCTTCTTCAGGAATCAGGGCTTATGCCTGAAACATTGATTCTCCTGCTCCTCGGACGCTGCCTGGCCTGCTGTGTTTTTCCAGCACCACATTTTTCAACTCTGGTCTCCAGCATCTGCAGTCCTCTTTTCTCCTACAATCACACATACACTCGAACACTCTCAAACCTACACTCAAACACATTCATATACACACTCTCAAACATACACTTTCAGGCATACCCTCTCAAACATACACACATGCATCCACTGTCTCACACAGCCACACTCACATCTGTACATTCACACACACTCTCTCTTTTACACATATACACACCTGCACACTCTTACACAGATTCACACCTGTACACACATGCACTGTCACAGACCGTGACACATAGATACACACACATTCATCACATGCATGTACTCATACATACACATATACTCACACAAAAATACACACAAACACACAAAGTCAAACACATAATGTGAAATGTATAGACACTCGCTCTTACACACTCACCCCCACGCCCCCCAGACTCCCCACAGCGAGCAAACAGACCCCTCATACACACCCAGATCCTGATGAAAACTCCTCCCATTGTCGTGATGCCTTATTAGTCTCCCAACATAAAAGCAGTACCTAAAATTTCCAAACTGGCCCAAATAATAGTTCAGAAGCTGAGGAAAAGACAGAGGGAATGGTGCTGGGAATATTCACAGGAAGCAGTCCTCCAACTTCCCAAGAGATGGCAGTCAAACCAGCAGAGAGGGATGAGAGGGGGGGAGAGAGAAAGGGAGAGAGAGAGAGAGAGAGAAAGACAGGGAGAGGGAGAGAGACAGAGAGGCAGAGGTGGGGGGGGGGGAGAGGGGGGGGAGAGAGAGAGAGAGAGAGACAGAGAGGGAGAGAGAGAGGCAGAGAGAGAGAGGGAGAGAGACAGAAAGGGAAAGAGAGAAAGACAGAGAGAGACAGAGAGGGAGAGAGAGACAAAGAGGGAGAGAGACAGAGAGGGAGAGAGAGAGAGGTGGAGAGAGAGAGATGGAGCGAGAGAGAGGGAGAGAGACAGAGAAGGAGAGAGGAAGAGTGAGAGAGGGAGAGAGACAGAGGCAGAGACAGAGAGGGAGAGAGACTGACTGAAAAAGAGAAAGAGAGTGATAGACTGCCTGCGAGAGAGCATGACAGAGAGGGAGAGAGACTGACTGAAAAAGAGAGAGAGAGCGTGATAGACTACCAGGGAGGGAGAGAGAGGGAGAGAAAGAGACAGAGAGGGGGAGAGAGAGAGACAGAGACAGAGAGGGAGGGAGACAGAGACAGAGAGGGAGAGGGAGAGAGACAGAGAGGGAGAGAGACAGAGAGGGAGAGAGACAGAGAGGGAGAGAGACTGACTCGGAGAGAGAGAGATTCAGAGAGAGCGAGAGAGGGAGACAGAGAGAGAGGGAGAGAGAGACAGCGAGAGAGAGAGGGGGAGAGACAAAGAGGGAGAGAGACAGAGAGGGAGAGAGAAAGTTGGAGAGAGAGACACAGAGAGAGAGAGGGCGAGAGGGAGCGAGAGAGAGGGAGAGAGACAGAGAAGGAGAGAGGGAGAGTGAGAGAGAGAGACAGACAGACACAGAGGGAGAGAGACTGACTGAAAAAGAGAAAGAGAGTGATAGACTGCCTGCGAGAGAGCATGACAGAGAGGGAGAGAGACTGACTGAAAAAGAGAGAGAGACCGATAGACTACCAGGGAGGGAGAGAGAGGGCGAGAAAGAGACAGAGAGAGACAGAGGGAGAGAGAGAGAGAGAGAGAGACAGAGACGGAGAGAGACAGAGAGGGAGGGAGAAAGAGACAGAGAGGGAGAGAGAGAGAGACAGAGAGCGAGAGAGAGACAGAGAGGGAGAGAGAGAGAGACAGAGAGGGAGAGAGGCTGACAGAGAGAGAGAGGGAGAGAGACAGGGAGACAGAGAGGGAGAGAGAGAGAGACAGAGGGGGGAGAGAGAGAGAGACAGACAGACAGACAGGGAGAGAGACTACCAGAGAGAGAGCGCGACAGAGAGGGAGAGAGACTGACAGAGAGAGAGAGAGAGAGATAGACTGCCAGAGAGAGAGAGAGACAGAGAGTGAGAGAGACTGACTGTGTGTGTGTGTGTCTATGTGTGTGTGTGTGTTTGTGTGTGTGTGTGAGATAGTGAGAGAGACTGACTGTGTATGTGTGTGTGTGTGAGAGAGAGAGACCAAGAGACAGAGAAAGAGAAAGAGAAGTTAGAGAGAGAGAGAGAGAAAGACAAAGGAAGACAGAGAGAGGGACGAAAGAGTGCAAGAGAGACAGAGAAAGACAGTGAGGGAGAAATAGAGAGAGAGTGAGAGAGAGATAGATAAAGATAGACAGAGAGAGATATAGGGAGACAGAGGCAGAGTGCAAAAGAGACAGAGAGAGAGTGAGGGAGAATAGAAAGAGCCAGAAGGGGAGGGAGACACAGAGAGAAACAGAGAGAAAGAGTAAGTGGGTGTTGTTTGCTTGCTCCGGAGAGGAATTTTGAGTGAAGGGGGTAGGGGTACACAAGAACGCAGCCTTTTGCAGGGGCTCCCATTCACATAAGCAACACATCTCCCCTGGGGGAGAGCTCTTGGGAGGAGAAAGGGGACGTGAGAGTGGGGCGGGTTGGAAGTGCCTCGGAACTTGTCCCTCCCTCCCCGAAGCATAGAGTCACTTAAAGAGGGGAGAGGGTGGGGAAACAGGCTCTGAGTTGGTAACAGGGAAATGTCAGGGTAGAATTCAGGGTTAGTGAGCGGGGTGGGGGGTGGGGGGGGGGGGGTGGGGGGAGGGGTTGGTGATCTGTAGCTAGGAAACGCTAGGTGGCCTCTAGGAAAGGGCATCAGTCCCAGCAAAATGTACTTAACGTGGTCCATTCAGAGAATGCAATAAGGCATGACTGGGAACTAATCTCTGTATTTAAATGTTTGACTCAAAATTATCTGAATGAATTTTAATGGGAAAAGGAGAGATCGGTTTTCCATTGGATTCATGATAGTCTGTATCCATCCTGTTTGGGAAGGGGGGCACTAACAATTTTATTTAAAAAAAGACAAAACGGTTTGCTTTACATTTTGAGCAGTGCTAGTTTGAGAGCTGCACTCCTTGCTGAGTGGCCTGTGATCACTATCATTCAGCGACAGGACTACTGATCTCTCCATCGAACCAGTCCAGCCTTTTGCTGCAACACCTTGCATTTTACAAAACTAAACTGAAACAGAAAACACGAAAGAGTCACAGCAGACATATGCAGCAGAGCACAGAAGCTGTACAGATGTCACATTAAAGGAAATGTTCCACAAGAGATCAGTGTTGAGTCCACTGTTGTTTGTCATTTCTATAAATGTTCTGGATGAGAATATAGGAGGCGTAGTTAGTAAGTTTGCAGATGACACCAAAATGGGCGGTGTAGTGGACAGTGAAGAAAGTTCTCTCAGAGTACAACAGGATCTTAACCAGATTTGCTCAGGAGTGACAAATGGAGTTTAATTTAAATAAATGTGAGGTGTTGCATTTTGGAAAGGCAAATCAGGGCAGTACTTACACAGTTCATAGTAGGGCCCTGCGAGCATTGGTGAACAGAGAGACCGAGGGGCACAGGTACATAGTTCCTTGAAAGTGGAATTGTAGGTAGACAGGGTTGTGAAGGAGGTGTTTGGTATGCTTGTTTTCATTGGTCAGAGCACTGAGTCTGGCAGTAGGGAGGTTAGCTGTCCAGGACATTGGTGATACTCCTTTTAGAATAACGGATTCAGTTCAAGTCTCCCTGCTATTATTACATTGGAAAGATTGCAGAAAAGATTGAAAAGGATGTTGCCAGGATTGGTTGTGAGGAGAGGTTGGATAGGCTGGGATCTGTGGATCACATGAAGGTGAGGGGTGATCTGATAGAGGTTTATAAAATCATGAGTGTCATAGAAAAAGTGAAAAGTGAGGGTTTTTCCCAGGAGTCAGAGAATTCAAAACTAGAGGGCATAGTTCTAAGGTGAGAGGGGAAAGGTTTAAAAGGGATGTGAGGGCAACCTTTTCACACAGAGGATGGCGCATGTGTGGAATGAGCTGCCAGAGGAAGTGGTAGGTGAAGGAACAGTTATACATTTGAAAGACATTTGGACAGGTAAATGCATAGGAAAGGTTTCAAGGGCTATAGGCCAAATGCAGGCCAATGGAACTACTTTAGTTTGGGAAACCTGGTCAGCATGGACAAGTTGGACTGAAGGGTCTGTTTCTGTACTGGCTGACTGTTGAAACGTGTGTTTGCATTGGAGAGGGTGCAGATGCTATTTACAAGAACATTGAAGAGGGTGTGGATGGTACTCACAAGAACATTGGCGAGTGTGCAGATGCTATTTACAAGAACAATGGAGAGGGTGTGGATGCTACTCACAAGAACATTGGCGAGGGTGTGGATGGTATTCACAAGAACATGGGAGAGGGTGTAAATGGTACTCACAAGAACATTGCAGAGGGTGTGGATGCAACACACAATAACATTGGACAGGGTGTGGATGCTACTCACAAGAACTTCGGAGAGGGTGTGATTATTACTCACAAGAACATTGGAGAGGGTGCGAGTGCTACTCACAAGAACTTCGGAGAGGGTGTGAATATTACTCACAACAACATTGGAGAGGGGGAGAATGCTACTCACAAGAACATAGGAGAGGGTGCAGTTCCTAGTCACAAGATCATTGGAGAGGGTGCAGATGTAATTCACAAGAACATTGAAGAGGGTGTGGATGTTATTTACAGGAACATTGGAGAGGGTGCAATTGCTACTCACAAGAACATTGGAGAGGGTGTGGATGCTATTCACAAGAACTTTGGAGAGGGTGCAGATGTTATTCACAAGAACTTTGGAGAGGGTGTGGATGTTATTCATAAGAACATTGGAGAGGGTGTGGCTGCTATTCACAAGAACTTTGGAGAGGGTGCAGAATTTATTTACAAGAACTTTGGGGAGGGTGCGGATGTTATTCATAAGAACTTTGGAGAGGGTGCAGATGTTATTCAAAAGAACTTTGGAAAGGGTGCAGATGATAATCACAAGATCCTTGGAGAGGGTGCAGATGTTATTCACAAGAACTTTGGAGAGGGTGAAGATGTTATTCACAAGAACATTGGAGAGGGTGCAGATGTTATTCACAAGAACATTGGAGAGACTGCAGATGTTATTCACAAGAACATTAAAGAGGATGTCGATGGTACACACAAGGACATTAGAGAGGGTGCGGATGTTATTCATAATAACATTGGAGAGGGTGCAAATGATATCCACAAGAACATTCGAGAGGGTGTGGATGCAACTCACAAGAACATCGGAGAGATTGCGGATGCTACTTACAAGAACATTGGAGAGGGTGCATATGTTATTCACAAGATCATTCGGGAGTGTCCAGATGGTATTCACAAGAACATCGGAGAGGGTGTAGATGGTACTGAGAAGAACATTGGAGAGGGTGCTGATGTTATTCACAAAAATATTGGAGATGGTGCAGATGGTACTCACAGGAACATTGGAGAGGGTGTGGATACTACTCACAAGAATATTGGAGAGGGTGTGGATGTTATTCACAAAAACATTGGAGAGGGTGCAGATGGTACTCACATGAACAGTGGAGAGGGTGTGGATGTAATTCACAAGAACATTGGAGAGGGTGTAGATGGTAATCACAAGAACATTGGGGAGGGTGCAGATGCTATTCACAAAAACATTGAGAGGGTGTGGATACTACTCACAAGAACAATGGAGAGGGTGCGGATGTTGTTCACAAGAGCATTGGAGTGGGTGCAGATGGTACTCACAAGAACATTGGAGATGGTGCAGATATTAATCACAAAAATATTGGAGAGGGTGCGGATGTTGTTCACAAGAATATTGGAGAGGGTGCAGATGGTATTCACAAGAACATGGGAGAGGTTGTAGATGGTAGTCATAAGAACAATGGAGAGGGTGCAGATGATGTTCACAAGACCATTGGAAGAGGGTGCAGATGGTACTCACAAGAACATTGGAGAGAGTGTGGATGTTATTCATAGGAACATTGGAGAGGGTGTAGATGGTACTCACAAGAACACTGGAGATGGTGTAGAAGTTATTCAAAAGAACATTGGAGAGGGAGCGGATGTTGTTCACAAGAGTATTGGAGAGCATGCGGATGTTATTCATGGGAACATTGGAGAGGGTGTAGATGCTATTCGCAAATACATTGAAGAGGATGCAGATGGTACTCACAAGAACATTGGAGAGGGTGCAGATGTTATTCACAAGAACATAGGAGTGGGTGTGGATGGTACTCACAAGAACATTGGAGAGGGTGCAGATGTTATTCACAAGAACATTGGAGTGGGTGTGGATGGTAATCACAAGAACATTGGAGAGGGTGCAGATGTTATTCACAAGAACATTGGAGAGGGTGCAGATGTTATTCACATGAACATTGGAGAGGGTGCAGATGATATCCACAAGAACATTCGAGAGGGTGTGGATGCTACTCACAAGAACATTGGAGAGAGAGCGGATGCAACTTACAAGAACATTGGAGAGGGTGCGGATGCAACTTACAAGAACATTGGAGAGGGTGCATACGTTATTCACAAGATCTTTCGGGAGTGTGCTGATGTTATTCACAAGAACATTGGAGAGGGTGTAGATGGTACTGAGAAGAACATTGGAGAGGGTGCAGATGTTATTCACAAAAATATTGGAGATGGTGCAGATGGTACTCACAGGAACATTGGAGAGGGTGCAGATGGTATTCACAAAAATATTGGAGGTGGTGCAGATGTTGTTCACTAAAACATTGGAGAGGGTTTGGATACTACTCACAAGAACATTGGAGAGGGTACGGATGTTATTCACAAGAACATTGGAGAGGGTGCAGATGGTAATCACAAGAACATTGGGGAGGGTGCAGATGTTATTCACAAAAACATTGGAGAGGGTTTGGATACTACTCACAAGAACAATGCAGAGGGTGCAGATGTTGTTCACAAGAGTATTGGAGTGGGTGCAGATGGTACTCACAAGAACATTGGAGACAGTGCAGATATTAATCACAAAAATATTGGAGAGGGTGCGGATGCTACTCACAAGAATATTGGAGAAGGTGTCGATGTTATTCTCAAGAACATGGAAGAGTGTGCAGATTGTACGGATAAGAACTTTGGAGAAGGTGCGGATGCTACTCACAAGAACATTAGAGAGGGTGCAGATGGTATTCACAAGAACTTGGGAGAGGGTGTAAATGGTAGTCATAAGAACAATGGAGAGGGTGCAGATGTTGTTTACAAGAGCATTGGAAGAGTGTGCAGATGGTACTCACAAGAACATTGGACACGGTGCAGATACTAATCACAAAAATATTGGTGAGGGTGTAGATGGCACTCAGTAGAACATTGGAGAAGGTGTCGATGGTATTCTCAAGAACATTGGAGCGTGTAGATGGTACTCAAGAACATTGGAGAGGGTGTGGATACTATTTACAAAAACATTGGAGAGGGTGCGGATGTTACTCACAAGAACATTGGAGAGGGTGCGGATGTTATTCACAAGAACTTTGGAGAGGGTGCAGATGTTATTCACAAGAACATTGGAGAGGGTGCAGATGTTATTCACAAGAACATTGGAGAGGCTGCAGATGTTATTCACAAGAACATTAAAGAGGATGTCGATGGTACTCACAAGGACATTAGAGAGGGTGCGGATGTTATTCACAATAACATTGGAGAGAGTGCAAATGATATCCACAAGAACATTCAAGAGGGTGTGGATGCAACTCACAAGAACATCGGAGAGATTGCGGATGCTACTTACAAGAACATTGGAGAGGGTGCATATGTTATTCACAAGATCACTCGGGAGTGTCCGGATGGTATTCACAAGAACATCGGAGAGGGTGTAGATGGTACTGAGAAGAACATTGGAGAGGGTGCTGATGTTATTCACAAAAATATTGGAGATGGTGCAGATGGTACTCACAGGAACATTGGAGAGGGTTTGGATACTACTCACAAGAACATTGGAGAGGGTGTGGATGTTATTCACAAAAACATTGGAGAGGGTGCAGATGGTACTCACATGAACAGTGGAGAGGGTGTGGATGTAATTCACAAGAACATTGGAGAGGGTGTAGATGGTAATCACAAGAACATTGGGGAGGGTGCAGATGTTATTCACAAAAACATTGGAGAGGGTGTGGATACTACTCACAAGAACAATGGAGAGGGTGCGGATGTTGTTCACAAGAGCATTGGAGTGGGTGCAGATGGTACTCACAAGAACATTAGAGAGGGTGCAGATGGTATTCACAAGAACTTGGGAGAGGGTGTAAATGGTAGTCATAAGAAAAATGGAGAGGGTGCAGATGTTGTTTACAAGAGCATTGGAAGAGTGTGCAGGTGGTACTCACAAGAACATTGGACACGGTGCAGATATTAATCACAAAAATATTGGAGAGGGTGTAGATGGCACTCAGTAGAACATTGGGAAGGTGTCGATGGTATTCTCAAGAACATTGGAGCATGTAGATGGTACTCAAGAACATTGGAGAGGGTGTGGATACTATTCACAAAAACATTGGAGAGGGTGCGGATGCTACTCACAAGAATATTGGAGAAGGTGTCGATGTTATTCTCAAGAACATGGAAGAGTGTGTAGATTGTACGGATAAGAACTTTGGAGAAGGTGCGGATGCTACTCACAAGAACATTAGAGAGGGTGCAGATGGTATTCACAAGAACTTGGGAGAGGGTGTAAATGGTAGTCATAAGAACAATGGAGAGGGTGCAGATGTTGTTTACAAGAGCATTGGAAGAGTGTGCAGATGGTACTCACAAGAACATTGGACACGGTGCAGATATTAATCACAAAAATATTGGAGAGGGTGTAGATGGCACTCAGTAGAACATTGGAGAAGGTGTCGATGGTATTCTCAAGAACATTGGAGCGTGTAGATGGTACTCAAGAACATTGGAGAGGGTGTGGATACTATTCACAAAAACATTGGAGAGGGTGCGGATGTTACTCACAAGAACATTGGTGAGGGTGCGGATGGTACTCACAAGAACATTGGAGAGGGTGTAGATGGTATTCGCAAAAACATTGGAGAGGGTGCAGATGGTACTCACAGGTACATTGGAGAGGGTGCAAATGTTATTCAAAAGAACATTGGAGTGGGTGTGGATGGTACTCACAGGAAGATTGGAGAGGGTGCAGATGTTATTCACAAGAACATTGGAGAGGGTGTGGAAGCTACTCACAAGAACATTGGAGAGGGTGTGGCTGCTATTCACAAGAACTTTGGAGAGGGTGCGGAATTTATTTACAAGAACTTTGGGGAGGCTGCGGATGTTATTCATAAGAACTTTGGAGAGGGTGCAGATGTTATTCAAAAGAACTTTGGAAAGGGTGCAGATGTTAATAACAAGAACCTTGGAGAGGGTGCAGATGTTATTCACAAGAACATTGGACAGCGTGTGGATACTACCGACAAGAACATTGGAGAGGATGCGGACGCTGCTCACAAGAACATTGGAGAGGGTGTGGATACCACTCACAAGAATATTGGAGAGGGTGCAGATGGTATTCACAAGAACATTGGAGAGAGTGTGGATGTTATTCATAGGAACATTGGAGAGGGTGTAGATGGTACTCACAAGAACACTGGAGATGGTGTGGAAGTTATTCAAAAGAACTTTGGAGAGGGAGCGGATATTATTCACAAAATCATTGGAGAGAGTGCAGATGGTACTCACAAGGACATTGGATACGGTGCAGATATTAATCACAAAAATATTGGAGAGGATGTAGATGGCACTCAGTAGAATATTGGAAAGGTGTCGATGTTATTCCCAAGAACATTGGAGCGTGTAGATGGTACTGAAGAACATTGGAGAGGGTGTGGATACTATTCACAAAAACATTGGAGAGGGTGCGGATGTTACTCACAAGAACATTGGAGAGGGTGCGGATTTTACTCACAAGAACATTGGAGAGCGTGCGGATGTAATTCACGGAAACATTGGTGAGGGTGTAGATGCTATTCGCAAAAACATTGGAGAGGGTGCAGATGGTACTCACAGGAAGATTGGAGAGGGTGCAGATGGTATTCACAAGAACATTGGAGAGTGTGAAAATGGTATTCAAAAGAACATTGGAGAGGGTGCAGATGGTACTCACAGGAACATTGGAGAGGGTGCAAATGTTATTCCAAAGAACATTGGAGAGGGTGTGGATAGTACTCACAGGAACATTGGAGAGGGTGCAGATGTTATTCGCAAGAACATTGGAGCGGGTGTGGATGGTACTCACAGGAAGATTGGAGAGGGTGCAGATGGTATTCACAAGAACATTGGAGAGGGTGAAAATGGTATTCAAAAGAACATTGGAGAGGTGTGGATGCTACTCATAAGAACATTAGAGAGGGTGCTGATGTTAATCACAAGAACATTGGAGAGGGTGCAAATGGTATTCACAAGAACATTGGAGAGGGTGCGGATGTTATTCACAAGAACATTGGAGAGGGTGTGGAGGTTACTGACAAGAACATTGAAGAGTGTGAAGATGGTATTCAAAAGAACATTGGAGAGGTGTGGATGCTACTCATAAGAACATTGGAGAGGGTTCATATGTTATTCATAAGTACATTTGGGAGAGGGTGTGGAAGCTACTCACAAGAACTTTGGAGAGGGTGTGGATGTTATTCTCAAGAACATTGGAGAGCGGGCAGACGTTACTCCTAATAACATTGGAGAGGGTGAGATGCGAGTCACAAGGGCATTGGAGTGGGTGCAGATGGTATCCACAAGAACATTGGAGAGTGTGCGGATGATGCTGACAAGAACATTGGAGAGGATGCGGATGGAACTCACAAGAACATTGAAGTGGTTGCCGATGTTATTCACAAGAACATTGAAGAGGGTGTTTATACTACTCACAAGAACATTGGAGAGGGTGTAGATGTTATTCACAAAAACATTGGAGAGTGTGTGGATAGTACTCACAAGAACATTGGAGAGGGAGCGGATACTACTCACAAGAACATTGGAGAGGGTGTGGATGGTAATGACAAGAAAATTGAAGAGAGTAAAGATGGTATTCACAAGAACATTGGAGAGGTGTGGATGGTACTCACAAGAACATTAGAGAGAGTGTAGATGCTACTCTCAAGAACATTGGAGAGGGTGCAGATGGTACTCACAAGAACATTGGAGAGGGTTTGGATACTACTCACAAGAACATTGGAGAGGGCGCAGATGGTATTCACAAGAACATTGGAGAGGGTGTGGATACTACTCACAAGAATATTGGAGAGGTGCGGATGTTATTCACAAGAACATTGGAGATGGTGTGGATACTACTGACAAGAACATTGGAGAGAGTGTAGATGGTATTCACAAGAACCTTGGAGAGGGTATAGATGTTATTCACCAAGAACATTGGAGATGGTGCGGATGGTATTCACAAGAACATGGGAGAAGGTGTAGATGGTATTCTCAAGAACATTGGAGTGGGTGCAGATGGTATTCACAAGAACATTGGAGAGGGTGCAGATGGTATTCTCAAGAACATTGGAGAGGGTGTGGATACTACTCACAAGAACATTGGAGAAGGTGCGGATGTTATTAACAAGAACATTGGAGAGGGTGCAGATGGTACTCACAAGAACATTGGAGAGGGTGTGGATACTACTCACAAGAACATTGGAGAGGGCGCAGATGGTATTCACAAGAACATTGGAGAGGGTGTGGATACTACTCACAAGAATATTGGAGAGGTGCGGATGTTATTCACAAGAACATTGGAGAGGGTGTGGATACTACTGACAAGAACATTGGAGAGAGTGTAGATGGTATTCACAAGAACCTTGGAGAGGGTATAGATGTTATTCACCAAGAACATTGGAGATGGTGCGGATGGTATTCACAAGAACATGGGAAAGGGTGTAGATGGTATCCTCAAGAACATTGGAGAGGGTGCAGATGGTATTCACAAGAACATTGGAGAGGGTGCAGATGGTATTCTCAAGAACATTGGAGAGGGTGTAGATGGTATTCTCAAGAACATTGGAGAGGGTGTAGATGGTATTCACAAGAACATGGGAGAGGGTGCAGATGGTATTCACAAGAACATTGGAGAGGGTGCAGATGGTATTCTCAAGAACATTGGAGAGGGTGCAGATGGTATTCACAAGAACCTTGGAGAGGGTGCAGATGGTATTCTCAAGAACATTGGAGAGGGTATAGATGTTATTCACCAAGAACATTGGAGATGGTGCGGATGCTGCTCACAAGAACATTGTAGAGGGAGCAGATACTATTCACAAGATCATTTAGAGGGTGCAGATGTACAGACAAGAACATTGGAGAGGGTTTGGATGCTACTCACAGGAACATTGGAGAGGGTGTAGATGTTATTCACAAGAACATTGGAGAGGGTGTGGATACTACTCACAAGAACATTGGAGAGGGTGTGGATACTACTCACAAGAACATTGGGGAGGGTGTGGATACTACTCACAAGAACATTGGAGAGGGTGTGGATACTACTCACAAGAACATTGGAGAGGGTTTGGATGCTACTCACAGGAACATTGGAGAGGGTGTAGATGTTATTCACAAGAACATTGGAGAGGGTGTGGATACTACTCACAAGAACATTGGAGAGGGTGTGGATACTACTCACAAGAACGTTGGGGAGGGTGCAGGTGTTATTCACAAGAATATTGAAGAGGGTGTGGATACTACTCACAAGAACATTGGAGAGGGTGTGGATACTACTCACAAGAACATTGGAGAGGGTGTGGATGTTATTCACAAGAACATTGGACAGCGTGTGGATATTACCGACAAGAACATTGGAGAGGATGCAGATGCTGCTCACAAGAACATTGGAGAGGGTGTGGATACCACTCACAAGAATAATTGAGAGGGTGCAGATAGTATTCACATTAACATTGGAGAGGGTGTGGATGCTACTCACAAGAACATTACAGAGGGTGCGGATGTTATTCACAAAAACATTGGAGATGGTGTGGATACTACTCACAAGAACATTGGAGAAGGTGCGGATGTTATTAACAAGAACATTGGAGAGTGTGCGGATACTACTCGCGAGAACATTGGAGAGGGTGCGGATGTTACTCACATGAACATTGGAGAGGGTATAGATGGTACTCACAACAACATTGGAGTGCGTGTGGATGCTACTCACAAGAATATTGGAGAGGGTGCAGATGTTATTCACAAGAACATTGGAGAGGGTGTGGATGCTATTCACAAGAACCTTGGAGAGGGTATAGATGTTATTCACCAAGAACATTGGAGATGGTGCGGATGCTGCTCACAAGAACATGGGAGAGGGTGCAGATGGTATTCTCAAGAACATTGGAGAGGGTGCACATGCTATTCACAAGAACATGGGAGAGGGTGCACATGCTATTCACAAGAACATTGTAGAGGGAGCAGATATTATTCACAAGATCATTTAGAGGGTGCAGATGTACAGACAAGAACATTGGAGAGGGTTTGGATGCTACTCACAGGAACATTGGAGAGGGTGTAGATGTTATTCACAAGAACATTGGAGAGGGTGTGGATACTACTCACAAGAACATTGGAGAGGGTGTGGATACTACTCACAAGAACATTGGAGAGGGTGTGGATACTACCGACAAGAACATTGGAGAGGGTGCAGATGGTATTCACAATAACATTGGAGAGGGTGTGGATGCTACTCACAAGAACATTGCAGAGGGTGTGGGTGTTATTCACAAGAACATTGGAGAGGGTGCAGATGTTATTCACAAGAACATTGGAGAGGGTGCAGATGGTGTTCACAAAAATATTGGAGAGGGTGCAGATGCTACACACAAGATGATTGGAGAGGGTGCAGATGGTACTAACAAGAACAATGGAGAGGGTGCGGATGTTATTCACAAGAACATTGGAGAGCGTGTAGATGGTACTCACAAGAACATTGGAGAGGGTGTGGATGCTACTCATAAGAATATTGGAGAGGGTGCAGATGTTATTCACAAGAATATTGGAGAGGGTGTGTATATTACTCACAAGAACATTGGAGAGGGTGTGGATACTATTCACAGGAACATTACATAGGGTGCAGATGCTATTCACAAGACATTGGAGAGGGTGTGGATGCTGCTGACAAGAACATTGGAGAGGGTGTGGATACTGCTCACCAGAACATTGGAGAGGATGCGGATGGTACTCACATGAACAGTGGAGAGGGTGTGGATGTAATTCACAAGAACATTGGAGAGGGTGCAGATGGTAATCACAAGAACTTTGGGGAGGGTGTGGATGTTATTCACAAGAACATTGGAGAGGGTGTAGATGATACTCACAAGAACAATGGAGAGTGTGCTGATGTTATTCACAAGAACATTGGAGAGGGTGTGGATACTACTCACAAGAATATTGGAGAGGTGCGGATGTTATTCACAAGAACATTGGAGAGGGTGTGGATACTACTGACAAGAACATTGGAGAGAGTGTAGATGGTATTCACAAGAACCTTGGAGAGGGTATACATGTTATTCACCAAGAACATTGGAGATGGTGCGGATGGTATTCACAAGAACATGGGAGAGGGTGTAGATGGTATTCTCAAGAACATTGGAGAGGGTGCAGATGGTATTCACAAGAACATTGGAGAGGGTGCAGATGGTATTCTCAAGAACATTGGAGAGGGTGTAGATGGTATTCTCAAGAACATTGGAGAGGGTGCAGATGGTATTCACAAGAACATGGGAGAGGGTGCAGATGGTATTCACAAGAACATTGGAGAGGGTGCAGATGGTATTCTCAAGAACATTGGAGAGGGTGCAGATGGTATTCACAAGAACCTTGGAGAGGGTGCAGATGGTATTCTCAAGAACCTTGGAGAGGGTGCAGATGGTATTCTCAAGAACATTGGAGAGGGTATAGATGTTATTCACCAAGAACATTGGAGATGGTGTGGATGCTGCTCACAAGAACATTGTAGAGGGAGCAGATACTATTCCCAAGATCATTTAGAGGGTGCAGATGTACAGACAAGAACATTGGAGAGGGTTTGGATGCTACTCACAGGAACATTAGAGAGGGTGTAGATGTTATTCACAAGAACATTGGAGAGGGTGTGGATACTACTCACAAGAACATTGGAGAGAGTGTGGATACTACTCACAAGAACATTGGAGAGGGTGTGGATACTACTCACAAGAACATTGGAGAGGGCGCAGATGGTATTCACAAGAACATTGGAGAGGGTGTGGATACTACTCACAAGAATATTGGAGAGGTGCGGATGTTATTCACAAGAACATTGGAGAGGGTGTGGATACTACTGACAAGAACATTGGAGAGAGTGTAGATGGTATTCACAAGAACCTTGGAGAGGGTATAGATGTTATTCACCAAGAACATTGGAGATGGTGCGGATGGTATTCACAAGAACATGGGAGAGGGTGTAGATGGTATCCTCAAGAACATTGGAGAGGGTGCAGATGGTATTCACAAGAACATTGGAGAGGGTGCAGATGGTATTCTCAAGAACATTGGAGAGGGTGTAGATGGTATTCTCAAGAACATTGGAGAGGGTGTAGATGGTATTCACAAGAACATGGGAGAGGGTGCAGATGGTATTCACAAGAACATTGGAGAGGGTGCAGATGGTATTCTCAAGAACATTGGAGAGGGTGCAGATGGTATTCACAAGAAACTTGGAGAGGGTGCAGATGGTATTCTCAAGAACATTGGAGAGGGTATAGATGTTATTCACCAAGAACATTGGAGATGGTGCGGATGCTGCTCACAAGAACATTGTAGAGGGAGCAGATACTATTCACAAGATCATTTAGAGGGTGCAGATGTACAGACAAGAACATTGGAGAGGGTTTGGATGCTACTCACAGGAACATTGGAGAGGGTGTAGATGTTATTCACAAGAACATTGGAGAGGGTGTGGATACTACTCACAAGAACATTGGAGAGGGTGTGGATACTACTCACAAGAACATTGGGGAGGGTGTGGATACTACTCACAAGAACATTGGAGAGGGTGTGGATACTACTCACAAGAACATTGGAGAGGGTTTGGATGCTACTCACAGGAACATTGGAGAGGGTGTAGATGTTATTCACAAGAACATTGGAGAGGGTGTGGATACTACTCACAAGAACATTGGAGAGGGTGTGGATACTACTCACAAGAACGTTGGGGAGGGTGCAGGTGTTATTCACAAGAATATTGGAGAGGGTGTGGATACTACTCACAAGAACATTGGAGAGGGTGTGGATACTACTCACAAGAACATTGGAGAGGGTGTGGATGTTATTCACAAGAACATTGGACAGCGTGTGGATATTACCGACAAGAACATTGGAGAGGATGCAGATGCTGCTCACAAGAACATTGGAGAGGGTGTGGATACCACTCACAAGAATAATTGAGAGGGTGCAGATAGTATTCACATTAACATTGGAGAGGGTGTGGATGCTACTCACAAGAACATTACAGAGGGTGCGGATGTTATTCACAAAAACATTGGAGATGGTGTGGATACTACTCACAAGAACATTGGAGAAGGTGCGGATGTTATTAACAAGAACATTGGAGAGTGTGCGGATACTACTCGCGAGAACATTGGAGAGGGTGCGGATGTTACTCACATGAACATTGGAGAGGGTATAGATGGTACTCACAACAACATTGGAGTGCGTGTGGATGCTACTCACAAGAATATTGGAGAGGGTGCAGATGTTATTCACAAGAACATTGGAGAGGGTGTGGATGCTATTCACAAGAACCTTGGAGAGGGTATAGATGTTATTCACCAAGAACATTGGAGATGGTGCGGATGCTGCTCACAAGAACATGGGAGAGGGTGAAGATGGTATTCTCAAGAACATTGGAGAGGGTGCACATGCTATTCACAAGAACATGGGAGAGGGTGCACATGCTATTCACAAGAACATTGTAGAGGGAGCAGATATTATTCACAAGATCATTTAGAGGGTGCAGATGTACAGACAAGAACATTGGAGAGGGTTTGGATGCTACTCACAGGAACATTGGAGAGGGTGTAGATGTTATTCACAAGAACATTGGAGAGGGTGTGGATACTACTCACAAGAACATTGGAGAGGGTGTGGATACTACTCACAAGAACATTGGAGAGGGTGTGGATACTACCGACAAGAACATTGGAGAGGGTGCAGATGGTATTCACAATAACATTGGAGAGGGTGTGGATGCTACTCACAAGAACATTGCAGAGGGTGTGGGTGTTATTCACAAGAACATTGGAGAGGGTGCAGATGTTATTCACAAGAACATTGGAGAGGGTGCAGATGGTGTTCACAAAAATATTGGAGAGGGTGCAGATGCTACACACAAGATGATTGGAGAGGGTGCAGATGGTACTAACAAGAACAATGGAGAGGGTGCGGATGTTATTCACAAGAACATTGGAGAGCGTGTAGATGGTACTCACAAGAACATTGGAGAGGGTGTGGATGCTACTCATAAGAATATTGGAGAGGGTGCAGATGTTATTCACAAGAATATTGGAGAGGGTGTGTATATTACTCACAAGAACATTGGAGAGGGTGTGGATACTATTCACAGGAACATTACATAGGGTGCAGATGCTATTCACAAGACATTGGAGAGGGTGTGGATGCTGCTGACAAGAACATTGGAGAGGGTGTGGATACTGCTCACCAGAACATTGGAGAGGATGCGGATGGTACTCACATGAACAGTGGAGAGGGTGTGGATGTAATTCACAAGAACATTGGAGAGGGTGCAGATGGTAATCACAAGAACTTTGGGGAGGGTGTGGATGTTATTCACAAGAACATTGGAGAGGGTGTAGATGATACTCACAAGAACAATGGAGAGTGTGCTGATGTTATTCACAAGAACATTGGAGAGGGTGTGGATACTACTCACAAGAATATTGGAGAGGTGCGGATGTTATTCACAAGAACATTGGAGAGGGTGTGGATACTACTGACAAGAACATTGGAGAGAGTGTAGATGGTATTCACAAGAACCTTGGAGAGGGTATACATGTTATTCACCAAGAACATTGGAGATGGTGCGGATGGTATTCACAAGAACATGGGAGAGGGTGTAGATGGTATTCTCAAGAACATTGGAGAGGGTGCAGATGGTATTCACAAGAACATTGGAGAGGGTGCAGATGGTATTCTCAAGAACATTGGAGAGGGTGTAGATGGTATTCTCAAGAACATTGGAGAGGGTGCAGATGGTATTCACAAGAACATGGGAGAGGGTGCAGATGGTATTCACAAGAACATTGGAGAGGGTGCAGATGGTATTCTCAAGAACATTGGAGAGGGTGCAGATGGTATTCACAAGAACCTTGGAGAGGGTGCAGATGGTATTCTCAAGAACCTTGGAGAGGGTGCAGATGGTATTCTCAAGAACATTGGAGAGGGTATAGATGTTATTCACCAAGAACATTGGAGATGGTGTGGATGCTGCTCACAAGAACATTGTAGAGGGAGCAGATACTATTCCCAAGATCATTTAGAGGGTGCAGATGTACAGACAAGAACATTGGAGAGGGTTTGGATGCTACTCACAGGAACATTAGAGAGGGTGTAGATGTTATTCACAAGAACATTGGAGAGGGTGTGGATACTACTCACAAGAACATTGGAGAGAGTGTGGATACTACTCACAAGAACATTGGAGAGGGTGTGGATACTACTCACAAGAACATTGGAGAGGGTTTGGATGCTACTCACAGGAACATTGGAGAGGGTGTAGATGTTATTCACAAGAACATTGGAGAGGGTGTGGATACTACTCACAAGAACATTGGAGAGGGTGTGGATACTACTCACAAGAACATTGGGGAGGGTGTGGATACTACTCACAAGAACATTGGAGAGGGTGTGGATACTACTCACAAGAACATTGGAGAGGGTGTGGATGTTATTCACAAGAACATTGGACAGCGTGTGGATACTACCGACAAGAACATTGGAGAGGATGCGGATGCTGCTCACAAGAACATTGGAGAGGGTGTGGATACCACTCACAAGAATATTGGAGAGGGTGCAGATGGTATTCACAATATCATTGGAGAGGGTGTGGATGCTACTCACAAGAACATTACAGAGGGTGCGGATGTTATTCACAAAAACATTGGAGATGGTGTGGATACTACTCACAAGAACATTGGAGAGGGTGTGGATACTACTCACAAGAACATTGGAGAGGGTTTGGATGCTACTCACAGGAACATTGGAGAGGGTGTAGATGATACTCACAAGAACGTTGGAGAGGGTGTAGATGTTATTCACAAGAATATTGAAGAGGGTGTGTATATTACTCACAAGAACATTGGAGAGGGTGTGGATACTATTCACAGGAACATTACATAGGGTGCAGATGCTATTCACAAGACATTGGAAAGGGTGTGGATACTGCTCACAAGAACATTGGAGAGGGTGTGGATACTGCTCACCAGAACATTGGAGAGGGTGCGGATGTTATTCACAAGAACACTGGAGAGGGTGTGGATACTACTCACAAGAACATTGGAGAGGGTGCGGATGTTATTCACAAGAATATTGGAGAGGTGTGGATTCTACTCATAAGAACATTGGAGAGGGTTCAAATGGTATTCACAAGAACATTGGAGAGGGTGTGGATGGTACTCACAAGAACATTAGAGAGAGTGTAGATGCTACTCACAAGAACATTGGAGAGGGTGCAGATGGTACTCACAAGAACATTGGAGAGGGTGTGGATACTACTCACAAGAACATTGGAGAGGGCGCAGATGGTATTCACAAGAACATTGGAGAGGGTGCAAATACTACTCACAAGAACACTGGAGAGGGTGCGGATGTTATTCACAAGAACCTTGGAGGGGGTGCAGATGTTATTCACAAGATCATTAGAGAAAGTGTGGATAATACTCACAAGGACATTGGAAACGGTGCGGATGTTATTCACAAGAACATTGGAGACGTTGTGGAAACTACTCACAAGAACATTGGAGAGGGTGTGGATACTACTGACAAGAACATTGGAGAGGGTGTAGATGGTATTCACAAGAACCTTGGAGAGGGTATAGATGTTATTCACCAAGAACATTGGAGAGGGTGCGGATGCTGCTCACAAGAACATTGGAGAGGGTGCAGATGGTATTCACAAGAACATGGGAGAGGGTGCAGATGGTATTCACAAGAACATGGGAGAGGGTGCAGATGATATTCACAAGAACATGGGAGAGGGTGCAGATGGTATTCTCAAGAACATTGGAGAGGGTGCACATGCTATTCACAAGAACATTGTAGAGGGAGCAGATACTATTCACAAGATCATTTAGAGGGTGCAGATGTACAGACAAGAACATTGGAGAGGGTTTGGATGCTACTCACAGGAACATTGGAGAGGGTGTAGATGTTATTCACAAGAACATTGGAGAGGGTGTGGATACTACTCACAAGAACATTGGAGAGGGTGCGGGTATTATTCACAAGAACATTGGAGAGGGTGTGGATACTACTCACAAGAACATTGGAGAGGGTGTGGATGTTATTCACAAGAACATTGGACAGCATGTGGATACTACCGACAAGAACATTGGAGAGGATGCGGATGCTGCTCACAAGAACATTGGAGAGGGTGTAGATGGTATTCACAAGAACATTGGAGAGGGTGTAGATGGTATTCACAAGAACATTGGTGGGTGTGGATGCTACTCACAAGAATATTGCAGAGGGTGCAGGTGGTATTTACAGGAACATTGGAGAGTGTGCGGATACTACTCACAAGAACATTGGAGAGGATGCGGATACAACTCACAAGAACATTGGAGAGGTTGCGGATGTTATTCACAAAGACATTGGAGAGGGTGCGGATGCAACTCACAAGAACATTGGAGAGGGTGCAGATGTTATTCACAAGAACATTGGAGATGGTGTGGATACTACTCAGAAGAACATTGGAAAGGATGCGGATACAACTCACAAGTACATTGGAGGGGTTGTGGATTTATTCACAAGGACATTGGAGAGGGTGTGGATGTTATTAACAAGAACAATGGAGAGGGTGCAGATGCTACTCACAAGAACATTGGAGACGGTGCGGATTCTACTCACAAGAACATTGGAGAGGGTATAGATGGTACTCACAACAACATTGGAGTGCGTGTGGATGCTACTCACAAGAATATTGGAGAGGGTGCAGATGTTATTCACAAGAACATTGGAGAGGTTGTGGATGCTACTCACAAGAACATTGGAGAGGGTGCAGATGGTATTCACAAGAACATTGGAGAGGGTGTAGATGGTACTCACAAGAACATTGGAGAGGGTGTGGATGTTATTCACAAGAACATTGGAGAGGGTGTAGATGATACTCACAAGAACATTGGAGAGGGTGCAGATGGTATTCACAATAACATTGGAGAGGGTGTGGCTGCTACTCACAAGAACATTGCAGAGGGTGTGGGTGTTATTCACAAGAACATTGGAGAGGGTCAAAATGGAATTCATAGGTGAAGAGGGTGCAGATGCTATTCACAAGAACATAGGAGAGGGTATAAATTGTACTCACAAGAACATTGGAGAGGGGGCAGATGGTGTTCACAAAAATATTGGAGAGGGTGCAGATGCTACACACAAGATGATTGAAGAGGGTGCAGATGGTACTAACAAGAACATTGGAGTGGGTGTGGATACTACTCACAAGAACAATGGAGAGGGTGCGGATGTTATTCACAAGAACATTGGAGAGGGTGTAGATGGTACTCACAAGAACAATGGGGAGGGTGTGGATGTTATTCACAAGAACATTGGAGAGGGTGCAGATGGTATTCACGAGAACATTGGAGAGGGTGTAGATGGTACTCACAAGAACATTGGAGAGGGTGTGGATGCTACTCACAAGAATATTGGAGAGGGTGCAGATGTTATTCACAAGAATATTGGAGAGGGTGTGTATATTACTCACAAGAACATTGGAGAGGGTGTGGATACTATTCACAGGAACATTACATAGGGTGCAGATGCTATTCACAAGACATTGGAGAGGGTGCGGATGCTGCTGACAAGAACATTGGAGAGGGTGTGGATACTGCTCACCAGAACATTGGAGAGGATGTGGATGGTACTCACAAGAACATTGGGGAGGGTGTGGATGGTACTCACAAGAACCTTGGAGAGGATGCGGATGGTACTCACAAGAACCTTGGAGAGGGTGCAGATGTTATTCACAAAAACATTGGAGAGGGTGTGGATGGTACTCACAAGAATATTGGAGAGGGTGTGTATATTACTCACAAGAACATTGGGGAGGGTGTGGATACTATTCACAGGAACATTACATAGGGTGCAGATGCTATTCACAAGACATTGGAGAGGGTGTGGATACTGCTCACAAGAACATTGGAGAGGGTGTGGATGGTACTCACAAGAACATTGGAGAGGGTGTGGATGGTATTCACAGAACATTGGAGACGGTGCGGATATTACTCACAGGAAAATTGGAGAGGGTGCAGATGTAATTGACAAGAACAATGGAGAGGGTGCGGTTGTTATTAACAAGAACAATGGAGAGGGTGTGTATACTACTCACAAGAACATTGGAGAGGGTGTGGATACTACTCACAAGAACATTGGAGAGGGTGTGGATACTACTCACAAGAACATTGGAGAGGGTGCGGATGTTATTCACAAGAACATTGGAGAATGTCTAGATGGAATTCACAAGTGAAGAGGGTGCGGATGCTATTCACAAGAACATTGGAGAGGGTCTGGATGTTATTCACAAGAACATTGGAGAGGATGTAGATGGTACTGACAAGAACATTGGAGAGGGTGCGGATGTTATTCACAAAAATATTGGAGATTGTACAGTTGGTACTCACAAGAACATTGGAGTGGGTGCAAATGTTATTCACAAAAACATTAGAGAGGGTGTGGATACTACTCACAAGAACAATGGAGAGTGTGCGGATGTTATTCACAAGAACATTGGAGCGGCTGTAGATGGTACTTACAAGAACAATGGAGAGGGTGTGGATGTTATTCACAAGAATATTGGAGAGAGTGTAGATGGTACTCACAAGAATATTGGAGAGAGTGTAGATGGTACTCACAAGAACAATGGAGAGGGTGTGGATGTTATTCACAAGAACATTGGAGAGGGTGTGGATACTACTCACAAGAACATTGGCGAGGGTGTGTATATGACTCAAAAGAACATTGGAGAGGGTGTGGATACTATTTACAGGAACATTGCATAGGGTGTAGATAGTACTCACAAGAACAATGGCGAGGGTGTGGATGTTATACACAAGAATATTGGAGAGGGTGTAGATGGTACTCACAAGAACAATGGAGAGGATCTGGATGTTATTCACAAGAACATTGGAGAGGGTGTAGATGGTAATCACAAGCACATTGGAGAGGGTGTGGATTGTACTCACGAGAACATTGGAGAGGGTGTAGATGGTAGTCACAAGAACATTGGAGAGGGTACAGATGGTAGTCACAAGAACATTGGAGAGGGTATAGATGCTACTCACAAGAATATTGGAGAGGGTGCAGATGTGATTCACAAGAGCATTGGAGAGGGTGTGTATATTACTCACAAGCACATTGGAAAGGGTGTGGATTGTACTCACGAGAACATTGGAGAGGGTGGAGATGGTACTCACAAGAACATTGCAGAGGGTGCAGATGCTATTCACAAGAACATTAGAGAGGGTGCAGATGCTGCTGACAAGAACATTGGAGAGGGTGTGGATACTACTCAAAAGAAAATTGGAGGGATGCAGATGGTATTCACAAGAATATTGGAGAGATTGCAGATGGTATTCAGAAAAACATTGGAGACGGTGCAGATACTACTCACAGGAAAATTGGAGAGGGTGCGGATATTATTCACAAGAACATCGGAGAGGGTCCAAATGGAATTCTCTAGTGAAGAGGATGCGGATGCTATTCACGAGAACATTGGAGTGTGCAGATATTATTCACAAGAACATTGGAGACGGTGTGGATGCTTCTCACAGTGACATTGGAGAGCGTGCAGATGTTATTCACAAGAACATTGGAGAGAGTGCGGATGGCACTCACATGAACATTGTAGTGATTGCAGATGTTATTCACAAGAACATTGGAGAGGGTGTGTATATTACTCACAAGAACATTTTAGAGGGTAAGGATGTTATTCACAAGAGCATTGGAGAGGGTGTAGATGGTACTCACAAGAACATTGGTGGGGGTGTGGATGTTATTCACAAGAACGATGGAGAGGGTGTGGATGCTACTCACAAGAACATTGGAGATGGTTTAGATGGTATTCACAAGAATATTGGAGAGGGTGTGGATGTTATTCACAAGCACATTGGTGAGCGGGCAGATGTTACTCCTAAAAACATTGGAGAGGGTGCAGATGTTATTCACAAGAACATTGGAGAGGGTGCAAATGGTACTGACAGGAACTTTGGAGAGGGTGCAGATGGTATTCACAAAAATATTGGAGAGGGTGCAGATGTTATTCACAAAAACATTGGAGAGTGTGTAGATACTACTCACAAGATGATTGGAGAGGTAGCAGATGGTACTCACAAGAACATTGGAGAGGGTGTGGATACTATTCACAAGAACAATGGAGAGTGTGCTGATGTTATTCACAAGAACATTGGAGAGGGTGTGGATGTTATTCACAAGACCATTGAAGAGGGTGTGGATACTACTCACAAGATCATTGGAGGGGGTGCGGATGTTATTCACAAGAATATTGGAGAGGGTGTGGATGTTATTCACAAGAACATTGGAGAGGGTGTGGATGTTATTCACGAGAACATTGGAGAGTGTCTAGATGGAATTCACAAGTGAAGAGGGTGCAGATGTTATTCACAAGAACATTGGAGAGAGTGTGGATGTTATTCACAAGAACATTGGAGAGGATGTAGATGGTACTGACAAGAACATTGGAGAGGGTGTGGATGTTATTCACAAAAATATTGGAGATTGTACAGTTGGTACTCACAAGAACATTGGAGAGAGTGCAAATGTTATTCACAAAATCATTAGATAGGGTGTGGATACTACTCACAAGAACGATGGAGAGTGTGTGGATGTTATTCACAAGAACATCGGAGAGGGGGTGGATGCTACTCACAAGAATATTGGAGAGGGTGCAGATGGTATTCACAAGAACATTGGAGAGGGTGTGGATAGTATTCACAAGAACATTTTTGAGGGTGCAGATGGTACTCACAAGAACAATGGAGAGGGTTTGGATGCTACTCACAGGGACATTGGAGAGCATGCAGATGTTATTCACAAGAACATTGGAGAGAGTGTGTATACTACTCACAAGAACATTTTAGAGGGTACGGATGTTATTCACAAGAACAATGGAGAGGGTGTGTATACTACTCACAAGAACATTGGAGTGGGTGCGGATATTATTCACAAAAACAATGGAGAGGGTGTAAGTTGTACTCACAAGAACATTGGTGAGGAGGCATATGTTACTCCTAAAACATTGGAGAGGGTGCAGATGTAATTCACAAGAACATTGGAGAGGGTGCAGATGGTACTGACAAGAACTTTGGAGAGGGTGCAGATGTTATTCACAAAAACATTGGAGAGTGTGTAGATGCCACTCACAAGATGATTGGAGAGGTAGCAGGTGGTGCTCACAAGAACCTTGGAGATGGTGTGGATACTACTCACAAGAACATTGGAGAGGGTGTGGATGTTATTCATGAGAACATTGGAGAGGGTGTGGATGTTATTCAGAAAAACATTGGAGAGGGTGTGGATGTTATTCACAAGAGCATTGGACATGGTGTGGATATTACTCACAAGAATATTGGAGAGGGTGCAGATGGTACTCACAAGAATAGTTCAAAGAATGAGAAACCACACTGATGAGGAGAAATTGATGAAGTTGGGACTGTTGTCCTTGGGAGAGGAGAAGGCTGAGAGGTGATTTGATAGAGGTTTTCAAAATCATGAGCAGCGGAATAGACAGGGAGGCTACTCCTGCTTGTGGAAGGAAGCAGAATGTGTCAGGCACTGATTTAAAGTGATGTGTAACTGAAGGAAGGGTGAAGTGGAGGAAACCATTTTCAGCCAGTGAGCAATTTGTGTCTGGACCGTACTGCTGGGAAAAATGTGGTGTAGGCAGGTTCAATGGAGGCATTGAAGAGGGGCACTGATTGGTTATGGATAAACATGGAGTGCAAGGATATGGGGAAAAGGCAAGAGATTGGCTCTATGGGATAGTACCAACATAGATATGATGGGCTGTATTGCCTGATTCTGCGTTGTAACCACTCTGTGATTCTGTTGGGTTGCCAGTACTTTCTGTTTCTACTTCAGAACCAAACGGTGAATCAAATACAATGTTCTCCTCAGCCCATCAGCCTGGGGAGGGGAGACATGCCAGGGAAGGGGAGTCTAGAATAGTGGGCAAAGGTTTAAGGCGAGAGGGGAAAGATTTAAAAGGGACCCAAACGGGCAACCTTTTCACACAGAGTTATGTGTGTATGTAATGTGCTGCCCGAGGAAGTGGTGGAGGTTGGCACAATTACAACATTGAAAAGGCATCTGATTGGGTACATGAATAGGAAGGGTTTAGACGGATTTGGGCCAAATGCTGGCAAACGGGACTGGACTAATGTATGATGGACGAGTTGGACTGAAGAGTCTGTTTCCATGCTGTATAGCTCTATGAAGAAGATGTGGGTGTCCCTAAAGTATCCAGAGAGCTGTGGTTGGTGGGTGTGTATCTCAACCCCACTTTGTTCAAAAACCCCACTTCCTTAAATAGGTTAGAGGGTCTCAATGCACCGTCCTCAGAGACAGAGAGACCCCTCTGAGCCCCAGAAATCAGCTTCACAGGACTTTACCCAGCCAGGGGAGTAAAGTGTGAAAGTTTTGACCTTCGGGTGGAGGATTGCTTTAGTGACTGAACCGCGCCCCCCTGTGAACACCTTCCCTGAGAAAAAAATAGGAATGACCAGTGGAGAGTAAAGAACGGCATTCCCCAAACAAATCAAGTCAGCATGGCAAAAATAATTTTTATTTTATATTCAGATTTCATGACCGCACACATCTTAAGGAAAACTACTACAACTGACTCAGTTATTTTACAATCCGAACCGTTTCTATCAGAATAAGACTGTGTGCGATTTTCACTTGCCCCTTACTTCCTCCGATAGCGAAAAAAAAACTGCTGTCCACAAGCATCTGTTCAAACCACGATGAAAGGCATTAACTCATCCCACTTAGTAAATCTTATGCATGCCAACTCATACCAAACTGCTACTTTTACAAAAAAAAATTGCAATAATACATTTAATTATTTCCAGTCCTTTTTTTTTCTCTCGTTTTTCTTTTGCACAAAAAAAGAGAATCGTTTTCTATTTACAAGGTATACATAAATTCTTCCGATTTGATCGCCTTAAAATGAATTACACGCAGGACGATGTTGCTGATGCTCTTTTGTTGTTGTTTGGAAAAGAAGGGACAAAGTAACAAAATCAAAACAAAGGGTGTAAACAGACTCGCGGAGACAGAGGGAAAAAATAACTCTTCAACCAGTCCTGGATGGTTTTAAATTGCATCTCACAGAATGTGGCGGATCCTGCATTGTTGGAACGGCCTCTCTCTTGTAAATTCCTGCTACCCCACTCTCCTTAACACACTGTCAGTAACAGCTGATTGATCCCTGTTGATAGCTGCAGCTTTCCCTTCCTACCCGATTTACATCTGTTCAGGTCAATTCAAATATGGTGAGTAAATGAATTGGACATGCAAATTCAAGCCCTAGGCTAGAGACTGCCGAGTTCGAATTCTGGGAAGGCAGTCTTCCGCCCCATATACTTTGTGTGTGTGTGTGTGAAAAATCATGACAATAACAGTTCTCAGTCATTTGCAGGACAATTGTAAGGCTGTGTTTGCACTAAGGAGGCTCATGGAGGAGGATTGGGGCCTTGGAAACAACACACATAGTGTGGAAGAAAGTTCACATAGTTATTTTTTAATCTATAAGAAACACCATATTATAGGGACAGTACAATACCATGTACAAGTTATAATTAAAAGTCTTCTCTCTCTCTCTCTCTCATCATCCTATGTGATTCTACAATAGCATTTAACAGAATGTCAAGTCCCCAGGAGTTGATGCTCACAAGACGTTGCCTGGTTTCAGGATCCCTGTGAAAGATGTTGTTTCAGATTGGTCCACAGCTGACGTGAAGAACATAGATCCCGTCTCACTGCTTTCTAATCAGTGTTTGATCGCAAGCCCACCATGGGTGCATGCTATTTCCCTTCAGCTATTGAGCATGGATGTCCATGACTTGTCCTCCCATTGTTGGGTCACCAGGGTTGAGCATTGTGGGGCTAGATGCTGACATTGACATCCCAGGATGGGCTGGTGGTCCTCCATGCAACATCATTGCTGGGTGGTGGGGGTGTCCAGGAATGTACGAATGCATGGGAGGTCCGTGTCGTAGTTGGGCAGGGTGAGGGGGCATCTGGGGAGGGGTGTAACTTGGCTGTCCCATGCTCATACCCATTGGACCTCCCTGTGATACATAATCTCCTGGCATACCTTGCAAACCTGCAAAAAAGCACATGGAAGCCTTTTAGTGAAACAGCGCTGGCTCATCACAACCCACCTGCAATATTAACACACAAACTACATCTCAGACAACGATGGAGGTATGCAAAACTTGTTGGAAAAATACCTTAATCAATGCACAATGCAAATATGTCCGACTACACTGTTTTTCTGCAAAACAATGGGCCACTTAAAACAACTCGGAAAAATGACAAGTCTCAAAAAATCTTTTCTGTTTCTTTAAGGGCAAACATGACCATGCAGAAAATACATATTGAGAGTAACATTTGTAGTGCGTTCCTCAGTTTGAATGAGTCCCCCATTATTATATGAAATGCCTGGCTCATTGATGCAGTTTCAAAATAAATTTTTAACTCTACCACCCCACTCTGAAAATAATGGAGAAATATTGGAACAACATACCCCCCTGTTGTTCAAAGACCATTGGGGGGTGGGGGAGGAGGGGGGGTCACAGCTATTTAAGGGAGACTTGAATCAGCAATCATTTTTATTGCTGAAAATGGTAAGGTTTCGAGCTAGGGAAAAGAAAGGGGGGGGGGGGGAGCGGGAATCATGACCTTGTGAAAAGGTCGAAAAAGTTCTGCTTAGTAATTGGAAGGTGGGTTCTTTAACAAAGGCCTTCCAGAGAGCCAGGGTGGGGGGGTGGGGGGAGCGAGTGCTGGGCAGGCAGAGTCGGGGTCACTGACCATGCCGAATAAACCATACCTGCAAGGCCTGATTGGCCATCGTCAGCAAATCAATAATGCTCATGAATTAAACCTCTCTCTGTGATCACTAATGTCTGAAAAGCGGAATTCAAATTCGGGGGAGGGGGGGGGGGCACCTTCAGCCGGGTTTGGATGGAAACAGAAAGAGAAATTAAGGCCTAAAACAATAGGCCTCCTGCTCTCTGTGGGTCTCTACATTCTGCATGGGTTGTCATGGTTGATGGGAACTGACAGGTGTATTGTTCCTAAGAGCTATAAGCTCTATAATCGTCAGGGATTGGAAAGCATGGCACTCTCGCTAAGTACGTTCAATTGGCTTCCCCTCCGAGTAATATGGCTCTATGACTGCTACATACACCTTGGATTCAGGTCTTCAGTATGAACAGCAAACGGCTGCTTAATCTAGCCTAAAGGAACAATTGTGAGCTAATGAAAATTGCTTATAAAATATACTGTACCCACAGCTCCATAATCAAATAAGCCGATAATATTTTTGTAATAACCTATTAATTTAATTGGTCATGAAGCATATAATACATCATTTAAATTTAATTGACCTAGAAACTAAGAAACAATATTTAAATTAGCCAAGCTCGGAATTTTCATTCTGAGGTAATAAGTCTATTGCATTCCTCAGCTCAATGGAATTTTTTTCACAGCTAATTGTCAGGCTGATCTTTGATTCCATGCGAAGCACATATCTAGAATTCGCTTGGCCTTGATATCATTAAAACGGGCATCACCACATGAGAGAGGACAATCAGAACAGAGTGCTTTCACTGCAGAAAACAAACTAGGAGGACATCAATTAGTGGCAACCCTTTAAGGAGCAGTGGCGGAAGGGAATGTGCCCTTCTCTTTATGTTGCCGTTGCTTGATGTGGTTTGGTGTTTAAACAGGACTGCTTACTCTGAGAATACACACACACCAAAATGGTTAGTTTAATTAAAACAAAAGGAGAATAATGCTCATTTATCATCAAGGGCAAGGGCAGCAGAACTCAGCAAGCTCACAGGCTTGGCTTTACTGGGCCCAACCATTCAGGATTGCATTAATGATCTCTATTTGTGATTACTCAAAAAGTCAAATCCATTTGTCACACTGCACGTGATGGCATATTTAATTTGGATGTGTGCAATTAGTCTTAGCTGAACTCCATACATTGCTGCAACCCCCTCCGTTTTGACTAGCTTTTCTTAAAAAATAAAATTCTGTCACCCAAAATAATGCTTTTACGAGTGGCTGGATCTTTTAAACAAAAAAAATTGTGATAAATCGTGGCCCTCATTGAATATGGAGGAATTGGTCTCAATTCGAATTATATTCAAAGCGCCTGTTTTCTTTTGCTGTAGGAACACTGTTCGATTGCCTTTTTGGTGTCTCCCAGGTTAGTGTATAAATGTAACTCATGCATCAACTGTGGCTAGACAGATTTATGACACTTTGGGGACATGCTCTTTCCTCTCCTCGCACTGCTGCAGACTGCTTACATTTTGCCAATCAGTCTGTTGCTATGGCGACACACTCCCCCCTCTGGCTGGTTCTTGTTTTTTTTTGTTATGTGGCTAACTCTGTGTTACTGTGCACAGTTGCAGATAACAGAATCAGGCACAAATGCTCCCCTAGATATGTACACATGTATGTATGTGCGTGTGTGTTGAGTGTGTGAGTGAGTGTGTGTCTGTGTGCATACACATATACAAACATGCACATTTTTCAATAGATTTTATGTCACTGACAGTGAAGTCAAGCATTCACAACTAGGAGAGAGAAAACAGATGGCCTAAGAACAGTTTGGAAAAAAAAAAGTGAATGCAGCATGAAGTTATGGGCAGGAACAGCAAAAAAAAATGTATGAAGGAAAAAAATCTCCTAGAACAAGATGTAAAAACAAAGTCCCTAATTGGTACTTACTTCCCCCTGGCTTTGCGATTGGTTACCTAGCTGAAGGTTACATGTAGTGCCATTGCCCCTCCATGCCTATATTCATGCCCAATCCACTCATAGGTCCTAGAAAGGAGATAAAAATCCAAGAAGATGCCAGAAAATGAGCAAAGTCAAAAAAAAACAGATAGTGCTAAAAAAGACCCTATTCTTTTGTTAAACACCAGGATCGTAGGGTCGAGCGGGGTAATTGGATCCTGCAACAGGAGTAATCATTTCTCCTCCTCTTTTTTTAAATCATTAGGTGCATAGAAGACAGGCAAGGCAAGGCAGGCAGTTTGAAGTGCAGCAAAAGATGAGGGTGATAATCCTGATGAGCACTCTGAATGGTGTGGGATGAAGATGTAAACACTGGTGAGCAATGAGAAGGGAGTATGAAGGAATACACGCTGTACGATGTGAACACCTACCAGGGGGCCGGATACCCATATGCTGCTGTCCGTCCATCACGAAACCGCCCATCGGCTGACCGTCTGGGTTGTAGGGTGCACCTTGGCTCACTGAGGATTAAGAACAAGTCTGGATGTCATTTTCTGTCGACAGCATTCAGGTCTGATTCAAACACTCGAACACCTTGCCTGACCAGGCTTCATAATACAAAGCATATGAACGGAGTTTCAACTCCACTGAGTCATTTCTCACACAACCATTTGAAAGAGGAATGAAAATACTTGCCTGACTGATGTAATCTGGCCGAGAGCACTTGACTGTATGCGCTCACTTTCATTTCAAATGCGAAACGGATTATTATTAACTTTTATTTTCATTAATTACTGCTTCGTACAGGTACTGGATACTTATGTTGGTGTAACAAGGAGAAAATGTTTCCTAAGCTGTTTGTGTTCTGCTAGCAATGGTGCTAACTCATTTGTATCTTGTACATTTCCCTATTTGCAATGAGTTTGCTCAGAAGCTGGTGTTAGCTAAAAACAAAATGGAAGATTCCTAAAGGTCTTTGACTTTGCTTTTTTTTTGGCAGAGTTACCAGTAATTACTTTAAGATTAGATACCACATCTGCTCCGTACTCTTTTGTGTGATATTTTTGCTATTATTTTATCTTCAGGAGCAGTCAGGAAACTTTGTGTTAGCCAGGACCCAGGAAGTGACCCTTTGCTTCTTGCAGTTGGAAAATCTGACACAGGATGGTAAAACCGGCCTTGGAAATTTCCTGTGGGTGCAGTTCCAGAACAATTAAAAAGAAAGTATCCTTTCTGTTCAGCAGGTGGATTTTTGATGCTTTCCGTGGAATCATCGCAAGATACAACACAGACAGGCAAAACTAGGCCAACCCTGCCTTTGACAGAGACATCCAATTAATTCCATTCTCCTACTCTTTCCACACAGCCCTCAACATTCTTCCCTTCAACTACTTATCCAAATTGCTTTTGAAAGTCAATCTGTTTCCATCACCAGCTCATTTCACGACACAACTTACTGCATTAAGAAAAAAATCAAGGTTTCCTTGGGTCACATTGCTTTCTTGTGCCAATTACCTGAAATCTATTTGTGCTGGTTGCTGATCATCTTGTCACCAGAGGCAGTATCTCCTTAAAGCCCCCATAATTTTGAAGATGGCTACTAAATCGTCCTTTGACCTTTGTCGAAGGACAACAAGCCCTGGCTTCTCCAGTGCCTGCACATCATTAAGGTCCCTCAGCCTTGGCACCATCTTTAGTAAATGCTGCCTGTGTCTTCCCTAAGGCTTGATCACCTTCGCAACGCATGGTGCACTGAATTGGACACAACACTACAGTCTAACTAGTGACTTCAAATGGCTTTGCCTTATATTTTTGCTTGTGCTTTCTCTCCTTTGTGATATGATTTTAAAGCACGATAGTTTGTTTTTCAAACAGAACTGTAGAGCTTCTTTGGTTTGCACAGTCTTCCCTGTCATCAGCTGCTTAAAGGACCAAAGGTCAATATGTAGTTCCAGCAGAGGTGCTAGACACTGTAGAAAAATGCCAAAAGTCTATGAGAACAATGGCTTCATTGTCCTTATTTTCAAATTGTGAAGCATCAGTTCTTTTTTATTAGAGATTAAAGATGCCTTGTAACGAAACCAGAAACACGATTATAAAGATCAAGGCTATGCCTTAGACACACAAAGCACGTGGAGCTAATCTGCACACATTCTGTCCAAGCTTCAAACTGTCCTGCTATTAAAACTGTTCAGCTGGAGAATTCCACTCCATGGAATTCCAAGGCCCCGGGTTAAAATGACTGCCATTTTAGACAAGAAGGTGGTTGAATGGTTTTGCCGTTAGATGGTTACAGTGGAGGTCACGGCCAAAGCTCAAGGCAAAATGACACTACATCACCTCTTAAATATCATCATGGCCATACTGATAATTCCTTTCTGAACCCAGTGGAGTGGGAGTTAGGTGCAGGAGATCATCATTGCTGCAATGCGGTTAAATGTTCATAAATGCCATATTAACCTAGTCCTTTTTTATTGCATTGTTCTGTTTCTCCCTGTGCCAGCCCTGTTAGACCATCTGTGTTTCAGAGGCCTAGCAAGGACACAATGCTCCACTGATATCACTCTCCAGCGAGCAGCTCAGAGACCTAGAACCGTGGCTCAGCCACGAATTTCCTTGCACCCTTCCATCCCCACCTGGGAGACGCCGCCACTCAACTCAGAGACGTCACACTCATCCGCTCAGAGACATCACATTCATCCACTCACCAACATTACACTCATCCACTCAGTAATGTCACACTCATCCGCTCAGAGATGTGTATGTCACATGCGCCTCATGTGCTAACCATGTGAGGGTGTGAACAGTTATTGGGTTAGGAACTTGTTGATCATAGTACAGCTGCTCATGGTTTAGCTGAAGGGTTCACGAAAACAAAAATCGAGGAAGTTTCAATGAACTAAGAATCTGCAACTACAACAAGGTCATGTGAGCAAAGAAATATGGGATCCCCTTCTAAATCTTTCATTTCTCTCTCTCTCTCTCCTTTCCTTTCTGACCTTCGTCAAAACCCATCTCTCTCACCTGTCCTTTTTCAGGCTCAGTGTCAAATTTTGTTTGATAATGCTCTTAAAAGTATCTTGAGGTGGTTTAGAAAGGTGCCAAACAAATGCAAAATCGTTTTGTGAAAGAATAAACAAAGACGCCCAATTATATAGCACTTTTAATAATCACCAACGTCACATGGTACTTTCCATCCAATGAACTGCTTCTGAAGTGCAGTCACTTGTTTTAGGGAAATCAGACCTCAATTCATGTGAAGCAAGCTCCCACATGCCAACATGAGAAAGACTCAATGACCTGTTTTTTCTAAGTAGTGTTGATTCAAGCAATAAACATTGACTTGAACACCAGGGATAAATCCTTGGATGCTGCCTGAACTGCTGTGCTCTGAACTGCTGTGCTCTTCCAACACCACTAATCCAGAATCCAGGGATAAATCGCCTGCTCTTTTGCAAAAGAGTGCTTTGGAGTTGTTAAAGCCCACCTGAGGCAACTTTGGACCTCACTTTATCAACTCAGACAATCGACAGTATTCCAGCAGGCAGCACTCATTCCCTGCCAGATTTTCAGTCAGATTCCTCTGTTCAATTTTACAAGTGGGGCATGAACCTGCACCCGTGTCAGAGACAAGATTAATATTCCACTTCCCACTCCACTTTCCAAAGTCTGATGATCAGTCGGCTATGGAGGGATTTTATTTTGCAAATTGTGCCCTGATTGTAACACATTAGTGGAGAGTGTGCCGTTGAATTCAGTGACAAGTGACTTGTTGTAACGAACGCTGGTGATGCCCTGACAAAAATGCTAAAGGTTAATAGCAAGGTTCGATATATAATGTTTGGTGGATAACTTTCCATGATTATTGTAACATGAAAAGTGCTTGAATATCCAAAAATATCATATTCAATGCATTTTTTTTTATGCTCAAAGGCAGATTTACCTTTGTTTGCAATATTTAATTAGATTGACACATATCTACATCATACATCAGAAAATGAACCATGTACATCATGAAACACTTTTAGTGTAAATCAGTCTTTTGAGCTATTGAAAGCTGGCAAGACAAGTGAAGACTCTATGGGCTGATGGACCTAATTCTGTGCTGCAAACCTCTAAGACTACTGGAATATTCCTTTTGACTAATAATAAATGATATGTACGAACAAAATACTGGAAATTATCAGCAGGTCTGTGGAGGCAGACAGAAACAACATCACTAACATTCCATTGCGACCCCTAAAATGTTAACTCCCACTGGTGTGTATTTCCAGCAGTTTCCACTTTTATTCTGCATTTTCAGCCCCCACAGTACTTTGTTTAATTGTATGTAAATAGGTAGATATGTGAACTGTAACAGTAGGCTAAATTAGACACATTTATTCTTTTGAATTCACTAATTAGAAAGGAACCCCGTTGTCCAGGTAAAGCGCCCAGAAGAGTTTGAATCTCATTTTGTTCCACATGCAATCAGTGCGCTGGTGGCAGCCCTTGACATGAGTTATGTTTTTCACAAAGCAAATGACACCTTTGTGCTAAATACTAAAAAATACAGGAATAGTGTAATGTTCTGACTGTGACTTACAAAGATGAGAATGCCCTTTTAATGAATTATGAAGTGCTAAATGACTTGACTATGCCCATTATCACACTGAGAACTGCATTAATGTTAAAGCAGAAAAGAAGGCATATTAGATGTATCCCTTGACAAGAGGCATAAGAAATATTGGAACTAAGTTGAGATAGACTGTCTCCAAACCACAGAATAATACAGTGCAGCACAAAAAGGAGCATATTCAGCTCATCGATTCTGCACTGGCTTTTTATGAACGTACAAATTAGAAGTAGAAATAGGCAATTTGACCCTTCCATCATGCTCTGCTTTTCAATAAGATTGTGACTGATCTGTCTGCGTTCTAAATTCCACATTCCCATCGAACATTGACAACCTTTCCAAGAATCAATCCAACACTGTCTTACAAATATTTGCTGACTTCCTCGACCACCACCACCACCATTTCCTGAGGGAGGGACTTCCAATACTGCACAGCCCTCTCAGAGGAAAAAAAACTCCCCCTCATCTCTGACTTAAAGGGTTCACCGCTCATTTTAAAATAGTGTCCCCTAGTTTCAGACTAATCCACAAGAGGAAACATCCTTTCCACATGCATCTTGTCAGGAGCATTCAGGATCTCATACACTTCAATCAAATCACCCCTTCACTCTCATGAACCCCGGTGAAAACAAGCCCAGATGTCCAACCTTTCCTCATAAGACAACCCACTCATTCCATGTCTCAATCTGGGTAACCACCTCTGAACCGCCTCCAACACATCTACATCCTTAGAAAGGAGACCCAAACTGCACAAATTGTTCATGATGTGATCTCACTAATGCCCTGTAAGATCCAATTATGTTTATTTCCTCTTGTAACAAAATATAACATCCCATCAACCTTCCAAATCACTTGCTGTAGTTGAATTCTAACTTTTTGTGATTCATGAACTAGAACACTTAGATTCCTCTGCACCTCAGAATTTTGCAGTCCTTTTCCATTTGAATTACAGTCTGATATTTTATCCTTTCTGCCAAACTGAATGACTTCACATATACTGTCAAAGCTTTGTCCATTTACTTAAGCAATCTATTACTGTCCTCACCTTTGCTGTAGCATCTTCACAACATGTTTTCTGACCCACCTTTGTGTCATCTGCAAATTGTGTCATCATGCCTTCAATCTCCTCATTTAAGTCAGTCATATACACTGTAAAAGTTTGAGGGCTCAGCCCAGACCCCCATGGGAACCCACTCACCATCTCTTAGCAATCAGAAGACGACCCATTTGTGCACAGTCCCCGCTTTTCTGCCAGCTAGCCAATTGTCTAAACACGTTGGTATAGTATACTCTACATCACGACATCCAGCTTTGCAGAACAACATTCTGAGAGTGTAAATACATCAATGACAATTCCCCTTTCACAAAACCCTTGTTGATTTGTCCTGATTACCTTGGGTTTTTGACTTCTTATAACATCCTAACAGGATTAAACAGGATAAATGCAGGAAGGATATTCTCAATGACTAGCGAGGCCAGAACCAGGGGTCCATTTTAAGGTCACGGAACAGGCCATTTCGGACTGTGATGAGGAGAAATGTCTTCACCCAGAGAGTGGGGAGCCTGTGGAATTTGCTGCCACAGAAAGACCAGAACATTGAGTGTTTTCAAGAAGGAGTTAGATATAGATCTTATGGCTAAAGAATCCAATGATATGGGGAGAAAGTAGCAACAGGAACTGAGCTAGATGATCTACCATGATCTTGTTTAATGAGGGAGGAAATTCAAGGGGCTGAACAGCCTACTCCTGCTCCTATTTTCTACGTTTCCATGTTTTTCCAAGTGCCCAGTTATAATCGCCTCGGTGGTTGATTCTAACACCTTTCCCATGACAGATGTCAAACTAACTGGGCTATAGTTTCCTGTTTTCTGCCTCACTCCCTCTTCGAACAGAGGGGTTATTTTTGCTACTTTCCAGTTCGATGGAACCTTTCCAGAATCAAATGAATTTTGTAATATTAGTATTAGCATTAACATTAATTATTTGTAAACAGTTGTAATATCAACATTAATATTAACACCAATGCACCTACCACCTCATTAGCAATCTCCTTTAAGACTCTTAGATGGAGGCCATCTGGACTCAGAGATTTACATTCCACACCTCCATCACTTTGCTTTGTGCTGCTGACTATAGTTTCATAAGCTCCTCTCTTCCTTCCCCCTCATTTGCTGTTTGAATCGGGAAAGTTTCTCAATTCTCTATCGACAAAGGTTGTTAAAGGGCCCTGTGGCGTCTGGGAGATCTGGGCCTATATTACCAGAGCCTGTGTCCACCCCCTAAAAAGCTAAGTTTGTTCTATTCGCCTGTGGGTTATGGGTGTCACTGGCTGGGCCCAGCATTTACTGCCCGTCCCTAGTTGCCCCTTGAGACGATGGGGGCTGAGTTGTCTTCTGAAACTGCTGGGGTCCATGCGCAGTAGGGAGACTGATATTGCCATTAGGGAGAGTGTTCCAGGATTTTGACCCAGTGACAGTGAAGGAACAGTGATGTTTTCAACTCAAGAAAAGGTCTTTCTTCGCCGTAAGAGTAATGAATGTGTGAAATTCTTACCCACAGAGGGTTGTCAAAGCTGGGTCATTATGTATATTCAAGCCTAAGGGAGACAGATTTTTAATCAGGAAGGGATTGGAGGGTAATGTGGAAAAGGGAAGAAAATGGAGTTGTGGATTGTCAGATCAGCTACTTTCTCACGGAATGGTAGAGCAGACCTGATAGGCCAAAGGGTCTACTTCTGCTCCATTGTGTAATGGTCTATGCCAAGTCTCCTTCTGCGTTTTCTTTTCACAGGAGAATTTTGAGAACTATTAATTTCCCCTTATGATGTGATGGGATGGTCCATACACGTTCGTACAGCCGGGAATGCTAACCTATGGGGTTATCTCATCAGGCTAGTTATCCAAAGGACTGGACTGATGCTCTTGATGCAGCAGTTCAAAACCCATTAGGAGAACTTAAATTAAATTTTGGAATAAATCTGGATTAAAAATCTTGTACCAGCAAATAGTGGCCATGAAAATACCAGGTTGTTATTTAAAACCCCATCTGGTTCACTATTACCATTGCTACCTGGTCTGGCCTACATGTAACTCCTGACCCATGGTATTGTGATTGGCTCTTAACTGCTCTCTGGGTTAAGGGCAATCAGAAATTGACAACAAAAGCTGACCTTGCTCTCAGATCCCTGAATGGATAAGGGATCATTGTGGTGATACAATGATCTCCCACAGGAGAGGGTAACTCCTATCTTACAGTCTTGTCTCCTCTCTTTAAAAATATCCCCACAAAAAGGACACAATCTCAAAAGTGGGATGGAAAGATGTGTGTTCAGCAGGGCTGTTCAGAGTAGTGAAACCATTTGATTACCCACACTCTGAATGAATGCTGGAACACACTCAAATGGTCTCCTCTTGTTTTTAACATCAAGCCAATTCCAAAGTCGATACAGAGTCATAGAGATATACAGCTTAGAAACAGATCCTTCGGCCCAAATCGTCCATGCCAACCAGATATCCTAAATTAATCTAATCCTACTTGCCAGCATTTGGCCCATATCCCTCTAAACCCTTCCTATTCTTATATCTATCCAGAAGCCTTTTAAATGCTGCAAATGTGTCAGCCTCTAACACTTCCTCTGGCAGCTCTTTCATGCATGCACCACCCTCTGCATGAAATTTGGTGGACAGTGATAAGAAATGGATACAAATCGTATTTATATAACCCCTTATATGTCTGAAGGATTTAATTTCCAGCCAATTCCACAGGTGGATGTAACCCCAGTGTCACTACTTGACCAAGACAAATGTATTCACTTTTGACTGGGGTATGGACATAGTTTATATCTGGTCTATGCGCTAACTCAGTCAAACAGATGAGCTATCAGAACAAGGCAAACAGGATTTCTTACGAAAGAAACAAAGGCTAGGCTTGAATACAGGCCTAGATTTGAAATGTCATCGGTTTGCAGTAGGGAGTCTCACTGTTTATTAAGCATACCATTGTAATAATTCTTCTACCTTTACAATGGTCCCCATTCTCCCTTTAAAGAACCCAAAATGATTGATGCCTAAAATAAAACAAAGAAGTGTGGATACTAGAAATCTGAAACAAAACCAGGAAGTGTTCAAGAAACTCAGCAGATCTGGTAGCACCTGTAGAGGGAAATCAGAGTTAATGTTTCAGGTCCAGTGACCCATCTTTGGCACTGGACCCAAAATGTTAACTCTACTTTCTCCCCACAGGTGCTGCCAGACCTGCTGAGTTTTTCCAGCAATTCCTGTTTTTGCATTGTTGATTAGTGCTCTCTGGTTAATCTAAAAAATGCTTTCCTTTTTAATGTCTACCGCCCCCACTAAGAAAATAAACGTTGAGCAGAGATGAGTGCAAACTGACCGAAATAAAATGGCTCATACTCTGTAACCCTTGGCCCAAACATTTCTGCTGCTGGATTGCCATATTATAATAGCTCTAAGTAGGAGGTGGGAGACTAAAATTTGCAGACAGAAACTCTTGACAGCAATGTATTCTCTTGTTTGTGGTACTGTTCCTTGAAGCAATCTTTATGCTCCAGAATACAGGCCAGGTGGAGGTTAATGTGCCGCTGCAAAGCTAGCTATTCAGGCAACAGTCTTAACGCAGATTTTTTTAAAAAGTTGTGAGCGTGCAGCAACATCTCTGGATTTTAAAACAGTTGCACCCAGAGGTCAGAGGTCAAACGAATGAAAATGGAAGTTCACCGAGCTCCAAAAAAAAGGAATTTCCGAGGGATTACAGCCAGGCCCCAGACTCTGGTGCTTTCAAAAAGGAAATACAGAAAATGGAGTTGGGGGAGGGGGAGTTGGGGGAATGGGAGTTGGGGGAGGGGGAGTTGGGGGAATGGGAGTTGGGGGAGGGGGAGTTGGGGGAATGGGAGTTGGGGGAGGGGGAGTTGGGGGAATGGGTTCCCGACAGTGATCAACCTGATTGAAATTCAGACTGGGACAAATCTGGTTTCCATCGTGTGAACCCAATTATCAAGTTAAAACAAAAACGTTGTTCTCCCCTCCCCCAGCTCTGACCTGACCTGCCCTGGCACTAAAGATGTAATGACACAGCTTGCAGCCAGAGACGTTAATGGAGGAGAACATGCCCTTTAGGACCACGTTTGGGTCCAGAATCCTGCAGAATACTCAGTCTGTTTTGGGTAAGATGTAAAGCCACTGGTTCTATTAACATTTGCGAAAGTTAAATTCTTGCTTAGGCACATAGAAACACACACATACAAAAATCATATTTACATAACCCTCTCCTGTGTTCTGAAGGGTTTGATTCCCAGCCAGTTAAGTATTTTTAAAGTGTAGTTACTTACTCCTACCTCATGATGAAATTAAACAAGTACCCCATGCACAGCAAGCTCCCACAAACAGTACTGAGACTAATGGGCGGATGATCTGATTTAGTGATGTTGGTAGATGGATCAATGATGTATAGGGACACTTTCCCAGCTCTGATTTCCAGCACAGCATCAGAATCAGAAGTCACGCCACACTAGGTTATAAGTCCAACAGGTTTATTTGAAATCACAAGCTTTCAGAGTGTAGCCCCTTCATCAAGTATCAGAGCATCAGAACAGGCAGACAGAGCTCTTGGTTTAATAGGTTCCTCTGAAACAGTGCAGCACACCCTCACTATCACACTTCTGTCTTTCCGGTGGAATGACTAACTCAGGACTAACACACACCAGGAGGCTGACTGATCAGCACCATTGATGGAATTTCCCATGCATTTATACACAGTCCTATTCGGGTAAGAGGGTTGGTGACACGTTCCTATTTTGTATTCCTTGTCACTGTTCTACAATGAGCTGATGGAAGCTCATTAGGCTGCCGGCCACAGCTTACTAATTTGAATAGAATTTAAATACATTTTTTTTAAACACAGCTCCCAGTGGGATAATATCAATTTAGTGAATGGATGCAAGTTGGGCTCAATTGAGTTTGACATCGTGCCCATTTATGTGTCACTAAGGGAAAGCTGGCCTGACCCAAGATGTTAGGAATTAGGATTTATGAGCTTGGAATTTTACTGTCAAATCTGGAGATTGCCACACAGGATTTTCTTTCCTTCTTGCCTTTGCTGTTTCTCATGTTTTGCATTCGATCATTCTTCGCCAAGATCCTGAATCTTTCCAAGAACCGCACACTAATCGTCCATTCTGTCATCAGAGACCCGCCTTAGTCAGTACTCAAACAGGCCATTTGGCCGAATACTCACTGCTGGCGTTTCTTCTCTGCTCAAGTCTCCTTCCAGTTCTGAGGAAGGGTCACTGGACCCGAAATGTTAACTCTTGATTTCACTCCACTGATGCTGCCAGCTGCTGAGCTTTTCCAGTCATTTTCAGTTTTGCTTCTGACTTTCATCATCTGCAGTCCTTTCAGTTTTTATTTAATATTGTCCTCCTAGATTTTCTTGTCTAAAATCGACCATCGTGACAATCCATTGCCTCCTCATTCAAACCCAGCCGAGCTTCCTCTTAAATGTACGAGAGGGGACAGAACAGGGTGACACAGCTAGGGCAAGAGCAAAAGGAAAGGACATAAAAGGCAGGAGTGACCACTCCTCCCTTAACAAAAGTACTGAGAGAGGGGCTATCAAAGAATTTAATATTGGGAAAGTAGGGGGACAAGCTGGAACCAACTAAAGGTTTTTCTCTTGCACACAGAATCCAAACTCAATGGGTTATATTTACAAAACAAGTAAAAACACAAGGGACACAGGGAATGCATGATGCACATGTTTTTCCTAAAAGAGTGCTAAGTGTGTAAAACAGATGATCTGCATAGAACAAGAAACTTGGCTGGGTTTCAAGAAAGGAGTGGATAAGTTTATCTTAATCTCCAAATGGGACTTTGGGTTATTCAGAGATACACTGAAGGGACATTGAGGATAGGAGGGTGCTCGATGGGCTGAACCTTTTCTTCAATCTGAAGCTGCTACAATAAGAAAGGGCAAATTGGATGCTTGCTTTCAAATTTGCTCCAACAAGAAACTGAGAGACGTGATAAGGGCAAGGCTGTTAATAAAGTCACAGAGATGTACAGCATGGAAACAGACCCTTTGGTCCAACTCATCCATGCCGACCAGATACCCTCACCTAATTTACTCCCATTTGCCAGCACCTGACCCATATCCTTCTAAACCCTTCCTATTCATATACACACCCAGATACCTTTCAAATATTATTATTGCACTGGTCCCCACCACCTCCTCTGGCAGCTCATTCCATACATGCACCATCCTCTGCATGAAAATGTTGCCCCTTGGGTCCCTTTTAAATCTTTCTCCTCTCACCTTAAACCTATGCCCCTCTAGTTTGGGGCATCCCTACAGTGGGGACAAAAGTCCTTGTTTATTTAGCCTATCCATACCCCTTATGATTTAAAAAAACTTCTATAAGGTCACCCTTCAGCCTCCGACGCTGCAGGGAAAACAGCCCCAGCCTGTTCAACTTCTCATAAGTCATTAAAGATGGGAGGACAGGTAGAGTGATCTGTTAGTAAAGCATAGTACCCGAGACTTCATTAAAAGGGTCACAGACTAAAAGAACAGGGAGATTATGATGAACTCCTATAAGGCACTGGTTAGCCCTCAGCTGGAGGTCTGTGTACAATGTTGGTGCTACATTATGGGAAGGATGGGAATGCAGTACACAGAGTGCTGGAGAAATTTTGCAAATGGGTTCCAGGGATGTGATCCTCCAGTTCTGTCAAAAATCTGGAGGGGACTATTTTCCTTGAAGATGAGTAGGCTAAGGGGGGATTTGATAGACATTTCCAAAATCATAAAGGGTCTAGACAACATAGATTGGGAGAAACTGTTCCCACTTGGAAATGGATCAAAACCCAGAGGGCATAGTCTTAAAGAGTTTTGCAGAAGCAGCACATGATGTGAGAAAAACAACTATTCTTGTAGTGAGGAGCTGGTGTCTGGAATACACTCCCTGGAAATGTGGTGGAGGCAGGTTCAACTGAGGCATTCAAGAGGGAATTGGATGGTGATTCAAATGAAAATAGTTTGCAGAGTTATAGGGAAAAGATAGGAGATTGGCACCGAGTTGAAATGCTCAGAGGTAGTGCAGACACAATGGGCCGAGTAGCCTCATTCTGCATGGTGATGATTTTGTGAGTGTGTCACTCTTGGTTTGTTAACATGAAACCCTGCAATCCAAGGCAGACTCTCGATTTGGCTTTTGCTCAAAATGTTGGCACCACAACAGAACCAGGCTCAGCTTTCTCAGGTACTGGATTAGTGGTGCTGGAAGAGCACAGCAGTTCAGGCAGCATCCAACGAGCAGCGAAATCGACGTTTTGGGCAAAAGCCCTTCATCTGCTTTATTCCTGATGAAGGGCTTTTGCCCGAAACGCCGATTTCGCTGCTCGTTGGATGCTGCCTGAACTGCTGTGCTCTTCCAGCACCACTAATCCAGTATTTGGTTTTCAGCATCTGCAGTCATTGTTTTTACCTTCAGCTTTCTCAGGGCACAGGCAAAACAAAACCTGCATCCTTCTACAATGGGGCAACAGACTTGGATGTCCAATGCTATACAGCGGCCACACCCACATCCCCACCTCTAGTGCTGGGTGTTTGATGGGTTCATGCAGCTTTCTGGAGCCCAAGGTGCCACACTGTGTCATCCTTCTCAGTGACGAGGGAGAGGTAGTACAATCGATCTCGCTGTTTCAGGTTTAGCAAGGAGAATTTGGGCATGTTTTGACTCCTCTCTGGCATTACTCACTCCCTGACAGATATGCAAATAAGTGATCTTGGCTGCTCACAATTGTAGGTCCTCACAATTAATCCTTGCAAATAATTCCAGAGCAGGAGGTCATTTAGTCCAGCGTGTCTGCACTGGCTCTCCAACTAGCATTATGACTTTGTGCCATTGGCCTGCCTCTTCTCCATACCCTGCACATTATTTCAATCTGAGTTACTAAAAATGCCCCAATTGCTTCTACCTCCAGCACACTTCCAGGAAATGCACACATCACCAATCACTCATCACGTAGAAAGGATTTTTCTCACCTTGTATTTGCTTCTTTTGCAAATTACTTTAAAATTCAGGAGCTGGAGTAGGCCATTCAGCCCTCTGAGCCTGCTCCCCCATTCAATATGATCATGGTTGATTATCCAACTCAGTCTCCTGCTCCTACATTCTCCTCTCTTCCTCCCTTTAGTTCTATGAGCTGTATTGGCATCTTTCTTGAAAGTTTTCAATGCTTTGGCCTCAATTTTCTCCTGTGGCAGAGAATTGCACAGGCTCCCCACTCTCTGGGTGAAGACATTCTCCTCATCTCAGTCCTAAATGGCCTATCCCTTTTCCTTAGTCCGTGACCCCAATCCTGGATTCCCTGGTCATTGGGAACATCCCTCTGTAGAAATCTATAGAAATCTTTAAATCTGTGCCCACTCATTCTTGAATCTTTGACAAGCAGAAGTTCTGGTCAGTTTCTCTTTTTTACATTCATGGGATGTGGGCATCATCAGCAAAGTGAGCATTTCGTGCCCCCATCTCTAATTGCCCCTGATCTTATTGACTTGGTCAGGCTCTTTGAGAGGGCAGTTCAGAGTCAACCACATCGCTGTGGGTCTGGAGTCACATGTAGGCCAGCCCAGGTAAGGATGGCAGTTTCCTTCCTTAAAGAGCAGAACAGTTGGCGATGGGTTCACAGTGAGATACATTTTAAATTTATTAATTTTATTGTATTCCATCAGCTGCCATAGTGAGATTCGAAACCACATTCTCAGAGCATTAGCCTGGACATCTGGATTAATAGTCTAGACGAAGAACATGGAACAGACCCCATGGGTCCATAACTGTGCAAAGAATGAACACTGGTGAAGGATAGAGGGAGCAAGGAGACTAATCAGAAATGATCATCTTTCAATGTAATTTCTGTGAATCTCTCTACCTCAGGCATTGAGTCTACAATAACAGGCAGAGCTACTTGATATGATTAAGGAACAGAGGTGTATTAATACACAGGTTCACCAAGGAGGGCAGCAACAAGAGAATTCCCTTTTACGCAGTGACTTGTTGCGATTAGGAGTGCACTGTCTGAAAAGATGGTGGAATCAAATTCAACTAGAACTTGCAAAAAAAATTTACTGAAATAATTGAAAGGAAAATTTCTGCAGGATAAATGGGGCTTAATTGAATAGCACTATCAAAGACTCGTATTTATCTAAGCGGCCGAATGGGCATTTTCTGTCTTGCATGATTCGATAATTCCACCTTTTCTACCTTCTGTAGAATAATCTACAAGGACATTTGTAATGTGCTATCAATTGTAGGAATAATCACCATTGGCCCTCAACCACTATGCAAAAGTGAGAACTGCAGATGCTGGAAACCAGAGTTTAGATCAGAGTGGTGCTGGAAAAGCACAGCACGTCAGGGAGCATCAGAGGAGCAGGATAATCGATGTTTTGGGCAAAAGCCCTTCATCAGGAATAGAGGATTCCCTTCTATTCCTGATGAAGGGCTTTTGCCCGAAACGTCAATTTTCCTGCGCTTCGGATGCTCCCCAACCACTATGCCAACAAATAAGACCACAAGACCATAGGAAATAGGAATGAGAGAAGGCTATTTGGCCCCTTGAGTCTCTTCCAGCATTCAATAGGATCATGGCTGCTCACATCCACTTTCCTGCCCTTTCCCCAGTGCTCTAGATTCCCCGACTGATCAAGAATCTATCTAACTTAGCTCTAAATATACACAGGATTCTGCCCCTACAGCTCTCTTTGGCAATGAGTTCCAAAGACACATAACCCTTGGAGAGAAGAAACTCCTCCCCATCTCAGTCTGAAATTGGGGCCCCTTTATTCTGAGACTATATCCTCGGGTCCTGGACTCTCCCTAGAGGGGGAACATCCTCTCAGCACTGACCCTGTCAAACTCCTTAGGAATCCTATACATGTGTCAGGCACATGTAGAAGGCAACATCATGTGGACTGAATCACGACATCATCCACTATTGTGTTAAGGAGGGAAAATCCTGTTCCAATTTACAACTTATAGAGCCCTCAGAAACACCAGCTGCTAAAGTTCGTCCAAACTGCTGAGTTTCCCAAAATACAAGGGCTTGCTTAAATGTACTCAGGAAGACATCAGTACATGCACTGACGATGGTATACTTCACCTAGGTGACATCTTGCTCAACAAACGTAATGAATAATTTGTAATCCCTACACCCCCCAACCCACCACAAAGTGCAGGTGTTAGATGGTTTCATTGTGATCAGACAGCCACCACAGTAAATAGTTTCGACTAAAAAGCCCAAACTTCACTCATACAAAACCCACTCAATTCTTGGGCTGCATCATTTTGCATTGAACAGAGAACAATACTGCATAGGAACAGGCCCTTTGGCCCACAATGTTGTGCTGAACATGACACCAAACTAAACTGCTCCCTTCTGCCTACCCTTGGCCCATAGCCCTCCACTCCTTCCATAGCCATGTGCTTATCTAAAAGTCCCTTCAATACCCCCTTTCTATCTGCTTCCACCACCAACCCTGGCAGCGCATTCCACACTCTTACTACTCTTTGTGTAAAAACTTCCCCCTCTGAACTCTTTGAACTTTCCCCCCTTTCACCTTAAATGCATGCTCCCTAGTTTTAGACATTTCAACTCTGGGAAAAAGATTCTGACTCTCAACCCTATCAATGTATCTCACAATTTTACAGACTTCTATCAAGTCTCTGCTACTCCAGAGAAAACAACCCAAGTTTTTCCAGGCCCTCCTTATAGCCCACACCCTCTAATCCCAGCAGCATCCTGGTAAACCTTCTCTGCACCCTCTCCAAAACCTCCACATCCTTCCTTTAATGTGACAACCAGAACTGAACGTAATACTCCAAGGATGGCCTCAGCAAAGTCTTACAAAATTGCAAGTCTTATAAACAGGCAATTATTTCTGCTGCTTTATTTTGGTTACAAACGGCATCGTTCGAGTGGGTATGTGAAAAAAACTTGGTTTCTGCATTTGAAAACGACAGACTACAAGGTGCAATAAAAATTCCAATTATTTTACATAATGACTGAGTCTCCAATGAGTTGCAGTCATGCTGCCCATTGTGTATTATGTAATTCTGCATGCTGTTTATGCGATTTGAGGAGATAGTGGTGGTGTCTGACTGATGAACTAAGTGGTGAACTAGTTGATTATGATTCAAGAGGATTTCTGTCTTCATCCACAAATAACTCGGGCAATGTCTTAATCAGTGCTAACAGTGCCATGTGTTGAAAATGCTATGGGGCAGGAAACAGAGGTAGTGCCAGCAGGCAATGGTGCAGAGTTTATAGAGTAGCAGCTGATATTATTGACAGTCAAATGCTTCAGTGCTTTTACTGTGTGAGGGATTGCTGAACGTCATCATCTCCCAGTGCCTACTGCTCTGTCCAAATCTAGAATATGTAGAACCAACATGGTCATTGTAAAGATGAGAGACTTAACAAACAATCCTGGTCTTTTTCAATATATAATTTCAGTTACATCACACTGTAAACTTTTGCTATAAATTCTCTGTCCTACAATCTTATACTCCACAACCACCTGAAGGAGCAGCGCACCGAAAGCTAGTGCTTCCAAATAAACCTGTTGGACTCTAACCTGGTGTTATGTGATTTTTAACCCAGAATATCGAACTTCCTTATTTCTTCTTTTATTTCTTTATTTTCTAATTTTCTTTCTCTAAGAATTTGTACCGAAGGATCTGTACCTTAGGTGTTGCTGTAAGTTGTGACTTGTCACAGTGTTCATTTGAGTATGTGACAATAATTCTAATTCTTCGATACAAAAGCAGAATTTGCTGGAAAAGCTCAGCAAGCCTGGCCGCGCTGTGGAGAGAAATCAGAGTTAACGTTTCAGCTCCAGTGACCCTTCCTCAGCACTGGATCTGAAGCGTGAACTCTGATTTCTTTCCACAGATGCTGCCAGACCTGCTGAGCTTTTCCAGCAATTTCTGTTTTTGTTTCTGATTTCCAACATCCACAGTTCTTTTGGTTTTAATCTAATTCTTTGATAACTGCTTTATAAGTATTCTCTTAATGAATTAAAAACAGTCCTTATCACTTACTTTTTTTGCATTTACAATAATAATGGCAGCAGCAACCATTCCTCTGACAATCATGTCTACAACCTCTGTTAAAGTGACTGCTACTTCAAGTCTGAGATCTCCCTTTCAAGTCCACATCAAACCTGGCTGTCTGCACACCAGATATCTGCTAACTTCTCTGATCATTCTGCCTATTTGATCCTTTTAAAAACTCAGACGCAGACACAACACTCAAACCAGTCACTCAACAACAATAACTTGAATTTCTACCATAAAATATCCCTGGGCAATTCACAGGAGACACCAACACGCTCAATTCGACACTGAAAGCACAAAGATGATATTACAGTAACTGATCAAAAAAACCCAAGTCATGAGGGAAGGGCTAGAAGAGAGGCAGCAGAGAGGTTAGGAAGAAGGAGAAAAATAAATCCAGATTATGGGACACAACTGATAATATGAGAGAGACCAAAATTGGGGTATATGCCAGAATTAGCCGAGAGCACACAGATCTTGGAGAGTTGTAGGGGCTGCAGAGGTGGGGGTGGGAGAAGAGCATGCCACAGAGAGAATTGGAAACAAGGATGAGAATTTTAAAATTCGGAATTATGCTTAATGAGAAGTCATCAAAGGTCAGCCAGCATGGCTGATGGATGATAAGCTGGGACAGAGGCAGCCGAGATCTGGATGACTTCAAGTTTCCAGAGAACAGGACACAGGAGACCAGCCAGAATTACATTAAAACAATCAAGTGTGGAGGTTATAAAGCTCTGACGATGAGTCTTACAGGACTCATAAAATTAATTGTCTTTCGCTCTCCACAGAGGCTACCAGACCTGCTGAGTTTCTCCATGACTTTCTGTTTTGATTGCAGATCCCTGCAGTGTTTTTGCTGTGGAGGTAACCTACACAGGGATGAGGATGACACCAGTGGACACCCTTCAGCCAGTGTGTAGTCCAGCAATATGACTGAGATGGAAATGAGAGGCCTTATCCAAACAGCAAGCATGTGGTCGGGATTTCACCTGGGTTGAAGGTAACACCAAAGGCACAAGCTGGCTAGTTTGGTCCCAGGAAAGGGAATGGAGTCAGCACTGAGGGAACAGAGTTGGGAAGTTGTGAATGAAGACAAGTATTTTCCAAGGACTTTAATTGATGTTTACTTTGAGGAACTCTCTGCACATCCAAGATTAGATGGCAGACAAACAGTGCAACAGTTCAGAGACACTGGGAGGGGTCAATAAAGGCAGTGGTGGGCTCAATCATTGTGTGCCTGGTGTACGTGTGAAGAATGATGCTGTGTGATAGTCACCCAGTTAGATGTCATCTACAGCAAACTTATACAAGTTCCTTTTTTTGCAAAGAACACAATGAATCCCTTTTAAAAAAAAACTTGGTCGGCATGTACCAGTAGGAGCTGTCTCTGTGTTGTAGGACTGCACCACTCTAATAGGAAATCTGAACTTTATTGCTAATTATTCAATGGAAACCCATCATACTTTTGCCTTTCAAACAGGCAATTTTCTCTGGAGTCCAATACAGTGAAGTTGGGGGGGGGGGGAGGTCCCTCTGGGCTTTTTGTGGGTGAACCACAGAAAAGTAACAGCAAATTACTCTGTTCATCTTTGTTGTTAACTTACTAAAAAAAAAATTTACGCCCCCAAAATTAAGATGCCATAAAAAGCCCCCAAGTCTGCAGGACTTTCCACACATTTTAAGTCAAACCGTCTCAGGGGACTGCAGAGAACTTGAGATGAAGTCAAATTGTTAACCATTCGGCCTGGAACAAGGCTTAAAGAAAATGTCAAATGCAAGATGCATTATAAAAATGAAATGAAATGGCAAACTGCCAAGGAAAATAATAAAGCAGCCGCTTTTGTTAGAATGTATCCCTGTATTAAATAACAAGGCGGATACACTTAAAACAATACCTGTTTACTTTAGCCTCAGTGTTGAAATGTTCTCCTTACGTGATATTTATGGATGGGGTAGCCCATTCAGTCCATCTTAACCTGTCCATCCAGGGTAACCCTAACTTTAACAAACAACTTCATCACAGAGAACTCTATCCAAGTGGGAATGATTTATTTTGTGAGAAAGTTCTTTTAAAAAAAAGCTCACTGCTAGGCCAGCATTTATTGCCCATCCCTAACTGCCCAGTGGGTTATTAAAAATCAGGCACAGTGCTGTGGGCCTGGAGTCACATGTAGGCATGGTAAGGATGGCAGTCTCCTTCCTTAATGAACCAGATGGGTTTTTTACCCCCTGACAATCAACAATGGATTCATGGTCGCCATTCGACTTCTAATTCCAGAGTTTTATTGATTTAAAGTTCAATCATCTGCTCCAGTGGGATTTGAATTCAGGCCCCCAGAACATTACTTGGGCCTCTGGATTAACAGTGCAGTGATAACACCACTGAGCTATCACCTCTCTTTAAGTTCCTTTTATCAGTTGTAGCACACACCCCTGACTTCCACCTGTCGTTCCTTGCCTGGCAAACACAGTTCTCACGTGAACAGTGAATTCACCTTGTCCCGCAGCATTTATCACCCTTGCACTGAGGGAACAGCTATTGGGCACAGTCTTTTAGAGTGAACTCAGAGAATAGCCACAGTGCCAAGTGAAAATATTCAGCCCATTGTGCCTGCACACCCGTCTGAATAAATGATTTGCCTGTTCTCTGTCTTAACCCTCAAACCTACACCTCCATCCTTTTCAGATAACAGTCTCACTCTCTTTCTGAATGTTGTGACTGAACCTGCTTCTACCTCACTCTCAGGGAGCATTCCCCAGACCTTAACCACTTGATGCCTGTCAGTGCTCCTTTTCTTGATTATTTTAAATCTCTGTCCTCTTGTTCACTATCTCCAAATAGAAAGGTAATGTTGACCTTATATCCTGCAATATTTACCAAACCCCTTTTCCTCAGCCCTGCCAGAGTTTAGCCTCCTCAGTCTGCCATTCCTGACAACTGGCTCAGTCCCCCAGGTCTCATTGGCACTTCAGGAATGGGAACATTTCCGTCGGCTTCTGATAATATGCTCTTCCAGACCTTAAACCAACTCAACCTGCAGTGTGTCAATGGGGAGCCTTAGCAAGGCCTGTGGCACCTCTGGGGAAAACGGTGCCAGGGTGGGTAGTGTCAGCTAAGTAGCTCATTGGGTGACCAATAACACGAGCATCCAAGGTCATCACCACAAGGGACTAGAGGGAGAGAGTGTGGGATAGAGGGAGAGAGAGTGGGACAGAGGGAGAGAGAGTGGGACAGAGGGAGAGTGGGAGGGAGGGAAAGAGAGTGGGAGAGAGGGAGAGAGAGTGGGATAGAGGGAGAGAGTGTGGGACAGAGGGAGAGAGAGAGTGGAATAGAGGGAGAGGATGTGGGGGAGGGGAGAGAGTGGGATAGAGGGGCAGACAATGGGATGGATGGAGAGAGCGTGGGATAGAGACAGGGATAGAGTGTGGGGATGGGAGGGGAGAGAATGTGGAATAGAGGGACAAGACAGTGGGATGGAGGTAGTGAGTGGGATGGAGGGAGAGTGTGGGATAGAGGGTGAGGAGGTGGGACAGAAGGAGAGAGAGTGGGACAGAGGGAGAGAGAGTGGGATGGGGGAGAGAAGTGGGATGGGGAGAGAGATTGGGATGGGGAAGAGAGAGTGGGATGGGGGAGAGAGAGTGGGATGGGGGAGAAGGTGTGGGATGGGGAGAGAGATTGGGATGGGGAAGAGAGAGTGGGATGGGGGAGAAGGTGTGGGATAGAGGGAGAGAGAATGAGATAGAGGGAGAGAGAATGGGATAGAGGGAGAGAGAATGGGAGAGAGGAAGAGGGTGTGGGATAAAGGGAGAGAGTGGGATAGAGGGAGAGAGAATGGAGTCAAGTGGCTCCATTTGAAATTGGGATAAGACAATTGTAATTTGTTTTAACTCAATGACAGAGAATTTGTTATCTGCCTGAGAGGTGTGCGCTATCTCAATCTCTCTCTTTCTGTTTCTTCCATTTCAGCATCTCTCAATACTGACAGTGTGTTGGCTTTTTAAAATGCAGATAGGTATATATTTGCATAATCCAAACTGTCAATAATTTTTGCATCAAAAACAGAAATTATGGGGAAAACCCAGCTGCTCTGGCAGCATCTGTAGAGAGAAAGCAGAGTTCTGAAGAAGGGTCAGTGTACCCAACATGTTAACTCTGAATGCTCTCCACGGATGCTGCCAGACCTGCTGAGATTTTCCAGCAATTTCTGTTTTTGTTTCTGATTTCTCGCATCTGTAGTACTTTTGTTTTTAATTATTTTTGCATTTTTCCTTAAGTTTGATTTTGATAGTGAATTAGTTACTTGTTATTGACTAAGAAACCTGCGTGACTTGTTCTGAATACTGAATCATACTCAGTCTGAGACCGAGACCATTGACCATATCACCACCCTGGTTCCATTTAAATCAGGGTTGTGACCAGCAGAGGAGTGGGGCAAGGAAAGGAAACAATGACCCCTTCCACCTTACTCGTAACAAAAACAAGATGCAATCACAACATGATTACATTAAACCTCAAATCCATTAGCTGGTAATCCCCTGGAACAAGTCAATAGGAACCCATGACTTACATGATTTTGTGGGAACTAATGTACATACTTTACTTTCTGACAGTGTGGCGATCCCTCAGCACTGACCTTCTGATAGTGCGGAGTTCCCTCAGCACTGACCCTCCGACAGTGTGACCCTCCCTCAGCACTGACTCTCCATCAGTGCAGCGCTCCCACAGTATTGACCTTCTAACAGTGCAGTCCTCCCTCAGTACTGACTCTCCATCAGTGCAGCACTCCCTCAGCACTGACCCTCCGACAGTGCAGCACTCTCTCAGCACTGACCCTCTGACAGTATGGCGCTCCCTTGGCACTGACCCTCTGACAGTGCAGCACTCCGTCAGTACTGACCCTCTGACAGTGCAGCACTCCGTCAGTACTGTACTGCAGTGCAGTTTGCATTTTGCCCTTTGGCTGCTGGAGTGGGACTTGAATTCATTGATCTCCTAACTCATAGGCAACTGTGCTGCTGCTGAGCAAACACTGCCTGAAGGGAGGCCCCAAATTGTGTTTGAATGCCCTGCGACAGTATGGTTGCAAGGTGACCAACTGTCCTATATTTTAATAAACTGCCCCTTACTTGACTATATGCCTGAATCCCTTAAGGATCACTATTTGTGCTGCATTTGCAGGTCTGTCTATGTGAATCTGAGCTCACATGTCTCAATAATTTGTGTGGGATTGCAAATCTGCAGGGTAGCTGGCAGAGCTGATAGTGTAGCCATTCACAACATGAGGTCTGAAGAACAGTCATATTGGACTTGAAAGATTAGCTCTGTTTCTCTCCCCACATTCCCTGCCAGACCTGCTGAGTTTCTCTAACAATTTCAGTCTTCACTTTAGATCTTTAAACATGAATGTTTTGACAGTCCTACACCAAGCCAAAACAAAATTCAATCTGTAACCATATGTGAGTTGAAGTACTATTGCCTCAGCTTTGTAAAATAGCTTGCATGCAGAAACAGGAATGTAGTTGGGGACGGGCATCATATTCAGTAGAGGTGATGACTGGTGTTGCATTCAGTAGCACCAGAGAGCTCTCATCTATGAAGATTGGATCATTGTTGGTAAAGACACAGACATAAAGCATTGATATGGCAGAGGTTAGCACATCGTGCAGTGAAAGTAACTTGGCATGACAGCTTCAGAGTGTTGCAATCAAGCTGCCCCTGCTAATGTGAAACCTCCAAACGGAAAAACTGCTCAAGTCCTTGATTGAGTGGGTTAAAAAGGTCCCGGGAATGTGATAAGATTAGACCACGCTGTCATCGTGTGGGGCGTGATTCATCGCTGGATATACACCGACATGTAACAATGCAACAGATGTGCAAGAAATTGCATTCAGAAAACCATTTGCCGAAAATCTGTCAGTTCAGCCATTCCAAAGTGTAATGGAAATCTGCCACAGCTTGGAAAATGCCTCAGAGGGAGTCTCTTGCAGTGGTATGCAAGAAGAAGTGAGTCTGTTTTGATATAAACATTTTAAGCCTCATATCTTGTTCTTCCATCATATTGGATTTCGTTATGAGCACTACGCTTGCTTCTATCTGAACAGTACAGGCTGGGGTGAAGTGATGAACTTCATCTACATTTACACAGTATAATTCAGGGAAGCCATTGCATCAAGGATCACAGCAAGAGTTAGTTAGGTTCTCCTGCCAAAGCACAAATGTATTTGTGTAAGTTAAACAAATACTGTGTTTATCAAGTATACTGTCACCTCCTGAACAAAAATGTTCTCAACACCGTAAATTTGATCTGGTTGCTCGCACAGCTCACTGAGGCAAGAATGTGCTGTCCCTTTATGTTTTCCTTTGTAATAACCAGCTGTCTTGGAGCATCTACTTTTTTCCTTCTTGGGATGTGGGTGCTGATTTTTAAAATGCTGGAGAAACTCAGCAGGTTTGGCAGCATCTGTGCGGAGGGGAGATCAGTACTTTTTGCCAATCCCTAACTGACCCGGAGTCAAGTGGTTCCTGAAGACTAGGTTCTGGAGTCACATTGAGACTGGGCAGAAGTTATAGAAGTTTGAATACCTGTACAAACAGATTCAAGAACAGCTTCTTCCCCGCTGTTATCAGACTTTTGAACGGACCTCTATAATATTAAAGTTGATCCCTCTCTGTCTCTGTCTGCACCTTCTCTGTGGCTGTAACACTGTATTCTGTACTCTGTTCTGCTACCCTGATACATAGTAGAATCTGCCCGTACAGCATGCAAAACAACACTTTTCACTGTATCTCAGTACGTGACAACAATAAATCAATCAAATTTCTTTCCCTAAAGTGAACCAGAGGGACTTTTAACAACAAAATTAAATGCTTCCAGGGTCATTGTTACTGAGATTTATTAAGTGAATGCAAAGCCTATGAGGTATTGCAGTGGGATTCGAACCCATTCCCCAAAGTGTTTAGGTTACAGGTCCAGCGACATTGCCAGATGTCAGCATCGCCCCTGATATGCTGCTCACTCTCAAGATCCCTCTCCTTTATCATGTCACTTTTGTTGGTTCATTAGCAATACGTCAAAGAGCTGCAAGCCACCATTGGGAAAACAAGACAAAAGAGAGAAAAGATCAAATCTCCCTTTGGACTTGAAAAGTATTAAGTCCAGAAAATCTACCACTCCTGAAACAATTATCCTAGACATTAGCTGCAGGAGTAACGTATTGAAGTTTTTCAACATATCAGCCAAAAACACAATTTTAAGTTTCAAGTTGGGGTAAAGACCACATCTTTTTACTTTTCTGTATTTGTGATTGTGGACTGAAATAGGAAAAGAATAGTTTTTGAGACCAAGCTGTGGAAGGGTTTTATAAGCAAGCTACCAGCACTTGTTGTCAGTGCAGTTTGTACACACGGGTTGTGGGCCTGAGGGCATTGGGGGTGGGAGATGGGGGGGGGTGCATGGGTAAAGATGCAGACGAACTGTCTTCAGAGAATGTGCACAGAATGAGATTCAACTAGCAACAAGTAGCTGATTAGTCTGTGGAATGATGACCATTCATTGATCACAAAGACCTTCTGCCTGTCAACAACTATGTGATTGGTTCCCAGGTCACTGATTAACTTATGAGGTGTAAACAGGTCAATCAGAAGCCTTCAGACCTCGTCAAGGTGAGATGATTCTTTCTCTTCCTCTGCATTAGAAAACATGTAAAGCTTGAAGAAAACCAGTTTATTCTCCCTCACCAACTGCTGTAAGTTGTGGCTTTTACCTGACACGTCAGAGACGTTACAAATGCTGAACCAGTCACTCTGTGCCTTCTGCAAGTACTGATGTGAAGGTGCCAGTGTTGGGTTGGGGTGGACACAGTCAGAAGTCACACGACACCAGGATTTAATCCAACAGGTTTATTTGAAATCACAAGCTTTCAAAGTGCTGCTCCTTCATCATGTCCATTTGACCTGACGAAGCAGCAGTACTTCAAAAGTTTGCAATTTCAAATAAACCTATTGGGACTATAACCTGGTATTGTGTGACTTCTGACCTTATCCTGTAAGTAAATGAAAGTAACTGGAGAAGGGAGATCGAGGAGCAGCAAGTTCTGACAAACCAAAAAGTGCATCTCAGTAAATCCTATGAACAGGGAGCATTGAACAGTCTTTCCAGTTTCTCCCCCCCACCCATAACACCTAGGCTTTCTATTGTTTCTGTCTGTGTCTGTCTGTATTTGTGTGCACAGACAGTTTTATAAAGAGAATTAGAGTTTTAACGAGTACTGCTATATACTGACAGCTCATAATACATTTATTTGTAATGAAAATCTATTTACTTACAATAAATAGTAATTCTTGTCCCATACAAAAACCTGGTCTGTGCTTTCTATCGCCTAATGAGAAGTAACTTGGGGAATTCTGTGTACTTGTTATAATATTTAACTTTTGTCAGGACTCCACAAATTGAGGGGCAAGATTTCCAGTACACTACCCAATGAGGTATGATCAAGTTAAGTAATGGATGTTCTCTTAGTTGAGTGATTTTAGATCTGGACAGGTCTTTTAATCTCACTGATTTTTGTGACAATTATTGTTGTGACTAATGTTGCATTTACTTTAATTGAAGGATCCTCAATGAGTTGCTGAAAAGGAGTTGTGGGGGGCACAAATGGGCACCTTCTCAAGGACAAATGCCCTCACATCCCTTAAAATAATTAAAACAAATGAGAATTGAGAAATGTTGAGCCATTCGCCCTTGTGGGTCTCATCAATGACCATTCCCATGTGACGGCTGTGGTGGCTCAGAGGCTAGCACCGCTGCCTCACAGCAGCAGAGACGTGGGTTCAATTCCGCCCTTGGGCGACTGTTCCTCCAGACACTCCGGTTTCCTCCCACAGTCTAAAGATGTGCAGCCTGGGCAGATTCACCATGGGAAATGCAGGGTTACAGGGATAGGGTGAGTCTGGGTGGGATGCTCTTTAGAGGGTCAGTGTGGACTCACTTGGGCTGAATGGCCTACTTCTACACTGTAGGCATTCTAAAGGTTTGGCACACAGCTCCCATAGTCTGAACAGGTCAATAGTCCAAGCTGCATACTAACATACTCCCCACTTGCCTGGGCAGGTACAGCTGCAACTGCACAGAAGAGTTCAAAACCATCTAGGACTCAATGGTAGTTTGGTTTCAGCTATGGTTGGATGGACTTCCTGAATTTTGAACTGGATTGTAGTATGTGGATGGTACCGAGTCTCAGGGGATGGGAGAGACACTGACAGAGATCAGCTGGTGTAAGCGGAATAATTTGTCAGACTGGGTGGTCAGCAGAAACAACTGAGGCCAGCTGTTGAAATGTTTGTTATTTGTAATTTGTTTGCCGCTGGGAGGTGGGAGTCATAGGCTGGGCCTTGGGAAGGCCATGGTGAGCTACCTTCCTCATGTTGCTACAGTCCATCCTGAAGGCTCTCTCACGGCACTCTTGGGTCAGCAATGCCAGGAATTTGGCAATGAACCAATGAACTCCCTACCCACAGGCAACACAGGAAGCTGTGTGAAGGCAAACTTGCAGATTCCCATGCCTTTGCTGCCCTTATCCCTCCTGGTGGGTAGAGATAGTGGGTATGGTAGGTGCTGTTGGAGGAGCCTTGGTGAGTTACGTCAGTGCATCTTGTAGCTGTTACAGTGTGGTGGTGGAGGGAGTGGATGTTTGCGGATGTGGTGCCAATCAAGGAGGCTGCGTTGTTCTGGATGGTGTTGAGCTTCTTGAGTGTTGTTGGAGCTGCAACCGCCCAGGCCAGTGGTGAGTGTTCCACCACACTTCTTATTTATGCTTTGCATATGGTGGACAGGCTTTGGGGAGTCAATACATGAGTTATCAGAGAATTCTAAGCATTTAACCAGTTCTTATAGCCAATGAATATGGCTGGTCTAGTCACAATGCAGCTAATTGGTAACTCCTAGGATATTGATTATGGGGGATTCAGTGATGGTCACACCATTGAGAGTCAAGGGCAATGGTTAGATTCTGTTTTGATGGAGATGGTCATTGCCTGGCGCATCGACATTATTTGTCACTTTTTGTTCAAGCCTGGATATTGTCCAAGTTTAGCTGCATTTGAAAACAACAGTATCAGTATCAGAGGAGTCATGAATGGTGCTGAACATTGCTGAACCATCTGCGAACATCCCATGAGAAGAGATTGGTTCACCTGGGCCTGAATTGGGTTGAGAAGGATGAGCGGGAATCTGACTGAACTGTATAAAATTCTAACAGGGCTGAACAGAATGGATACAGGGAGGATGTTTCCCATGAGTGGGGGAGTCTGGAACCAGGGAATACAGTCTCAGTTTGGAGGGTAGGCCATTGGGATGGGATGGGAAACATTTCTTCACTCAGAGGGGAATGAACCTGAGGAATTTTCAACCACAGAAGACTGTGAATGTGAAATGATTTAAAATATTCAAAAAAAAAGAGAGATACATTTCAAAGGAGAGAGGGAGAAAGTAGGAACTTGACATTGAGACAGAGGATCAGCCATGATCAGACTTACAGAAAGAATTGATTTGAATGGGCTCGATGGTCTGTTCCTGGTTCTATGTTTCTAATGCAGCATGATTTGGTTTGATATTTTGATGAGATCCCAAAACCCACATTAAAAACTCACTGGATACAACACCCAAACTGGAGCACACACATCGAACAGATCGAGGTTTGGATATGCATGGCACTTATACAGCCACTGACAATAGTAAAACACCTCAGCAAGATCATTTAAAAACACTGAGCCCACATCTAGAGATAGATTTGAACAAATGACCCAAAGCTCGCTCAAACAGGTAGGTTTTAAGAAGTGCATTTAAAGTGAGAGTCATCGAGTCATCCAGCACAGAAACAGACCCTTCAATCCAAGCAGTCCATGCTGACCATGTTCCCAAACTAAACTAGTCCCACCTGCCTGTGCTTGGCCCATATCCCTTTCCTATTCATGTACTTGTCCAAGTGTCTTTTAAACATTGTAACTGTACCCACATCCCCCACCTCCTCTGGCAGTTCATTCCACACACGAACCACTCTCTGTGTAAAATATGTTGCCCCTTGTGTCCTTTTTAAAGGTTTGTCCTCTGACCTAAAACATATGCACTTTGGTTTTGAACTCTCCCACCTTAGATAGAAGAACCTTGCTAGTCACCTCATTTGTGCCTCTCATGATTTTCTAAACCTCCATAAGGTCACCCCTCAACCTCTTACGCTCCAGTGTTAAAAAGATCCAACTTGTCCAGCCGATTTTTATAATTCATACCCTCCACTCGTGGCAACGTGTTGATTAATCTTTTCTAAACCCTCTCCAGTTTAATAATATCCTTCCTATAACAGGGTGACCAGAACGGGACATAGTACTCCAGAAGAGGCCTCACCAATGTCCTGTACAACCTCAACATGACGCCCCCAACTCCGATACTCAGAAGACTGAGCAATGATAGCAAGCTTAATAAATGCCTTCTTAACCACCCTTTCTACTTGTGATGCAAATTTCAAAGAATGATGTACCTGAACCCCTAGGTCTCTCTGTTCTACAACACTACCCAGGGCCCTGCCATTAATTGTGTAAGACCTGCCGAGGCAAAAACATTTGGGAAAGATTAGAGTGCAGGCTACAGAGAGTACAGTCACCAGTGGTGAAGTGATTAAAATGAGGGATGAGCGAGAGACCAGAACTGTAGGAGCACAGGCAATTGTGAGGCTGTGTCAGAAACCGGTGTCTGGGGGATTGGAAACAAGGTTTTAAAGTGGGGGGGTCTCACCCTGTCCCAGAGCTGCATTAATCGAACCAGGAACTTGGATGGGTTTCAGTGGATGCTAACAGTAACCCACTTTTTGTGGCGCAGTGCTAGTGTCCCTCCCTCTGAGGCAGGAGATCCAGCTTTAAGTTCCACCTGCTCTGCAGGTGAGCAACAACCCATCCGAACTTGTTGATTAGAAAATACGAAAGGAGTCATGAAACCTGTTAGGGCTCAATGGTCCTCTGAAGGTAGCTCACCGTTACTGCGCCTGGAGGTAGAAACTGGCAGCTTTTCCTGAGGTTCAATTAAAATCAGGATCCAGAGGGCAACAGAAATCAGTCGGGCAACGTGGCGGGGAAGGGTGACATGTACGGCTCAACAAAGGGTTGGAAAGTTTGTGTGAAACCTGCAGGAACATCTGAGACTAAGGTTCACTTTACTACTTCCTAGGATGAAATGGCTGTGCTATAAAAGGAGAGGTTGATGCAATATCATTTCAGAGATGGTCTTGTTGATCCTCTAGTTTTTCTTTCACTTCAAACCAATTCTCCAAACACTCAATGTGTATCAGTAGTTAAACGTCTTGCTGTATCCTATCACAGTGCACAGTTTGGAGTGCTGCCCTTTATTTAAGATGATTCCCCTTGAGACAGCAAGTTAAAAATAAATTGAACAAATTGGCAAAGTCAAATACAGAACTTTGCCGTCCTTTCAACAGGTCAGTGTGCCATATGATAGCAGTGTACAAATGCAAACAGTTTGCTCTAATATTCTCATTTCTGCTGCTAAAGAGTACAAGTGTTAACTATTAAAAATAAATAATTTCACACCTTTCTCTAAAACAGTAAAGAACTTCATGTAGAGCCTTGTTCCTCTTACACTAGTATTTTATGTCAAAATTATAGTGCCAATGTTTTGTTTGGTTCTGACTATGTAACTCCAAAACTGTCTTCATTTCCAAAACATAAGGGGATGTGAGAAACCTTTACTTATTTTTGTTTCCTTACCCTGAAAGATTACAGTTGTACATCACCAAGACTGGACCATAGTAAAGTCAGACCAATTCTAGCAGAAGCGAGAAGGAGCTCAAAGAGTTTGTTAAAATAAAAACAGGTGAAGAACATGGTGAAGGTGTTTAGTAATGAGAGAGGATCTCATTTGTCCCACTGCACCTGAACTGCAACCCTGAACCAGTTAGTTAGACAAACACCTATTAGTGACTTAGGCACATCAAGCATTACCTTATAAGTAAGTAACTGAACGTTCCCCAAGCAATGTCAACCCCTTCGCCCTCTTTGACAGGTAATCAAAAACATCTACAGCAAATTCACACCAAGCCATGCACCAGGAAGTTGTCACAGTAGCAGAGAGTAAAAGCTGGGAAGAAAACTCTAAAATTCAATCAAATAAATAAATATTAACATTTAATTCAGCTTTTAAAATAAAATGCCCTTAACGCAGGACATCGAGCTATAAGTTACTATCATTAAAAAAAAGTCTAAAAAGTTGGAAGATATCATGTAAGGTAAACTTATTAGTTTGGTTATGGCAGGAAAGTCCTATTTTAATTTAGTGGTCAGTCATTCCCAGCATTGAGTGTCTATTTATTTACCAGTTAATGGCTCTCCCAGTGAATGGCTTGAGGATGATTTTCGCCTGTGTGACTTGAATACAGTTACTATTGGGGACTTGCCTGCTCGATTAGATTGGTCAATCATAGGCTGGACTATCCTTCTCCTGGCATTTATAAACCTGTGGAAAAGGAGGAGAAAAGAAAGGTTACTTTGACGCAGCTCAAGAAAGAAACGAAACAAGATAAAGGGCTAATAAACCCCGACAGCAATGGATGGTGGGAATGGGACGTGGAGATTCTCTGAGTAACTCTACTGAACTGCACCAGACTCTGATCGAGAGTGAGCTCAGGGGTGAGGCTTTTGATTTATGTCCTTCTGCATTTTTTCTCCCTCCTCTCCCCACAGCTGGGTATCTTATAAAGAGCTGGATAATTAGACGTTCTTGGGAAACAATACCCAAGACTGCACTCTCTTCTCCTTTCAAGGCAAAATAATTGCAGCTGATAAAAAAACGTCGCTCATATGAGCATCTGTTGCCTCACCTAATTAGTGAAGAATCTCTCCTTTGTTCCACTCACCCACTGGTCTTCGACCAACCCTTCCCATTCCTTCTAGGCTACTAACTCCATTTTAAGGCTTGTGTTAGGAAAATGAACTGTGGTGCTGGTGGTCTTGCCATTAAGAAAAGAAATAAGCCGAATGTCTGGAGTTTTTATCACCAGTAACTCATGCTGCCGAGGGAGCTCAGCACAAAAGCATTCCATTTAACGCTTCTGTCTTTTCCTCCCCTACACTTTATGCAAGGTTTAGGGTCAAACAGAGGTCACCACTATACAACCACTGACCTTCCAGTTTCTCAGTAAAGCTTTACTGTCTAAGGTCTGCAAGTTCAAAACGAAAATCCACATAAAATCTTTCTGCAGAGAGTTTTATGTGGTGAGGAACCAGAATTAAAAAAAAAATTGTTTTTGAAAATGCAAACGAGGCAGCATGTCTGAAGGAACATTGAGAGAGTGGACTGATGCAGAAACACAGCCTCATCCACAACCCACTTGGAGTAAGAGGTCAGGAAAAGTCTGGTCAGAACAGCCAGAACCCATGCAGAGAGTTCAAACTGACTCTCCACTGAAGAAGAAACAACTTTGAGTAACTTTCTTGTCCCGCAGCATTGATGTTTCATTTAATTTCACTTCTTTCTTCACCTGAACTGAAGGATGGTAAAGGCATAATTTCCATACGTTCAAAGCACTTTGTTCTGAAGCCCACTGTGCATTTATGGGAACATTTGTTGGACTGGAACCACAGGTAAGAAATCATTTGAAAATAAGGAACACTGAAAATAAGGAGAAAGGGTAGGAATGGGTCAAACAGCCCCATTGAGCCTGCTCTGCCATTCAGTCTGGCTGAACTTTACACTGACCCCACTTTCCTGGCCTATGCCCTCAGGAATATTGGAACAGGAGGACGCCATTTAACCCCTTCAATCCATTCAACCATTAAATGAGATGATGAAAAGGAGTCATTCGGTTCTGGTACCCAATGAATTTAATCTTCTCTGTGCACTAACTTCAATCCCCTTTAATTGGCCTGGATTTTTGCAGATGTAATATTGGTTAAAACTGTTAGCATTCCCTGTCATTACAACTGTGAAGCTGACAGTGACTTTTGGAGTCCATGTTTGTGGTAATACCTTCCTTCACCACAGGGTGCACTGTTGATGTCCCACACTTGTTAATCATGAGAAATTACTTGAAGTGACGAGAATGGCCCTATCAGTTTAAATGTAAAAACTCTGGAAATAGTTATTATTTCAGTGAGGTGCAACTGGCTTTTTCCAATGTATTAATTTCATAATTACTACTAAGCACCTTCTGTATCCCTGAAAAACTACATTTGTAATTGCATGATTTCAAGCTCCCCCATTAAAAAAAAGTCCATTATTTTTAAAAAAATTAAAATTATTCAAAAAAATTTACAAGGATGTTGCCAGGATTTTAGGGTTTGAGGTATCAGGAGAGGCTGAACAGGCTGGGGCTGTTTTCCCTGGAGCGTCGGAGACTGAGGGGTGACCTTTATAAAACCACGGGGGGCGTGGATAGGGTAAATAGACAAAGTCTTTTCCCTTGGGTGGGGAAGTCCATACCTAGAGGAGCATAGATTTAGGATGAGGGGGGAAAAATTAAAAAGGGACCTAAGGGGCAACTTTTTCATACTGAGGGTAGTGCGCATATGGGACAAGCTGCCAGAGGAAGTGGCGGAGGTTGGTACAATTACAATATTTAAAAGGCATCTATGAATAGGTAGGGTTTAGAGGGATATGGGTCAAATTCTGACAAATGGGACTAGATTCATTTAGGATATCTGGTTGGCATGGGCAAGTTGGACCGGGAGACTGTTTCCATGCTGTACTGTGCTATGACTCTGTTCAGGATATTTCAGCTTCAGCCCACGTACATTGTCCAATCTTAAAATTACTCCCTGTAAAATTATTAGAATGTGAAGGATAATCAATGTATTTTGCTTCCTGGTTTGCTGTCTGTGAGATTTCTGCGAAGTGATTAGCTGTTTCGCCTGCTTGATGACATCACTGCTGCCAGATGCCTGGAGACCACAATCACCCAGTGCCTGATTGAACCAGGTGCCTGGAAAAGGAAAATCCAACCACAGAGATCGCTCAATATCTCCATGGGCAGTTTTCTTCAAAGTCAGTTGTGTTCGCTGATGTTTCACTGCTGACTGTGAAATGCAGGCCGGTACATTTGTGAAAATTTTTGTTTGCACTATTTTTAAAAGAACACAGACAATAATTCATTCAAATGCATTGATGTTATGACATCTGACTGGCAAAGGAAATTAAACCCATAAAAATTATTTGCATAATTTCTCGTGGGGGGTTCTTTTTTTAAAAAAAAACTCTTATTTGAAAAGCAAGCTTGAAAATGAAGCACCCTCCCATTTCAATTGTCCATGTTGACTGTATTAAAACATTGTCCATGGTTTTATTAAAAACACAACATACACATTGGAGATAGGCTCTTGCATTGTCACAATTGGGCAGAAGAATGCATTTGCTTATATACACAGAGAGAGGGAGAATGGCAAACTCAGCTGAGCAGGTTTAGTCCCCTTTGGGTAGAGGTATTGGTCCAAACATGTACAATTTTGTCATCTAAGAACCATTTTGACAGGTACAGAGATGCGATAGGTATGGAGGGATATGAACCAAAAGCAGGCCAACAGGACTAGCTTAATTGTGAAAACTGGGCAACAGGGATAGACTGGGCCAAAAGTCTTCTCACCACGCTGTAGACCTCTATGACTCTACATCTCTGCGCCACACTATCTAGAGAGATGAGCAAATATTATAGAATCCCTAGATTGTGATAGTAGGCTGGTCACACTGTGTGGAGTCCACACTGCTCCACTGAAAAGCATTGCAGCCAGACCCACACTTCCTTCCCTATAACCTTGTATTTACTGTACCTAGCCTGCACATCCCTGCACACTAGTGGCAATTTAGCAACAGAAGAGTGGCAAGGGTGTAATGCTATTATCATTAGATTATTAATGTAGAACTCAGTTAATGTTCTGGGGCCCTGCGTTCGAGCCCAGCCATGGCAGATGGTGGAATTTGAATTCAATAATAATCTGGAATTAAGAATCTACTGATGACCATGAAACCATTGTTCACTGTTAGAAAAACCATCTGATTCACTAATGTTCTTCAGCGATGGAAACTTCCATCCTTATCTGGTCAGGCTTACATGTGACTCCAGACCCACAGCAATGTGGTTGACTCTCAACTGACCTCTGAAATGGCCTAGCAAGCCACTCAGTTCAAGGGCAGCTGGGGACAGGTCAATAAATGCTAGTCAGCCAGAGACACTCACATCCCATGAGTGAATTTAAAAAAAGCAGGATCAGTCCACCTTAACTTGTATATCTTTGGACTGTGGGAGGAAACTGGAGCACCTGGAGGAAACCCACGCAGACACGGGGAGAATGTGCAAACTCCACACAGACAGTCACCCAAAGCTGGAACTGAATCTGAGTCCCTGGTGCTGTGAGGCAGCAGTGCTAGTCACTAAGCCACCATGCCGAGTTATGAGGGGAAAAGAAACAGTTTAGAGTTTTAATGTCAAACCTGTACTGTCTGAGGATGTTGTTGGTGCAGTTTCGGTCAAGTGGTTAGGGTGTGGAATGTACTGTCTGAGAGTGTGGGGGAGGCAGGTTCACTCAGAAGGGAGTTACACTTCTATTTTTAAAGTACAAATGGTAGGGAGGAAGAGATTGAGAATGGCATTTGATGAGCTCCTTGCTTGGAGAGTCCATGCAGACATGCTGACTTGTGTAGATTCTCAGCACCATTTCAGCAATAAAACAGAGTTGAGGGAACTGTGGAGCAGCAGCGAATGCTCTCAGCCTGATTAATAAAGGAAAGACAACAACTTGGAAGCATGGAGTCTACAATGGATTATTGGAAGATTATTAGATGTAAAGACAGTGGCTTTTCTCTCTCTCTGTTTTTGATTGTGGACTGCAGTGGGAAACGAACTGTTTTTAAAGACCAAAGACCATACAGTATCCATTCTGTGATTCAGCCACTGATGATAGTGTAATGCGGGGAAAGGGAAGCAAAATGTTTAAATTAAAGATGTGATTGAAACCCGTATGTGTGCAGTCCCCCTGGAGGGAATTGAAGTGATCGTGTTGGGCATGGCTAAATCTCAGCTCAGAACACTGAAAATCAAGTTAATTCCTGAGTTGTCATAAACGTTAACTATTTTTAAAATGTAAGCAGAATTCCTCAGTTACCCTAGGAGAAAGTGAGGACTGCAGATGCTGGAGATCAGAGTCGAGAGTGTGGTGCTAGAAAAACACAGCAGGTCAGGCAGTATTCAAGCAGCAGGAGAATCGATCTTTCAGGTATAAGCCCTTCCTGATGAAGGGCTTATACCTGAACCGTCGATTCTCCTGCTCCTTGGATGCTCCTCAGTTACTCTGTCTTTTAGACCAGTATGAGTGAAAGCACAGACCATGTTTCTGTACTCAACAAGAATTACTATTGATTACAAATAAATAGATTCTAGCTACTGGTAAACAGTTATGTAAGGCTGGTATATAACTTCACGAGTTAAAACCCTAGTTTACTTACAAATTCCCCTCTACACACATTGACACATACAGGCAGGAAGTAAGACCATGGGTGGCATGGGGAGAGGGAAAGACTGTGAAGATGGTCCTTTGATCCCTGACCGCAGGGTTGACTGAAATGATCCTTGTGGTGCTTTTCAGTCATCATTCTTCAGATGCTTTCACTAGTTTGCGGGAGGCAAAGGGTGATTGCTTCATATTTATAAAGATTATGATTTGTTAATGAAAAGTGACAGCTTACTGCAACTGCTGAAGGACAGATAAACTGGTGTTCTTCAGCTTGAGTCATTTTCCTGCCACAGTAAAACAGAGAGATTTCCTAAGCTGGTGGTGGTCTGAAAGCTTCTCTGTATCTATTTCACAGCCCCCAAGCTGTACAGTTACCTGGGAGCCAATCATATAGCCGTTGGCAGGCAGAATGCCTTTGTTATTGAGAACTGGTCACTCGTCCACAGACCAATCAAGCTCCTGTCGCTGGTTGAATCCCTGTTTGTGCACAGCCCTCGGCTCCAGCTCGTCTGCAAACCATCCACTGCTACTTGAACCAGCAGCTGCATAAACAGCACTCACAATGAGGGTCAGCTTACTTGCTTTCCAAAAAGTGCACAATTCCTCAACATTTTTGGTCTTTAAAAACAGTTAATTTCCCACTGCAGTCCACAATCAAAAACAGAGAGAGAGAAAAGCCACTGTCTTTACATCTAATAATCTTCCAATTATCCATTGTCGACTCCATGCTTCCAAGCTGTTGTCTTTCCTTTATTAATCAGGCTGAGAGCATTCACTGCTGCTCCACAGTTCCCTCAACTCTGTTTTATTGCTGAAATGGTGCTGAGAATCCATACAAGTCAGCATGATGCTCCAGCTTCCCTCCATCAAGCACCAGCCTCACAAAACAAAATCTCTCTGTGACTTCCCACAGGGTGAAACACGAGAGATATTTCATCCTGACTGACGCCCCTCTCAGACTGCCCCTCAATGTAGTTCACTGATTAACCTCATGACACAACGAGTTTAAGAGAAAGAGTCTTTTCAAAAAGCGACTCTTTCGGTGAAATAAATAATAGTTAAAGCTTTCACTTTGTTGATAAGTGCAAGAGTTCAGACTGGAAAAGTAACTCTGATGATTTTCATATTTCATCTGTTTTGAACGGCGAATGAACTATTTTGAAATTAGTTGTGCTTGGATATAAAATCTGACTGGGCAGCGATCAGGCAGTGATCATAAAGGGGGTCAGCCAGTAATCTAAAAGCCATCAGTCTACAATCTTAAAGTGACTGGACAGACACCTTAAGGGGGCCACTCAGCCATCTTAAAGGGACTAGTCTGCAATCTTAAGGGACTGGGTGGTGATCTTAAAGGAGCCACTCAGCAATCTTAAAGGGGTGGTACAGTCTAACAAACAGATTGCACACAGAGTGAAGAAATATGCAGGCCTAAATTGCTTTGAAGCTCTCACGCACAGCTCCCTACTTTATAGACAGCAGTTCTCAAAATGATCAGAACATTTTTCCCTTAGTGTTTTCTTCAGAAACAGAGCTCTTTGCAAGAAACTCTGATACTTATAGTATCTAAGGTCAGTAAAAGGTTGGCTAATACTTTCCTGCAATTAGAATCACAGGTGTAAAACATTCAGTGCCTGAATGAGGCAATTAATGTTTTTTTTAAAAAACTGCTTCATTAGCTCCTTTTGTTCCATAGCAAATCAGCATTAGAAAACTAAAATAAGTATGCCAGGGAGGAATTAGGCCGAGGATGGTGAAGGTTATCAGTATTGTGTCTTTCTGAAAGCGTTTTCTGCAATCAAGGGAGTTAATGGCCTTTCATCTTTGCAAACCTACCAGCCAACATTCCTCATCCGTGCCCACACACTGAATCCTCCCCATCCCCTTCCAAGATCCAGTGACTCTTCAGAATTCCTCTCCTAGCAGGAAGCCAGCACAACTAAAAGGTTTCCTGCAAATCTCTGAAACCAAAGCACAACTGTCGCTATTTTCTACAACACTTTACTGATTCTTTCATCCTGCAGAATGCAATTACCCCGTGACTGAAAAGGACAATGTGCTTTTTAAGGGATGGTGCAGTGCATACGACGCCACAACAGTCTGTCCCACTCGCAAATGCAGAAGGCAGGACAAGAGGTTACAGCCACTTTTTCTCTTTTTAATGTTGAGGAGTGACTTGTTTTCGATATCCTCAGATGAAGCTGTAGTAGAAGTTGCAACAATGGACAGCGCAAACACAAGGAGGCAAGACTTCTCCCACTGGGTGAATATTCTGCAATCACATTTCCCCACATCCGTTAAATCAATAACTTATCTTGGTGGGCTGTGTTTATTTTGTAAGAACCCATTGGGATCACATCTACCTCCGCAATGTGTAGGCTACAGCAAAAGGCTTAAAGGCTACTCAACGTAATGCAGCAACAAAATGCTTTTGCTCCACCCACCAGGGTCAAGCTGAGGTCAACTTCTCATCCCTATTTTAAGTCTTTAAATAAATTGGTCCAGCTGCTTGTATCTGCAGAGCTCCTTCATCCTCCATCTTTGTCTCACATCTCTTCAAATGCAGTCCCGAACGTACCAACTCCTACCAAATTAAACCATCCACAAAGTGACCAGTCTCCCAAATGCTGCAGCCCAGTCAAAGCAATACACACAAGGTTGCAACCACACATCAGCAACCATTAGAACCCCTTTATTGTTCCTGCAAGTATTTTCACCTTCATTAAAAGTTAGCTAAAAAAGGAATAAAACACCATGGTAAAACATCTTTGGGGTTCAGCAGAACTCTTGTTATCTTCCTGTTTGAGAAACATAATTGCATGGAGCTGGGATTACTTGGAAGCTTGACTTCTTTGTAAATGGAGCTCTTAATTTAATCTACATAAGTTGTTTGTTCTACTTATCATTTTATTACGAATTGCAGATATAAAGTACAATCACATGCAGCAGCTGAGAATCAAGTCTCTTGCATTTCTTTTCTGCTGTTACTCCAAAACCTAAATGAACATTTGTCTCACTTTCTTGATCATGGCAATAACACTCTGGTAATGTCCCTATCTCAGAGTCAGGAGCTCTGGGTCCAAGTCTCACCTACTCCAGGGGTGTGTCTCTGGACAATTTGGTCAAAAATATCTCACACTCGGAACTGTGTAGCATCTTATTCAATTGAAATGTGTCAGATATTTTTCATCAGATGAATTACTCCTTTTGTTTGAAAGTCCAATAAACTGCTTTGTATACTTGGCTATTCCCATCAGCAACAACCACAAATTGTGATTAAATGAATAACCTGTTCACCTTGTTTCCAATTGCCCTGAGAAGAGGAAGTGTCTGAGAAATCTTGGCCTTCTGAACACTAGCATGGGATCTTTAAGATCCACTTGCTTCCAAGTAGACCCCAGATCATTGTTCAATGCCTAATGAAGGGCTCACCTCCAAATATGGAGCAGTCCTTCAGCTCTGCACTGGGGCAGGGTCAAGTGAAGTCAATTGATCTTTGACTAACAGCACACAGGGATTTGGTAAATGTGGCCATTTCACTGACTGATTGTATGACGTTTGGTGAAGCCTAAACAAAACTCAAAAGATCTAACAGACACACTACTACAGCAACAAAGGACCACACAAATCCCAGTGTCAGCAACAGGATCTGTAGTTTCACAGTATGAGTTCTGCATTGAGGCAACAGTTGTAGCTACTTAGCAAAGCAAAGAATTTCCTTTTAAGTCCTGCGATATTTCACAAAGATTACCTTTCTCAGCCAATAGTTTACATAAGGATTGTTGCTTCCAACAGGCATGTCTTCCTCCACTTACAAAGAAAGATCTGAGTAGACTGTCAGTTGGAGAATTACCACTCTCATTTTAATCAAGTGGACATTTGGTGCGATAATCCAATTATCTGGCTAAACAATTTGTTTCTTCTTCCTTTAAAACCTTTAATGCTCCAACAGAATGAGACAGATTGCTTAATTTTAGCAGAATTGCCATTGTTGATCTTTTTTATTCATTGATGAGGGTCTCACTTGTCCATCCCTAATTGCCCAACAGCAGATTTCCTTCCCTGAAGGCGATTAGTGAACCAGATGGGCTTTAACAACAAACGACAGAAGTAATAGGGTTGCCTGCAATTTAATTGCAAATGTTTTTGAAAAAAGTAGAATTCTTATCTCACCAACTGCGATGGTGGGATTTAAACACACATCTCCATGAGTCATGAATTAGTTGCTCATTTTAACATCACACCACCTCCTCCCTTGAATTAGCTCATGCTTGTCTCAACAAGGAAATTTCACCACCAATACAAAATGAAACATTTAAATTGGCACAAGGTGAAGCAAGTTTGATGTTTAATGGTTTAAAACTGCATTCTGCAATATTATAGCGAGGCATTTCCTTAAGAGTCAATTCTGCCACAGCCAGAACAATAAACAGTGCTCCAGAAACACTGGGCTGAACTACAGCACCTTACAATCACAGCAATGAGGTTCAGTTGAGATATTAAAACTCTACACGTCTCACACCCACCCCGAAAGCCGCCCTCTTAAAGGTTTAACAAAGATGAGTAGAGGAACAGAGGGTCAAGGTCCAGGAAGCAGGTTGGCTGGAGAAGGTTCAGGAATGATTTACCAGGATGTTGTTGGGAATGGAGGGTTTGAATCATAAGGATCGGCTGGATAGGCTGGGAGTTTTTCACTGAAACGTAGGAGGTTGAAGGGTGACCTTACAGAGGTTTATAAAATCATGAGGGGCAAGGATAAGGTGAATGGAAGATGTCTTTGCCCTTGACTGGAGGATTTCAAGACTAGGGGACATATTGTTAAGTTGAGAGGAGAAAGATTTAAAATGAACAAGGGGTAATTTTTTTACACACTGAGTGGTTTGTGTGTGGAATGAACTTTCAAAGGAACTGATGGAAGCAGGGACAGTTTAAAATGTTTACAGTACATTTGGATAAGTCCATGAATAGGAAATGTTTGGAGGAATATGGGCCAAGTGCAGACTACAGATGGTGGAGATTAGAGTCAAGATTAGAGGGGGGTATTGGAAAAGCACAGGTCAGGCAGCATCCGAGAAGCAGGAAAATCGATGTTTCGGGCAAAAGCCCTTCCTCAGGAATGAGGCTGGGAGCCTCTGGGGTGGAAAGATAAATGGGAGGGGGGGTGGGGCTGGGGATGAAGGTAGCTAAGAGTGCAATAGGTGGATGAAAGTGGGGATGAAGGCGATAGATCAGAGAGGAGGGTGGAGTGGATAGGTGGGAAGGAAGATAGCCGGTAGGACAGGTCATGAGGACAGTGCTGATCCGGCAGGTTGGAACTGGAGTAAAGTGGGGGGAGGGGAAATGAGGAAACTGGTGAAGTCCACATTGATGCCCCGGGGTTGAAGTGTTCCGAGGCGGAAGATGAGGCGTTCTTCCTCCAGGTGTCGGATGGTGAGGGAGCGGCGGTGGAGGAGGCCCAGGACCTGCCAAATGCAGTCAGGTGGGACTAGTTTAGTTTGGGAATATGGTCAGCATGGACTGGTTGGGCTGAAGGATCTGTTTCCATGCTGTAGAACTCTATGGCTACTTAAATATTCTAATTATTCTACCATCCTATGATATACCCTGCTGTGCACATAAAACGAGACAACACAGTTCAATTATTGACTGGGGTGCTGGGAAACTTATTAGTAGTACAAATAAACCAACTCAGGCTCTAATTTCCATTTTTTTCTGTATAAAGGGTCAACGACATAGATTTCTGGTTAACAGAAAGATATCCCTCTCAACCTCATGAAAATATAATCCATCAAAAACCTGATTTTTAAAATACAAGATCATCTGCCACTTGTACCCGTGTTTTGTGGTATGGTGTCTTTTGTTTATAGGCTGGTGAGCTTTTTAAGTCACCATCACCACAGCAATCACTGGGATTCTGGCCACTGTTTCACCTTCTTCAGCCTTGGGATATGTTAAAAGATGATGGACCCTCAATCCAAGACAGAATTTGCCTCTGCTCACATTCTTTGGTACGGCAGAGACTTGCTTTTCAAAACAAATGTCCCTGTAAGTCTCTACAAGGAAGGTAAACCAACCTGAATATCCAGTGCAAGCATTGCTCATTGACAATCTGGCTGAACAGGACAAGACCCAACCTGCCAGCTCCCTTTTCGCTTTCTTTTCTGAAGAAAGAGTGCTCTGTTGCCAGATTAAGCCTCCACCCAGCAACACGGAGAACTGCAGGTTAAACTAGTCCAGTGTCAAGTAAGGCTGAATTCAAAATATGGAGATGCCAGTGTTGGACTGGGGTGTACAAAGTTAAAAATCGCACAACGCCAGGTTATAGTCCAACAGTTTTAATTGGAAGCACTAGCTTTCAAAGTGCTGCCCCTTCATCATGAAGTCCCCACATCACTTGGACTCAAGACCCAGTAAGAAATGAGAAGATTGCAAAGCATCACTGTTATATATTGAGGTTGTAGCTACCACTGTATACTCAGCGAATCAATAACCTAGGTTAATGGATTAGGATAAGTCAAGCTTTCTCTGGCTTTACGGTGAGTGTTAACACCAAAGGGTGTTTATATCTGAATCAAAGATTAGCCTGTCCCTTTCCTGACAATAGGCAATTGTGCAGTCTCATCCCAGCCAGGTCGTGTACACAGCACTGTTTATAAACGTGAACAGTCACAAACTGTCTGCAGAAGGCCTGTGAACAAATGACACACTGCCTTTAATGGTACAGCTCCACAAATGGGGGAAAAATGTAATCACTCCCCTGCAGCAAACAGCTGGTGCCGACACAGAATCATAGTTTGGTTACATCCGAAGACTGAAGCTACACGAAATTTCAAAGTTACTGAAAACCGAAGCCAAGTTTCATGAAGTCATGCTTGGCAAGAGTCTCGGTTTACTCCTCCTCCTCCTGTAAAAACTCAAGGGTACAGCAGTTGAGCTGCAATGCATCATTTGTGAGCCAGACAGCAGGATGTGCATGGCAACTCCTCTGCTTTAGAATGTGGAATATCCCTCAAAAGCTCAGCCAAAAAGAGAAAGGAGCAGATCTCACTTCTGCCTTTTTTTTGGTTGCCTTTACATTGTTTGTGCAAAAAATACTTCCGGCAACTGCTTCTCACTGACTGTAATCAGAGTTTGCCTCAACTCCCTCTGTGTACAAACTGTTTTGTGAACTCACCACCACCATTCCCCCCCCCCCCCGCCCCCCCCCCCCCCCCCCACACCACCCCCCCAAACATAAAACTGTGTCTCTATCGTTTCCTCCAGCCCCACGACTCTGTGAGATCTCTGCACTCGGCAGATTCTGATCTCCTGCACTTCCCTGAAATTAATCGCCTCAGCATGGATGGGTGTAGGCCTTTGACCATCAAGAGCTGAAACTGTGGGATTCCCTCCCTCAATCCCTCCTTAAAACAGACTTCTTTGATCCAGCACTAAGTTATCACCCATCCTGTCTCTTTATGTGGCTTGGTGTCAAACCTCTGTCTTGATAACTGCTCCTATGATTTACTCTGGGATGTTTTACAATGTTAAAGTTACTACATAAGTACACATCCATGTTACTCCCGACAAACCAGAAGAAAAAATGTTTTAATACTATCTTAATGCTACTTGAAATACCAGAGGTCGTACTGGAAAACAGTCATATTAGACTCGAAATGTTAACTCTGCTTTCTCTCCCCGCAGAAGCTGCCAGACTTGCTGAGTTTCTCCAACAATTTCCAATTTTGTTTCAGATTTCCAGCGTCTAAACTATTTTTTTAATTATACCAGCAGTTAAGAGTTTATTTAGATAGAGTCCAAGGCATTCAATTGTCTCATCATAGTTTATTCCAACTCAAACTTTGCAGAACTCCACCCATAATGATGCTATACTTTTGACTTTGTTTCTCAATGTCACTACTTGTACTGAGGTTTTGTAGCTAGGTTCCTTTGTCACTAAGATGTCACCACGTGTGGCAACATTAGACACTTTTCACTGTACCCCTTGAGTGCAAGTTACAATAAAAAAGCTTAAATTAGAGCTTAAATCCGACATGTTCCCTCTCTCAATATATAAGCAATTAGTTAACCCAGTCATCCGTTATTCGACATACAGCCATCAGCAAAGCCCTTGTTCCATTTGCTTTCAGGCACCCCTGCCAAATCTGACTCAATGATAACATGCTCTAGGTGAATGCTTAGTGCATCTACATGCTGCTCATTCACTCCTCCACCCTCTAGTAGATTCCGCCCTGGGCAGGCAGGTTAAAATCAGCCCTTTGATGTCCTTCAAAAATAAACACTGTCAAGATCACCACCTATTATAGTTGTTGAAACTTGCTTTATAAACTGTCCGAATTGAGTACATTGTTACAGTGCTCCACAAAATAATGATTTGGAGATGCTGGTGTAGGACCGGGGTGTACAAAGTTAAAAATCACACAACCCCAGATTATAGTCCAATAGGCTTAATTGGAAGCACTAGCTTTTGGCGCGCTGCTCCTTCATCAGGTCCACCTGACAAAGGACCGGCACTCCGAAAGCTAGTGCTTCCAAATAAACCTGGTGGGACTATAGCCTGGTGTTGTGTGATTTTTAACTTTCCACACAATAATGTTCACATCACTGTAATACTGGGTGAAGAAAGAATTGAACCAATGTTCATTTAACTTACCCCTTTAATTTTAGATTTAATCCATTACGCTCCATGTTTCAGAGATGAACACCATGCTTTAATATCATCGTGTCAATGAAATCTGGAGGAATAACACTCCACACTTGGAAAGCTTCCCTTTTGAAAATATTCGGTGAGTGTGCTAATTAAAGTCTTGCTCCCAAACAACACCGTGTGTGTGCGTGCGTGTGTGTGTCCGTCCGTGTGTGGGGTGGGGGTGAATGGGTGCCAGTCACATTTCACGTGTTTCTCAGAGGCAGCTACTCCTACAGATCAGCACCAGCTGCAGTCATGTGTCATTTTGCTGACTCAGGGTGTGCGTTATTTGATATGTGGGAGATTTGCCCTGGTTGGGCCAGTCTGAACTTTGTGGAGTTTTTTTAAGAGTTAGTATATCACTTTGAAAAGGCACTTGTTTCAAAATTCAAGCTACCTTATGACTTTGCAGAAAGTGGGGGAAGGGTGTCCTTGGGACTGTTAAAAGTTGGCATTAATGTGAATCAAAACAATACAAGTTCACTTAACTTATTGGGACTATCAAAGATAAATGACAATAGCATCAAAAGAAACTGTGAACAAGAGCTCTCAAGCTGTCAGGGCATTTAAAACTTCTGCTCTTTAAAATATTTGTAAAACAAAATCCTGCCTTGAGAATTATAGAAAGAACAATGCTTGCTATTTCACTTTGTCATTTGAAGTAATCTTAAGGGCAACCAAAACTGGATGAGTGATTGCTGCATGACTAATTTCACAACTTCACAATATCACAGCAGCGTTCCTGCCATTTCAGAAAAACTCCAAGTGATTATAGACTCATTGAAGTTTGCCTACAAATTCCAAGCAAAAATAGAAATTACTGAAAAAACACAGCAGGTCTGACAGCATCTGTGAATTCATTCTGAAGAAGAGTCACTGGACCTGAAGTGTTAACTTTGCTTTCTCTCCAATAGATGTTGACAGACCTGCTGTGGTTTTCCAGCAATTTCTGTTTGTGTTTCTGATTTTCAGCATCTGGAGTTTGTTTTTGTTATGCATTCCAATGCTTGTTTGCCTCAGAAAGAAGTCTTTCCCAAGAGCTGTAAATGCGCAGTTCAGGCACTGCCCTCTCTCACCCTTTCTGTCTGGACAACATCACAGAGTTAGAACACTCCAACACAGAAGTGTCCAATGCCTGTCGTGAGGAACCGAGAAATTAGGCCCTTGCAAGTTTGATAGTGACTGTGGAAACTCAGTCCAACCAAACTCTCCCAATTCAGGTTGATTTGCTTAGAGCCTGCAGCGTTGCAGAAACTGAGAAACATACTTTGGCAAAGCAAAAGGGAAAAAAATGAAATATGAGTTTAAACACCAATGGGATTGTTCCTGGATTGCAATCTTTAGATATTTCAGAAGACGGCAATTTGCCATGAAATTCCCTTTCAAATCCCAAAGACCAATGATTCCCAAGAGCTATTAGAACAACTCCACAAAATTCTCTCCACGCCACGTACCAAGGAATATTTACAATTCCTTTTGCTTTGAGTTAGCCAACTCATGGTTGACATAGTTGAGACTCTGACAATAGGTTATAAAAGGAAAAAATAGCAGCTAGAATAAACAATATTTCAACGCTGCAAGTATTAAGGGCACAGTTAGCAATTTTTCATGTAGATAGTTATTGGGATATGGAATGCACTACCATAGGGGGATGCTCAAGTTGAGTTAAACATTGTACTTAAAAAGGAATTAAGCAAACATACTTAAGAGGTAAAATGCGCAAAGGTGCATGGATGAGAGTTTGTAACCGCTGAGGAAGAGCTCAGACTGGGTGGGTACAGTGGGTAATGTGTCTGCAATGAAACCTATGGGATCTAAATGTGCTCAAACGCAGCACATTCAATTAAGAGACAAAGAAAAGTCAGTCTCTGAGGCTGTGAAACATCACACACTTACATTATACACAATCTCAATTCTGAGAAACTTCTGCACCTTTTCCTCCTTGAACACTGAATCCCAGCTCTAAAAACAACACTGTTGTAAGGAATTGTTCCCCAAGTTTCCACATAGACACCTTCCTGCTGATATTTAAAATTACAGACCACCTTGTAAATGTTGAGCACTGTGTCCCCTTTGTCAGTCTGTATGAATTTGAACATTAAAACTACAGGAAATGAAATCCAGATAACCCAAGCTTTGCAAAAATACTGTAGCTTTCTCAGAATGTCCTGTGCAACTCCAGTGAAAATTCATTTTACAAGAACATTTTCTTTTTATGTATCTCAGACTATGGTGTTGGATACCTGCAGTGTAATAATTTCTATTAATAATCCAAACACGCTTACAAACACAAGTCTTACAGCTTGGATTATGGAGTTTGGTGAAGTATTCCTGCAGAGTTATGTTTATCCAAAAGGGTAAGGGTTAAAACAATGTGTTATGAGACTGAAAGAAGTTGTAAAAGAGTAATTATAAATAAAAGAATAGTCTGCAGCTTGGCAGAGTCATTTATACTATCGCAACAGGACAGCCTTGAATTTTCAAATAACAGGGATTCAGATTTTAATGCTGGAAATTCTAGAAGCTTTTGGGCTGGATGTGTAACTGTACAAAATCTTTCCTCTTCTGAACTGAGTTTTTTTCCACACAAAAAAAATCTGCAAACAAGAAGCGACATACCTTTGAAAGCCCTGAACCTCACTGGCATGAAATTACCTGGTGCTTGCTTGATTCAACGTCTTTTGTTTTGCTTTGTAGTGTTACCATGTCCAATGCTGGCACACTTCCAGGATTTACTGAGTCTCCGTGCACACCAGGGAGTTTAAACCAGTTCAGATTGATCTGACTCAGTTTCAGTTTGTACACGCTAAGGCAGAAACCAATCCAACATACCCTGTAAAACTTCATTGGATGTGGTTTACTGCAAACTCAATCAAGCTGTTCTTTTTCCTTAACTAATGTGCACAGAGGAGCACTTTGGCATATCTATGTATTACTATGACAGCGAGTGATTTAAATAGTTTTTAGTTTGCATATTGAGGTCAAGTAAAACCTGCAGCCATTTTTCAAACTGCACTCGGGCAACGAAAAAATCAGGTTCAAATTTCACTCAAAGAGTCTAATGGAAACATACACAGAGGCTGTATCCAGACAAGACAGGTTTGGATCTGCACACAATATAAAATACATTAACTATATTGAGTGTCACTGGACATTTTATCACGCTTCTGAAGTGAAAAACTAATAATGTAAGTAAAAAAATTAATTCCATGGAATTCATATTGCTGATTTAAGTAGGTGAGTATTTAGTGTGTTTATGTGGCATTTGTTATTTTAATTGCTGTTGGGGAACGTTATTAAAATCCAGTGGATATTTGTCCATTTCTGTTTAATTATTTCTTAGTTTTAGATGGATATTGCTCAGTTTCTGTTCACCAAAGGTGTTAGGGACATAGGGTCAAGGTGGTTGTAGGGAGTTAGGTCGCAGATCAGCCCTGACCTCCATGAATTGGAGACCAGCTCACAGGCACTGGATGGTCTCCTCTTTTCCCTACACCACAGAATAGGCAACTTTAGGATACTTTTCCTCCAATGTAACAGCACACAGCAAAGTGGCATTGAGCCAGATCTGCAACTGATATTCCTGAACTCAATAAAGGAACTATAAAATGAATCATGAAAATAATTCTGCTTCTTTGAAAATGTTGTCTGTGGTTATGAGTAAAGTAATACTCTGCAGCTTGACCTATTCATTCATTCAAGTGCCAAAGCACATCATGATAGAATCTGTGACAGTTGACAGAGTGACATGGCAAATGTTTGTTCATCAAACTATTATCCAATTTGTGGGTATCAGTAACACACCACGCACCTTCCAAACCTGGGACCACTTCCATTTGGAAGGCTAAGGGCAGCAGATACATGGGAGCCCCTGCAAGTTCCCCTCCAAGCCATTCAACTGACTTGGAAATATATTGCTGTTGCTTCAGTGTTGCTGGGTCAAAATCACAGAATTCCTTCCGTGGGGGCAGCTACATGCCAAGGACTGCAGCAGCTCAAGACAACACCATCTTCTCAAGGGACAACTAGGGATGGGCATTAAACGCTGGCGCTGCCAGCGACGCCCACATCCTAAGAATGAAATGGCTCTGCTTTCTCACCCTTGCTTGCACATCAAGGAACAAAGAGATCCCACAGTTCTCAAACTAGCATCAACAAATGTCCACTGCTAACTTTAATTACTACAGTGCATGGGGTGAAAACAAAACCTGAAGGATTTCAGTTCACTCCCATTCTGCTGATATTATAAATTAAACTTCTTAAATCCTGTTTCCATTTCAAAGTGCCTGACACCTACCGGAAATGGTTCAGAAAAGATTCACAAGGATGTTGCCAGGGTTGGAGGGTTTGAGCTATAGGGCGAGGCTGAATAGACTGGGGTTGTTTCCCTGGAGTGTCAGAGGCTGAGGGGTGACCTTCTAGAGGTTTATAAAATCATGAGGGGCACGGAGAGGGTAAATCGACAAGGTCTTTTCCACAGGGTAGCAAAGTCAAAAACGAGAGGGCATAGGTTTAGGGTGAGAGGGGAAAGATATAAAATGGACTTAAGAGGCAACTTTTCACACCCAGGGTGCTTCGTGTATGGAACGAGCTGCCAGAGGAAGTGGTGCAGGCTGGTACAATTGCAACATTTAAAAGGCATCCAGATGGGTATACGAATAGGAAGGGTTTGGAGGGATATGGGCCGGATGCTGGCAGATTGGGTTGGGATATCTGGTCAGCATGAACAAGTTGGATCGAAGGGTCTATTTCCATGCTGTAAATCTCTATGACTCTAAGTCAATTTAATTGCATCAAAATCAATTCAAGGAGGCAAGACATCCCTTGCTTTTCCAGTCAGCTGGGTTGAACACTAAAGCTGGTGTTGCCAGCAATTCCTATGTCCCCCAGTTAATTTCAAAAATGATCCGATAAATTATTGTCTAGCTAACATGAACATGGAAACCATGAGCAGGAATAGGCCATTCGGTCCTTTGAACCTACTCCATCAATCAATCCAATTGTGGCTGACCTGAGTGTGGTCTCAATGCCCATTCCTGCCTACCTGCACCCTGGTTAGTCAGAAATCTACTACCTCAGCCTCAAAACTATTCAATTACCTCCCCCCCCCCCACAACCTCCACACCACTGTCTAGGGAAGAGAATTCTCCTTCAAGAGTAAGAAAATGACCAAACCTGCTCAGAATCTGACATGTTTCAATATCTTTACCTCTCATTCTGCTCAACTCCAGTGAGCACAAGACCAACATTTCCTCATTAAAAAAATCACTCATTGCAGTCAACGGAGTCTTCTCTGATCTGCTTCTAACACATATACATCCTTTCTCAAATAAGGAAAAAAAAATGACTGTAAAAACTACTCCGTATTCACAAACTACAAGACCTACAAAGACCTACAGTCCACACATTAAGTCATTGACTCTTAATGTCCTTCAGGACAATGAGAACCAGGAAATAAGTATTTTCTTGGCAGTCTTAACACCATAACAACCATATATAAAACAATAACAGTTCTCTACCTCTTTCTCATATGTTCACAGGGATGTGGGCATCACTTGCTACACCAGTGTTTACTGCCCATCTCCAACTGCCCAGAGGATAAGACAGCCATAGAGAGCACAGAGCGCAGAAACACACCTTTTAGTCCAACATGTTGAACTAATCCCAATCTAAACTAGTGCCACCTGCCTGCTCCTGGCCCATCTCCCTCCAAACCTTTCCTATTCATGTACTTATCCAAGTGTGTTTTATGTATTGTAAATTGTACCCACATCCACCACTTAATTCTACACGCAAACCACCCGCTGCATAAAAAATTTTCCCCTCATATCTTTTTAAAATCTCTCTCCTCTTCTCTGGGGTCACAATTTAACCAGGCCACACAAGGAACGCAGATTTCCTTTCCTCAAGGGTAGTAGTGAAGCAGATTGGGTTTTAAGACAAATAGTTACATATGCGCCATTAGACCTGCTTTCCATTCCATATTTTTGTTGAATTGAAATTCCACCATCAGCTGTGTTGCAATTTGCACCCACACCCCAAGAATATTAACCTAATGCTCTAAGATCACGCGCTGAGTGATAACACCACTTACACCACCTCCTCCCAACTTTAACTGACAAATTCAATAATGTGGCTTATACTTTACATTCCAAGCTTTATGTTGCAGTTCAACAAAAGGAATGAAAAGATTCAACTTTTTTTTTGATTAATTAAGTATTAAAGTTTTAGGTGCAGTGCAATGTAATATTGGGCACAGTGCCATCAAGATGTTGTCCCTTAGGTTTCTGCTTGCTGTTCAGTGCTCAGTGCAGGCAACTCGCATTGACGCTATGATCAAAGCCATGTCATGTGGATAACCTTCAGTTCAAAGCCACCTATAGCTGATGGTTTACAGTTCAATGAGACAGCTATGGTACTTTTGTTCTGTTTATATTACACATCCCTTGTAAATGCACTTAACGAAAGGGTTCATTAAATATTTGTGCAGACGCGCAACCACAAAGTGAATTAATTCCACCAGCTAGAGGCACTCAGAAAAGGCGCCCAATGTTCAGGGCTGATTTTAACTCCTGCAAGCTTCATAAGAAATAGCAGCAGGAGTGAGCGATTTGGCACTTTGACAAGATCATGGACAACTCGCCCCAAGCCTGATCTCCCCTTTTGTGCCAGCTTCTCAATTCCTAAAAATCTACCTCCTCTTTAGGTACTTCCAGTGATCTAATCTCTACAGCTTTCTGGGGGAGACCAATTTTCCAGCATTCATGCCCTTCTAGTCTCCTGCACATACCTGGCAGGAGCAAGAGGAGGTCAGTATGAGGCAGTGGGATATAACAAGCCTCCAGCAGCTGACCTGAAGGAGTTCCCCCACACTGCTGCCTAGCTCTCAGGGAAGTGGGCTGGGTGCTAACAGGAAGTACCGGGGAGTGGGGGAGGCTTCTGAGGGCGGGGGGAGAGAAGAGGTGCTAGAAGTCTGAGCAGAGGTTCCCACATGGGAACAAGGCTGCCTGTCTGGGTTGGAGGTAAGCCATTGTGCTTTTCCCATGCAGGGTCCTCTGGGAATTACACCTAGTCTCTGAACGGATCACCATCGCCTGTCCTGTTCTGCATGTTGCTTCAGCACTCGCGATCACTGACCTACTTTGGCTCCTGGTCTGGCCACACCTCTGTTTCACGATTCTCACCCTTTCTGCAAGTTGCTCCACAGCCTTATCTCTCCCAATCTCACTAATTTCCTCCACCTCCAAACCGCTCTGAGAAACCCATGTTTCTCTCACCCTTCTTTCTTGACCATCCCTCCAATTTCCATCACTCCGGCACTGGCAGCCAGGCTTTCCGCTGCCTGGACCCTGATCTCTGCAATCCCCTCCCTCATCCCTCTCTGCCTATCCAGCCCCCAAGCCTGAAGAAGGGTTCCCCCTGAAACATTGACTTCTCCACTTCCTGATGCTGCCTGGCTTGTCGTGTTCTTCCAGCCTCCTGCTCGTCTACCTCAGCTGCTCCTTAAAGACAAACTCTTTGGCCAGGCATTAACGTATCAGCCCTAACATCTGTTTATGTGCCTCAGTGCCAGAATTTGGTTCATTATGTTCCTGTGAAGCCCCTTGAGATAGTTGAACATGTTACAGGCTCAATGGAAATACAGATTGAGAGTGGATGCTGCCTGACCTGCTGCGCTTTTCCAGCAACACATTTTCAGCTGTTGCTAAGAAACACTTGGCTTCACTGCCTGAAACAATGGGGTTAGGAATAAATCCTGCAGAAGCCAATCGAATAGATGAAGATAAGGGGGCGAGGGTCCTGTTTACATTAACTGGCACTCCCCTCCTGGTTTTGACAAGCAGATAGGGTTAAAACTAGCCATAACCACAAATTGATTACCAGTCCTTGTGAGTAGTCACCTAACACAATCTGATGATCTTGAACATGTTCGTTTCTCTTAAAATGATCTTTATTGTCTTTCGGTATTTTCTCCATCTCTCGGGTGCTTCCCCCCACCAAACCACCAGCCCTCCCAGCCCAAACCTACCAACAATATTGACTCTGTATCGATCAATCTGCAAGCTTTAAAGACCTTTTTAAAGTGTGTTACATGATTTCTGGGGTAAAAGTGCAAAATGGTCAAATTGTGAAATCTGACCATTTCTTATTGATCACGAATTACTGGAGATTACCTGGGACAGAACAGGTAATTTGAAAGCTTGTTTGGAAGTACTGGATGCTATTGGATGGGGATTGGATTGTTTAAATTCCAGTCTCTATCATGCTGAAGTCTGCGTTAGCTTTTTGGCCAGGGAACATAAGGAAGTACTCTATATCAAAAAGAGCACTTACTCATAACACACCTTCCACACAGTGAAATGGCCCAAGGCTTTTCACATTAGCAGTTAGCAAACAGAATTTGACACAATGCCACACAAGGACATTTAAGGGCAGATGAATAAAAACACAGTTAAAGAAGTGGATAATACAAAAATTGGTGGAGTTGCGGATAGTAAGGAGGACTGTCAGAGGATACAGCAGGATATAGATCAGTTGGAGGCATGGGCAGAAAAATGGCAGATGGAGTTTAATCTGGACAAATATAAGATGATGCATTTGGAAGGTCAAGTACAGGTGGAAATTATACAGTGAATGTCAGAACCCTTAGGAGTATTGATACGCAGAGGGATCTGGGTGTGCAGGTCCACAGATCACTGAAGGTGACAGTGCTGGTAGATAATGTAGTAAAAAAGGCCTATGGCATGCTTACCTTCATTGGAAAGGGCATTGAGTATAAGGATAGACAAGTTATGCTGCAGCTTTATAAAATTTTAGTTAGGCTTGGAATATTGGAAACAATTCTGGTCACCACACTATCAGAAGGATGTAGATGTTTTGGAGAGGTTAAAGAAAAGGTTTACCAGGATGTTGCCTGGTGTGGGGGATTTTAGCGATGAAGAAAGGTTAGATAGACTGGGTTTGTTTTCACTGGAACGTAGGAGGTTGAAGGGCAACCTGATAGAAGTTTATAAGATTGTGATTATGGTTAGAGTGCCAAGTATGAGGCTTTTTCTCAGGGTGGAGGGATCAATTACTGGGGGAACACAGGTTCATGGTGTGAGGACAGGAGTTTAAAAGAGATGTGTGAGGCAGGTGTTCCACACAAAGGGTAGGGAGTGCCTGGAACATGCTGCCAGAGGACAGGGGTGGAAGCAGATATAATAGCAGCATTCAGTTAGCACTTGGACGGATACAGGAAGGGAATAGAGAGGTACGGACCCTGTAAGGGAAGACAGTTTTAGTATGGAAGGGCAAAACGTATCAGCACAGGCTTGGAGGGCCGAAGGACCTGTTCCTGTACTGTATTGTTCTCTGTTCTCAGCAGGCTCTAGTGGGTGGTGGGAGGAAAGAGGGAGAGAGTTTTAGGGAGGTAATTCTAGAGCTCAGGCAGATGTAGCTATGGCCACCAATGGTTGACACTCAGGGGACTCAAGAGGTCAGAAGTAGACTATGGCACTCACTTGATATCACACATGAAGAACCCCCAAGGACCTGTCACCACTCTCTAATCTGTTACTAGAATCACCAAATAATTTTGCTTATTTAGACATGGGTGTCACTGCCTTGGGCAGTATTTATTGTCCATCCCTAATTGCCTAGAGGGCAGTTGTAAGGATCAACCACATTGCTGTGGGTCTGGAGTCACATACAGGCCTGGCAAAGATGGCAGCTTTCCATCCCTGAAAAGCAGAGGTGAACCAGATGGGGTTTGTGTGACAATTAACAATGACTACCATTAGGTTAGTTTTTACCCCTCTTGAATTCAAATTTCAGCCTCAGCCATGATGAGGTTTGAATCCAGCTCACTGGAACATTTGCCGGGAGTTCTGGCTTACTCATGCAATGACATTACCACTCTGCCACCTGCAACAAAGTAGACATGGTCAGTCAGGGGCAGAATCGTAGGCAAACATGGAAAACAGGGACAGAAGGAGGCCTTTCAGCCCTTTGAGTCTGTTCCATCATCCAATATGAATATAAGCCTAGCCCTCAACTCCAGGTGACCAATTAGAGTCACACAATGACATCTAATGGGTATTTGAACTGAGAGAGTAAGGTAGTTTAAAGGAGGATTAATCTGATACTTTACTGAGAGTATCTGATGCCAGAGAGACTAACATCTGCCTGAGTGTTTGCCATATCAATGATGTAATGGTGTTGGGCACTGGCCAATTTACCTTTGCTATTAAAGTCTTTGAATATACTTTCATAACAAGATGTCTTGCACAGAACAAGCATGCAGTTAACCCAGTGAGGAGGTAAACCTAGGAACAGAGGACTAATTCCTCTTTATAAGCTGTTACTGTCTGGCTCAGCACAGATAAAAGCCCCCAAGACAGATGGTCAGATCTGCTTCCCAGGCCATCTACCATTACTTGTCAAATCGGCTTGGGTTGGTTCTGTCAATTTGAGTCTTTTCATCGAGAGCAGGGAAAGTCGGAGGTGGATTTGGTTGGTGGGGGGGGGGGGGAGGGGGGGGGGGGTGGAAGCTTGAATTTATCGCTGTAGAACAGGTGAGGCAGTTATACAAAGAAAAACTGTGACCAAAAGACGGCAGTCATTATTTATAACAGTGATAAAACAGCAAAATAGACATTTCAAATCTGATAGCAAATGGCAATTGTATTACGTTGGTGAGGTGGGATTATTTCACTTCTCAAATGTTCCTTTTGTTGTAAGACAGCGTTAATGCTTAGGAAGGCACTGCATATTAAAAAAGGCTGCATAGGTGGATATTTTACAAAATTCAAAATTTCAATTGAAACTCAACAATCTGCTCTGGATTTAAAATTTAACAGATTAAAATCTCAATTTATTAAATGGAACAGTTGGTAGTGGAGTACATTAGAACCTCTGACCCCTTAAAAAAGGGTTAAAAACATAGAAAGGCTTACATTTATATAGCGCTTTTCATGACTATCAGACATGTCAAAGGGCTTCACAGTCATTAAAGTCCAATCACTGGCGTCATGTCATGAAGCTGGAAGTCAATTTGCACACAGCAAGCTCCCACAAACAACACTGTGATAATGAACAGATAATCTGCATTATTTGTGATCCTGATTGAGGGACAATTGTTACTCAGGGCATCATGAATAATTCCCCACGTTCCTCTTTGAGATAGTGATATTGATCTTTTATATTAACCTGTGCCCTTGGTTTCACACCCCACCTGAAGGACAACACAGTGATAATAGCAGCACACCCCCAGTACTGGACTGGAATGTCAGCCTGGGTTATTCTGGATTAGTGGTGCTGGAAGAGCACAGCAGTTCAGGCAGCATCCAAGTCGCTTCGAAATCAACGTTTCGGGCAAAAGCCCTTCATCAGGGCTGATGAAGGGCTTTTGACCGAAATGTCGATTTCGAAGCTACTTGGATGCTGCCTGAACTGCTGTGCTCTTCTAGCACCACTCATCCAGAATCTGGTTTCCAGCATCTGCAGTCATTGTTTTTACCCTCGTTGATTTTAGCCTGGGTTATTCTGCCTAAGGGCTGCATTGGAATGTAAACACAGTATCTTGTGACCTAGAGCAACAGTAACCATGTCCTATCACCCATCTTTCCACCCTATCCCCTTTGATATTGATATTGCTCTTTGATATTCCTGGAGACAAAAATTGTGTGTCCTCTATACTTGAACCGAACCCCCATGCCTTTGACATTCAGTGGCATTACCCTCACTGAATCGCCCCTCTATCAAATCCTAGGGATTACCATTGACCAGAAACTGAACTTGTCCAGCCATATAAATACAGTGGCTATGACAGCAGGGAAGAGACTGGTAATCCTGCAGTGAGTAACTCACCTCCTGACCGCCACCCTCCCCCCACCCAACACCCCCCACCACCACCACCCCCAAGCCTATCCACCATCTACAAGGCACAAATTAGGAGCGTGATAGAATACTCCCCACTCGTCTGGATGGGTGCTACCACAACAATACTCAAGGAGTTGACACCATCCAGGACAAAGCAGCCATTTGATTGGCACCACATCCACTCCCTCCACCACTGATGCTCAGTAGCAGCATTGTGTACTATCTACAAGATGCTTTGCAGAAATTCATCAAAAACCCATGGTGAATCCACATCCACTTCCAAACCCATGACCACTTCCATCAAGAAGGACAGGGGTAGCAGATACGTGGGATCACCACCCCTTACAAGTTCCCCTTAAAGCCACTCACCCTCCCGATTGGAAATATATCGCCATTCCTTCACTGGGTCAAAATCCTGGAATTCCCTCCCTAAGGGCATTGTAGGTCTACCTACAGCACGTGAGAGATTCAATGATGGCAACACTATTGAATGTCAAGGGCGGTGATTAGATTGTCTCTTATTGATGACGATCATGGTCTAGCATTTGTGTGGCGCAAATGTTACTTGCCACTTGTCAGCTGAACATTGTGCAATCATCAGCTCAAGACGACAGCTCATCACTGCTTTCATAAGGGTTACTAGGGACTGGCAGTAAATGCTGGCCTAGCCAGAGATGCTTACAAAAAACGCAATGGCTAAGCACTCACAGCTCTTGTGGATAGAGAACTTCAAAGATTCACAAGCTTCTGAAGAACTTAGCTGCATCTCAGTTTTAAGTGACCAGCCAATTAGCCAGAGTCTATGACCTTTGGCTGTAAACATCCAAACTGCTACAGGGTCAACACCCTGTAACCTTTGATATATTTCAGTGAGATTTCCTCTCAGGCATCTAAACTCTAGCATTACAGTTGTGGTCTGTTCATCCTTTCATATGAGACAGCCTTTTGACTAATCTGGTGCATTTTTGTTGCATTGCTCCTCATTTAAGTGTACCCTTCCTCCAATAAGGCAATGAAAACCACTCAGAATTGTCCATGTTCTGTTTGGAATGTTATCCCTAATGGTTGAACTGTTGATAACTTGTTTTTCATTTACTTCTGCTGAAATTCAATAGACAATAGGTGCAGGAGTAGGCCATTCTGCCCTTCGAGCCTGCACCACCATTCATTATGATCATGCCTGATCAACCTCAATCAGTATCCTGCTCCTGCCTTATCTCCATAACCCTTGATTCCACTATCCTTGAGAGCTCTATCCAACTCTTTCTTAAATGAATCCAGAGACTGGGCCTCCATTGCCCTCTGGGGCAGAGCATTCCACACAGCCACCACCCTCTGGGTGAAGAAGTTTCTCCTCATCTCTGTCCTAAATGGTCGACCCCGTACTTTTAAACTGTGTCCTCTGGTTTGGCACTCACCCATCAGAGTAAACATGTTTCCTGCCTCCAGAGTGTCCAACCCTTTAAAAATCTTATACGTCTCAATCAGATCCCCTCTCAGCATTCTAAACTCAAGGGTATACAAGCCCAGTCACTCCAATCTTTCAACATAAGATAGTCCCGCCAGTCCCGCCTTGTGTACCTACGCTGTACTCCCTCAATAGCCAGAATGTCTTTCCTCAAATTTGGAGACCAAAACTGCACACAATATTGCAGGTGTGGTCTCACCAGGGCCCTGTACAGCTGCAGAAGAACCTCTTTGCTTCTTTACTCAATCCCTCTTGGTATGAAGGCCAGCATGCTATTGGCTTTCTTCACTACCTGCTGTACCTGCATGCTTACCTTCATTGACTGGTGTACAAGAACACCCAGATCTCTTTGTAATGCCCCTTTACCTAACTTGACTCCATTTAGGTAGCAATCTGCCTTCCTGTTCTTGCCACCAAAGTGGATAACCATACATTTATCCACATTAAATTGCATCTGCCATGCATCTCTCCACTCACCTAACCCGTCCAGGTTACCTTGTAATCCTCCTCACATTTCACCCTGCCACCTAGCTTTGTATCATCAGCAAATTTGCTAATGTTACTCCTAATACCATCTTCTATATCGTTAATATATATTGTAAAAAGCTGCAGTCCCAGCACTGATCCCTGCGGTACCCCACTGGTCACCGCCTGCCATTCCGAAAGGGAGCCGTTTATCACTACTCTTTGTTTCCTGTCAGCCAAACAATTTTCAATCCAAGTCAGTACTTTGCCCCCCAATACCAATTTGCTCACTAACCTCCTATGTGGGACTTTATCAAAGGCTTTCTGAAAGTCCAGGTACACTACATCCACTGGATCTCCCTTGTCCATCTTCAGAGTTACATCCTCAAAAAATTCCAGAAGATTAGTCAAGCATGATTTCCCCTTCATAAATCCTTGCTGACTGTGACCTATCCTGTTACTGCTATCCAGATGTGTTGTAATTTCATCCTTTATAATTGACTCCAGCATCTTTCCCACCACTGAGGTCAGACTAACTGGTCTATAATTTCCTGCTTTCTTTCTCCCACCTTTCTTAAAAAGTGGTACAACATTAGCCACCCTCCAATCTGCAGGAACTGATCCTGAATCTATCGAACTCTGGAAAATAATCACCAACGCATCCACGATTTCTAGAGCCACCTCCTTCAGTACCCTGGGATGTAGACCATCAGGCCCCGGGGACTTATCAACCTTCAGACCTAACAGTCTCTCCAACACCAATTCCTGGCAAATATAAATTCCCTTCAGTTCAGGTCCTTCAGCCACTATTACCTCTTAAAGATTGCTTGTGTCTTCCCCAGTGAATACAAATCTGAAGTACCAATTCAATTCTTCTGCCATTTCTTTGTTCCCCGTAATATATTCCCCTGTTTCTGCCTTCAAGGGCCCAATTTTAGTCTTAACCATTTTTTTCCCTTTCACATACCTAAAAAAGCTTTTACTATCCTCCTTTATATTTTTGGCCAATTTACCTTCGTACCTCATTTTTTCTCTGCGTATTTCCTTCTTAGTAATCCTCTGTTGTTCTTTAAAAGCTTCCCAGTCCTCCGTTTTCCCACTTATCTTTGCTATGTTATACTTTTTCTCTTTTGACTTTATATGTTTCTTAACTTCTCTCGTCAGCCACGGCCACCCCTGCCTCCTCATAGGATCTTTCTTCCTTTTCGGAATGAACTGATCCTGCATCTTCTGCATTATCAACCATTGTTCCTCCACTGTCATCCCCGCTAGGGTATTGCACCATTGAACTTTGGCCAGCTCCTCCCTCATAACTCCATAGTTCCCTTTATTTAACTGAAGTATTGTCACTTCATATAGTATCGCATCTCCCTAATGCACATTTTGTACAGAGTGTCACATGCTTTTATTTAGGATAATGTTCCACATTGTGGTGAAATCAAAATTAATGAGTGTATAGAATGAGCTGCCAGAGGAAGTGGTGGAGCCTGGTACAATTACAAAGTTGAAAAGACACCTGGATGGGTACGTGAATAGGAAGGGTTTAGAGGGATATGGCCCAGAGGCTGGCAAATGGGGTTAGATTTATTTAAGATATCGAGGGCCAAAGGGACTGCACTGTGCTGTAATGTTCTACGATATCTGGTTGACATGGACGAGTTTGACCCAAGGGTCTGTTTCCACGCTGTACAACTTTATAACTCTCTGACTCTGTGCAAGATACCTTTGATGAAATTATTGTCTTTAAACTTGAGGCTTTAGCCACTATGAAGATGTTAGCTGTGGGTTTTATCCAAGATTGTTTTCCTCTTCTGCTTACACAAATTCACCATTTTGCCATGGATGATGAGGAGACAATAGAAAATGGGTAAGGAGCTTCGAAGGTAATTTAGAATTGAAAGCACAATTCATGTTATATACTTGCCAAGGGAGGATTTAAGGCTGCCTGCAATCAAGATGATTACTACTGCCCAATTATTCCTTTATGAGTGTTTGTTAATGTGAGCTTGATTGACGAATAATAGGGAGACAACAAGTTCCAAGCTATCCCCAGCAGTACATGGGTGACGGATAGGGCACCACATTTGTTTTATTAGGCAGGCAGAGAAGGTGAATAATTATATCGCCACGGATTCTAATCGAAGCCCTGTGTTAGATGACGATGTGCTACAGGATGCTAACCTTTATCTTTTTTGGGGTTTTTGGTGATAAATGGATTTGATAGAGCAGATATTGACAAGCTGATCCCATAGCTGAGAGAATGCAGAACAACCCCAAATTTAAAATTAGGCAAAATCATTAAGTATCTTTCCTCAAAATAACAGAGTGAAAATGTTAGGTTTTCTCCCCTAAATTGTTCACTGTTGGGGGCAGCAATTTGAATTTCAAGGTTCAATGTTTCTTCGATAACAGTATGAAGGGATATTGACTAAAGGTGGGTAATCAGAGATACATGTTCAAATAGACTCAAGGGGCTGAATGGCCTCCTCCAAATATGCCAGCTGGAAAATTAGGGTGAAATGGGACGAATTGGAGAGGTCTTTCAAAGAGCTGACCTTGGCAGGGTGGGCAGAATCACCCCTGTATACGCATTAGAGACTTCACAATGAGGCGAAAATCTCAGAAACCTATTACATTCTAACAGGACTAGACAGGGTAAACACAGGAAGGTTGTTCCCAATGACCGGAGAGTCCAGAACCAGGGCGTCACAGTCTAACGATTTGGAGTAATCCATTTAGGATTGAGAGGAGGAGAAATGACTTCACCCTGAGAGTGGTTGAGCCTGTGGAACTCTCCGCCACAGGAAGCAGTAGAGGCCAAAACATAGAAGGTGTTCAAAAAGGAGATCAATATAGTTCTTAAGGGATCAAAGGAAATCATGGTGATTGATCAACTACGATCATACTGAATGGCAGAACAGGCTTAAAGGGCCAAATGATCTTATCCTGCTCCAATTTTCTATGTTTCTACATATGATTTGATATGTGAATTACAAACATAAGGAAGTACGGACTCTAAATGATGAATTTAGCCAATTTGTATGCAATCTATGATTTTAGTTGTGATATTATCACTGTTCTTGATCAAGCAGGATCTCCACGATTGAAATGTATAATATATATACTATGTCTTTTCACACAATTATTCCTTTATCTTGCTTTGCCCTTCCTGCTAGTCCCCGTGCACAATAAAAATAGCAAATCCTCTCTTAATGCTGTCAACAACTTGCTGGACATGTTCACAAATAAAAATGTGTGTCGCAAGGACATCTCTCTCTCTCTTTAGCAGGAACTGCAATGGGAAATACGATGTTAGTTAACTGTAATCAATCAGATATTTTGAAAATTGGCTGGAGCTCCTCGTTAACAATAGCATGATCAGGTTTACCTGCAGTTAAATAAACTACATCATGGCACAGGGTCACCACACCAACAACCTGCATTTATAAAGCACCTTAAAGATTTGTAAAACAATCCAAGGTGCTATGTGGGAGTGCTATTAAATAAAATTTAATGCCAAGCCGCTTCAGGAGATATTACGGTGGCCAAAAACTTGGTCCAAGTGTTATGTTTTAGGGAGCATCTTAAAGAAACACAGAGCTTTGAGACAGTAATGGTGACCTGTATGCTTTTACTGAGCACTCCAGAATTAATCATCAACTTTGCATGAGAAATGAAGGGGACAGAAGGGAAGGCTTAATGATCCAAGTGACCACATCGAAGACACCGGCGAAGAAACACTACATCCCTAACTGCAATAAAACCAACTAAGAAACTTTCCAGGCATATCCTGAAAGTGGGGTCGAGAGTATAGTGCTGGAAAAGCACAGCAAGTCAAGCAGCATCCGAAGAGCAGGAGAATCAATGTTTCGGACATAAGCCCTTCATCAGGAATGAAATAGCCTGAAACTAGTCAAGCTGTTGTGTGTGAGAAAGTAAGCCTATTAGATGTTGCTAGCTGAGGAAATTTATCATCTATGCTTATTTCATAAAGCAAGCAGATCAATTTATAGCAAAAGTTCAATCATATATTTTCATGTTTTGTGATAAGATCTTCATAATGGGTCTATGAGAAAACAGCTTTGCTGTTTTACAGTGAGCCAAATTTACTCGAAAAATTAAAAATATTGATCGCATCAGCGATAGTTTGAAGTGTATTCATTCACAATGGGAAATGTGTGGGATGATACAGTTTATCATAACCATAAATCTATTCCATTTCTCACATGAGAGAAGTCACGAGGGGAAGAAAAGAAAGATTAAACTGGCTCATACTGTCATGGACCTGACCAAACCCCCTCAGAATATATGAAGAAGATCGCTTAGACCCTAACTTTTTCTTATTTATAAGGTAAGTGTTGCATTCCAGGTGCAATTCAATTGGTCAAGCTCCACAATTTTAAGCAAAACATGCTTTATTTTTACATGACAATTAAAATACAGACAAAATAAAAAGAAAAGAATTGGCTTAATTGTAACTCTATCAAAATACTTAATAAAACAATAGATCTATTAACTTCTAAACAGTAACTGTTCCAATATATTAATATCCCATAAACACACCCTTGGCAAAGGCGAATTCAGTAAGACAGATTGTCTCACATGTGATTCTAGCAGCAGGAAGAGAACCCCAGCTTTTAGCTGTGACAACGAGAAGAATAAGAGCTTCCACATCCAGCTTCAAGACCCCAGCAATTGCAGAAAGCCAAAACTAAAAGTTCTGAATCTGTGGGAGCTCGATGCCACCCATTCAGGCTGCTTCTATTGTTTCAACTTTAGAAAGAACCCAAGGCCTCACAAGCTGTTTACTTTATTGGCTTTGAGAAGACTGCTCATTACCTCTATCTAAACCTTTCTTCATTAAAAAAAGAACAAAATACACTGCTTAAAGTCATACTATTGTTATAATACCTTCACGTGAAAGAAACATGAGCACTGCGAAGGTAATGAGAGAGTTTGAGCTGATGCAGACCAGGCTGTTGAGAACACATGATGCCGTACAGAAGCATGGTGGATATTTAAAATGAAAAAATGAATGTACAAGATACAGGACACATTGTTAATGCAACCTCATATTATTTAACTCAGATGTGACAAGCTACCTTAAGGTTTCTACCGTATGACGAGTTTCTAATGGGAATATAAAACACTATCTCAGCAATCAATACAGGGAGAGACAATGGGCAATAAAAGAGCATTATTTTCCATTGAAATACACTTGCATGTTCTTTGTGTAAGCCACCTTTAGAATAAATCAGTGTAAGACCGCACTTCTGTTTGCTTATTTGTCTCGTGAATCTTTCGACACACTGCACTCTTGAAATCAAGGTATTTATAGAGCTACAAGGTGTTCATTTCATCATATGAACAGACATGGAGTATGCTGAGGTGGAGAGAGAATCAAACAGTCTTGCTGTTGTAACAGCAGGGAGAAATCAGGATGAAAAAGTGCCATCTGGGCAAAGTGTTTTTGTTGGCAGGGAGTTTGCAAACAGTCAGTACGATGGAGCTCCCAGTTTTGAATGTTTACACCCTTCCATTTCCATTGGGAGCCTGTGATGTGGTTATGCAGAGAGGTGCCACAACCGTGAGAGGGTTGACTCGGCACGACAGCACTGGTTCCCTTTAGGCTCATTCCAACACGAGGCTGCAGTTAAGGTAAACTCACAAAATACTGGTGGGCAGGTCCCTCCATTCAGGACCATGTGAAAATGTGCTCGCTTCTTACTCAGGAACCAAAACGCAACAAGAACATACAAAATGCTTAAGTTCTGCATTGCAGACAATACTATACCTGAGGAAATTGTTTACATTAGACAATATTTTATTTTAGATGATAATCTAGTTTAGACTGTATTACACTTTAGATAATAATCTAGTTTGGACAATAGTCTAGTTTACACAATAGCCTTTTTAAACAATTGACTATTTTAGAATATATTCTACTTCAGACAATAGTTTAGCCAATAGTCTAGATTAGATAATAGTCTATTTTATACAATAGTCTCTCTTAGATGATAATCTATATTCCTCAAATAAAAACAGTAATAATGCTTTCAGGCCTGGCTCTCTCATATGGTAGATGTGTTTATCTCAGACAGTGCATGCATTTTGTTTCATTTGTAATATCGATCCTGAACTGTGTCCTGCTGTCACTTGTATGTGCACTGATTGTTACAAGGTCAATTCAAACAGTATGAGTTCCCTGATTGGGGCTGTTAACCCAGCCCAATCAGGGAGCCCTGGCTGACAGATATAAACAGGAGTGTGTTCACTCAGAGCTGGCTTTGAGGGAGCCAGATCAGTGTCAAGGGCTCTTCCCGGGTAAATAAAAGGTGACTTGGTGGGTGGGATACTGATCTCTGTGGGGTTATTTCAGTAAAATGCATTCTACTGTGTATACATTGAGTTCTATCAAGTCTTCAGGATGGGGGGAACTGGCCACTCAAATCAACTGGTCCATGCTAATGTCTATGTTCTACATGTGGTTCTCCAACTGGTCTTCGCCTTACCCTATAAAAACATATTTCCATTCCTTTCTCCCTGGTGCGTGAACTGACTTTCTCCTTTAAATTCTTCCATACTGTTGACCTCAAATATTCTTTCTGACAGCAAGTTCCATACTCTTCCCACTGTCTGGAATTCCCTATTGCATCCATCTGATATTTATGATCTTTCATTTTCCTTTCCCTGGCAAGAATAAATATTTTCTTTTTAATCAAACTCTTACATTGTTTTAAAGACTTCCAATATTTTCTTTTTCGGAAAAAGAGACCAAGTCTGTTTAATCTTTCATGATGATGATAGCCTCTCAACTCTGATACCAAGCCTCCAATTCCATTTTCGATCCTGGCCAGTCCGTTGATATTCATTTTTCTTTGTGATCCAGAAACCCTTGTGGCCTGCCAGATGTTGTGCAGTGTGGTCAGTAACTGCCCTGTTTTGAACTCCTGACATTGAGGAGAGAGTGAGGACTGCAGATGCTGAAGAGTCAGAGTCGAAAAGGGAGGTGCTGGAAAAGCACAGCCGGTCAGGCAGCATCCAAGGAGCAGGAGAGTCAACATTTCGGGCATAAGCCCGTCATCAGTGCCCTTCCTGCTCTCCCTCTCCTGCTCCTCGGATGCTGCCCGACCCGCTGTACGTCTCCAGCAACACACCCTTCAACTCTTAACGTTGAGACCAACTGAGCAAACCTGGGGCCATTGAAGGTCAGTGCCACTGGACACCATGACTCTCACATTAATGCTGCTTACCCACACTACCTGTACTTTGTGCTTCAGAACCGAGGCAGCCTATCCTTCAGCTCTTTAAACTTTCCTTTTTATCGTAAGGTAACGTTTTTGCTTCCATATCAATCAAACACACAGAGAACAGCGAGGCACTGTCTTTTCGAGCCAGAAGTCTTTCATTTTCAAATTGACACAACTAGTAGACAGGAGTTCAGCATTTGCACTGGAATATTATAAGGTTCCACAAATAACCATTTTTTAAGCTTATAAACTCAATGCATTTAATTAGCAGTTCATTTATCTTTCTTTAACAGGTTACAGTTAAATTTAAGGGATCTCTACGTACCATTAGATACAGAGGAAGAAAGAAAGAAAGGGAGAAATTAAATAATAAACCTGTGTCCAGAAAACAAGAGGTTAGGAACGCTTTCAAAATGCACTCATTCCATGTAAAACACACCCTATCAGGGATTCGATCCAGCTAAGCTAATCCCACAAGGGAATGTGCTGTTTAAATACTCCCTGGACCCCAAAGGTAATCAAGGAAAACTCCTTCATCTTCATTATTATTCAAATTCTCACTATTAAACCCCAATCAGGAGCCTTTGACAGGAAATCCGTGCCCTCATTCTCTCTGTGAAACACAGAATTCAAGGAACTGAGGGGCGGGTTCTGGGGAGGTGTGGGTCAACTCTGATTCATGGAATACCAGTGCACTGGCCATTAGTAATATGATATAACTACTCACAGCACTTCCATGCACTGGGGTCTAACATGTTTTGGCACAGATTTTTAAATGCCGCACTAACTTGGAATTGTGTATCTTCCAGAGTACACTGTTAAACTGGGGACATGATGTTGAGGAGCCAGTGTTGGACTGGGGTAGACAAAGTTAAAAAATCACACAACACCCGGTTACAGAATCCAAACAAACCTGTTGGACTATAACCTGGTGTTGTGTGATTTTAAACTCGGGACAGATGGGGATGACCTTGAATAGGGGGACAGGAAACAACAGAAACAAATATCATTTAAATTTAAAACTCCATCCAAGTGTACTGCCCAAAATCAGCCATGTTAAACTCTCAAAATACTTGGGTCTTCCTCATGCTGTGGCGATGCAGCTGGGCCGACAGAGAGCAGAGATGGTACTATCGAGTCATTGATAAGGCAGGCTTTCTTTGTTCAGTCTGAAACCTTTTCCCTGACTCTGTTACACCTGGCTCCAGCAAGAAAACAAAGCTGAGGAAATGTTGCCGGCTTTTGCAATTCCTGACAGTTATCGACAAAGAGTGCAAGTTCTCTTCTCTGCCTCCCGTCCGCTCTTGTGATCTTGAAGTATGGGCAAGTGTTAACTGGGGCAACATTTCAATTCATTTTCAATTCAATCAAATTCAATACAGCACTGGAAAAGGCTTTTGGGCCCAAGCCTACGATGAATTCTAGTCCTTATTTAGATCCACTGCTTATTATCTGTGTGCACTATCTACCCCTCTGTTCCACCTCACGTTCATGTGTCTTGTCAAGATACACTTTAAACGTTACTAACGTGCCTGCTTCCACCACCTCCACTGGAAGTGTATTCCAGACGCCCACCTCCCTCTGAGTGAAAAATGTCCTCCACACTTCTCCCTAAACATTTCCCCTCTCACCTTGAACCTGTGCCCTCTTGTAGTTGACCTTTCCACTCTGGGAAAAAGCCTCTGACTATCCACTCTTCTATGCTTCCAATTATTTTATAGACCCTTCTCAGGTCCTTCCTCAGCCTCCACCTTTCCAATGAAAACAATCCCAGTTTATCCAACCTCTCCTCATAACTAAAACCCTCCAGACCAGCGAGCATGCACAATGGCACGGCAATTTTAACACATTCAAAAACATCATTAAGAATAAAACTTGGTTGAGTTTCAGTGACCAACATCCTCCAGCTGAAAAGTGCGCATGTTTGTGTAAACCCCCTTGTAGCTAGTTGGTGGAGGAAGAATCCAAAGCCAATCTTTAATTGGGATAGATATATTCCCAGAGTGAAACTTTAAAGGACCTATCTCCTGAGTCCATTCCAAACTGTGTCCATTGAAGAGCTCAAGCAAACATTGCAATCAACTCCTTTCACCCATATCTAACGGAGAAATGTCAAAAACAGAAGCACATGTAGGCCATTTGGCCCTTTGAACCTGTCCCATCATTCAATCTGATTACTGCTGATCATCCAACTCAGTCCCCTGTTCCCATTTTTTCCCCATACTCTTTGATCCCTTTAGCCCTAAGAACTGTTTTTAACTCCTTCCCCTTCTTAAAAAGTACTGATAGAATCACAGAATTGTCACGGCTCAGGAGAAGGCCATTTGATCCATTGTGTCCACACCAGCTCTTCATTTGAGTTATCATGACCTAATGCCTGCCTTTTCCCCATATCCTTCTAACCTGTTTCTACCCAAACAAACATCCAATGTTCCTCTTGAATGCCTCAATTGAACCTGCCTTCACCACTTTTCTAGGCAGTGCATTCCAGACCCATTGAATGAAAATGATATTTCTCATTTCACTTTTTGCTCCTTCTGCAAGTTAATATCAATTGACACCAAGTAGCCATCTCAAATCCCTGTATGGACCCTACCTTAGTGAATGAGGGACCTGACCTCTGTTTCAGACCAGCTTAGACAAAGAGTTTACCAAAGAGTTGAGGGAAGGGTTTCTTTTGGTGTCCAACAATAAAAGTTCATCTTTTGCGGCACGGTGGCTCAGTGGCCAGCACTGCTGCCCCACAGCGCCAGGGACCGGGCTCAACTCCAACCTTCTCCCTGTGAATGCATGGGTTTCCTCCGGGTGCTCCGGCCTCCCCCCACAATCCAAAGATGTGCAGATTAGGCGAATTGGCCACGCCAGACCACACATGGTGTTCGGGAATGTGTTGGCTAGGTGCATTAGTCAGGGGAAAATGTAGTGTAATGGAGTAGGGGAATGGATCTGGGTGGGCTAGTCCCCGGAGACTCGGCGCAGACCCGCCGGGCCAAATGGCCTGTTTCCACACTGTAGGGATTCTATGCTTCTATGAATCCATTGTCGAGGCAAGAGGGAACGTTTGTTGATTGTCCTGGTTTCATTGGAGGAGAAAGTGAGGACTGCAAATGCTCCTTGGATGCTGCCTGACCTGCTGTGCTTTTCCCGCGACACATTTTCAGCTCTGATCTCCAGCATCTGCAGTCCTCACTTTCTCCTAGAAGATTTTAACCTGTCCTGGTTTCATTGCACACGTTACCTCTCAGTGCACAAGCAGTAATGACGGTCACTGAAACCTTCTCAGGTGAAGCAAATAAGATGAAATCCAGGTGAGTCCTGGCTCTCCCAAACTGATTTTCGGTTTGGAGATTTGCTGTAAGTAACTGACACATCACCTTCTCCTTCATGGGATGAGTATTTCACAGTTTTAACCACAAGAGCAGGACACTGCTGTCTGCAAAATGAGATTCCTTTGCTTGTTCTGTTCAGAACAGCACTTGCATAATGCTTGCCAGCAAAGCCAAATACATCGAGCCTTGTCCTAAAAGGTTTTGAAAATGAGAGCCAGATGTATAATGCCATATGAAGCAGAGAAGTACAGAGAGCTTGCTATCTGGTCAGTGCTATGATGAGTGATCCCTGTCATGGCAGCTTTGGGAACTATTCTAGAAACAGATGTATTTTAAAATTGTATGGACCATTGTCAACATTAGTGGATGATTTCCAAACACGTAGTTCTGTGCTACCCTAATTCTTCCTTCATCTGTAGTTACACAGAGAGAGACTTATCTCTTTATGTGTTAAACACATTTCTGCAGAGATTGCTAGCTCCAATTGAACCCCATACCTTGTTTCAATTTGCATATAAATCTAAATCTCCTTCTTGAGTTCTTTGCCTGAGAAAGGTCCTAAACAGTGTGCCACAGCCTTGCACCACAAACAGCGTGAGGAACCTGGGAACAGGAATATGCCATTCAGCCCCGTGAGCTTGTCCTGCCATTCAATGAGATCTTGGCTGGACTTGACCTAACTCCATATATCTGCCTTTGGCTTAATACCTTTGCTTAACAAAAATCTATTACAGATTTAAAATGAAGACAGATCCCAAATCCAGCCAGGTTAGATTAGATTACTTACAGTGTGGAAACAGGCCCTTCGGCCCAACAAGTCCACACCGACCCTCCAAAGAGCAACTCACCCAGACCCATTCCCCTTTAGTTACCCCTTCACCTAACACTACAGGCAATTTAGCATGGCCAATTCACCTGACCTGCACATCTTTGGCCTACGGGAGGAAACCGGAGCACCTGGAGGAAACCCATGCAGACACAGACAGTTGCTCGAGGTGGGAATTGAACCCGTGTCTCTGGCTCTGTGAGGCAGCAGTGCTAACCACTGTGCCACCATGCTACCCATAGAATGGGGATCAAACCCCATACTGTTGGCACCAATTTAATTCACATCTGAAGAAATCTGCCTCCAATGAATCTGAGTTACTCTGACAACACACACCTATACATATGTATTGTAGCCTGGAGCTATGGGTGGTCATGGGAGAGGTTCTAATTTGCTTCCCCCACCTATCCAGAAATCTCTCTCAGTCTTAATGCCCTCCTTTAGCTGGTACTGAAGGGATTTACAAGTTGAACCTTGACCTGTTCTGGGCTGCATTATGTATGCACCTTCCTTGACCATCACGCCCTGTAGTAGGACTGGAACAAAGAGTTTCTGGTTTATAGGCAGGGACACTACCATTACACCACAAGACCTCCTATAAATAAGGTAAGGTAACGAGCTACGTCCACAAGGGGTTAATGGTACCTCTCTTGGTTAGATGGTTGGGTAGCTTCAAGAGCGTGTCAAGTATGGGGCAAGGCACTGAGGAAGGTCCCAATGAATGGGCATTGGATGATTATTTGGATAGAAATAATGTGTAAGGTTATGGCAAGACAGCAGGGGATTGGCAGTACATAATGATGCTCCTTTGAAGAGCTGGCACAGGTACAGTGGGCTGAGTGGCCTCTTTATGTACCAGCTGTTAGGGTCATTCCACACCATCCTCAAACCAACTGAACTAACCAACTCCCACAACCGGAACTAAATTTAACTAATAATTGACAAAATATAGTCTCGGACGCAGAAATAGAATGATGGATTGCATTTATAGAGCACTGTTCACAATTTTAAGATGTCCCAAAGGTCTTTACAGTCAATGAGTGTTTTTCTGAAGAAAAGTCACTACCAGAAATGCAGCAGCACAATTTCAAATTCCCACCCACTCACCTGACCATGAACCTTCAATACCAGATCAATGTTAATCAGAGATCACTGGATTATAAAATAAACTGAATGTTCTAAGGGGAAGGATCCAAGCATTTGCGGTCTATCCTTGTAATTGTAATAATCTGATCTGTGAAACCATTTCTACAAATCTCTTCTGTACCCTTCTTCATTTCCTTACAGAAATGTCCTTGTGGTGTCCAGAATTGGCACTAATGCCCCAAATGAAGCTGAGCTAGCGTTTCATACAGGTTTGACATTGTCTCCTGGCTTTTGTGCTCTTATGGCCTTAATTACAAAGGCCAGGGTGGTCATCCTGATGAAGAAACCACTCCTAGCTGTGATTTCTTTTTTATTCATTCACAGGATGAGGGTGTCGCTGAATTTGTTGCCTATCCCAAATTGTCCTGAGGGCAGCTAAGAGTTGGTCACAAAGCATATGGACTATTACACTTTGAGCGTGCAAATAAATGCAAACTGCACTGTGCTCGGATCTGATCCCTTCTGAATATTCCCCATCTCTCTTCTGCAAGGATAGGCCTGTGCCTTCCACCCAAAGCCCATCTGTTGCACACTGTGTAACAGCACCAGTGCTCCACAAGATGAGTATTTTTTGTTTTTATTTGCATTTCATGAATTCCCACATGTTGTGCTCCTGCCAGTAATTTATGACTGATCTGCGCTCAACCTGCCCCTCAGCATTTTTATTTAATCTCTGCAGCGCAGATTTACAGCAACCTGTCATTAATAATACAAAAACATGCATGTGCCCTAACAAATTTCACAGCACAATATGCGGTAATGCAGTGTGGGCAATTGCACAATGTTGCCCAGCACATTGACAGGAACTTGAAGTGTTGCTTTAGTGATGCCTTTGTTTAATGTTGTTCCAGCCTGGAAATCCTCAGAGGAAGCTTCCAAACAAGGATTCCTTCGCAAGTTTCAAACAGGGTGAAAGCCGCGCTGTTGGGTTGTGGATGGGCAAAGCTGATGGATTCTCCTCATAAAAGATTCCCACCAACCAACAGTCGGTTTTCAACATGAACACCTGCAGAGTCTGCAAGGGGATTTAGTTGGGTTAAGTGAGTGGGCAAAATAAAGATAGTAGATGGACTATAATGTGGAAAAATGTGACCTTGTCAATCTTGGCAGGAAGAATAAAGACAAGCAGCAGCAATTTTTTAAAAAGAGATTTGGAGAGGCCAGTGTTGGACTGGGGTGTGCAGTCCAACACTGGCAGAGAGAGATTGCAAAACTTTTCAGTACAGAGGGATTTGGGTGTTCTGGCATATAAAACACAAAACGCTAGGATGGAGGTGCAGCAAGTGGTTAGAAAGGCAACTGGAATGTCAGTATTGTAAGGGGAATGAAATAGGAAAAAAGTGAAAGTTGTCGAAGGCATTGGTCAAACCACATCTCAGTACTGTGTATGGTCTCAATCTCCCTGTTACTGCTTTATAAGCAGTTCAGAGAAGGTTTACTTGGGGTTCGTCTGACGATACAAAGTTGTGTCCACTGATGAGTCAAAGAATGAGAGGTGTTTTAAATGAAACACTGTAAGATCCTGAGAGAGCTGGAGAGGATGAGTGTTGGATAGGATGAGTGTTGGATAGGATGAGTTTTGGATAGGATGAGTGTTGGATAGGATGAGTGTTGGAGAGGATGAGTGTTGGATAGGATGAGTGTTGGATAGGATGAGTGTTGGATAGGATGAGTGTTGGAGAGGATGAGTGTTGGATAGGATGAGTGTTGGAGAGGATGAGTGTTGGATAGGATGAGTGTTGGAGAGGATGAGTGTTGGATAGGATGTTTTCCCTCATGGGAGAGATGAGATGTAAGGGACACAGTTTAAAACAAGTGGTTTCCCTTTATTGACAAAGCTGAAGAGAATTCCTTTTCTCTCAGACGGTAGTGATTCGATGGGACTCTCCTCTCCATAGAGTGGTTAAAGCAGGGTCTTAGTATATTCTTAAGGCCAATTTGACACATTCCTGACAAAGAAGAAAGTCAAAGGGTATTGGGTAGGTGAGAATATGGAGTTGAAGCCATTAGTAGATCAGCCATGGATCTTATCAAATGGTGGAGCAGGCTCAACTGACTTCTTCCTGCTTCTAATTCACATGGTTCATCAGTTACCAGTTTCATTAGGGGATTATCAGTGTGGGGAGGGAAGAATAATCTGACCATGACATCAAACATCAGCAGTAACCCGAAATAAACACAGAGATTGTTGGAGAACTCAGTAGATCTGGCAGCATCTTTGGAGAGAGAGAGAGAGAGAGAGAGAGAGAGAGAGAGAGAGAGAGAGAGAGAGAAGAGAGAGAGAGAAAGAGAAGAGAGAGAAAATGAGATAGAGTTAATGCCTTGAGACTGGTAGGACTCTCCTTCAAAAGGGCATTGGAGTCAAGATTAGAATGGTGCTGGAAAAGCACAGCAGGTCAGGCAGCATCTGCGGAGCAGGAAAATCGATGTTTCAGGCAAAAGCCCTTCACCAGAAAGGGCTGATTCCTGGTGAAGGGCTCCTGCCCAAAACATCGATTTTCCTGCTCCCCAGATGCTGCCTGACCTATTGTGCTTTTCCAGCACCACTCTAATCTTGACTCTGATCTCCAGCATCTATAGTCCTCACTTTCACCTATCGAAGTCAAGATACTTACTCTTTTCTCTCTGTACAGATGCTGCCAGACCTGCTGAGTTTCTACAGCGATTTTTGTTTTTGCTTCAGACTTCCAGAATCTGCAGCATTTGGCTATTCTATTGGACAGCTGGAACCAGGCACTTCCCAGAACGAGTTGCACCAAAGGGTCGGTTTCCGTGCTGTACATCCCTAAGACTCTAAAACTGATTGTCATAAAGCAGTAAAGAGGAAAAAAGTTATTGATGGCATGTTCTACATTGACCAATTAGATACTGGTAAATCACAGAATGACAGAATTATTACGGCACAGAAGGGGGCCATTCTGCCCATTTGCCAGCTCTCCGGATGAATGATTCTCCTGCCATATCCATGTAACAAGGCAAATTCTTCCTGTTCAAGTAACTCTCTAATTCCTTCCTAAATGCCTCAGTTAGACCTACTACCACTAGACACTCTGGCTGTGCATTCCGGACCCCAAATACTTGCTGCACAAAAAGGTTTTTCCTCATATCATTTTTACATCTTCCATTCATTTCTTTAAGTCTTGTTTTTGATCCTTTCATGAGTGGATACATTTTTTCCCCAACTACCTGGTCCAGACCACTTAAGACTTTGAATATTTCTACCAGATCTCCTCCCAGCCTCCTCTTATCGAAGGAGGACAGTCCCAAAATCTCCAAACTATCTTCACTACTGAAATTTCTCATCCATGGAACCATTCTCAATAACCTCTTCTGCTTATCTCCAATGTTCCCGTATCCTTTCAAAAATGCAGCACCACACAACCGCATCCTCTAGCTGATGCTGCATTAGTGTCTTATGTCAGTTCAACATAATCTCCCTGCTATTGTACTCTATGTCCCTATTAATAAAGATACTGTATATTGTATTAACTACTCTCTCTCAACCCATCCTGCCACTTTTAATGACTTACATACATCTGCACATCCAGATCTCTCTGCCCCATAAGAGTGCAATCCTTTAATTTATTCGGTCTGCCCATCTTCTTCCTTCAAAGTGCATCACCACATACTTCTCCTGCACTGAATTACACCTGTCTGCACATTCTACCAACTTGCCCTTGTTCTTTTGAACTTCTCTCCTGGACTACTCACAGTTTCCAGCGCTTCTGAGTTTCCTATCAGCAGCAAATTGTGAAACTGTGCCCTGTACGCCAAGGTCTAGATTATTAATATAGATCAGGTAAAGCAAAGATCCCAGCCAGCACTGACCCCTAGGGAACTTCACTACATACCTTGCCCATGTCCAAAGAAAATCCATTAACCATTACACTCTGTTTCCTGTCACTCAGCCAATTCTGTCTCCTTGAAATATTATATGACAAAATATTTGTATCCATAAAACATAATGAAACAATGTAATGTAATGGTGCGTTGGCAGTGTGATTAAACATCGGTGATCTATAAAAAGTCCAGGGTGAAAACAGAACTCAAAGATGACTTTAAATAGAACCATCCACTGCAGCCTTGACCTACATTCAAGAGTCTACACATATGGTTAGATTGCATAGGAAGGAATTACATCACGTGGATCTCTTCAATGCCATCATGCAGGGTCGAAGCTATAAATTGTCACTGAAACATTGATACATGTGTGAGGATTCTGGTCTGATAGTAAACCACCGAGCCCCCAGCTCTGAGGTACGACCCTGCAGCCTGACAGGATGTGTCCCGTTTGGACGATGCGTTAACTCAAACTGCAATGGTGCTGGAAGCACCCTTCTTGACTGTCGGCTGTTTGCAAACTACTATCCCATTATCCCTGACTGTAACTCTGCATCCACCCCCAGCACTCTCAGCCCCCTCACCGTCACAGAAATCGATTGTGCAGGGTTGTTCTCGGGTCAGAGAAGCTGATAACCCTTACAAGCTTCAGTCATGTTAGTCTGCCTGTGCCTGCCAGATAGTGCACTTTGTAAATTAAATCTCCAAAGGCAAATATATTGTAAGTAGCTAGTTATCTCTCTGGCACTGAAATTGAACAATGCACGGATTATAGTGACAGAAATTACATTTTCTATAATGGGGTTTAATAATAGAGAATCACAAATCTCTCCTCTAGGCTTGCTCCCTTCTCTTGCTAAACGAACATGGTTTGTAATGCAGGTGATGTCAACATGGGAGTCCAATTTAATCACTAAAATGGATTATGGTTGTAATCAAAGCTGTAAAATATTAATCCCTGGCACTTATTGAAAGAACAAAATATTTTTATCTGCTAACTGGCAACCCCCGGAACATTGCGAACTTGTTCTGGTGATTTTCTGGTTTTTCACATCAAAGAGAGTAGAATTTCCTACTACAAACATCCATCTAAAATATTTAGACAATTAATTAGATACAGTTAGTTTTAATGGCTATTGAATTTCGATCCCCAGCAGAATTTCAGAGCTGCAAGTATATGAAGTCTGATTTACAGTGTGTTGATGTACAGCAACAAATCATGCCTTGTTACTGAGTTTTATCGCCTGTTTGCAACTGAAAGGGTTTGTCTTATCTGTTAAGATGATTGGAGACAATACACCATTTTAGAGGATTAAACAGGTGGCAGTCAACAGACTAACCACCGTGGAGTGCACCCAATGTTAATCAGAGATTGATGCAACCAAAGCCACAGGAAGTGTTCATCTGCTACTGGGACTTAGTTACATGGCAAGATTGGACAAGCTGGGGTAGTCAATTCTGTATTGTGAATTATTGTATTTCCATATGTGCAACTGCTTACTTCTCTCTTCCTTCCAGACAAGATCACATTCTGCTTCAATCACCATTTCTTCCAAATGAAGACAAATCCCACTCAATGTGAAGAAGGCGTTTGGTATGCTTGCCTTTATTGGTCAGAGTATTGAGCATAGGAGTTGGGAGGTCATGTTGTAGCTGTACAGGACATTGGTAATGCCATTTTTGGAATACTGTGTGCAATTCTGGTTTCCTCCTATAGAAAGAATGTTGTGAAACTTGAAACCGTTCAGAAAAGATTTACAAGGATGTTGCCAGGGTTGGAGGGTTTGAGCTAAAGGGAGAGTCCGGATAGGCTGGGGCTGTTTTCCCTGGAGCGTCGGAGGCTGAGGAGTGACCTTATAGAGGTTTATAAAATCATGAAGGGGCATGGATAGGGTAAATAGACAAGGCCTTTTCCTCAGGGAAGGGGAGTCCAAAATTAGAGGGTATAGGTTTAAGGTGCGAGGGGAAAGATATGAAAGGGACCTGAGAGGCAACTTTTTCACGCAGACGGTGGTGTGTGCATGGAATGAACTGCCAGAGGAAGTGTGGAGGTTGGTACTGTTACAATATTTAAAAGGCATCTGGATGGGTTTATGAATATGAAGGGTTTAGAGGGATATGAGACTAGATTTATTTAGGATGTCTGGTCAGTATGGAAGAGTTGGACCAAAAGGTCTGTTTCCATGCCGTACATCTCTATGACAATGATGCCTTCCTCAAAACTGGGATAGCAGCCAGACTACCTCTGCCATGTTGATACAGATCAACTCCACCTTCACTGGTGTTTCAAGGTAATTTAGAAGACAGCTTCCAACTCAATTCCTGAATGCGTTACAACTAAAGTGGCTGGCAACCACCCCCAGGAGATAGTCACAGACTGTGACCCTGCATTTGACTGTTAACTGGGATCAATGTGGGATTAAGTAAGCATTCAGATTTAAACCCCAACCCCGGTCACTCAATAAATGGAATGGAGCATCATGTTGTAGGGAAAGCAAATTCAATCAGAAAACCTATTGCGAACGTTATGGTCAGAAGCAGCACACTGCAGTTCTGCACGTGATTGGACAGTCCCTCGAGACTTGAAGCTTGCAGGTAAAATCAAGATGGACAGGAAGAGCTTCTTCAAATATATAAAAAGGAAGAGAGAAGCCAAAGTGAACATAGTCTCTTAGAGGAGGTGGCTGAGGAAATAATAATGGGAATCCAGGAAATTGTAGAGCTGTTGAATTAATGTTTTGCATCAATTTTCATGGTAGAAGACATGAATAGCATTTCAAAATTACTCCGTAATCAAGAGGTTAGAAGGGGATAGGTAATAAATCCAATAACCATCACTGGAGAAAAAGGTCCAAGGAAAATTAATAGGCCTAAAGACCTTTACGTTCCCTGGGCTTGATGGGATGCATCCTAGCATATTAACATAAGTAGCTACAGAGATAACGGATGCACTGGTTGCAATCTCCCAAGAATTCTTAGATTCTGGAAAAGTGCCTGAGGATTGGAAAACTGCCAATGGAGCACCTTTATTTATGATGGGAAGGAGATAAACAAAACGAATCTATCAATGGTTGGCTTAACATCTGTTAGTGGGCAAATGGTGGAATCTATTATAAAAGATGTAATAGCAGAGTATTTAGAAATACATACTATGATCAAGCAGAGTCAACATGACTTCAAGGGAAAACTCTTTGAGGAGGTAACAAGCAGGATAGATAAAATGAAAACAATGGATTTAATACATTTGGATTTTCATAAGACATTTCATAAGGTGACACACATTGGACTCATTAATGAGCTAAGTGCCCTTGCTGCTGGATCGGGTATACTAACATGGATATGGGATTGGCTAATTAAGAGAAGTCTGGGTTGGGATAAGGGGGTCACTGTCAGTTTGGCAACCTGCAACTAGTGATGTGCGTCAGGAATCAGAGTTGGAGCCACAATTATTTGGTAGGAAGAAGAATACAGGAATTGAATATTAGTTAAATGAAGAAATACTGTAGAAAACTGCAGCACAGAGGGATTTTGGAGACTTTGTGCATGAATCACAAAACGCTAGAACCTGCATTCAGTGGGTATTCGGGAAAGCGAATAGAATATCGCCTTTATTTCAAAGGGAATGGAATATAAAATTATTCCCTTATTGAAGGAATGATATATTGGCACTGGAGAAGGTTCACTATATGCAGGGACTGCGTTATGTGGAGAGCTTGAGTAGGTTGGGCCTGTACTCCTTGGGAGTTGAATAGAATTACATTATTGAATGATGTAATTGAATGACGTTATTGAATGATGTAATTGAAACGTACAAGATTCTTTGGGGGCTTGACAGGGTAGACACTGAGAACTTGTTTCCCTTTGTGGGAGACTCTAACACCAGGGGGCATCACCTCAAAGTAAGGATTCACCCAACCAATACAGAAATGAGGAGAGTAGCGAATCTATGGAATTCTTTACCACAGGGGGTTATGGAGACTGGGGCATATTCAAGGCTGAGGTAAGTAGATTTGTAATCAGTGAGGGAATCAGGAGTTATGGGAAAGATAGAGTTAGGATTATCAGATCATCAGTGCTCTCATTGAATAGTGAAGAGAAACTCAATGTGCTGAATGGCTTCTGTTCCTATATCTTATAGTCTCATGTACTGGGAGACTATAAACCACAGGTGTAGTCACATTCTCACCTTCCTCAATGAGCTTCACAATCCAAGGTAATCACAAAGGGGCAGCATACAAACAGCGTTCAGTCACCCTATCCTACAAAGAGCTCATACTATGCCATTAAGGACTTTCTACACTAATAATTTTGGGAGGACAAGTCTATAATTTCCAGAATTGTTTTTATCCTTCATGTCAAGACATTTTCACACCCCACAGCAGGTCATTCCTCTGGACTTTCACTGTCAAAGTCTGGCTACTGTTTTGAGAATTTATGCAAGAATTCCCAATTCACGTCAGTTCAGATTTAGGAGAGAGGAGCCACATAGATATGTCTATAACCAGGGACTTAACCCAAATTCTGTATGAGCAAATCAGTCTCCCAATTTCCTATAATCTCCGGAAAATTTGAGTTTATTTAGTATTCTTATTATTCAATCACGCTTTATTCATCTTAATAAAAATACTCTAGAATACTCGTACCATCGAAGAGCAGAATGAGAGGGAGTCCTTTCAGCCTGCTGCTCCGCTACTGGCTCTTTGAAAGTATTCTATAATCACTCTACCGCCTTTTTCCCAAATCTCTACATCGTTTCACTCATCAATGACTTCTTCAATTTCCTTTTGAATGTTATTATTGGAATTACATTTGCCACCGTCCCAGGAAACACATTTCAGATCACAACAACTCACTGAATCATAACAAGTTCTCACTTTTAGTTCTTCTGTTTTGCCTGTTCAGGAATGTCATTACACATCTCTGGGTGCCACTTGGATACAGGTCACGTGGCTTACAGACGGGGGCACTACCACTGCACATTCACTCCCTTAAAGAAAGACTAGTGACATTCTAAATCTCTCACTCCTCGTCATCTTGCCATTAGAACCCGTCTCTTCTTGCTGCTCTGTCAAAATTTCTACCGAGTGTAAATAAGTCAGCACTCACTTGATGATCAAAGGGCCTCCTCTGTGCTGTAGGACTCTATGAGCTCAGTCAAGCCTTCCCCTGAACCTGAGCCTGAGTCTTTGACTGCTGGGAGAGATCCATCCATATAATCCTGTTTTCTAATGCTCTGTAACCCTGTAGGTTACACATCTCCAAGTTCATATCCTTCTGCCCTTTTTAATGCAACAGGCATTTCTGCTGCTAATACCTTTTCAGCCATGGGCGCCAGACTCCCTCTGGGTGATTTTTTTTTCTCTCTCTGCATTTCCCCGCTAATCTTTCTTCAATTAAATTAAATCCGTGCCTCCTGGTTATTAACCTGTCTACTAAAGGACACTGGCCCTTCCTATCAGCTTTCTTTAGGTCCCTTTACATTATATACACCTCAAATAAATCTCCCCTCTGCTCCAAAGAAAACAGTCCCCGGCCTATTCAATCTTCCCTGAGTGCGAAGAGTCTCCATTCTCCTCATGAATCCCGCATTTCTCTCGTATCTTTGAGATGTCTCAAAGAGAACTGCACAGACAATGAGTTATCTCTGAGCAGGGTTCACCCACTGGTGATTGCCGAGCTGGGAGCACTGGAATTTGATCCCAGGCTCAGGAAAATGGATTTAGCTACACCAGTGTCAGAAATCAGACAACAAAAGGAAGGACCCTCAGGCCACCTGAAGGTTAAAACAGGTTCATGCCTGGGTTGCAGAGCACAGGACAATAGCTGGGCTGCCATGTCAATGCAGGAGGTGCTGCACTCTCTCAGGAGCTGCCTTTAAAATGGGAGAGGGGTGGTCTAAACTGAGGCCCTGAATGTAGTAATAATTCAGAGGTTCCAACATGCACTGATGTCCCAAAGAGGTTCAAAATCCTTTAGTTCTTGATCAGCTTTACATGGCAATATTAACATACTGGTTAGAAACACAGGTCCATTCACAGATCAAACAGAAGTTCTGATCGATATTTTCCAAGCAATGTGTTCAGAGATGTCATTACACACCTCTGGGTGGTACTTGAACCCAGGTCACCTAGCTTAGAGACAGGGGAATTACCACTGCACCACAAGCTCCCTTAAAGAAATACTAGTTACATACAGCAGTTAGACATTCCCCATCAGGGAAGTGAACCCCAGACAGCTACATGTTAGGCAGTGCTATTCGTCAGGAGAAAGCGAGGACTGCAGATGCTGGAGATCAGAGCTGAAAATGTGTTGCTGGAAAAGCGCAGCAGGTCAGGCAGCATCCAAGCAGCAGGAGAATCAGAGCTCCTGAAGAAGGGCTTATGCCCGAAATGTCGATTCGCCTGCTCCTAGGATGCTGCCTGACCTGCTGCGCTTTTCCAGCAACACATTTTCAGTGCTATTAGTCACTTCTCTAACATGAAGCTTCCTGTTAGAGTGAAACAGAAACAGCTCTAGATTTGACTGGGAGAAGATGATACTCATTGGGCTTGGTATTTCCACTCAGGTCTTTAGGGTTCCTGTGGTGCAGTGGTAATGTCCCTATCTCCGAGCCAGGAGACCTGGATTCAAGTCCCAGCTGCTCCAGAGACATGTATAACATTGTTGAACAATTAAAAAATAAATTCTTCCTCATGAAGGGTGTAGCTTCTGGACCAGGGGAAAAGGACCAGAAGGGGAAGGTGGAAACAGAAGTTTGCGTTAAACACAGACGTTCAATGAAAACTTTGTAAAACTCTGAAATTCTTTGGCTGCCCAATTCAATGTATGGATTTCAGTTTGTTAAATATCTTACAGCCTGCTAGATAAAAGCATTCTCTCAGGTCAGTGGATAAACTGTATAAACCCAAAAATCTCTGTTTCACTTCAAGATTGAGATGGGGTCATGAGGCTGAGCCAAGCTAGGATGAGCTAGACCATCACCAGGCCAAAGAGGAGGAATAAAGATATCAATTAATTTCCACCCTGATTACTGGAGAATTATCCCGTCTGGGTGCTAGGGAAGATCAGGGTCAGCTATCTGGCTCCTTCCACACTCTCAGAATCCACAGAATTATTACAGCACAGAAGGAAGCCAGAGAGCCCAGCATGTCTGCACTGACTCTCCAGATGAACAATTTACTTAATGTCATCCTCTGTAACCCTGCACACTGCTCCCTTTAAGCAACCATTGAATTCCCTTTTGAATGTCTTGATTGATCCTGCCTCCACCGCACTTTCAGGCAATGCATTCCAGACCCTAACCACACACTGTTAAAAGCTTCTCCTTGTGTCAATTCTACTTCTTTTAGCCATCATAGTAAACCTGTTCCATTCTCGTTCTCAACCTATTTATGAGTGGGAACATTCCCACCCCCTCTACTCTGTTCACATCTGTCTTTTTATTTCTGTGAAGTTCTGTGAGACATTCCTGTACTTTACTGAGGGTGTCAGACAAGCTCCAGCTTCTAGAGTTGCGTAACTCTGGTGATGACCACTGACAGGTGAGGAATGGTTGTACAGGAACAGACAGCAAGAAACCAAAGACTAGTATCACAGCAAAAAACCAGGAAAGGGATGAGGGGTGTAGCATGGACTGAGGAGGGGTTGTGTGTGGTGATGTTGGTGGTGGTGTGGGGGGGTTGACGACACTGCAGAGGTGCACTGACATTCAAAATACTCTGGGCCTAATTTTAACCCATCATTGGGACGGAAAGATCAGCTCAAATGTTGATTTTACACCCTCCTATCCAATGAGATCTATTTTATCCCAGTCGGGAAACTGGTGTGATTGGGTACAAGACTGGTTTGCACCTTCCCCCCACCCCCAGTATGAATGCACCCACTATTAAAGTTAACCACTAACATTGGACGGAGGTAAAGCCAGGCTTCCATCACTGACTCCGTAGGTTCTCATCATTCTACTCTCCAATTCATCACACAATTGCACAAAGATAACTCAACCGAGGTGGTGGAAACAGAGTCAATGTTAAGGTTGGTTTTTTTTTGGACTATAAAGTGTTCTTTCCCATATAAATTAATTAAATGGCGGTAACTGTGCGACAACCAGTTTAAACCTTGTTAAACCGACATTTAAAAGGTGACATTTAAATTTAAACAGCCTGTCACACTTTTCTTTTCTTCTAATAAGAGCTGTGGGCAAGGAGCCGAGGAGGAGGTGACTGTGAGATCCGTTTGCTTTGTTGTATTTTTGTTTGCATATTTCTGTTGCAAGGCGGAGTGTTGATGACATAATTTAGGAATTGGCCTGGAGCGTGAGGGAGCTGAATTAACACACAGCTGAAATGACAAGAACACTGAAGCACCCCGGGTTAACGGCTGGATCTGCTGAGGGTAATTCAGTTTCCTCACACACACGTCAAGCTCAGCACCACTGACCGCTCCAAGCTATTTCCCTGATGATGCCACGGCCAATCAGTATTTAAACAGAATGATATATTTGGACAGTAATTCTATTGCCCAATAGCATCGAAACATTAAAAAAATCTTAAAACATTACCATTATCTGCCAATTTTCCTTGGTAGGGATCCTCAACCTAATTATTTCTTCACCGACAACTTTGTTCAAATCTAATTAAACATAACGTATGCACATAGATGCAGAGGGAAGCAAAACAGAATGAGACCAGTTACTGGGTTATCTACAGGGAACATCTTTCCTCTTGAGCTATTTGAAGGGACCACAAGGTGTGTTCTCTTAACGGAGATCATTAGGTGGAATTTGCCAGGGGCCGCAGCGCTGTCTGTATGTCAGCAAAATCAAACTACATACCAGTTGTTCACTTGTAAAATTGTAAGCCCTGTATCTTGAGCCAGCTGCTTCTTCTGCTCTTCTGATGGGTAAGGATGCTGCAAAATGCCAAAGCAGAGAACCACAGTTAGGTTAGGGCAATCAGGCAAGAGGACTTATAAGCAGTGTGAAAATGCACCAAGTTAGAATATGTTCATTAATTAACGTAAGTAAGCTGAGGTTTGGTAGTCTCCTAAGCATTAGTGGGATCTGAAATCATCTAATTAATGACAGCAAATGGGAAGCCAATTATAAAGTTAACTGAAGTGTAGAAACAGCTACATTAATTAAGATGCTAGCTGTACCTGCTCACTCAAGTTTATTAGAGAACTAGACAGGCAATTTCACAGAAGACCGTAAAAATTAATTAGTATCTGCTTCCCATTTATCCTTCGGGTGTGCAATATTATAAAATTCTAATTTTTGAAAAAACAATCACCAAACTTTCCTTGGAATCTCAAGCCCACTAATTCAAAGTTTCTGATTGCACCATTCCAAAATTTTCAAGTAATCATTAATGTGACCCCTATCTCTGATAATAAAACCAGAACTGATGACCAGAAACTTAACTGGAGCCATTCCTCTTGGCATTCAACAATGTATGATTCAATTCTCCCCATTATCAACATCCTGGGGTTACCAAAAATATTTAGCCATCTAAAGACTGGGGCTACAAGAGCAGGCCAGAGACCCGGCAGTGTCTAACACATCTGCTGACTTTCTAAAGCTTGCCCACTATCACAAGGCACAAGTCAGTGTAATGGAATATTCCCCACTTGCAGGTCCAACAACATTAAAAAACTTGACACCATGCAAGGCAAAGGGGCCCACTTGATCAGCACACTTTCTACCAAGTTAAATCTAGAATCTATCTCCCTCGGTGTGCATGATTATACAAACTGTACTTCGGCCACTCTTCAGGGCTCCTTTGACTGCACCTTCCAAACTCACACCTCCACCACCACAAAGAGAACAGTAGCAGATACATGGGTACACCACCCCCCTGCAAGTTCCCCTCCAAGCACTCCCCATCCTGACTTGGAAACACATCACCGTTCCTTCAGTGTCGCTGGGTCAAAATCCTGAACTCCCTCCCTTACAACATTGTGGATCGACATGGATTGCACTGATGCAAGATGACAGCTTATTCCCACATTCTCCAGGACAATCAGAATGACACCCAAGTCCCAGGAACAATAAATAAATGGATTTAAATAGCATTTAATGCATTATCAGAAATCTGAGCTAGTGTTGAAAAGAATTATGCATGATTCGAAGTGGGGATAATTCTCTGCACCACACACATACTACATGTTACTATATATGTACAGTCAAAATAACAAGATTTTGTGCTTTCCCTCAGAAGGGCAAAAAGTAGTTCAATAATCAAAAAATATTAAAAACTTTAATCAACAAAGCAACAGTCAAAAAAGTATTTCTGATTTTGACTTGAATGATGTATGGGATCTTCCTCTCAAGTCTATAATTGGAGAACACAATATTGAGATCAAACCGAAACTCCAGCCTGACACTGAGGCATAGGTGTAGAATGCATTGTCTAACCTCTGACCAGAGTTATACTGTACACTGCACAGTATTAATGGTACGATCAGTAAGGGAAAGTCCAAGGCTGAATATCTTTGGACACGCATCGATATCCCCTCCCAGCCTGATCACGTCAATATTTTGAGGCTGCAATCACTGAGACAACAAACTTGTTCATTTTACAAAGTCAACTCCCTATGCACCCATTCAAAAGATGCCTTCCACTGACTGCAGTTAGATGACACCCAGTGTATTAGGGAAGCAGATCCATGAGCCTTCTGCCTAGATTTACATTGAGGGGAAATGCATGTGTACTTGCTGCTTTTAGCATACAATGTGCACAGTGCTGGATATCTTTGTTATGATAAGTGAAATATACTTTTATTCTGTTCTACCTTGAGGAATATACCATACTCAACATTTTCTTCATTTGCCTCTACCTTGTCCTGTCCTCATTTCTGAGAATGGGGCCATAGACTTTACGCATTGATGCACGTTTATGGGCACTACACTGTGGTGCTTTGTCAGAGTCTACTGCAGGGATGGCTCTCTAAGACATTCTGTTGATCTTTCGCCAGGCACTAAGGGAACTGGAGGAATTTACAGACTGACAAGTCAACCTGTCTGGCCCATGATCAATTCATGGCCAGCAAGAACTGGAGTGGTCTTGTACTCAGAGTTTCTGGAAGCAGAGGTAATTATGCTACTACTGTGCCTCAAGACCTTCTACACTCCCTTCAGTTATTTGCAAGCCAAGCAAAGATACTAATGTTATACCTGGTATTCAGCTTGCATTGTCACTAAGTTAACAACCTAGCTGGATTCGTCCGTGAGGTCCTCCAAGACTCTGCAGCCACGGGCCTGAGCTTGCCTTAGGTCCTGTTCATTCATCGCCTCTCTGTTCCCTGACCAACACAGGCACCCAGTTAGGCAACACCTCCAGTTAAAATTCCAATCCGTGTTTCCAAATCCCTTCATGGCTTCACTCTCTCTTTCTTCCCTCCAGCCCCAGGACCCTCAAAGGTCAGTGAATATCTCTGATAATCATTCCTTCAGCTCCCCCCCGATCCCCATTGCTTCACCATTGGCGACTGTGTTGTTAGCTGACTGGGCCACAAGTTCTGGGATTCCCTCTTGAAACCTCGCTGGCTCTCTACCTCCTTAAAATCTGGGATTCTTCTTAAAATCTGCTTCCCTGAAATGTTGACTCTCCTGCTCCTCAGATGCTGCCTTACCTGTTGTACTTTTCCAGCACCACACTTTTTGACAGGCTTTATCTAAAAGCTCTTCTGTTGCGGTGACAGTGTAGTACGGGAAAAAGCTATTCCATTTCTCTTGTTCTCAATGTGGTCTTTGACTCTTTCTCTCTCTTTGTCTAGTTCTCCATATTTTTCTCTCTCTCTCTCTCTCATTGTTAATCTCACTTTCTTTCCTCTATTAATCTATTACTCCACATCTTCCTTTTTATTTCTCCCTGGCTCTTCCTCTCACTTTCTTTCTCTAACCTTTGCCTCCCACTCTCTCCCTCCATCTCTCTCTCCACTTACCTCTGTAAGCCTCTCTCATTACCTTTCTTCATCTTGTTTCCCCTTTGCCATTTTCCCTCAGATTTGCATCTCTTTCCCTCTCCTAGTCCCTTCCTTTTGCAGTGGCACTTTTGAGAAAGCTCTTGCATTCCCAGGGTGCAGTTTGTTCAAGCCAAAACGTTAACTCTGATCTCTCTCCACCGACGCTACCAGACCTGCTGAGCGTTTCCAGCAATTTGTTTTTGTTTCTGATTTACAGCATCTGCAGTTCTTTCAGTTTGGAAATAAAGGGTGATTTAATGACAGGATACCAGCCTCTGTGCAGTTAACTCAGAAACATTATTGCAAAGACTCATCTGCCCTCTCCTGTGGATTTCTCTTTCACTCATTCACAGGATAATGGCATTATGGATTTCTTGCCCATCTGGGTCTGTGGACCTGGAGTCACACGCAGGCCAGACTGGGTAAAGGCAGCAAATTTCCTTCCCTTAATGGACATTAGTGAACCAGACGACGTTTTACAACAATTGACGATAGTTTCATGGTCACCATTGGAGAAGCTGTTTAAAAACTGAATTCAAATTAACCATTAGCCGCAAGGGGATTCAAATCTCTGTGCCCAGAAGATTAACCGGAACTGTGGATGCTGGAAATCAGACACAACATGAACCCTGCTCTCTCTCTCTCTCTCTCTTTCTCTCCACTAATGCTGCCAGCTTCTCCAGCAATTTCTGTTTCTGTTCAGAGATACAGAGGACTGGTGAATATTTAGTCCCAATCATTTCTTTAGTGCATTTCTTTATAAATAATAATGGTCCACTCTTATTTCTGAAATGTTTTATGTGTCTTCCATCAAGAAAGGCTGATGACAAAATATTTGTTTTGTTGCCACTTTCTGATTCCCTGTTTTAATATCTCTGAATCTAAGGATGGAGTTGTTAATTCTTTCCATTTCCACGTAACATTGGAAGCTTCATAATCCATTTCTTTCACCATCCATTTCGACAAATATTTTCTGTTCTTTTCCTCATCAATTTCTCATTCATTCTCTCCTGGATACTTCTCGCAAGTCTCTGGCTTGTAACCACAGTCAAACAGATCTTCCCCTCGACTCCCACCCTGTCAGGGAACCTAAAATGGCCTCTTCCCTAGTTGGTTCTTTAATGCACTGGTTATGTTCGATCAACATGCCATCTCTGTTATGGCCCGGATTTTACAAGCCCCTCCCCACAGAAAATATGCCCAAAAATATGACTGCATATTTTCTGTGGGGAGGGGCATGTAAAATATGCCAAGTGCGTAAGTAAGATGTGCACCAGAGCAACCTCTCTTGGGTTTATAGAGACCTTTAATGACCCAGAGAAGTGGCAAGTAAGGACTAACACTGCCCTGATTTACTGGGCTTTGTAACGCAGATGCAAGTGCAGAGGTTATTTTTCACTGTCTGAGGTAGAAACATAGTGGGGGTCACTGTGGGGGCATCAAGGAGATCCCTCCCTCAGACCTGATCTTTCCCCTTTGTCCTTCCTTGCTCCACTCCCTATGCTGCTCCCACCCCCCTGCTCAAATTGGTTCAACTTACCCAGCTCTTAGAATCATGGACATGTACAACGCGGAAATAGGCCCTTCGGCCCAACTCGTTCATGCTGACCAGATATCCTAAATTAGTCTAGTCCCATTTGCCAGCATTTGGCCCACATACCTCTAAACCCTTCTTACTCATGTACCCATCCAGATGCCTTTTAAATGTTGTAACTGTACCAACCTCCACCACTTCCTCTGGCAGCTCGTTCCATACACGCACCATCCTCTGTGTGAAAAGTTGTCCCTTAGGTCCCTTATAAATCTTTCCCTTTTCACACTAAACCTATGCCCTCTAGTTCCAGACTGTCCCATCCCAGGGAAAAGACCTTATCTATTTACCCTATCCATTCCCCTCATGATTTTGTAAACCTCTATAAGGTCACCCCTCAGCCTCCAACGCTCCAGGGAAAACAGCCCCAGCCTACTTAGCCTCTCCCTGTAGCTCAAACCTTCCGACCCTGGCAACATCCTTTTCAATCTTTTCTGAACCCTTTCATGTTTCACAACATCTTTCCTGTAGGAGCCAGGCCAGAATTGAGGCATGGGACTTCTTTCCAATGAGTGGTGGAGGTCTGACAGGCAGCTTGTTAAGACTGCTTTCTGTCAAATCCGGTGAGTTTTTAACCCCCTTTCTTCTGAAGGAGTGGGGTTGGGTTCGGGTACATCCCCCTTGACCCTGAATAGTTCAGTCCAATTTCCATGGTTACAACATTGTCTTTGTCATGTGCCCCTCTCATACTGTGCTCATAAATCACAATTACTGCATGTACATTACTGCCACCAAAGCTCTTTGTCCTCTAGCTGCTTCTTAGCTCCATCCATACTGATTCTACGTCTTGATTTTCTGAGCTGAGACCCTTTCTCTTGACTGTCTTTATCCCAAGATTTACTCTTACAGCTACCTTTCCTCCTTTGTCCTTTTTTGCTGAAAATCCAGGAATTCTTCATTCTCAAGCTTCATCTCTCTGCAACTACATCTTTGAGAGACTTTATTAAACTGCATCCACTCCAAGACGTTGTTGCGAATGCTTCGTGCATTCCTCAGAGATGGTGCTTTCTTCTTTTTCATGTTTCACCCACCCTCAATTCCTCCAGGGTCTCCGAACCACTTCTTAACCTGTGTTTTTATTCCAAGATTGTATGGGCAAGTGAATCTTGGTCTATCCCAGTCAGAATGGAACTAATCCCCACATTGTCAGCAGTATCCTGAACCACCATTGGATGTCTAACCAACTTAGCTCGGCCAGAACTGAAGAGTAACTTCTTCACCCAGAGAGTTGTGAATCTGTGGAATTTCCTTCCCTGTGAAACAGTTGAGGCTTCAAGGTTTAATGCTTTTAAGACAAAGATAGATAGATTTTTGAACAGTAAAGGAATTAAGGATCAGAGTGAGCAGGCAGGTTAAGTGGAGCTGAGTCCATGAAAAGATCAGCCATGATCTTATTGAATGGGAGAGCAGGCTCGATGGGCCAGACGGCCTACTCCTGCTCCTAGTTCTTATGTTCTTATTTTCTAACTGGCTTCCTGTACTGGCATTAGCTTTAATTAGCATTAGATCTTTTTTTATTTGAGCTACATGTCCTTTAAAGCTGAAAGCAATGCACCAGTCAGAATCATCTAGCTTTAACCAGTGTTACCCCAGATAGTACTGAACTTTGTAACTCATCAATGGGCTTCAAGGAGATTCATGTGGAGCCATGAGCCCTAAGGGCTGAATGGCCTAATTCTGTGCTACAAATAGACAGTAATTCTTCATAATTAACACCGCTACAATCGGGTCATTTATCTCATTGCTCTCTATTGCTGTGCAGAAATTGATTGGCTGAAGTGAAATAATGACTACAGTTTGAAAGCACTTCATTGACTGTGAAATGCTTTAGCAAGTCCTGAGAATGTGAAAGATGCTATACAAATGCCAGTTTTTTTTTAACAAGAACAGAAACTGCTGGAGAAGCTCAGCAAGTCTGGCAGCATCTGTGGAGAGGAATCAGAGTTAACGTTTCAGGTCGAGTGACCTTTCCTCAGAACCAAGTTTCTTTTAACTTACCTTGTAAAACATATGAAAGTATATTGGCGTAATACGCAGAAAAAACTCAACAATCTGTGCAAGATCAAACAGTATCTTCCTTAAAAACAAGGGGAGAGCAGTGTAATCCAGAGGACCAGGCTTTGTGGACATGGGTTTGAATCCCACCACAGCAGATCATGGAACTTGAATTCAATTAATGAAATTGAATCACCAGACTGACTGACAGTACATACTCAACACACGTTTACTCCTAGGAAACCATGAAGGAGTGAACAATGGAGGTGCAGTGGGCAAAAAGGAATACAATATTGTGCAGAGGTATGTGCAAAGGTAGACACACAAACAATTAAACTTCACTGTGTTGTCAGACTCCATCTGGTTCACTAATCTCATTGAGGGAAGGACATCTACCATCTTTCCCCGGTCTGGCTTACATGTGACTCCAGACCCATTGCAATGGGGTTGGCTCTTAAACTACCCTGTGAACTGGCCTCGCAACCCACTCCCTTCAAGACAGTCAGTTCAAGGGGCAATCAGGGATGAGCAACAAATGCTGGCCTTGCAATGACACCCACATCCCATGAATGAATTAATAAAAAACCTTTTGAGACATTATAGTTTCTGAAAGAAATTGCGTTATCGCCACCTCATAAACACTGACATCGCATAATAAGCCTTAGGCAATGGACTCCTCTTTATCACTAGGCTTTGAAAGGCAACATTAGAAAGAAACTCTAGAGTCTTTCCAATCCTTTTCTAGTTTAGTCAATAAATAGTCAGATACAACAATTAATTCCAGCACTGTTTCTTCACATTTCCATTACCTCATGTTGTACAGATTGCTGGATTCTGTTAAGTTTCCTGTTGCTTACAAAAATAACACTGTGTTTATTGGAACTCTATCAGGGTCTTTTCCAAGAATGTTGGAGTAGAGTATTTTATATATTCCATAGATCTCCTTCATAATTGTTCAGAATTATAAATAGGCCAGACTTGCAGGGTGATCTTCTGACTTGCAAGAAAATCTCTTGCTTATGTTTTCAACAATTGTTTTTAAAGAATTCCAGAACAACACAGTAAAGCCTTTTATAGTGCCAACTGGGAAACTGAGTTCTCATTCAACGGCTAAGCAGTCACCCCTTGCTGTGTTAGCAGAGAGTGCCCTGTGGTCTGACACTGTAAAACCTTTTACACTGCAAACATTATCACCATAATGGCAGCATTAAAATTAAACTCAGTGTAGCGCCCAGCTTGAATTAATTCCTAAAGAGCACCAGGTATTCAGCCTCAGACCACCGATATATAGTCTGCTGTTCCCAGAAAGTGGTTCTGAGGTAGCTGCAGTTTCTTGAAAAAGCCACTGAACTCAGAAAAGTAGGGTGTGTCTCAAATCGCTGCCTTTAAACTTCCAATGATGTGACAGTATTTTGGAATATACATTGAGGGCCTGAGGATGTCTCAATGTCTTTTGGGAAAATTTTAAAAATTGTTGCATTTTGACAAAAATTCAGGTGACTGTGTGGAGTTTGCACATTCTCCCTGTGTCTGCGTGGGTTTCCTCCGGGTGCTCCGGTTTCCTCCCACAGTCCAAAGATGTGCAGGTCAGGGTGGATTGGCCATGCTAAATTGCCCATCGTGTTAGGTGCATTAGTCAGAGGGAAATGGGTCTGGGTGGGTTACTCTTCAGAGGGTCAGTGGGGACTTGTTGGTCCAAAGGGCCTGTTTCCACACTGTAGGGAACCTAATCTAAAATAAAGCAGATAAGCCATGAATCTAGATATAGGCAATGATCACACCATTTCAACAGAAACAATGAACATAATGGACAAATAATAATCTCCTGCCTAAAGTCTCCTTTCTGAGGAGATAATTAATTTGTTTTAAGCCAAAATTGACACTTTCTACTTCCAAAATAGATAAATCCCCCTTGTTTATTATTTAATAACTGTTCTCAAATCTGTTACTATTCATGTGATTTGGTTTTTTAGGTAATTGCTATGAACTAAGTCTAATTTGACGTGCTAAACGTTAATTGATACACTGCCTCCAGCTATTGACTTTCAAGAATTCTGTCTCTGGTCTGTAATGCAAAGTATTTGGTGGTTCTTTTTAAAAGGGTAGCATTGGTCAATGCTGGGATTTAAGTTAAATGACAAAACAACATGCCCACGCTAATAATATCAGCAAAAATACAGGAAGATTTCATTTTGTGGTACTTCAAACTCCCGAGATCAGCTGATCTGTTCTTTAATGCAGTGCCTGTTGTTTGCCAAGGACGACTTGTAGATTTAGAAAGTCATAATAATTGCTCTAATCACATGAAAACCGTGACTTCCCGCAGTTAACCCCCAACCTTTGAAGCAAAATATCAGGAAGGAAAGGAATACACCATTTTTGGGAAAAAAATCGAATTGGTACTAAAAGGGCTTTAACAGTGAATTGTGTCAAACTCAAAGAAGTGAATGGCTTACTGTCCTTGATAGAACCCCATGACTTCATAATGAACCAGCTTGCTACAAGCCAGGCTACTGTACAAGCATTCCACTAACTTCAGCTTCTCGCCACGAGCAGAGAGAAAACACTGTATCCTAGATCCTGGCCGACATCACGTCATCAGCCGGAGATAAGCAAAACAACAGCTTTTCAAAAACTGCCAACTCTTTTACACAACAGATCATTCATTCTTAAACATGGAAGGTATCTGTCTCTTTCCAATCCTGCTTTGTAGAGTTGCATCAAAGTTTTAGTCCTGGATGTTTTATCCCTCCCCATCCCTTGCTTACACCAGCTTCTCTCATGGTCCCCAGAATGCAACCAAGATTCCCTAAGTATTTAGCAAAAATATTTATAGTCAAATACACTTCAATCACCACAGCCATCTCACACTATCCAGGTAAATTTGCATTCTTTGATCTATAATGATCAGGACCTCTAATTTGTCGTGTACAAACCTCCATCTCTTAAAAGCTTAATTATTTGCAAACAATCGATTCGAATGGGAATTTGAGAATGGTTATGTCATAGACGGCTGGGAAAGCAGTAATGCATTAGGAGTGCAAACAAAATTAACTTTACATCTTACAATACAAATTAACGAGGAGGCCAATGTGCAGACTGTGTTGTAATGTTGTTGCCCTGTTGGGATTGTTCTCAATTGGGTCTGCTTTAACACCTCATGGTCCTGGTGAAGAGTCATCCAACAATAACAACAAAACCTGCATAACCCCTTTTCACCCCTGCATGTGTGTCCAGAGTAAACTGACTGATCAGTCTGTTCTTGCTCACCATAAGGAGTTGCTCATTCATAACAAAGTACAAAGGCGCATGTTTAGCAAATCACACTGAATGGATTTGCATTAGGAACATCGGAGTAGGAGGAGGCCACTCGGTCCTTCAAGCCTTTCAATTCAATGAGATCATGGCTGATAGGTGACTTAACTCCATATACCTGCCTTTGGCCCATATTCCTTAATGTGTTTGCTTCACAAAAATCAGACAAAGTAAAAGTGGGCTTCAGCGAAACGCACCAATGAAAAATTATTTCTGTTGCGCGTCAGTGTCAACATTGCCACTGACTGTAAAGAAAAGAGACTGCTCAGAACAACTGGGTTTCAAGTCAACAGCAGCTTGCATTCATGTAGCAGCTTTAACACAGCACAATGTCCATGAGGTACATCACAAGAACAACTACCAAATGGAATATGACACTGAGGAGATAGAATAGAGGATCCAAAGCATGGTCACAAAAGTAGGTTTGCAGGAGTGCCAGAGGGAGGTCGAGGGTTACAGGGATGGAGGCGCGACTGAAGACCAGGCCTCCAATGGTGGAAATTCCAGTGCAGTACTGAGGGAGTCAGTGGTCCTGTTTCTCAGATGAGACATTCAACCAAAACTCAAGCTTCCCTCTCAAGTGGATGTCAAAGGTGCCACGGGTCCTGTTTTGAAGAAGTGCTGTGGAAGTATCCACCAATGCCCTGGTCAACATTGTTTTTTGTGATAATGCTTGCGGGATCAATGAACTAGGTTATTTCCATGTTGTGTTGGTGGGAACTTGCTGTGTGCAACTGTGTTTCCCACATTACAGTGGTCACTTCATTTTAAAAGTATTCAACTGGCTGCAATACACTTCGGGAATTCCCAAAGTCACAAATGCAAATTCCTCTGTCAGAAAAAATTCATGACGTGCAAGAGGCCAGACTTCAAGGGGTTCGGAGAGTGGTGGGGATGGAAACGCTCTCAGAGAGGGGTGAGGCCATGGAGATATTGGAGACAAAGTTTTACGTTGCGGTTTCATTGGGGTAAGATCCAACAAAGATCAGACAGCACACTACTTTGATGACTGAACAGGACTACAAGGAATGGCATTCCATCTGAACTCCGGTTTGTGTCTGACCAAGACATCACTGGAGCTAAGTCCACAAAAAGATCAGTGATGATCTTACTGAAAGGCGCAGCAGGCTCACTGAGCCAGATGACCTACTCCTGCTCTCACTTCTTATGTTCATATTGGGTTTACTTGAACTATAACCTGGCATCGTGTGATTTCTGACTTTATCCACCCTAGTCTAACACCGACACCTCCACACCTTATGTTCTTATGAACAATGGAGTCTAGAGGTGGTAGGGACAAGGTTAAAGAGCTATGTTTGAACATTATAACGGTGTATTGTTGCAATTTAAAGTTGCTAAGATGGTTTGCTGCACCTCTTAGAAACATGAAAACAGAAAAGGCATATTTTTACCAAAGGATGCAACAAGCAGCCAATAGCAGGTTTGTGAGACAGATATCTGGAATGTTGTCTTATGAGGGTTAAGGTTGGACAGGCAAGACTTATGGGTGGCACGGTGTCACAGTGGTTAGCACTGCTGCCTCACAGCGCCAGAGACCTGGGCTCAATTCCCGCCTCAGGCGACTGACTGTGTGGAGTTTGCACATTCTCCTCGTGTCTGCGTGGGTTTCCTCCCACAGTCCAAAAATGTGCAGGTCAGGTGAATTGGCCATGCTAAATTGCCCCTAGTGTTAGGTAAGGGGTAAATGCAGGGGTATGGGTGGGTTGTGGTGTGGACTTGTTGGGCCGAAGGGCCTGTTTCCACACTAAGTAATCTAATCTAATAAAAATACTTGTATCAACTGGAGTTTAAGAATAAGGGGCAACCTGATTGAAACATGGAAGGACCTAGCGGTGTCCTTGACAGGATGGATGTTTCCTCTTTCGGGAGAATCTCAAACTATGGTTCACTGTTTAAAAACGAGAGGTAACTCATTTAAAATGGAGATGGAATTTATTTCTCTTGGAATCCTCAAACCCCCTTCCTCAAATGTGGGTGGAAGCAGAGTCCATGAATCTTTTTAAGACAGAGATAAATTCTTGAGAACTAAGAGGGTTAAAGTTTATTGGGGACAGGCAGGAATGTGGATTTGAGATCAGCCATGATCTTATTTAATTGTCTATCAGATTCAGGGCAGGGGGAGACCGAATGGCCGACTGCCTTGTTCATATATTTGAATCCTTAGGTCATAAAAAGACAAGACACAAACAATTAAACCCTTGCTGCTGTAGGAATTAGGGTGTTTTCTGTAGGTAAGAGTGGACTGTTCCCAAGGCCTGCTCTGTTTCGATCAGAGGGCCGATAAAGAAAATTGATCGATACAAAGCTCCAGGTGACTCGTTATTTATGGCAACTTCACAACATCACGGCACAACTTCTGAGACCTTGCTCCACATCTTATTGCAAGCTGCAGCCAGCGTTTTTGCAAAGGGAGCTGAAAAGGTTACTGTGCCAATAAAGAAATGGTTACCAGACCATGAAGTTGCTGTGCAGCCTCATATCTCCATCACTGAGACACATTAAATGCTCCATGTACATTAAAAGGTCATTGATGGCGTTTGACATTCTGGACAATTATCCTTTTTTTTGAATGTGAAGCAGGATGTGAGATTACTACTTGGTAAGAGTGGTATCAGACACCTTTCCATCAAGTTTCGGAAATAGTTCTAACCACCCCTTTAATCTGATTGTCATTCTCCAATATCTAGCAAAGATGAAACAAGCTGTGAATCAGGATGAACCAAATTATCTGCGATAACAGTTTAACACTGAAACGTTATGATTAGGATATTAAAAGTTATGTACAAGCTCATGGTACAGCCTAGCTCCACCTTTGGCAGATGCAGAGATCAAACGAAGTATGTATCCTACAGTCACCAACACATGCTGCAAGGTCAGAAGGTGGACCTTTGGGTTTTGTTTAAAAGGGAAAAGAAGGTTGTAGGTTTGCTCACTGAGGTGGCAGGTTTGTTCTCAGACATTTCGTCACCATACTAAGTAATATCATCCAGTGAGCCTCCAGTGAAGCTGCTGTTGAAGAGAGAAGGTCACAGATTTCTCTACTTTCCTGCTGGCCTGGCCCTCTGGTCCAGATCGTGCTTTGAAACCAACGCTGAGTTACACTGGTCCACAGTGAGACCCATGCCCCTGGTCCAAGTGTGGCTGACCCTCTGAACCCCTTCTCTCTCATAGGACAGCCACTTACTGCATGTCACATCAAACAACCACTGATTGGCTGAGATGGGCAATTCCATCAGGTCAGAGGTTGATCTGAGTATCTCACTTTTGGGGTTCCCCTGTAAGAACACCAACCCTGGGATCTCACCCATGGTGTTCTTTTTATCTTGCTGCATGACATGGGAAACAGGATTAAGATGGGAGGGCTTGTGTGAAAGCAAGCATCTAAAACATTGCCAGAGTACACTGTGAACATGTGCACCATTCAAGAACTCTCATTAAAAAAAGCACAAAGTGCTGGAGAAACTCAGCAGGTTTGAGGTCCGCACCCAATATGATCTGTTCTGAAGAACAGTCACACAGGACCTGAAACATTAATTCTGTTTCTCTCTCCGTAGACACTGCCAGACCTGCTGAATATCTCCAGTATTCTCTTCTTACTTCAGATTTCCAGTATATTGCTTTTATTTGAAGGTTCAGCTTTCATCATATTTGTTTTCATTCATTCATGGGATGCAGGTATTGCTGAAAAAGACAATATTTATTGCCCATTCCTAACTATCTTTGAAAGTAGTCATGACAGTCCAAAGAGGTGCAGGTCAGGTGAATTGGCCATGCTAAATTGCCCATAGTGTTTGGGGCATTAGTCAGAGGGAAATGGGTCTGGGTGGGTTAGTCTTTGGAGGGTTGGTGTGGACTTGTTGGGCCGAAGGGCCTGTTTCCCCACTAGAGGGAATCAAATCGAATTGAATCAAACCAACATTGCTGTGGGTCTGAAGTCACGCATAGGCCAGACTGGGTAAGGATGGCAAATTTCCTTCCCTGAAGCACGTCAGTGAACCAAGTGGGTTTTCATGACATTTGGGGATAGGTTCTTGGTCAGCATCACTGAGGCAAACTTTCAATTTGAGATGATTGTTTAATTGAAATCCCACTAGTCATCCTAAGTATTAGCTCAAACTCAAAGTTTGTTAGAAGATTTGTAGCTCGAGTGCTCGTTGTTGTGGTTCTGTTCGCCGAGCTGGGAATTTGTGTTGCAGACATTTCGTCCCCTGTCTAGGTGACATCCTCAGTGCTTGGGAGACTCCTGTGAAGCGCTTCTGTGATGTTTCCTCCAGCATTTATAGTGGTTTGTCTCTGCCGCTTCTGGTTGTCAGTTCCAGCTGTCCGCTGTAGTGGCCGGTATATTGGGTCCAGGTCGATGTGTTTGTTGATTAAATCTGTGAATGAGTGCCATGCCTCTAGGAATTCCCTGGCTGTTCTCTGTTTGGCTTGTCCTATAATAATAGAGTTGTCCCAGTCGAACTCATGTTGCTTGTCATCTGAGTGTGTGGCTACTAAGGATAGCTGGTCATGTTGTTTCGTGGCTAGTTGGTGTTCATGGATGCGGATCGTTAGCTGTCTTCCTGTTTGCCCTATGTAGTGTTTTGTGCAGTCCTTGCATGGGATTTTGTACACTACATTGGTTTTGCTCATGCTGGGTATCGGGTCCTTCGTCCTGGTGAGTTGTCTGAGTGTGGCTGTTGGTTTGTGTGCTGTTATGAGTCCTAGTGGTCACAGTAGTCTGGCTGTCAGTTCAGAAATGTTTTTGATGTATGGTAGTGTGGCTAGTCCTTTGGGTTGCGACATTTCCTCATTCCGTTGTCTCTCCCTTAGGTATCTGTTGATGAAATTGCTCGGGTATCCGTTTTTGGCAAATACATTGTATAGGTGTTCTTCTTCCTCTTTTTGCAGTTCTGGTCCGCATCCATGAACACCAACTAGCCACGAAACGACATGACCCCAGCTATCCTTAGTAGCCACACACTCAGATGACAAGCAACATGAGTTCGACTGGGACAACACTACTATTATAGGACAAGCCAAACAGAGAGCAGCCAGGGAATTCCTAGAGGCATGGCACTCATCCACTGATTCAATCAACAAGCACATCGACCTGGACCCAATATACCGGCCACTGCAGCGGACAGCTGGAACTGACAACCGGAAGCGGCAGAGACTATAAAGGCCAGAGGAAACATCACAGAAGCACTTCACAGGAGGCTCCCAAGCACTGAGGATGTCACCAAGACAGGGGACGAAACATCTGCAACACAAATTCCCAGCTCAGCGAACAAAACCACAACATTAGCTCAAACCTTTGGATTACGAGTCCAAAGGCATTGCCACTATACCAACACCTCCCACTACGTAATTGGATTGTCCACATTATTTAAGTGTCAGTTGGAGTATCTCTATATAACAGAAAATGTTTAGAGAGGACAAAGATGTGGAATTTTCTGTTAACATGAAACATGGCTGAATCCAAAGACTGCAGGAGCTGTAGCCCCTCCAAACTTAATTAAGCTGTTCATTTTTAATTGCACAAAAGCTTGACAGCAATTAAGTTTATTAGCGGAAGAGTTTCAGATATTATTTGACCTGTGTTTGACCTGCAGCCAGGGTTGGACATCATTTAGCTGAGTGGAGCCTTACCAAGTAGAATATTTCTTTAATTGCTTGGACAAACTCACCCTCTTCAAACTCCAGTCGGAAAAAGCAACAAAGTACATGAGCTAAAGTAAGAGCCTCACAGGAGAGCCATAATACAGGGAAGGGGGCACCAATTTAAACATGGTCAGAAACCCTCATCGGAGGACCAATTTGAACGTGTTATTTTAATCCTTACTAATAACAAAACTATTTTTTTCTCTTTGTAGTTTATATGCAATAGATCAACGGAGTATTTTCAAACTGTCAAAGAAATGAGGGCCAACCTCACAAATCAGATCCCATTTGAGACTGCACATTATTTTAACTTATTAACTGAGGCTCCTTAAAAATAGCAGGAGCTGGGGAGACCAAGCCCACAAGAACCAAGTTCGCAGAGACGAGAATAAAGCAGAGAAATTCATTGCTTCTTAAAAGTTTCCAGGGAGAAAAATAATCTAGAGAAGCGTGTTGCTCCTCAAAGTTACATTGTGGAGGTGCCGGTGATGGACTGGGGTGGACAAAGTCAGAGGTCACACAACACCAAGGTTAAAATCCAAGAGGTTTGTTTGAAATCACAAGCTTTCTGGGCCTGGAAGGAGTGACATGGTGCTGTGTGACCTCTGACTTCTTAAGGTTCACAGGAAAGAGAATAAAATAGGGAAATGTGTTACTTCTTAACCAAACACAACATGGTCCCAGGTTGGTGATCAAGGAGAAATTTACTGCAAATGCTGGAATCTCTACTGAACCTACTTTCAGCTTGTTGATCAACTTGGTAAATGGAACAGTTTAACAGAAATTGTTGAGTTGGATGTACAGTGGTAGGGTTACAGTGCTTCCACATTGGCTAATGAACAATTGACACTTTGGAAAACCCGAAAGAACCGCGAATACTGGAAACCAGAAACAAAAATGCGGAATGCTGGAGAAATTCATCAGCATCTGTGCAGAGGGAAAGCAGAGGGTCCAGTAACGCTTCCGCAAAGTAATCTGAACTCACTTGAGGGACAATTGAAAACTAGGATGGTCCAGTGTACAAATGCCAGCACTGATATGTCTAACCCCAAACTAGTGTTTTTTAGTAGTCAAAAGGCGCGAGCTTTCCTGAGAGACATTGTCACGCTACTGTGCTATTTTTGAAATGTCTTTTAGTGAATAACGAGGGAGCGCTTCCCCCAGTCCAGTAATGATGGGAAAACAAAGGCAGTTAAGTACTGATGGAAAATTTCCAGTCCTCCTATCTTAATGATACTCCTTGTCCAAATGTACTCCTTTCATCAAATTTTCCACCGCAGTCTGCAAAATGTGGATGCCAGGACAGTGATACAAGCTTTATATCTTATCTCGGCTTGTAAGCAAATATCAATAACATTCCCTCCCTCACTGGCTGCTCTCTCTCTCTCTCTTTCTCTCTCTCTGTGACAGCACAATGTAATCGCTGCAGCACATTGCAAAACAATCCTGTGCAGAGGCAGCAGCTGTGATAATGGGAGGCAGACTGTTGTTCACCACCCCCCCCCCCCCCCTCAACGTAGGCCAGCGATCTGTAATTTCACTCAATGTGACCCCTTCTCCTGCACTAAAGGTTTGTGGAATAACTGCAGCCAGATGGCCCTGGGGTTTATATATATAAAAAAAACCTCTTTCAAGGACTCTGATGGGGGGCGGGGAGGGAGGGGGGGGAGAAAAGATATGTAAAAAAAAAAGTGAGAGAGAGAAAAAATCCTGATGTTGTAAAATGTTTTGGGAACAGGCACTTTGAACGCTTAAGAAGTAGGAGGTAACATGGCAACTGTCCAACGTAACTCTTATCAGGGACAGCATTCTGCTGCTGAACTAAATATGTTGGAGAACAATTTCGGAAGTTCTTTTATCCATTTTCCTCCAGCCCTACTCCTCCACAATCGAGTCCGATGCACACTAATATAGTCTGACCTTGAGTTAAACTCTGGAACGTAATGGCGTAGATAGATACTTTCCATCTCACAATAACAACAGCAAAAAAAAACCTTTCACAGATTTTCATTATATTGGAGGAACCTGTTCAGTGCTCAGCGTGTATCAGAATCGTTCAGTGTTAAAAGTGCCTTGCTTCTTCCCCACTGGATGAGATCAAAGATGCACTCCTGCGCCTTGCATTTGCACTTTCCATGTAGTGAGAGAGAAGGGCTGTGATGGCCAGCAAAGACACAGTTTGAGGTTATCGCAGAAGCCTAGCTGCTTGTTAGCATTTCCAAAGATTCCTTGTCGAGAGAGAGAGAAAGACTTGTTGGGTGACTGGGGCGGGGTTTGGTTCCTTCCTGCCCAGTTGCTGGAATAGCAGAGTTAGACCTTTCAGGCAGCCTTTGGGGAAGGAAGATTTGTTTAAAGGCTATCTTATAAATGCAAAAGAAAACAGTAATCGTTAAAATCATCAGTGAAATGCAGAGGTTGGCACCCAGTCTCCTGCACTGACTGCCGTAAAGCAATCTGCTTAGCAACTTCTAGGCGAAAGTGAGGACTGCAGATGCTGGAAACCAGAGTTTAGATTAGGGTGGTGCTGGAAAAGCACAGCAGGTCAGGCAGCATCAGAGGAGCAGGAAAATTGACGTTTCGGGCAAAAGCCCTTCATCATCTGTTTAGCAACTTCTGCTGAGCAACTACTCAAAGGCAAAGTTTCATCTGCAAGACTAGAACAATTAGATGGATGTACTAGAACAATTCGATGGGTGTACCAGAACAATTCGATGGGTGTACTTAGCAAGTGAAGGTATAAAGTTGATTCGACAAACATGATAATGTATTTGCATGACACTCTTTCATTAAAATATTACAGGCATGCCATATACAGATGTTAATTCACTGGTATTGCTAGCTAATAATAGAATGATTTTGATTTGATTTATTATTGTCACATGTACCTAAGTAGAGAGAAAAGTTTTGTTTTGCGTGCAGTACAGGCAGATCATACCATACAACGATCACAGGGTGATCAAACAGAGTGAGGAATACAGCATTATGCCTGCAGAGAAAAAGCAAAATCAACATTAGATTTGAGAGGTCCATTCAGAAGTCTAACCAGATTTCTAACCTAGTGTTAGAACACAGGAACAAGAGAAGGCCAGTCAGTCCTCCACCTATTCAGCCAGTCAGTTTGATCATGGCTGATCTGCATGTTAATCCATCCCTTCACCTTGACTCTGGAACAAATTTCACCATGTGACCAGGCGTCAAGTGATTGGAAGGTTGAGTATTTAAGGTGAGCTCATCAATGCTTCTGAGTTTTTATGACATTAACACTTTAAAAGACAGCAATGTTTTGCTACTGTCAGTAACGTCAATGTTCGACTGGACGTGTTAATCACAATCTTCTGCCAGTGTCTTTTATTCAGTGAGGCTTTCACACTTTTTTTTAACAGAATGGTCACTCCTCTGACTAGTAAATGAAGTAGACAGCTCCCACCCACCCATTTACGACAGTCCTTCTTCCTCACAATTGCCAACTGCCCCCACCCCCCCCCCAACCTACCCTCACCCCCGCCCTCATCAAGAAAATGCTGAGATTGTAGCAAATGGCACAAATGTCAACCTTGTCCCCTCAGGGAGAGGGGGATTGTGAAGTGGCTCATTTAATGTGAACTAGTCACAGAATGCCACCAAGTTGCTCCTATTAGTGCTGTCTAGGGTGTAGGTCCTGTGTAAAATATAAAGAAATAACAAACTACATTGACTGGCACTTGACATACAGCATTAATAGTGTCGATTCAGTCCTCTCTCTCACACTGTTTTTTCTGCCTGCTCTATAGGGCGAGCACAGAATGCCTAAAACCAATGTAGTTATTCAGGGTTTCCCTGCAAACCAGGAATGTTTTCTTTCTTTAAAAAGTCGCAAACAGAAAAAGCCTTAATCTTGAATCATGTTGAATGGTGCACAATACATGCAGGACCTTTTTTTTAAAATATATAACAGTGCAAACTAAGGATAACGTATTGGATCAGGGGCACCTCAATTTAGGTTTATAAGCCTGAGGTTGTCACTAAGAATAGCTATGACTGTTGCTGAGAATTAGTAGAAATTATAGAAGCCTCTATTGTGCTGATGTCTACATTTACGACAAGGCACTGACTTCTGAAGCCTGAGTTTCCTCTCCACAATGATCTACAGACTGTAAGATATGAATTCAAGTCCTTGTCTGTTGAGCTCCTGAAAGAAACATAATGGGGGATCCAAATAACCATGGGGGGAGAAAAACCACTCTTGCTGAAGGGGGGACTGTGGTCTGTGTACACAAAATTAGTTTCTTGAAACTTTGAGCACACTTACCGGAGCTGTGTTCCCCACTAAGTCACTGCAGCACAGTAATTGCATTTTTTCAGGGATCACCAGCCTTTAGCAATGGCTGCATTTCAGGGGCAACTTGCCATTCCACACCTGCTGCTCAGGTTTCTGTTCACTAGGAACCACAGAGGACCACTGGTTGGGACTTGCTGGAGTGCAACTGATGAGTTCAGGCTAATTCAGGGGTGATTATGTAGTTTACTGGACGACTAAACCTCTTTAAGCTTGTAATTACTGCCTATTTGAGTAAAGAACATTCAAAGCCAATTCACCACACCATGCTCTCCACAGCTGGAAGCAGGCTGCCAGGAGGCTGCGGGAACCTTATATCTGTGGGGACATGAATTGAAGCACACTTAGCAGGTAAAACAAAACAGAATCAGCAAAGGTATTGCGCTTAAAGACACTCGATCTTGCTTAAAGAAAAACAGGCTGATGGTGAGCTATATAAATGACTGCAACGTACATAATGAAAGGCATTGTGGATTAAAACTAACATCAGAGTGAAATGAAAACATATCGACAACTTTTGAAGCCCATGTTACATTTCTGCAATCATTAGGGGAACCTATGCAAGCACATCATTCAAACCACTTTCTTGAAAGAACATCAAGACCTCAGGACAGCTAGATTGTCTCTTGTAGCCAGTCTTCATATACTGACCTTGTTAAACCAAATTTTACAATTCAGCACTGGAAATGCCAACATCTCTCGCAGAAATTTAGCAACAGAGAAGCAGAGAAAAGTGTTTTGCAACAGACAAAAGCCAATTGCTTCTCTTTGGGGAAATAGTAGCGTCGTGGTAATGTCATTGGACTCCCACGTTCTAGAGTCATGGGTGCAAATCTCATCACAACAACTGGTGAAATTTGAATTCAATACAAATCTGGAATGAAAAGCTGAGCTAAAAGCAATAATTTAGTTAAAAAAAAAAACAGCTTGGTTCACTAACGTCCTTTAGGGAAGGAAATCTGCCATCCTCACCTGGTCTGACCTACATGCGACTCCAGACCCATGACAATGTGGCTGACTCTTAACTTCCCTCTAGGCAATTAGGGATGAGGCAATAAATGCTGATTGAGGAAGCAATGTCCACATTACTTGAACAGAATATTCATCAGCAACTGCACATAGCACCCCTACAGTGTAGAAATAGGCCCTTTGGCCCAACCAGTCCACACCGACCCTCCGAAGAGTAACCCACCCAGACCCATTCCCCTCTGACAAATGCACCTAACACTTTGAGAAATTTAGCATGGCCAATTCACCCCGACCTGCACATCTTCGGATTGTGGGAGGAAACTGGAGCACCCGGAGGAAACCCACACAGACACAGGGAGAACGTGCAAACTCCACACAGACAGTCGGTCAAAGCTGGAATTGAACCCAGGACTCTGGCGCTGTGAGGCAGCAGTGCTAACCACTGAGCCACCGTTAAAACAGTGAAGTGTCATGTGAGTGATTACCAAGCAAAGTTGTGACATACTACCCAGCCATGTAAGGAGGGGGGTATACTGAGACTGATAGGTAGGACAGAGAGGTAAGCTTTGAGGAGGAGTAGGAAGCAGGAGGATTTCAAAATGACAGTTGGAGCTTTCATAGCTTCACTACAGTGAAGAAGCAGACCATTCAGCCCATCAAATCCACACTGATGCTCCAAAGAGCATCAAATCCACACTGATGCACCCAAACCCACTCCCCCATCCTATCCCTATAACCTTGCAATTTTCATGGCCAGTCCATCCAGCCTATACACCCCTGGACTCTAGGGGCAATTTAGCGTGGCCAATCCACCTGACCTGCACATCTTTGGACTGTGGGAGGAAGCTGGAGGACACCCATGCACAGAATGAATGTATAAATTCCACACCAAGAGTTGCCAGAGGGTGGTTTCAAACCCGGGTCCCTGGCGCTGCGAGGCAACAGTGCTGCCCAGGGAGCCGCTCCTACACTTTGGCCACAGGTAACTGAAGTCACAGTGGACCAATGAAAATCAGGAATGTGCAAGGGTCAGAACTGAATTTCATTCCGTGCTCTGAGTGGATAGGAGAAGCTAGCATGCAGTATCTAATCAGGCACCGGTTAAAATATTGCAGTTGGCTCCTGTATACGAAACACAGGATGGGAATTAAAACAACAGAAAGAAGATTAATAACAAAGAGCAATCAGACACATTGTGTCCTTGTGGCACCAGAACTAAACAGGGTTCTGGGAATATTAGTACTGCAGCGTGGTTTACTATTGTGATTAGTGTTTCACACTCTGGGATTGTTTCGCTGTTGAAGTTAAGGTTGATATTTTGGACAAGGGTTTGAGTTATCCCTTACATTCAATTTCTGTGAAGCACTGGAGTCATGGGAATTTCTAGCTGCTTGAACTCTGTTTGCCATTTAATCTGGTCTTGCTGATGCAAAGACAGTCAGCCTCTAGCTGCCAATCACACGGCCTTTTTAGTCCGAGCCCAAAGGAGCAGGGCTTCTGTCAAAAGATTTCAAAACCATGTTAAATGTCTTGATATATAAAACAAATCTGGAGTTTTGGCAGAGCTTTTCAAACATTTCTGGCAAACTCGACCAATTGTAAGCAAACTCGACCAATTGTAATACTGATCAATACCCTAAACATTCAAATAGCATAATTCACATATACAGCGCACAAAAGGTAACAATACTAACTGTGGGACTGTTAAAGAACGCATAATCATGAGGTCTGTGTAAACACAGATTGACTGTTGGTTTGCACAGAAACTGGTGCAGTGTTTAGAATTTTGACTTGTGGAACTATTTCAAGTTTCCAAACAAAGGCTCAGTCATCATAGCCATGCATACAGTGACTGGGAAATACTAGATACAGCTTCTGATACAGGTCAAAGCCTTGATTTCTGACTAGGCTCAGTTAGCTCTTCATTCAAAAATGTATTCATTCACAGGATGTGGCCATGACCAAGGAAGCCAGCATTCACTGTCCATCCCTAATTGATGGATTAATTTATTTGACTGATATATTGTTGTCACATGTACGGAGATACAGTGAAAAGTGTTACTTTGTGTGCTCTACAGACAGATCATACTGTTCAAAAGTGCATCAGGGCAGCAGAACAGAGTGCAGGATCCAGTGTTACACCGCAGAGAAAGTGCAGAGAGCGAAATCATTCCAAAGTCTGATAACTGCGGGGAAGAAGCTGTTCTTGAATCTGTTCACACACGTTTTCAAACTTTCATATCTTCTGTCCAATGAAAGAGGGTGAAGAGGGTACAACTGGGGTGGGAGGGGTCTTTGATTATATTCTAGATTAGAGTGGTGCTGGAAAAGCGGAGCAGGTCAGGCAGCATCCGAGGAGCAGGAAAATCGACGTTTTGGGCAAAAGCCCTTCATCAGGAATACAGGCAGGCTGCCTGCAGAGTAGAGAGATAAATGAGAGGAGGGTGAGGGTGGGGAGAAAGTAGCATAGAGCTTCAGGGCAGGAGGAGATGGCCTGGGGTTTGCAGTGAGGGGGGATCCTCTTGCAAGGATGCCTGCCTTGAAGAAGTTTTCCTCCTCTCTCTACAAGAATCTCAGTGAGGTAAAAACAATGACTGCAGATGCTGGAAACCAGATTCTGGATTAGTGGTACTGGAAGAGCACAGCAGTTCAGGCAGCATCCAAGGAGCAGCGAAATCGACGTTTCAGGCAAAAGCCCTTCATCAACAATAAAGGCAGAGAGACAGAAGGGTGGAGAGCTAAGCTAGAGGAGGGTGGGGGTGGGGAGAAAGTAGCATAGAGTACAATGAGTGAGTGGGGAGGGGATGAAGGTAATAGGTCAGGGAGGGGAGGGTGGAGTGGATAGATGGAAAAGGAGATAGGCAGGTAGGACAAGTCTGGACAAGGTAAAAACAATGACTGCAGATGCTGAAAAACAAATACTGGATTAGTGGTGCTGGAAGAGCACAGCAGTTCAGGCAGCATCCAACGAGCAGTCTGGACAAGTCATGGAGACAGTGCTGACCTGGAAGTTTGGAACTAGGGTGAGGTGGGGGAAGGGGAAATGAGGAAACTGTTGAAGTCCACATTGATGCCCTGGGGTTGAAGTGTTCCGAGGAGGAAGATGAGGCGTTCTTCCTCCAGGCGTCTGGTGGTGAGGGAGCGGCGGTGAAGGAGGCCCAGGATCTCCATGTCCTCGGCAGAGTGGGAGGGGGAGTTGAAATGTTGGGCCACGGGGCGGTGCTGTTGATTGGTGCGGGTGTCCCGGAGATGTTCCCTAAAGAGCTCTGCTAGGAGGCGCCCAGTCTCCCCAATTTGGAGGAGACTGCTTTGGGAGCAATGGATACAATAAATGATATTAGTGGATGTGCAAGTAAAACTTTGATTGATGTGGAAGGCTCCTTTAGGGCCTTGGATGGAGGGGAAGGAGGAGGTATGGGCGCAGGTTTTACAGTTCCTGCAGTGGCAGGGGAAAGTGCCAGGATGGGAGGGTGGGTTGTAGGGGGGCGTAGACCTGACCAGGTAGTCACGGAGGGAACGGTCTTTGTGGAAGGCGGATAGGGGTGGGGAGGGAAATATATCCTTGGATGCTGCCTGAACTGCTGTGCTCTTCCAGCACCACTAATCAAGAATCTCAGTGAGTCTCTCTCTCACTGCAACCCTCAGGCCATCTCCTCTGCCCTGAAGCTCTATGCTACTTTCTCCCCACCCCACCCCTGTCTTATTTATCACTCCACTCTGCAGGCAACCTGCCTCTATTCCTGATGAAGGGTTTTTGCCCGAAATGTCGATTTTCCTGCTCCTCGGATGCTGCCTGACCTGCTGCGCTTTTCCAGCACCACACTGGTTTCCAGCATCTGCAGTCCTTGTTTTTACCTCTTTGATTATACTGGTTGCTTTGCCAAAGCAGTGGGAAGTGTAGATGGAGCCAATGGATGGGAGACTGGTTTGTGTGATGGACTGGGCTGTGTTCACAGCTCTCTGTAACTTCTTTCATTCTTTGACAGATCAGTCACCCTCCCAAGCTGTGATGCATCCAGATAAGGATGCTTTCTGTAGAGCATCTATAAAAGTAGTTGTCCGTTTGAGAAGGTGGTGGTGAGCTATCTTCTTGAACTGCTGCAGCCCATGTGCTGTAGGTACTGCCACAATGCTATCAGGCAGCTAGTTCCAGGATTTAAATATTCAGCCATTCAGCCCTTCAAGCCTGCTGCCTTATTTGGTAAGGTCACGGCTCACTGAACACTTCAATGGCTTTTACCCACTCCATCCCCATTATCCTTTGCACCTCAGCCAGAGACATGCACACCCTGTGAATGATTCAAAAACAATTCAAAGACTGAGTTTACGCAACCTCTGTGGGGTAGAAAATTGCAAATATTTACCTCCCTGAGAGCAAAAATAACATCCTTCTTGTCTTGTTCCTACGTTACGTTTCTGTTATTTTTAAACTGTGCCCCCCAGTACCTAAACTCCTCAACTGGGGAAAGCATCTCACTTGCATCTACTCTGTCCATCCCTTTCAGTTTTTCATCACCTCTCATTCTTCAAACCTCTTGAGAATACCGGCCCAGTTTGCTCAATCTCTCTTCATAGAACACTTCCACCATCTCAGGTCTGGTTGCTTTCCCTCCATGACAGCAATTAACTTCCTGAGATAAGAAGGCCGAAACCATACACGTTGGTTCATGTGCACTCAAACCAATCTCCTGTACAACTGAAGTGGTGGAACTGCAGGAGAGATCCAAGACTTGGAGAGGAACTTGCAGGTCAAGGTGTCCCATGCTCCTGGTGGGAGATAGAGAATGCAGATTTGGGATTTGCTGTCAAGGCTGCACTGCATTTGCTTTTTATTCATTCACAGGATGAGGGTACCGCTGAGCATTTATTGCCCATCCCTAACTGCTCAAATGGGTAGCTAAGAGTCAACCACATTGCTGTGGGTCTGGAGTCACACGTCGGCCAGACCAGGTCAGGATGGCTGATTTTCATCCCTAAAGGACATTATTGAACCAGATGGGGTTTTCCCGACAATGGTTTCATGGTCACGAGTAGATTCCGACCTCCAGATTTCTGTTGATGCTACGTGCTGCCGAAACTTTGCGTGCGTGTTGGAGTGAGTGAATGTTTGAGGTGGTGGATGGGGTGTCAATCATGGCTTAGTCAAACTGCCCAGTGGTAACAAGCACATTTACACAGCAATGTGAAAACTAGCCACTGGGGTCAATTCCTAGAGGACACTGATTGGAACTCCAGAAAGAATATCACAGTTTTAAGAAAAATAAGGTAATGTAGGATTTCAGAATAAAGATGCACATCCTTACTCTTAATGAGCTATTAATACTCTCACTCTTTAATTCAGGAATGAAGGAGTTATTGCAAATGTTCCAACCTTATTTCTCAAATGCATCACATTCACAGCTCAACACAAATGGATATTTCAGAAGCTGTTTAGCACCTAGTCAATTCTACGATTTGTATGCTATTAGATTAATACCATCTCATTATGCTTTTGGCAGTGTACAGCTTCTGACACACAGACACAATCAATTCAATTACAGACTTTCAGCATCAAAAAAAAACAAACGAGCAGATACTGATATAGCCAATTACCAATCATAAATGAATTACAGGAGGCACCACATAGCGTGGATAATGGAGGGATTCAGCAGGAATTAGCACTGTCCTTTGGATTTCGTGACTATCTAAACTGAAGTTGTCCACAGATTATAAAACCTGCAATAACATTAAACCTCACTGATATAATTTGTCCTAAAGCAATACTCCAGACACTGACAATCTGAAATAAAACAAATAAAATGCTGGAAATGCTTAGCAGGCCTGGCAGCATCAATGGAGAGAAACAGCTAATGTTTCAGATGTCTGTGGCCTTTTGTCCAATGAATGAAACAAATTGTATAATCTAAGAGTGAAGATTCTTGTTTGTGAAATCAACAAGTTAATTTGGCCTGAAAGCTTCTGAACTGACCGAGCAAAGAAGGAACGACAAATTGCAACACAAACATTTTATTGCAAATGTTGCAGTGTTTTCAAATATGTTGCAAGAAACAGGTACACACCAACAGTGCAAACAGACTTGAGGGGAAGTTTGTCACTGTTCACAGAACATTTTGGTTCAAACTCTTTTTGGAAACCCATCTCCTACTTTGACATCACTTATACTTTAAAACTTGGCAATATTTTCCAAGTCAATAGACAATAAAACTGATGCATTGAAAAATCAGCCTCTGGTTTTCTTTGACTGTCTTTCATGACGCTGGCTTGGATCAATTTCACAGCCAGAGTAATTTTTTTTCCAAAACAATACTGTTCTAGAGTCTTTTTATGCATACATTAACTAGCTGAATGTATGCTTCTGCAGAGCAATATGATTCAGGAGGTTAAGTAGTAATTAAGGTTTTTGCAAAGATCTGTAGCTTGGATTGTGGGTGAGGTAGTTGGTTAGCTTGCAGAGTTGCTAGGTTATCGTACAGAAATTTCGTTACCATGCTGGGTAATTTGGTTTGACTTCTAAGGAACACTCAGTATCAAAATTAGATCCTTTTAGATCATCCTGTTGGAGTTCATGTTCTCTACTTGATTTCTGCACCTCGTGCTTTCATATCTCCATTTTCCATGTCTGCAATGGCGTTTCTCCTCTCCACTATTTCTAATAAGAATCCTGTGAAGGAGAGTGATTTTGCAGCCCTGTCTGGTATTTGCAGAGCTCCAGACTGCACGAACACGTGAATAGTACATTTTTAGAAGATGTGTCAGGTCAAAGATGGCAGCTTGTGATTAATGGCTGCCTCATCCAGTGCCCTGACAAACATAGCTATCATCCATTGCCAATCAGCAGATGCAAGCTCATTCACCCTGTCAGCTTGACATATTATTCAAACGACAATGGGTATTAACGTTCAATTATCTGTCCTAGAAGTAACCTCATGTTTCCTTTTCTGAAACTGTGGAACTATATGCACTACCACAGCAGTGATCCCAGGGACTGGACGCATACTTCCCATGAAAGCCAAATAGGTAGGGACTGCCTGCAATTAGGTCTGTGCCATATTTGATGTAGGAGAGCTGACCAACATCATCCCTAATGTACCAAAGGCACACAGCGCTCGCCTGTCACTGCATTCTTGTGTGTAACAGCGTTTATAGTTAATAGTGGAAATGATCTGTACATGTCACATCTGGGCTTTCTGATCGCAGAACGGATGGGATTTGGTTTGAATTTGCAAACCTATCTGCCTCCCTATTAAAGTGCACTGTTAGTTCCCCACCCCCTCAGATCAGGCAGTGATGCCTGTTGCTGTTGGTCTTGTAATGTCTGATTGAGCCATTACGTGAAGGTTATCAGTGCCTGCAAACTCTCCACACGCAGCTGCTAATGAAAGAGGGGCAACAGTATGATAACCAGCGCTGGTTTGCAGATAAACCTCTTTCTCACAGTCTCTTGTTTACTTTGCACACTGCACCAGCAACAATTCTCAAAATCTCTGCGTAAAACAATCAGTCAGGAAAGATAAGCCACGTTCTTAGTCCCCCAAAAAAATCATGTCTTTGGAAATACGCCAATAATCATGGTTCAGAATATTAATTACGGACACTGAACAGATAATGTACAAGAAAATTAATTCCAGGTATTTGATGGAATAATTTCTACTACAGATAAATGTCGACATTTCATTACCGCAACAGGATATCCTAAGGTAGTTGGCAATCTATGAACTAGTAAAAGATATCCATGTTAACTTTAAACAAACTTTTCTCTTTGCTAAATCTGTTCATTTTGCCAAAGGCCTTAAATTATTATTTGAAGAGTTAACTGGTTAAATACAAACCGGGTTTTGGCTTGGTAACTATAATTTACAATATGCATTTGCCTTTCCTACTGGGGTTGCTTAATTGAAGCCAGCCAGAAACACCTCAGCCGGTTCCCTTGATCAAATCATTTGTTGTCTATTTCTTTTCTGAATCGATCTTCTTTGATAATTCAACCCTGCAGTTTATTCAATCGGCTTATGAAGGTGGAAATGATGAATGTTGCTTAGTGCCAGCAGGTTTGGGTCCACGGTGAATAGACCCAGAGGAGCTCCTTATACAATGTCCCAGGGGCCTGTCAGCCTTGTAATTGATGATGTTTTCACTGTAAGCTATGGGACTGGGATGCACTAGGGCCCAATGGGGAGCTAAACTGTATGAATTGACTCAGCTGTGCCTTTTTCTGGTGACTCCTGTAAGTATAAACTCATTAATTCCAACTGCTCTTTCATTTTTTTTGTTGAAAGGGGACATATTATCACTGTGCATATAAAATGTTGGCAAATTTTAAGCCAGCGCACTAATGAGGTTTAGTGACTGGACTAATTTGAACTACTAAAGACCTTTATTCAGGAAAATATTGTGGCAAAACTTTGAACAAATAAAAGTTAACAGGACCTGTTGGTGAAACCGTCAAACATTCCTCCTCTTTTCTGCCTTGAAAATAATTGTGCGGCATGCTTTAGAATTCATCACAAAGAACAACAAAATTAATGTCCCCAAAGTCACGTCTATTTTTTTTTACACTCAGGAAACACATTTTTCAAAATTTAAACTGGATTGCATTCGGGTTTGTGGCCAATTATTTTTATAGTTGAGTAAAATTCAGGTAAAGAAGTTGAACATGGCAAAAAAAACCAGGAGCAGCCCTGTAAGACGAAGGTGGTGTCCAGGCAGTATAAGATACCGACTCTGCCAAGTCGGTGGCAACATGCCTTGCCCAGGTTGCTACGGGTGACCACTTGGGGCTCAAGCAATAAACATCCAACGACTAATGACTTCAGGAGTCTGGGTGACCTTTGACTCCCAATGGCCTGGACAGTTTGACAAACGATCCAGGATGGTGAGGGGGTGGGGGAAGGAGGGGGTGAGGGCAACAAAGTCAAACAAGCAACTTGTCCGTCAGTCTCGCAAGCAAGTAGCATCTGTTGGCAGGGGCCTATGGCAACAAGGGGGCGCCCACTTGCCAAAACAACCGTGTCACGAATTCAATACAAGAGGTGCGATTTGAAGTGAACTGCTCTGTGAACATGGGTGTGATAAATAATCAAGAGTGACCACAGAGGCAAGGACAATTAGACTGGCATGTTTCCCATCCTGCATTTCAATTTAGGACACTGTTGGTCAAACACAGGAGCCAATTAGAAAAATGTCTCAAAAATGCAACATTCACCCACTGGTCAATGGAGTTACAAACTTCCCTCCAAGGCAGTCAGAGACCCCAGGAAATGGCACCCTCAGTAGGTATCTTGTGCAAACTCAATGACCATCATTTCCAACACACAGCAACAAGGCGGCTTCTCGTTGCATTAACAAGACACAGAGCTGTCCATTGCCCAACAATAGTTTTCATCGTGGTGCATGGTCACCATAGCAATGGAAGTGGATGTGAATGGCTGAAAGGTTTCTGTGCTCTCAGGTACACAGCACGGGCTTGCCAATCTCCCTGCTTGAGCACATGCAGCATCTCTGTTCAATCTAATGTAATTCAGGAAATCACTTCTCCACGAGCAAGCTCAACAAAAATACTCTGCACTTCAATGGTATGGGTTTTGAAGAACTGCTTTGGGCAGTACATCCACAGGTTCACGTCTGGTTCATAAGAGATCCACCTGAACAGCTGCACATCTTCAATTCCTGCTCCTCGAGGTAACTCGAGTGAAATTATATCCTCCATTGATTGATCTACAGGCTAAGAATGAGACAAGAACATCGCTCGCTTCTTACATAGAATGCACAATGCCATGCAAATACGTCTTTCACAATGACATTGAAAATACACCCAATCTATTAGATCTTTATTTTGGTGACTATCAACGTGAACACAGCTGTTAGATGTCCCAGAATACAGAGATACAATCAAGCATTGACTTTTTTTTCATCCACAGGATGTGGGCAACACTGGCTGGGCCAGCATCTATTGCCCATCCCTACAAGCCCAGAGATCAGTTAAGAATCAACCACATTGCTGTGGGTCTAGAGTCATTCATAGGCCAGACCAGGTAAGGATAGCAGTTTCCTTCCCTGAAGGAGATTAGTGAACCAGACATTTTTTTTCCTCCTAGCATTCAACAATGGTCATCATTAGAAAACTAATTCCAGATTCCTAATTTAAGTTTCACCATCTGCCATCGTGTGATTTGAACCAAGTGCCCAGAACATTACCAGGTCTCTGGATTAATAATCTCGCGAAAATACCATTAGGTTACTGTCATCTCACTTCCACCTGGATTGACAAATTGACCATATCTTGGAATTGGATCACCATTAAAGGCATGGATCAAAAACCTGAGAACCTCCATCGTCTCAATGAGAAAACACAACCAGAGAAAGTGAAGGAGAGAAATGAAACAAACATGAAAAAGGAATCATCATGTTTGTTTGGAGAGACAGTTCCTGCTGTGCTCAAGACATATCAATCATGTCTATGGTTGCGTGAGAGTTAAAGATCTTTCATTACAGGGTCCAATGGCTGGTCTCCCTGGTGGTGACACATGTACAGTTGTATAAGGATTGTATTTGGGCACATTCTTCTCACTAACAGTAAAACATCCAACAGCAGAGTCTACCCTACCAGCTTCATTCTAAAGCTGCCTCAAAAACCTGTTAAAGTTATCAAGGTGGAAAGCCTTATTACAGTTACTGATTAAACAGAGTTTGCCATAACATTTGGCCAAACATATTGCAAACATATTGAACCTGGTCCTGCCATTTAATATGGTTATGACTGATCATGGTGTCAACTCCAGCTTCTCACCAACCTCCCAGTAATCATGGACTGACTTCATCAAACACAAATCAATCTACTTCTTTCTTAAAATTATTTAATGAACAGAACTAAACTGGACCAGCCATTTAAATACAATGGATACAAGAGCAGGTCAGAGACGAGGATTACTGTGAGAAAGTGAGGACTGCAGATGCTGGAGATCAGAGCTGAAAAATGTGTTGCTGGAAAAGCGCAGCAGGTCAGGCAGCATACAAGGAGCAGGAGAATTGATGTTTCAGGCATAAGCCCTTCTTCAGGAAGAAGGGCTTATGCCTGAAACGTCGATTCTCCTGTTCCTTGAATGCTGCCTGACCTGCTGCGCTTTTCCAGCAACACATTTTTCAACGAGGATTACTGTGGTAAGTAACTCACTTCCTGACTCCCCAAAGCCTACCCACCATCTACAGACACAAGTCAGGAGTGTGATGGAATACTCTCCACTTGCCCTGGATGGGGAAGCTCCAACAACACTCAAGAAGCTCGACACCATCCAGGACAAAGCAGCCCACTTGATTGGTGCCACATCCACAAACGTCAACATTCACTCCCTCTACCACTAACGCTCAGTAGCAGCAGCGTGTACTGTTCTATAAGATGCACAGAAGTAAATCACCAAGGCTTCGAGAACAACACCTTCCAAACCCGCATCCTCTACTAACTGGAAAGACAAGAGCAACAGACACATGAGAACCTGAAGACTTCCCTCCAACCCATCCTTCACTGCCACTGGGTCAAAATCCTCCCTGACAATGTTGAGGGTCTATCGACAGCCCGTGGACTACAGCCCACCACTACCTTCTCAAGGGGCAATTAAAGATAGGCAATAAATACTGGCCCAGCCAGGAACATTCATACCCCCCGTACAAACAAATAATAAATAACCAGGGGTTTGATAAACCTTTCAAAAGGAAAATTAAAACCACTTTATTTATGCATAGAATGTGGGGTTGCACTTAAGAGTTAACATTCAGAATGCATGTTTAAAGCTTTACAGAATGCAAAAGGGGTTTAAGGCACAAGCCAGACCTCATCGGTGATTTCACTAAAAATTAGAAAGCTCCTAACAGGATGGACAGTGTAGATGTAAACAGGATGTTTCCTCTGGCTCTGCAGTCTAGAACAAGGGCATAGAGTCTCAATATAAAAGACAAGCCTTTTCAGATTGTGATGAGGAGTAATTTCTTCATACAAACGGTGGAATTTTCCACCACAATTCAATCATTAAGCCGGTTTAAGACAAAGTCTGATTGGTTTCTTCTTGCTCATGACATCAATGGATATAGAAATTGTGCAGGAATTCAGCATTGAGGAAAGCCATTATAGAGTGATGGAGCAAACATGAGGGGCTGAATGGCCTACTCCTGTGCAGGTTCAGAGTGAAAGTGTCTTTATTTTGCAATTTGCTTTGAAACAGTGAGTGTAGTTATAAAATAGACAGAGCTCTCTCCTCATTAATTAGTCAGGCGTAAATATGATCAAAAGGTGATCCAGGGGAGTTACACATGTTGGTAAGTCGAGAATACCTAACAAAGTAGGAAGGTAGCATCAAGTGATTTCTTCTTCTTCAGGCAAAGAAGGGTCTGGGAAAAGTTGTCCTGAAGCTAAATGCAGCAGAAAGAACCAGATAAAGGAGTTATAGTGAAAACAGGCGCTAACGGCAATGGGATTAATGTGTGAAGAGAGAAAGAATTTGTGAGAAGGTGGGGCAGCGAGGTAAGGATCGAATACGAAAGCATGGGTCGGTTCTGCTTAAAGGCTTTTCTGCTCCACTTAAACGTCCCTCTGCTTCAACATGTTTGAGGCTACCTACTGCAAGTCTAGAAGAGAACAGGGGCTGAATAAGAATTGCTTCAGGAATAAGCTGAAACATGCAGTAGGCAGCTGAAACTGGCAGTGACACTGAGGTCTCTTAACTCTAACTACAGGCTCATAAACGGGAAACTCCAAGTATCAAAATTGAACTTCCTGAATTCCCCAAAATATCCAAAAATTGTTGGAAACCTAGTAACTGTAACAGTTTAACTAATAAATTCTAAAAAAAAATAATCTGTTTAGCTTGATATTGAAAACATTGTTATGTGCAAATTGTAAAGTGTCTTAATTTACAGTACATTAATGAAATAATAATTTATCTGAATTTACTAACAGCCTGTTAAATTACAATCTAGCCCTTGAGTATTCACTCAATTCTGTTGCATGCAATCATTTTTCACATCCAGAATTAGTATTTTGAGAAATGCTTTTATTATTTGCTTCACACCTTTGTCATGATGCATAATAAATTATAGTCATTAGCAAATTACTGCTCAAAATAGCCAGACCAACCTTTTCCCACTTGCCAGAAAATGCCCAGTATTGCTTCCAATCAGCTCCTTCTTATAAGAGCGCAGAAAATGTAACACTAAATATTTGTCAAGCCATTCCTGATGCTGTAAAATTCACTTGTGGGACATGGGTGTCGCTGGCCGGCCAGCATTTATTGCCCACCCCAACTGCCCTTGGAGGAGTGCTCGACTCTAAACCTGTTCGAATCCGATTCACAGCTGTGCTAATACACAGACTCTCCCTAAGACGCAGGAACATAGGCAGAGAAGGGGGCTCTTTAACCCCTTCAGTCTGTTTTGCCTTTCAATGAGACCATGGCAGCTGTGTGACCTCACTCCCCAAACCATCTTTTTTCTGTTCCTCTTCAAAATCTCTGCCCATCTTAGTTTTAGGGGTAACATTTAATTTGGTATAAAGGCACCATTTGAGGAAGAGAGTTCCAGTTTCTCTCTATTTCCAGATGGGGAGGCAATGACCTGCTGGTATTGTCACTAGACTATTAATCCAGAGACCCAGGAACGATCCAGGGACATAGGTTCAATCCTGCCATGGCAGACAGGGCAATTTGAAAATCTGGAATTAATTTTCCAATGATGATCATGAAACTGCTGTTGATTGTTGAGAAGATCTCATCTGATGCCATCCTCACCTAGTCTGGTCTAGTCTACATGTGACTCCAGATCCACAACAGCGTGGTTGACTCTCAACTGCCCTCTTGGCAATTAGGGATGGGCAATAAATGTTGGCCCAGCCAGTGATACCCACAATCCATGAATGAATACACAGCAAATTAGAGTCTCCCTCCTGGTTGTAAGCTCCCCAAAACAACAGAAACAGTTTCTGTGTCCTGATAACATATGCCCCCCCCCCCCTTGTGTAATTTAACACAGATATCATGAATTTCTACTGCGCTGCTTCCAAAATTGAAACTAGAGACAATACCAGTTCCAGTGGAAAAAAATCATCTCTGGATAGGATAAATAGACAAAGTCTTTTCCCTGGGGTCGGGGTGTCCAGAACAAGAGGGGCATAGGTTTAGGGTGAGAGGGGAAAGATATAAAAGAGACCTAAGGGGCAACTTTTTCACACAGAGGGTGGTACGTGAATGGAATGAGCTGCCAGAGGAAGTGGTGGAGGCTGGTACAATTGCAACATTTAAGAGGCATGTGGATGGGTATATGAATAGGAAGGGTTTGGAGGGATATGGGCCGGTGCTGGCAGGTGGTACTAGATTGGGTTGGGATATCTGGTCGGCATGGATGGGTTGGACCGAAGGGTCTGTTTCCATGCTGTACACCTCTATGACTCTATGTTCTTTACATGGTCTCATGGTCAAGGAATTGCATCAGTAACTAGAGGGAGTGAAGCTAACTTGAAGAAGTAAACAAAGCTAAAAAGATATCAAGAGGAATAAGGCTGGCTTGGTACCAATTGATTAGGGATTTCTTTTATACATTCAGGGTATGGATACCAGTAGCCATTGACCAGTATTTATTGTCCAATCCCATTTCCTGGGGGTGTTGGCAGTGAGCCACCTTCGTGAATTGCAGGAACATTCCGTGCTTTAAGGCAGGAAATTCCAAGATTTTCACCCGGCAACGCTTAAGGAGCAGTGATATATTTCCAAAGCAGGATGATGCATGGTTCAGAGGGAACTTGCTGGGGATGGTGCTTCCATGTATCTACTGCCCTTGACCTTCGCGATGGAAGTGGTCTTGGGTTTGGAAAATGCTGTCTGAGGACCTGAGTTTCTGCAGTGCATCTTGTAAATGGTACACACTGCTGCTGCTGAGAGTCAGTGGTGGAGGGAGTGGATGCTTGTGGATGTGGTGCCAATCAAGTGGCTGCTTTGTCCTGGATGGTGCCAGGAGTGTTGTTGGAGCTGCCCCCATCCAGGGCAAGTGGGGAGTATTCCATCGGACTCCTGACTTGAGCCTTGGACATGATGGACAGACAGTGGGCAGTCATGAAGATGTGAGGCATGTTACTCGATGTTAGCACCGACACACATGTAAATAGTTCCATGAACTTTCATCCAGTCGAATGTCTGGAGACACATTCAAACTTTATCAGGCATTTCTATTCAAGTGCCAATATTCGACTGAAAGAAATCACAACATCTGATTTTCCAAATGCCATATGACCATGCTAAACAGATTGCCCTCTGATGGAGTTCAGCAATTTTCAACAGGGTTGAATGGGTCAAATGTTTAGAATGTTCACAAAAGAACAGTAAATGAATCAGTAAAAGGACTTAGGCAATTTGACACAGGCATACAAATATCTATATATAAATTTGTCTTGATTCTGATATATTAAAACAGATCCACAAATTTCTATTGTGCATAAGCAGTGCAAGAAGCAGAGCTTCTGGTAATTACAATGGGTTTGCAGTGTTCAAGTGAAAAAAAAATTCTGTGGAGGAAAAAAACAGTTCAATGTGTGCCTAGTACTACAAGCATTAATTCTTAGCGAGGTCATATGCAGAACATCTGTCATTCTGTCTATAGTCTATGAGCCTCAACCAGGCCTCTGCATGGCTATTGATTTTTCTTGCATTTGCCTTAATTTACTTAACCATCACAAAATCCATCAGTAAGTAAAGGGCAACTGTCCATTAACATGCCATTTACCGGCATTCTCATTTCTTTCTGTTACGTCCTTTTGGTAAATATTTCTTCTAAACTGTTCTGTGTTTATAGTGAAGAAATGAATTAAGGATTCACACACCTGTTTCTATTCAGTAACTGCTTTGCAGAGGTACATGTAATGTGCTTAAGGAGAAAATAAATATCTAGACGTTATTACATCTGTGTGCAAAGGGTGGTAAATTAGATCCTAATTATATTATAAGAGGCATGCAGCTTTTTCAGCTCAGATTTTACATGTGCATTTTACAGATCTCAAAAGCTTTACTGTGACTAATTCATGAGGTAGTGTTTTGAGTGCTTTCATATGTGGTTCTCCTGCAGTCTTATTTACAAATAAACCAGGGCACTTTCTGCAGCCTGTTAACGTATTACTGCAGTGTTTAAGATGCTTTGAATGAATGCACATGGCAGTAATCAGAAAGCTCTGGCTTTCACTAATTACTCTATCACATAATTTCACAAATTGGCGTTCTTCTGGGGAGCTGTGTGCAAAAAAAAAGGAACAGGGCTCTGAGTGGAAAGTCAGACAGTGCTTCATCCTTACTTCTCGATAAACTCAACATGAAAACAGAAAGCAGCATGGGTTGGTAGTGGGGAGGGGGAGGGTTGGGACAGAGGGGTGGGGGCAAAAATGGGAGGGAAGCCAGTTCCGGAAAATTATTTCTGACCAAAAGCAACCACGTGGTAACGCTGTGTTACAAACACTAACTATGTGGGGTTGAATGAGCTCATATTTCCAACATTCACTTTCTGTCTTCGTGCAGTAGGTTTCACACGTTGGGAGTTGTTATTAAGATAAAAGAGGTGGTTATTGTCACAAATTTGCACCTGCAAGAGGCACACAGGTCTGTCTTTAGTTGCCACAGATAATCTTAAAAGAGAAACCTGCCCTGCCAAGGATTGTGGCCAGGGTTATCATTTTCAGTTACCTGCTTATTTGGTTTTTACTCACACTGAAGGCATTAGAAAGGAAATCCTGTATAACAGGTTCTCCCTGATGTACACGACAATCCCCAATGATATCAATGAAAAGGATGCACCTTCCGTCCAGCAAATCCACAATGACTTGTTGCATTTTATCCCAAAAAGGCATCGACTAAATCTCCCTGCACTTTAAGAACTGCTTCATTAATTATATCCTGGAACTCATTCTTGGCACAATATCAAATGGCCAATTCCTACAATCCGGAATGATGAGACTTACAGAAATACTCTGGAGTTGTCCAAGGTAGGACCGCAGAGAGAGAGAGAGAGAGTGTATGTGTTATCCATGGGAATTAGGAGCGCGGGCGGAGGGTGAAGGGGATGGGGGAAATGGACTTAAAGTCATTGGCAGAAAAGAAAATAAGAGATACAGGAGAAAGCTTCTGCATGGAGTTGCTGTTTGGGGTGTGGAATGTGTTGTCTCAAAGTGTGGTGGAGGCAGGGTCAATTGAGGCTTTCAACAAGGAATTAGATAGTTATTTGACAAGAAACACTATGCAGAGTTACCAGCGCTCAAAGCGATGGCCATTTAGAGAGCTGGCACACACACAATTGGGCAAATTGCCTCCTTCTGCACTGTAACAATTTCATGGATTTTTAAAATTCATTCAGGGATGACGGCAGGCCATCCCTATTTGCCCAGAGGGCAATTAAGAGTCAACCACATTGCTTTGGATCTGGAGTCACATGTAGGCTTGTCTGGGTAAAGATGGTAATTTCCTTCCCTAAAGGACATTCGTGAACCCATTGGTGGGTTCTGAGGAAGGATCACACCACCCAAAAGTTAACTCTGATTTTTCTCCACGGACACAGCCAGCTCAGCTGAGCTTTTCCAGCAATTTCTGTTTTTGTTGGTGAACCGACAATCAACAATGGATCAATTCTGGATGTTTATTGAATCCAAATTCAAATTCCACCACCTGCTGTGCTGGGCTTAGAACGCACATCGCCTGGACACTACCTGGGTCTCTGGATTAATATTCTAGCGACAATACCACTAGGCTATCAGTATCCACCTCCCACCCCCTGATGATGCTGTGATAAATAACCCAATATAGGAAACCTAAAATCTTAGCCATCCTTAAGTATTAAAGCAATCATCATCAAATGAGCATGGAATTTATTCAATTCAGGTAGTGGCCATTGACTGGCTTATTATTTCAAAGGGAATGGAAAGTAGAAGTGGGGAGATTTTGGTAAAACTATACAATCAGACCACAGCTGGAATACTATAAACGTTACTGGACACCTTATATTACAAAAGATACATTGGCGTCGGATGCAGTCCAGAGAAGGTTCACTTGGCTGACACCAGGGATGGACGGATTGTCTTATGAGGAGAGGTAAATAGTTTGGGCCTATTTGGGGAGAAGGGGAAGGAGTTGAGAGTTGCATGATGGAAGAAGGCAATGAGAGTCCCCTTGGTGAAGAGGAACAGAGAGTTGATGGGGAGAGTGGGGGAATTGGAATGAGAAGCCGGATCACTCACACTCATTCATTTTCAACAAAGAAAGCTTCTTTTACCAAACTGTGATTTCACTCATGTCAAAAAGCAGCAGTGTGTTAGTATAACCAGGAATGACATTTTCTCAAATATTACAGAGTTCTGCTCATTGGAATGTAGAGGAATGAGGGACGACCATATTGAAACATACAAGATTCTCGAGGGTTGAAGGGTAGATGCAAAAAGGTTGTTTGCCCTGGTGGGAGAGCCTAGGACCAGAGGGCATCATCTCAGAGTAAGGGGTGGTACAGTGAAGACAGTGATGGGGAGGAATTTCTTCTCCCAGAGGATAGTGAATCTGTAGAATTTTTGTTGAGGCTGAGGTCATTAAGTGTGTTCAAGGCTGATACAGACAGCTTTTTGATCAATGAGAGAATCAAGGGGTATGGGGAAAAGGCAGGAAAGTGGAGTTGAGGATGATCAGATCAGCCCTGACCTCACTGATTGGCAGAGCAGCCTCAGTGGGCCCAATGGCCTACTCCAGCTCCCATATCTTATGGTCTAAACTTTGTGGTTGTGACACTGAACTTCTTTTTGGAACTGGACTGACGTCAGCATGGCAAATTCAATGCAACAGTTACTGTATTTGGTATTTCTCTGTCCTGCTCTGTTCCAGCCATATCAAACAGACTCCACAGAACAAAGTAAGTCAAATATCAGAGAATTAAAACATTGAAGATTTAAACCTCAGTTTCTTTACTGTACTGAAAATAACAAGCATTGATCTATTTACAATGAGGAACATATCTACAATGTGAGATTGCAAATACAGCTCTCTGTATCAGCAAATCTGTCGATTGCTGAGCTGGTAATGATTGTAAGGGGGAGAGATTGAAGCAGCACTGACACTACCCGCCATAGTGTGTATACATTAACACTGTGACACACAACAATAAATGAAGATACTTCAGAGTTCATGTAAAAACATTCTCTGGAGCTGACGATGGCTCAAATCTTGGTGCATCCAGAAAATTTAAGACAGAAAAATAACAAGTTTGAAACCAATCAAACGTTGTCATGAAACCTGAACTGCTACACCATTGAGTTTTTTTAAAAGTAATCTTATCTCACCCTCAGCCAAGCATGCAAATTCAACAAGTATGAAATTAGCAGCTAATAGAGAGTGCCTTAAAGCTCTGCCAATTCCTCTGTCATTGCACCCATTTTCTGGAACAATGGCCACAGTCCTACATTGTTTACTTCTGAGCAGAGTTGAGGTGAAATTGTTTCACCCGAAGGATGGCGGGTGTCTAGAACTCACTGCATCCATGGTTTTGAGAACCAGGAATCCTGACTGCATTTAACAGAAAACATTTGGAGTGACTTGGAACCAATAGCTCAGTAGCAGCAGTGTGTAACATCTACAAGATGCACTTTAGCAATTCACAATGGCTCCTGAGACATCTCCTTCCAAACCCATGACCACTTCCATCCAGGAGGGCAAGGGCAGCAGATACATGGGAACACCACCCCCTGCAAATTCCCCTCCAGGACATGCAGCATCCTGACTTGGAAAAAGATCACCGTTCCATCGCTGTCGCTGGGTCAAAATCCTGGAATTCACTCCCTGAGGGCATTGTGGGTCTACCTACAGCACACAGCTATTTTCTTTAATTCACCGGTGGGATGTGGCTGGGCCAGTACTTATTGCCCATCCCTGTAAGCCCCTTGAGAAGGTGGGTTTGAGCTGTATTCTTGAACCGCTGCAGTATGGTGGGAGTTGACCAGGCCTGGGAAGATGAGGCTTTCAGGGAGACGTTGGCTTGGGGAGAAGGGGAAGGAGTTGAGAGTTGCATGATGGGGAGAAGGCAATGAGAGTCCCTTGGTGAAGAGGAACAGAGAGTCAGCTTGTGATGGTGATGGTGATGGTGGGGGGTGGGGGGTGGGGGTGGGGGGGTGGGGGGGCGGGGCAGTGATGGTGGAACTGGAATGTGAAGCCGGATCACTCCCACTCATTCATTTTCAACAAAGAAAACTTCTTTTACCAAATTGTGATTTCATTTGGGTCAAAAAGCAGCAGTGTGTTTGTATAACCAGGAATGGCATTTTCTCAAACATTAGAGTTCTGGTCAAACAATATTCTGCTCAACTTCTGTCTCAATAACTGATCTATTTATTTCAATTGAGTGGTGGGGATGATTTTCTGATTGGGTGGAATTGAAGAATTTTACTATAGCGGTTTGTCTTTCAAAGCGGCCTACGGTCATTGTCAAAATGACACACAGAAACATAAAGTAGGCCATTCAGCCCTTCCAGCCTGCATCACCATTCAATATGATCGTGGCTGATCATGCAATCTCAGTATCCCACTCCCACCCTCTCTCTCCATCCCCCTCGGTCCCCTTGCCACAAGGGCCATGTCCAGCTCCTTCTTGAATATATTGAAAGAACTGGCCCCAACAGCTTCCTGTGGGAAGGAATTCCACAAGTTCACAACTCTGAGGGAAGAAATTCTTCCTCATCTCAGTCCTGAACGGCTCACTCCTCATTCTTGGACTGTGACCCCTGTTTGCACTGTTTAATTTACTAAGTCCTCACGAGATCATGTTCCCATTCATCCCGTCATATTTCTCTTCCTTTATGAAAGGGGAGAACCGCCATCTTTCAACAGTCAGTTTGTTTCTGAGGAACTTGCTCTTTGAAACAGACAACCTCTGGAAATGAGAGTCTCTTCCAGAGATGCGAAGGCCGACAGAGAAGGAGGCATTTTGCAGTTTCTCAATCCGCGTCCTTATTATTTGACTTTTCTGACTGAGATTTCTACTGACATTTTCAGATAGCTCCATAACTTTTTTTGTCCCAATTTATAACTGATCTCCATACAAGAATCAGCAAGCCAGCCATGGACTTTCACTGCAGGGACACTCAGAAGCATCTACAAATTTGCAAAAGATGGAGTCCACATGACCCTCAGAGCACCAACCACAAGCTCTGCCTGTGAGACATGATACAGAACAGCCAAGGGGTCACATACGCTGAAGGTTGTCCATCCATCCAACATAGAAAATAGGTGCAGGAGTAGGCCATTTGGCCCTTTGAGACAGCATCAGCAATGAGGAAGTGCTGTACGTGACTGGTCAGAGCACAAACAGGATTAGTGGTGCTGGAAGAGCACAGCAGTTCAGGCAGCATCCAACGAGCAGCGAAATCAACGTTTCGGGCAAAAGCCCTTCATCAGGAATAAAGGCAGTGAGCCTGAAGCGTGGAGAGATAAGCTAGAGGAGGGTGGGGGTGGGGAGAAAGTAGCATAGAGTACAATGGGTGAGTGGGGGAGGAGATGAAGGTGATAGGTCAAGGAGGAGAGGGTGGAGTGGATAGGTAGAAAAGAAGATAGGCAGGTCGAACAAGTCAGGAGACAGTAACTGAGCTGGAAGTTTGAAACTAGGATGAGGTGGGGGAAAGGGAAATGAGGAAGCTGTTGAAGTCCACATTGATGCCCTGGGGTTGAAGTGTTCCGAGGCAGAAGATGAGGTGTTCTTCCTCCAGGCATCTGGTGGTGAGGGAGCGGCGGTGAAGGAGGCCCAGGACCTCCATGTCCTCGGCAGAGTGGGAGGGGGAGTTGAAATGTTGGGCCACGGGGCGGTTTGGTTGATTGGTGCGGGTGTCTCGGAGATGTTCCCTAAAGCGCTCTGCTAGGAGGCGCCCAGTCTCCTCAATGTAGAGAAGACCACATCGGGAGCAACGGATACAATAAATGATATTGGTGGATGTGCAGGTGAAACTTTGATGGATGTGGAAGGCTCCTTTAGGACCTTGGATAGAGGTGAGGGAGGAGATGTGGGCACAGGTTTTACAGTTCCTGCGGTGGCAGGGGAAAGTGCCAGAATGGGAGGGTGGGCACATAGTGATAGGGATATGCCCATCAACTCCCAAAGCAGCAGAGGATCAGAAAGGCAGGTGGAATCTGCGGCTATGGATTACCTGGTGAAGTACGTTTAGGGAGGAACACAATGTTTTTGAGAAGGAGTTCAATACAGTTCTTAGGACTAAAGTGATGAAAAGTTATGAGGAGAAAGCTGGAACTGGGGACTGATTTGAATGAATAGCCATTATCATGTTGAATGGTGGAGCAGGTTTACAAGGCCAAATTACCTCTTGTTTTCTTTGTTTCAAAAACAGCAGGATACTATGGGCTGGAGTGAAAGAAACAGCAACAGACTAAGGCCAGTAGCAAGTCTTCCCTCTCTTTCTTTTTGTCTTCTGCGTGGACCTCCGAAGTTTGCATGTGACAGGGTTCCGGAACTAGCCGTTGATGCTGCGATCAATGTCAGCACACCAAACGTTTTGAGCTCAATGTCAGAGTGGCTGTCGCAGCCCAGAGGGAATGTAGTCTACCACCAGTGTCACAGTGAGCTAGAGACAACAGCCCTACTCACCATCTCAATCAATACCAACACCAAGTGCACAGATACATGGGCACGCAACCAGCTGAGAGCACCAGGGCAGATGGTAGAACCTGTGGGAGCGGAACCTTTGTTCTTCAGAGTTCCAACTGTTCTTGCTTGGTCACACTGTTATAAGGTGATAAGGCTTGGACAATCATAACAGAAAACATCAAAGTGTTTGTGTGTTCACATCAATCTTTCAGCACTCATTCCATTGAATAGTGAAGCAGACAGCATGGAAGGAACCAAAGTAGGCCAGTGTTCACAGGCAAAACTCAACCAACTTAAGAGTGTCGCAGTGGGCCAGACTTTACAATTCCAACAGACATCTTTACATAGGTATGACCCTTGATCAACATTTATCTGGAAATAAAACAAATATTGAAGGGAACAGCACTGCTCCCCGAAGGGTGTAGAATGTAGCAGTCGTACCCAGGGTGGCATTTCTCCAGTCCTGGTTGAAGTGTAGAAGATAGTGAAATGCCAGACAGTGGAATTTGAATTTATATTAAAAATCAGGAAATAAGAGTCTAAAGATGGCCATGAAACTATTGTTAATTATCAGTTACTGGTTCACTCTTACTGGCGCAATTATCTGGTTCACTGATATCCTTTCGGGAAGGAAATTGCCATCCTTACCCGGTCTGGCCTACATGTGGCTCCAGACCCACAGCAATGTGAACAAAGAACAATGCAGCACAGGAACAGGCCCTTCGGCTCTCCAAGCCCATGCTGATACATTTTTACCTTCCATACTAAAACTGTCTTCACTTATAGGATCCGTATCCCTCTATTCCCTTCCTATTCATGTATACATCCAGGTGTTTCTTGACTGTTGCTACTGTGTCTGCTTCCACCCCCTCCTCTGGCAGCGTGTTCCAGGCACTCACTGCCCTCTGTGTGAAAAACCTGCCTTGCACATCTCTTTTAAACTTCCCCCTGCTCCTTGAACCTGTGTCCCCCTGGTAATTGACCCTCTCCCTCTGCCCCATCTCCCCAGGAAAAAGCCTCACACTTTCCACGCTATCCATGCCATTCACAATCTCATAAACATCTATCAGGCCGCAAATCCCCCCCTCCACAGCTCCCCCCCCCCCCCCCCCACCCCACCCCCACGACCTGAATCTCCTACGTTCCAGTGAAACCAAACCCAGTCCAAACTTTCTTCATTGCTAGAATCCCCTGTACCAGGCAACATCCTGGTGAACCTTCTCTGTACCCTCTCCAAAACATCCACATCCTTCTGGTCGTGTGGTGACCAGAATATGGTTGACTCTTAGCTGCCCTCTGGGCAATTAGGGATGGGCAATAAATGCTGTCATAGCAGAGACACCTCATCACGTAAATGAATAAATAAACCCATAATGCATTGGGTCTCTGTCTCCATTGAAAGTATATAAGAAAACATTTTCCAACACATTTCAGTTCTAAAGAAGAGTCATACCTCAGACTCAAAATGCTAACTTTCTTTCTCCATAGATGCTGCCAGACCTGCTGCGTTTCCCCAGTAATTCCTGTGTTCGGTGTTGATAGACCCACACTGTGACTTAGTACTAACAAGGTAATTGCACATTTCATCAGAAAACTTTGGACAACACCTAGATTCCAACTTGATAGAGCACCATTACAAACTGACATTATTGACACAAGTGACTGCTCAACAGCCTAGTGTTCAAGATTCTCTCAGCCCTACAGTCTGGATAATTAAAATATTCAAAAATTACCGGGTGCACATGTGTAACACAGTGATAGTAAAAGTTTACTAACTGGATGGATACTTTGGCATTTTGCTTCGTTGGTTAATCCATGCATGAATTTTTACAGCAGCTTACATAGGGTTACAGTGCTATCTCTTCTGCTTTTCAGAACTTGGGAATGAATGCAAGCAGTACGAGGATAATAAACTCTTACCCCATTTTGACACGGCAATAAAGTCTACAGAGTAAGGTCTGAGTGCACCTGGATATTTTCCTTCATAGTTATGGGAATGAAGAGTGGTAAGCTTTGCACGTTAAGGCTGGAAGCTCGCAATCTGACAAAACTGCTTTTTGGTGAGAGATGGAGGTCAGGATGCTGTGGCAGAATCTCTGCCTGTGAAAACTTTGTCGATCTTAATTGTGCCATCCAGGCTGTTCTTTCACCACCCCGAAACGATTCCGGTGCTGTGCAAGTATGACTGGTTGTGCTCTGTTTTAACACTGATTGGTGCAGATTCAAAGCCCCTTTTCAAGACTGACTGTCTGCAGAGACCTCGTGGAATTCTGAAGCAAGGGGGTCACAAGTGAAGGAGAAAGGCTGGTACATATTACTGGAGTAAGTAATTGGCGCTGCCAGAAAGCACTTCTGTTGTAATAAAGAACTGTGAGAGAAGCAAAGTGCTTGACTATAAATTTGTACAAGTAGACAGTTCAATTCTCACTTGCTTATCTTCTGAGCTGCTGCTCCAGAAGCAAGCACCCGAACAGAAAAAAAAGTTCCTCTTGATTTTTCAGATATACCTTAATAATTGTTTCTCGACTGACTTTCTTCCCTCTCATTCTGGCAATTTAAATTTATATAGTGCCTTTCACTTAAAAAGAAGCACCCAAAGGCAAGGTATGGGAGCATCAAAGAGCAAAATCCAAAGTCCTGTCATTTAAAGGGAGATCAGGGCATATTATCAAAAGCGTAGTCAAAGTAGGTTTTAAAGAACATCTTCAGAAAGCAAAGGTAAAGAGACAGAAGTACCAGAGCTTAGGGATGGATGAAGATACAGTCACCAGCGGTGGAGTAACCAAAATTAGGAATCATAGAATCCCTACAGTATGGAGGCAGGCCATTCTACCGATCAAGTCTATACTGACCCTCCATCCAGACCTACCATATCCTATCACTGTAACCCTGCATTTCCCATGACTTAATCCACTTAGCCTGCACATCCCTGGACACTATGGGTAATTTCCCATAGCCAATCCACCCTCATCTGCACATCTTTGTGACTGTGGAAGGAAACCCACGCAGACACGAGGAGAATGTGCACACTCCACACAGACAGTCACCTGAGGCTGGATTCGAACCCCTGTCCCTGGCGCTGTGAGGCAGCAGTGCAAACCACCATGTCAGCTCCGAAGAGTGGTCAAGAGGCCAGAATTAGACGAATGCACGGATATCAGAGATGCTCCAGGCTGAAGAAAGTTACTGAGATGGAGGCGCGGCAAGGTCATGGAAGGATGAGAGTTTTGAAACTGAAGTCAGATAATGAAGATGATTGAGCACAGGGCTGATGGGCGAATCAGACTTGGAAGTAAAGATATGAGAAAAAGAGCTTTGGGAGTTGGGAGACCTTAAATTGACCAAGTTCAACTTTTAATGTTCCCTGCAACATCTTTGGAAGAATGCCACGAGATGGCGATGACGCTACAGGGAGCGTAGGCTCTGCAGATTGGGGATCACTGAAGATGTACCTCCTCAGTCAAGGCAACAGGAATGGAGGGAGCCGAAAATGTGTTGCTGGAAAAGCACAGCAGGTCAGGCAGCATCCAAGGAGCAGGAGAATCGACGTTTCAGGCATGAGCCCTTCTTCAGGAATGAGGAAAGTGTGTCCAGCAGGCTGAGATAAAAGGTAGGGAGGAGGGACTTGGGGGAGGGGCGTTGGAAATGTGATAGGTGGAAGGAGGTCAAGGTGAGGGTGATAGGCCGGAGTGGGGGTGGGGGCGGAGAGGTCAGGGAGAAGATTGCACGTTAGGAAGGCGGTGCTGAGTTCAAGAGATTTGACTGAGACAAGGTGGGGGGAGGGGAAATGAGGAAACTGAAGAAATCTGAGTTCATCCTTGTGGTTGGAGGGTTCGTAGGCGGAAGATGAGGTGCTCTTCCTCCAACCGTCGTGTTGCTATGGTCTGGCGAAGGAGGAGTACAAGAACCTGCATGTCCTTGGTGGAGTGGGAGGGGGAGTTGAAGTTTTGGGCAACAGGGTGTTTGGGTTGGTTGGTGCGGGTGTCCCAGAGGTGTTTCTCTGAAACGTTCCGCAAGTAGGCGGCCTGTCTCCCCAATACAGAGGAGGCCACATCGGGTGCAGCGGATGGGGAGACAGGCTGCCTACTTGCGGAACGTTTCAGAGTACACCTCTGGGACACCCGCACCAACCAACCCAACCACCCCGTGGCTCAACACTTCAACTCCCCCTCCCACTCCACCAAGGATATGCAGGTCCTTGGACTCCTCCATCGCCAGACCATAGCAACACGACAGTTGGAGGAAGAACGCCTCATCTTCTGCTTAGGAACCCCCCAACCACAAGGGATGAACTCAGATTTCTTCAGTTTCCTCATTTCCCCTTCCCCCACCTTGTCTCAGTCAAATCTCTTGAACTCAGCACCGCCTTCCTAACGTGCAATCTTCTCCCTGACCTCTCCGCCCCCACCCCACTCTGGCCTATCACCCTCACCTTGACCTCCTTCCACCTATCGCATTTCCAACGCCCCTCCCCCAAGTCCCTCCTCCCTACCTTTTATCTCAGCCTGCTGGACACACTTTCCTCATTCCTGAAGAAGGGCTCATGCCCGAAACGTCGATTCTCCTGCTCCTTGGATGCTGCTTGACCTGCTGTGCTTTTCCAGCAACACATTTTTGGCTCTGATCTCCAGCATCTGCAGTCCTCACTTTCTCCAGGAATGGAGGGAGGACACTTGACCTTGCTGAGTGCAGATTGGGAAGTGGAAAATCAGCCAGGATCTTGGCTTCTAATTGCTATCACAGGATTAGAAGATAATTACAGATAGGAAAGGCCATTCATCCATCCGGGATGACCCATAAAAACACTCCTACATTCCCTTGCGGGATCCAGTTGTTTGTTGAAATGATTTCAATGTCTACACCTCCGCTATTCCATCTGAAAATCCTTCCTATACTTGATCACTGTTTGTAGTGATCCTGATAGGATGTGATTTGCCTTTTTAATAATATACTTCCGTGACCCTTTGTCGCTATTCTTTTCAAAATAAGCCAAACGAAAGAAATGAATTTTTAATATGGTGGATAGAATTCCAATCAGGCTGCTTTGTCCTGGATGGTGTCAATCTTCTTGAGTGTAGTTGGAGATGACCCCATCCAGGGCAACTGGAGAGTATTCCATCACACTCCTGACTTGTGCCTTGTAGATGATGGACGGGTTGCAGGGAGTCAGGAGGTCAGTTATTTGCTGCAGCATTTCTAGCCTCTGACCTGCTCTTGCAACCACGGTACATACATGCTCCAGTACTGTATGTCTGTACTCGATGGAGTTTAGGGGGATATGGGTTGGGAGTGGAGGGGGTGGGGGGGTTGGAATCTGATTGAAACTTACAGAATACTGAAACGCCTGGATAGAGTGGACATGGAGAAGATGTTTCTACTTGTAGGAGAGATTAGAATCTGAGAGCACAGCCTCAGAGGGAAGGGAGATTTAGAACTGAGATGATGAGGAATCTCTTCAGGGTGGGGAATCCGTGGAACTCATTGCCACAGAAGGCTGTGGAGGCCAAATCATCGAGTGTCTTTAAGTCAGAGATAAATAGTTTCTTGATTAATGAGGGGGTCAAGGATTATGGGGAGAACATGGAACTAAACTGCCAGAGGAAGTGGTAGATGCTGGTACAGTTACATTTAAAAAGACATTTGAATAGATACATGAATAGGAATGGTTTAGAGGGATATGGGCCAAACGCAGGCAGGTGGGAATAGTTTAGTTTAGGAAATGTGTCTGACAAGGACAGGTTAGACTGAAGAGACTGTTTCCATGCTGTATGACTGGATGACTCTATGAGTAGGCAACATAAAGGGGTTGAGAAATACGTTAGCCATGATTAAATGGCCAATATCAATGAGCAAATGGCCGAATTTTGCTCCTACATCTTATGCTCTCACCAACTGTGACACACATTGCCCCTTCACTTCAACCTTAGGATGCAGGTGGTGGGGAATTCAATGACAGAAATGCCCTTGAATATCCAGGGGAGACAGTCAGACTCTGTTGTAGATGGCCACTGTGTTATTTGAATGTTAGTTGCCACTTGTCTGCGTTGGTTTCCTACGAGTGCTCCGGTTTCCTCCCACAGTCCAATAATGTGCAGTTAAGGTGGATGGGCTATGATAAATTGCCCATAGTGTTAGGTGAAGGGGTAAATATAGGGGAATGGGTCTGGGTGGGTGCGCATTGGCAGGTCGGTGTGGACTTGTTGGGCTGAAGGGCCTGTTTCCACACTGTAAGTAATCTAATCTAATCTCACTTTCAGCACAAGCCTGAATGTTGCATAGGTTCTTAGCAGACAGAGTCATATCGCACTTTCTCAGGTAGGTGCCAATGTTGAAGCTGTACTGGGTCAGTTTGAGGAGTGGCACAGTTCATTCTAGAGCACCAGCCATCAGTAACACAGCCAGGATGCTGTTGGGACCCACAGCCGTTCCTGGTTCCAGTGTGCTCTGCCATATGTTTCCTGAGGTCATGTGGACTGAACTGAATTCACTAATGACTGACTTCTGTGATGCTGTGGACCTCAGGGGGAGACCAAGGTGGATGGGCCAAAATGACTGAAGATGGTCACAAAAGCCTTTTCATTTTCAATTGAACACTGGATTCCATCATCATTATCGATGGGGATGAATCATGGCTCCTTATCGTCCTGTCAGCAGTAATGCGACTGAGACACTTTTGGTGATGGACATTTAAGTCTCTCACCCAGAGTACATTCTGTTCCCTACCCACTCTCCCTCCAAGTAGTGTTCAACATCAGGGAACCTTGATTAATCTATTTATTGTGGGAGTGAAGTGGGGGGCTAAGGTGGTGGTGTTGGGTCAGGGGAGGAGAAACAATAGTTGGGAATCAGCAGGAAATTTCCTTGCTCATTTTTAACTGAAGACAATGACATTTTATGGGTTCCTGAATCATTGCTGGCCAGGCAGGACAACTTGCTCCCAGATGGATACTACGTTGATCATGGTGGCTCTCAAACTCAAATTTCTGGATGATTCGTCAAGGCCTCGGGATTATTGACCCAGTTACATAATCAATAATTTACTGTAAGCCTATAAATAGATTTAAAAAATCATCAATCTCAAGTCAGGCCTGAAAGTGACCCTTGTCATCTCTGGATATTTTGGGGGACAGAGTTCCAGATTTCCACTAGCCCTGTGTAATGAGGATGCGGCAGGAATGTTTCTTCCTATGGGAGAATCGAGAATTAAAAGCCACTGTTTCAAACCCCCATTTAAAACAGTGAGAAAGCTTTTCTTCCTCAGAATCTTTGGAACTCTCTTCCTGAAAAGTTGGCAGACGCAGTGTCCTTAAATATTTTTAAGGCAAAAGTAGACAAGATTCCAGTTAAGGAAGGGGTTGAAAGATTAAGCAGGAATGTGGATTTGTGGTTATAATCATATCAGCCGTGATCATACTGAATGGCACAGCAGGCTCTACGGGCTGAATGGCCTCTCACGTGTCTGCACGTTCTTTCTGATTTCACTCATTCAGGGCCCTGCTCTCCCCTCCTTTCTCCATCTGAGACAATACTGTTGTTTCCTCTACACTCAATGATCCAGAGACGTTATGATATACTTTGGAACAGGTGGGATCTCGACCCAGGTCTCCTGGCTCAGAGATCAGGATACTACCACTGCACCACAACAGCCTGGCATTTATCCTTTATTTTTAAAGCCTACCCCAACTCTAACCTGGACATTTTCCCAGCCAATCTATTCAGAGATATTATGACACACCGCTGGAGGAAGAGGGCTTCAACCCGGTTCTCCTAGCTCCTAGGTATGAACACTACCACTGCACTACAAGAGTCCCTGCACCAGCCTCAGTTTATCCATTCATCATTTTAAATCTTTTAATTCCATAGGAATATAAGCCAGATCTATACTGTGTATATTTTCCTTCATGATTTAACCATTCCGAATTTTATTGCGAACGTATGCCTGTAAGCTTGTGCCCATTTAAACACGGTGGGTGTCTAGGAAGTCAATGTTTTTCCCTGTGTGCTGTACCCTGTGTGTTTAATGGATGGTTGATAATTACTGAGGATATTGATGAACTCTTGCAATTCTGCTTTTGTATAAATTTAAATTCCACACACATCAACACAGATAGAGAAGGGAATGTTACTACGTGAGTAAAGCTAAGTTGCCTGTGGTGACTGGGGATGTGCAGGGTATGTTGGTTAGCATTGGAAAATACACAGTTACACGGATAGGGTAGGGGTAGTGTGTCTGGGTGGGATGCTTTTCGGAGGATGGGTGTGGACTCAATGGGCTGAATAGCCTGCCTCCATAATATTATGATTCTAAAGGAGTTACTGAGAATGAAAAAGAAGCCCCTGGAAATCAAAATATAGGCCCAAAAATCAAAAGAGAACCCTCAAGTGGTGCACTCAGAAAACAAAATAAAAGTCATTTTCGTCCTTTCAAACCACAATATCCTGCCTGAGGTCTGGAGACCAGAATTAAATGACCATCAGATTGAGCTTAAATCCATCTGCTCCATCACTTCCTTCCCAATTGTATTCCAAACCCACTTGGATGAAGACCAGAGTTCAATTAATTGATCTTTTTGATTATTTTTAACACTTCTCCACCAGCACAGTGTGCTTTGTTTAACATGGATATGTAGAACACCATACCAGTCCAAGGTTTCTAATGCTCTCAGCATCAGGAAAATATTCTGATTCTCCTCTTTTTGGACCCCAAGTCAGTGAAGTCACACTTGACCATATGGAACCGTGCTGGTCCCTCATAGATACATGGCTCACTCTTTCTTCCTAAGAGTCAGTACAGGATACTCAAAAACCAAAGCCCGATACAAATTTCTGAGAGCACTGACTGCACTTATTCTCTAGTGGGATGTGAGCATTGCTGGTGGGCCAGCAATTGTTGCCAACCCTCTAATTGTTCTTTGGCTGAGCAGCCTGCCTGAACATTTCAGAGAGTGGTTGAGGGTCAACCACTATGCTGTGTGTCTGGAGTCACGTGTAGGCCAGACCAGGTAAAGTCGGTAGTTTCCCTCCCTGAAGGACAACAGTGAACCAGACAGATTTCTGTCTGTCTGATGAAGAGCTTACGCTCGAAACATTTATTCTTCTGCTCCTCGGATGCTGCCTGACCGGCTGTGCTTTTCCAGCACCACAATCTCCGACTCTGATCTCCAGCATCTGCAGTCCTCACTTTCTCCCAGATTTCTGTGTCAGTCAATTCGTGGTCACCATTACCAAGATTAGCTTTACACTCCAGAATTTATAAAGTGAATTTAAATTCCACCGTTAAAAATCACACAACACTAGGTTATAGTCCAATAGGTTTAATTGGAAGCTTTCCGGAGCGACGCTCCTTCATCCTTCATCGGAGCATCGCTCCGAAAGCTAGTGCTTCCAATTAAACCTGTTGGACTATAACCTGGTGTTGTGCGATTTTTAACTTTGTACACACCAGTCCAACACTGGCATCTCCAAATCACTAAATTCCACCAATTGCCATGGTAGGATGGGAACCCATGTACACTACACATTAGCCTGGGGTGTCTGAATAACTACAGTCATAGAGATGTACAGCATGGAAACAGACCCTTCGGTCCAACCCGTCCATGCTGACCAGATATCACAACCCAATCTAGTCCCACCTGCCAGCACCCGGCCCATATCCCTCCAAACCCTTCCCATTCATATACCCATCCAAATGCCTTTGAAATGTTTGCAATTGTACCAGCCTCCACCACATCCTCTGGCAGCTCATTCCATACACGTACCACCCTCTGCGTGAAAAAGTTGCCCCGTAGGTCTCTTTTATATCTATCCCCTCTCACCCTAAACCTATGCCCTCTAGTTCTGGACTCCCCAACCCCAGGGAAAAGACTTTGTCTATTAATCCTTTCCATGCCCCTCATGATTTTGTAAACCTTTATAAGGTCACCCCTCAGCTCCGACGCTCCAGGGAAAACAACTCCAACCTGTTCAGCCTCTCCCATTAGCTCAAATCCTCCAACCCTGGCAACATCCTTGTAAATCTTTTCTGAACGCTTTCAAGTTTCACAACATCTTTCTGATAGGAAGGAGACCAGAACTGCACGCAATATTCCAAGTAGCCTGACCAATGTCCTGTACAGTCGCAACATGACCTCCCAACACCTGTACTCAATACTCTGACCAATAAAAGAAAGCATACCAAACACCTTCTTCACTATCCTATCTACCTGCGACTCCACTTTCAAGGAGCTATGAACCTGCACTCCAAGGTCTCTTTGTTCAGCAACACTCCCTAGGACCTTACCATTAAGTGTCTAAGTCCAGCTAAGATTGCTTTCCCAAAACGCATCACCTCGCATTTATCTGAATTAAACTCCATCTGCCACTTCTCAGCCCATTGGCCCATCTGGTCCAGATCCTGTTGCAATCTGAGGTAACTCTCTTCGCTGTCCACTACACCTCCAATTTTGGTGTCATCTGCAAAATTACTAACTGTACCTCTTATGCTCGCATCCAAATCATTTATGTAAATGACAAAAAGTAGAGGGCCCAGCACCGATCCTTGTGGCACTCCACTGGTCACAGGCCTCCAAGCTGAAAAAAACCCTCCACCACCACCCTCTGTCTTCTACCTTTGAGCCTGTTCTGTATCCAAATGGCTAGTTATCCCTGTATTTTGTGAGGAAAACTAGTCCAATAGTTTACCACTAAACTACCATCTGAGACCAAACAGAATCCTGGCTATCTATCTCCTACGTCCAAAATCATTGCTGACCTTGGAACCAAACCTCTGCAGAAGGTAAATGCATTATAGCAAGAAATAGCGAGGGTTAAAACAAAATAACAACCAGTTTTCACTCATAGCATTTCCTTAGCAAAGATAATCATCTTTAATTTTTGATATAATATTCTAAGTTATCACAGTTTTCACTTCAAAGCTTCTCAATTCGTCATGAGTTAGGGAATTTTGGTTTTTTTTTATTTTGGGCATGCTCTTTCCAAACCTTTTCTTAGCCACTGAGGTTTTACAAATTTCAATAACTAAAGTCATGTCCAGAGATTAAAGCCCAGAAAATCAATTTGTAACCTAATGGTTTGATATGTGTCATTTTCCAATGCTCTGTCTTCTGCGAAAAAGAGTCCACCTTACTTCCTTGCTTCACCAGACCCTGGACTCTTTATTTAGCCATGGAAAACATATAGGTAGGATTATGTGGCATACAAAAACAGGCCATTCAGCCCAACTAGTTATGATCCTCCTTGGGCATTCTCTTATTTTCTCTCTCTCATATAAATCTCTTCTCCCTCATTTGCTTGTCTGGTTTTGTCTGAAATCAAATATTATTCAAGTTATCCCTATTCCCTGAGTTCTACCTTCACACCATTCTCTGGCACAGCGTTCCTTCTGAATTCTCTATTGGGCTACTTGGTGGCTATTTTACACTGATGCCTTATCATTATACTCTTCCAACCAAGAGGAGACAGTGCCTCCATAACCACTCCATCAACACCTTTCATTATTTTAAAGTCACCTATCAACCTTCTTTTATCAAGAGAGAAAAAACCTAGATTGTCCATCCTTCCCCAACACAGATTTCTGGGATTATCTTTATAAATCTTCCTGCACCAATGCTTTGCCTTGCTATCTTATCTATTATAAGAACATCCCAAAATGAACATAGAAAGTGCACTCTAACCAAGAGTTATGACAGCTTTGTGGTTCAGTTCTCTCTCTGGAAGTAAAACCCAGAGTTTACTTTGCTAAACAGAGTCACCATAGTCTCAGAGGATTGCCTTCTCATCGGAAAGAGAGATAATTGGTGAGTTTAACCTGAGGCTTCCCACACGCCAGGTGTTACCCTACATCACAAACCAGCCGTCCAGCCAACTGAGCTAACTGAGCCCCTGCGTTGCTTTCACGTGACCTATCGCACAAATTCCAGTGACTGCTACAACGGTGCTCTGAGGAACATCAGCCAGTCGGGGGAAACAGCCAATCACCTTCTGACAAGTGAAGGAGAGAGAAAGTCGGATGGATTCCAAAGTAGGTGTGCAATCCTCCCCACCCAGTTCTACTCAAAATATTCCACTCAGACAGCCCTGTCCAGTGGAAAACAAGAAAGATCTGCCCTCTGTCATCCAACTGTATCTCAAGCCGTATCAAGGTATGGTTCACTTACTGTTAGATGTTGGAACAACCATGCTCGCATGATGTTTGTGGCTACCTTTGGGAAGATCCCTCGCTTTTTCTGTCGTTTTTTATCCTTGTCCGGGTCGTCATCATCTCCCGTGCTTGGCGAAGCTACACTGTTGTCCAAGCCATCACCTGTGAGTACATTAAAAACGCAGTTTTAAAGCAATCTTTTGTTTTTGGTCATGTGAGACTTTCTGTAATGCTCCTTTATACTACACGAAACCAGGAGATTTCCTTTTTTCCTTACATTCTTCAGCCGCACACAGTACAGGTAAATTCACCTTTGGGTGCTGTTCTGATCTTGCAGCATTAATGATCAGAAAACTCAAAATAACTTTGTTCTCACTTTCTGACACTGGGACACAAGAGCAGTCTGGTTTGCAAAGTGCACGGAGTGGCAACTGACTTGTACCTGGAACTCCTAAAAATCTACTCCTCCCTAAACTCTATGGCTTCTCCAACCCTTTATCAGTCACTTCAACATTCTGACAAAATGGCCATTTTCAATGCCCCCAATCCCCCTCCCCCTTCCTCGCTAGGATAACTAACTTACTCCTTGCTTTTCTTCATTGCTTACATTGAAAGGGGAGGCCAGACAGTGCAATCTGTGCCCTGGTCTTATTGAAGCACAAAAACTTGGCTGGAGACAGCTAGTATGGTCCAGTCATTCACCTCATTCTGGACTTGTACAATCCTCTGAATGTCTGCAGTGCAGCATTACTGGAGAGCTATTGAACAAGGAACATTTCAGGCACAGACTCAAACCATCTGCCTGTCCTTACACTGGGTACATAATGCACAGTTTGGTTTGCACAAATGGCTTTCAAGTCCATGCCAGGATTGAGAGTTTGAGACCATTATTGCTCTCGCCTGAATCTTCACACTGCAGTTTATGACAATGCTGTATACAGTACACAGACAGTGCAGCCACATGGATTACTACAATTAACAATGAGGTAGTTATACAAAGCCTAGTGGTAAAAGATCCCACCTGTAGTGTGGGGAGCAGGTACAAGTCATTAACACGTAGACTACTCCAGAAGCACTCGCCGCAAGGACCCACATTCTCTTTCTAAATCTCCACAGCCAAAATTATGGCCGGGATGGAGTGTTGATTTTCAGTCCCCCCAACCAATTTATGCATCGAAACATTAGCTTCAGTGCAGAATAAAACAAACATTGTTGACACGCTTTTACTTTCTCCTACATCTACGGTGTTAATGAGCTGCCTAAATCTGTAAAGGCTAGCTTCTCCATTCTCAGACGAGGGGGTCGGGAAGTTAAAAGTGCCCTACTCGATTTGGAGTTTGGGCAGTTGTACATTTGTCCTTCGTGGAATACAAATCCATGTGACTGACCATCACCTCAGTACGAGCTGAAAGTGAGAGTAAGGCCAGACACCACGGGGAGTGAAGATTCTGCGCCAGTGCAGCAGGGGGTGCCATTCTGAGGCAAAAGGTTACTCTGAGTGCAGAGGAACAGACAATGAATCTGTATTATTTCTGACCTGAAGGTGTATGAGGCAGACACTGCATGCAAAGTCTTGCATTTCCCCAGCTTTATTCCTGACTGGCATTAAAATTAGTAGCGAATGCGAAATGCAAACAATTTGCAAAGTTAATGGGGGTCTGAAAGTGCTTAAAAATAACAGCCAGAAATAGAGTGTCATTTACCGGAGTACACAAAAATACACTCGCTGCTTCATTAATAACGCATAGTGCATACAGCACGTACTCTTGCACTGTCACTGAGTCAGAGGTGGATGCTGGGAGTTGAGAGGCAAAGGCAATTTATTTCCTCCTCATTATAATTTATTAAAAGAACAGGAACAGAAAAAAAAATCAACAGCTGCTCAAATAGGAACGTAAATACTGCAAACACTAGATTACTCATCACAATTAAACATCGAAGTCATGGGTACAGATTATCGATCCACAATCTGTCACAGCATCCAATCTACTGGCATCCCCTCCCCCCAACCTCATATTTCTGCACCAAACCTCTTTACATACAACTTTCCATTTGTGCCAAAAAAACCTTCAAATTCATTTACTAGTAATGCCCTACTGCCTCACTAGAGAAGGATTCATTGATAATTTATGGAAATATCTACTATAATCCAGAGATGACTTTTTCCATCTTTGTGCATCAATAGAATAATCGAGGCTTTAAAACAGCCTTTGCTTCCCATTACCTCAGGCAAAAGAATTCCTGAAAGTATGCCTTCAGGGCACCTGAATTATATACACCATTAGGAGAAGGAAAGGCTTTCTGCATGCCATATAAAACACTCACCAGTACCTCTCCTGTTTCTCTCATGTCGTGAAAGCACCAACACACAAGATACAGAAATTTTAAGTAAAGACTTATATAAAAGTTTCTGCCATTTAATCGACATATGTATTTGAAGGGAGGACGATAAGCCCCTCAATCAATCTGTAAAGAATGATTTACCCCAAACAACTGGCCTCCGTCACATCATAGTCCCAGGCCCCCAAAAGAACATGGTTCAACTTTCATGCACAGTTTGCTCTTCCTCCTGTTAGCAGGCAGAGGACTTTTGCTTTCATTGGGGAGGGGAAATCACGCTGCCGGCTTGTAATCGAACACAAGATTCTCATTGCGAGCAAATGCTTTCAAATCCTCGGCTTCAGAGATGGCAAACTGAAATAGTTAGATAACTCAGCTTCTCTGGGGGGGTGAGTCGAAGGTGTGGGTAAGAGCCGCACCTGCACAGGTGCCAACGGAAGTTACTCTCTCCACAGACATGTTTCTGCCTCATTTTTATTGCTCCTTTTTAAACACTGTTTAAAAAAAAAACTTTTCTCGTGCACTGACCTCTGAGAGCTGAAACCTTGGAGAAAACTCAAGAGCATCAATTTTATTGGCATTCCCATTTTCGCTGTAATTTGATAGCATCTCTGTGAGGTCTGGGGCTAATTTCTTTTTCTCTCTTTCTCTCTCTCTCTCTTCAGACTCCAAGCTCACTCACAGAGTGCCATATGGCAGCAGCTACAGGCCACATTTGCAAAATATCAGCGCTGACTTCATTTCTCGCTCTGACTTGCCCCCGTCTTCCAAAGCAAAGGTGAATTATGAAGGGAAAACTGAAAAGGTGGAAATAATCACAGAAATGATGCAGTCCATAAACAAGCTTACAGCCTCATTAGTACAGCAGCAGGCTCCTCTGGTTGATTTATGCTTGGGGTTTTTTTTCCTCTGCTGATGCCATGAGGAAATGCCACAGGGCAACTGGCTGCCAACTGCTAACAGCTTCTGACAGATTCCGAGCGACTAGTGTGAGCTGTGTTTCAGCCGTGACAGGAACTCAGAATGTCATCTCACCCACCCAGGTGTCACCCACCCCGTGTGGCCATTAAGCAGGCGGCCAACAAGGGAGACGGCTGCAGGCATTTTTCAATCGCCCCTGGCTATTGTGGAATGGGGAGGTGGGGGGTGTGGAGATAGGGGGAGTGGAAGATGTTGGGGGAGCGGGGTGGAGACTGCGGGAGGTGGGGGGTGGAAGGTGTTGGAGGGGAGAGGGATGTAGGTTGTGGGAGGTGGGAGGGGTTGGAGGTGGGGGGTGGAGATTGTGGGAGGTGAGGGGTGGAGATTGTAGGGGGGTGGAGATTGTGGGGTGGTGGAAGGTGTGGGAGGTGGGGGGGGCGGAGATGGTGGGGGTAGAAGGTGTGGGAGGTGGGGGGGTGGAAGGTGTGGAAGGTGGGGGGGTGGAAGGTGTGGAAGGTGGGGGAGTGGAAGGTGTGGGAGGTGGGGGGGTAGAAGGTATGGGAGGTGGGGGGGTAGAGGGTGTGGGAGGTGGGGGGGTGGAAGGTGTGGGAGGTGGGGGGGTAGAAGGTATGGGAGGTGGGGGGGTGGAAGTTGTGGGAGGTGGGGGGGTAGAAGGTGTGGGAGGTGGGGGGGTGGAAGGTGTGGGAGGTGGGGGGGTGGAAGGTGTGGGAGGTGGGGGGGTGGAAGGTGTGGGAGGTGGGGGGGGTGGAAGGTGTTGGAGGGTAGGGGGTCGAGGATTGGGGGAGGTGAGGTGTGGTAGGTGTTGGAAGGGAAGGGTGAAGATTGGGGATGTGGGGATGGTAGGTGTTGGAGGGGAGGGATGGAGATTGGGGGATGTGGGGGTGGGGTCACACAGACATTGCAATCTCTGCTCACATATGTGCGAGCCAGCATCAGCCCACTGCTCCTGCCGACCTTCTGATGAGGTTGATCCATTCAAACGGACTGGAGTTCCCCTTCCCATCTCCGTGGGCGCAGTTTGACATTATCAGATGAATTTAGGCTAATCTCTTTCGATATCGGAGGCTCTGGAACGCCACTTTAATTGTCCATATCTGATCCCATTTATTTGCCGAGTCAAGGTGCGAACTGCCCTTGTGCTCTTCACAATTTGGTCAAAAATATGATTTAAAATCAGCGGAGCTGACACACATTGCTGTTTTACAGCCGTGAGCAGTAGCGGAAACAAAAATAAAGCACAACAAACATGCCTTATTTAAGAATGCCATTGGATCAGTCGCAAACACTGCTGAGACACGGTCCCCGCAATTCAATTTTCTAGTAATGAAGAGCATGAACTGTAAGTCAAAACTGTCAAACCTTTCATCACACTGGCTTGCCCTTTGAAAAATTTTTTTTAGAATTGTTTTTACAAAGTTTTATAGGCCATGGTCTGGTGAAAGAGGCCAGTCAGTAGAGAAAGGAATTTGTATTACAATTCAACCATGGGCAATTTCTTATAAGGTCTGTGCCTATCCCCATGGAGGGCAGCAGGTGACCTGTTCAGCTTTTAGTCTGTCGGATTGCTCAGATTTCAAACACCCACTCAGCTCAAACATTGCACAGTTGTCCATTTAAGCATGCCCAGGCATTTAGGCCTCTCTATCTTGTTCCTTTCAAGAAAAGATAAAGCAGCATTTATCGTATTCAGACCATTCAATGGGTCAGAATGGTTATGTCTGCAGGGGTTCCCCTTCACACAGGTCAAAGCATTCTTCCTCCCTCCTTCCTAAAATCCAGCCACGTTATAAAAATATTTTAGTTGTCTTTTCTTTCATGGCTGCAAATGTGTTACACTCCTGTATTTTTTTAACAATGTGTGCGCGTTTTCTGCATTATATTTTAGCCTCTGTTTACTATTTATCTGCAGGGTTTAAGATTAGCTTCAAAGAAATTAATCCAAATTTATATCCTAATATATTATTTATTCAGTTTGGCAATTTTTGTGACATTTGTCTTGCCTGAACTGCCAAGAAATGTGAACAAAATACGGTTCTTTCAAGGCTGTCCTTTTATATTTTTGCTAGTCATCGGAAATTTGCGACTTTATCCCCAACAAACTCTTAAACTAAGTTAGAAGCATCGAGTGCTATAGGCACTGATCTTTCCCAAGCTGTTGTCTTTGACTATTGAAATAACCTAGTTCACTATGAATGGGTTTCGCTGATAAATTGTAGCAAACGATGTCTCATTCGGTTTCCTGGACAAATGCTGTTTAAAAACAGCAGTCTCATTTGTCCGGTCACACAGCACTAGCATTATCTCAAAGCCCCGCAGCCATTCGGGTATGAATACATTAGACTCGAGGATCTGGTCATGAGCCTGAGCAGGGCAAACAGCCAAATGGCTGGGCAATGTTTCCTTTTCCTGCCACCACACTGCAGTGTGTGAACGGTAGGATTCTGTCCTCTCCCTGTTTTGGCTGACACTGCACCTCAACAGCAGATTTTCTGGCAAAAGGACCAAAAGATGTGGAGACCATTCACCTCTGGATGACCCCTTAAAGGCTATCTGCCTGTCACTGTAATATTGCAGTCAAGAGAGGAAAAAAATGAGTTTAGCGTGGTTTAGCAAACTCTGCTATCGACAGATTTAATCATTTTATCATTCCTGCAAAAGGGTTTCTTTTAAAGATGTATTTGTTCATGGGGTAAGGACATTGCTGATTAGGCCTGTATTTACTGTCCAGCCCTAATTGCCCAGAGGGCTGTTAGGAACCACCACATTACTGAGGGTCATGTAGGTCTGACCAGGTAAGGACAGCAGATTTCCTTCCCTAAAAGACATTAGTGAACCAGACAGATTTTTACAACAGTGGATGATGGTCAGCTGATTTTTTTAATTCCAAATTACATCAACTATATTTAAATGTCATCAGCTGCCATGGTGAGACAAACTAAATTAAGCGGACTTATTTTTCAAATAGATTCTTACTGCTGCAAAGGGAGAGGGCAATTCGAAACTAGTTTTCCGCGAAAGTTTCATGAGATACGCCATTGTTAGTGGAGGTGACTGACCATCAGCCAATCACAAAGTGTGATAATATCTGTGTCCCAAAGTTGTTTGAACGTCTATGTCATGTTTAGATGATACAATAATGTTGCTTATACTATTTTCTGGCATCGTTCTGTATTTTGGTTGTGGACTGAAAGCTAAGGCGAAATGGCATCCGATGTGTATATGTTTTGTTTAGATACAGGATGTGGGTGTCACTGGCTGAGCCAGCATTTATTGCCCATCCCTAGTTGCCCCTTGAGAAGATGGTGGCAACTTGCCATCTCGAACCACTGCACCCCAGTTCCCTTTTTGAGACCATTCAGTGGTTGAAACAACGAAATGACATGTGAGGCCATTTCAGAGGGCACCAGCAACTTCAGCTCACCACCACCTTCTCAAGGGCAACTAGCGGTAGGTAATAAATGATGTTCCTGCCAGTGACACCCATATGCAAGAGTAAATTTTACAAGAAAACACAAGTCAATGGCCTACAGTCATAAATAGGTCAGACCAGATTGCCTCCCCTAAAGTGAGCCAACTGGATTTTTCACAACATTCAGTAATTGTTTCATGATGATCATTTGATTTTCAACTCCAGATTGTTACTGAATTCAGGATCCACCATCTGTCATGGTGGAATTATAAATCTGTGCTGAGAACATTGTCCTGGATCTCCAGATTACTAGTCCAGTGACAAGACCACTGGTACCACTGTACCACCTAATGGGATGGGGGGGGGGTGGAATAATTGACATGGGGAGGGACTCAAGGCACAGTCTTTCACAGCAAACAAACCCTGGTCAAACAGCTCATCACTGCAAACAAGCTACAGACTCTAGGTATAAAGAGAACCTACAAGTTACAGCACACAAAACTCATGCCCAAAACTGCAACAACAACTTCTGATAAATGCAGAGCAAAGTGGGGACACAGCAGATTAAATGGATTGGTCTTTACATCAGTCAGGGCTAGGCTCAATGGGCTGAATGGCTTCCTTCTGTGCTGGACTATTTGATGATTTGTTTCCAATGAAATGCACTAACAAAAGGCGAGGTAGGTACAAATGATGCAGGATGGTATGATTGGCAGGGAGATCCAGTTTACTCCATCATTTGCAATCTGCCTAGGAACAGTAATGTCAATACGAGCAAGCCTGACTCTCCTCTCTCTTTCTCGACCCCTGGCACCCCCTCCAAATTCTTTCTAGGGATCTCAGTCCATAACCACAGAACTGAAACACTTGGTACAGTAGCTCAGTGTTTAGCCCGGCTGCCTCACAGCACCAGGGACCTGGGTTTGATTCCACCCCTGGGCAATTGTGTGTGTGGAGGTTACACATTCTCCCCGTGTCTATGTGGGTTTTGTCCGGGTGCTCCAGTTTTCTCCCACAGTCCAAAGATATGTAGGTTAGGTGATTGGCCATGCCAAATTATGCCATGGTGTGCAGGCTGGGTGGGAAAGGCAGGATTACAGGTATAGGGTGGGGGGGGTCGGGTCTACCTGGGTATTCAGAGGGTCAGTGTGGACATGATGGGCTGAATGGCCTGCTCAGATCAGTGCACAGACATCCATGTAACAAGTATCCTTTGTGAAGCAAAGTCTGGACTCTGATTAAAGCAATGAGTACTTATATTATCTTTATTCACAATAGCAGCAAAACCACGACAGACGTTCCCTGTGTATGAGTCCACATTGCTCATTTGCACACATGCTTTTTTTTACAATCAATTTATTACAAAGAGTTTCTCTCACAGTTTATATCGCACCCAACATTCTAGATAGGCATTGCACAGCTGATGTACTGAAGACACTTACTGGAAATCAATGCTGAAGCTGCTTCACATTTTAAGAGCTATATCATGTTCATTGTGCCTCACATGCTTTCAACCTTCTCTGTACAGTTATTGAAAAGATCAGCAACTTTAGCACAAAGTTCACATACTTCAAACTGCTAAACAACCCCGGAAAAATAGCAGTAATGTTTTTTGTTAATTACCTTTTCTAAAACAAACGTCCTTATCCTCTGCAAAAGATATATGTGACTTTCTTTTTATCTAATGTCAGTATTTTTTTAATTATTGTCTTATGGAAAGCTTTGTGCAAGGTCACAGTTAAATATGCCAGTCTATGGTTTGCAGTTCACAATTTTAATTACCTCCACCAATAGCAGCGTGCCTGAACTCTAGACTCCTTGAATCTCCCAGTCTCTCTCTCTCTCTCATGTCCTTTATGATGCACTTTTAAAACCGCCTCTTTAATCAAGCTTTCAGCTCTCTACCCCATTAGCCCTTTCTACAGCTCAGTGTCAAGTTTTACCTCTTAATGTTCCTATATAGTTTTTTGAGATGTTTAACTGCACTCAATTAAAAATAGGTTGCTCAAGAGGCTAGAATCAGGGGGAGCGTGGATTAAACATGAGGCTGAAGGAGGTTAGAGATATGGAGAAAAGTGAGGACACAAAGGGGTTTGAAAACAAGCATGAGAATTGCATCCCACTATTGCTTCCTAAACACCTATTTTTTTTTCAGAACATTAAGCTCTTGGAGGGCTATTTGACTTTGACTTTGTTGGCATGAAACCACAACTATTCAGTACCAGGTGGTTCTTATACCTTTCTCAACTTGTATTCTCAAAGTCCAACTATAGGTACTTGCTTCCAAAATTAGGAAGTTTTTTTTTAACTGTAGGAGCTCCTGCGCGTTAACTGTTTACAAAAAGGACTAATTAATGGGAAAAAATATCAATTCACAGAAATGTTTACATCAACTTGTTTTTGTTGATGTCACAGCTTTTCTTGGATGAAAAATCAATTTTTTTTTTATTTAGGGTTGGGGGGGGTGGTGGTTTCAGGAACTCCCTCTGCTGTTTTGACAGGATTGCCTGTGGCTGAATGGCTCTGTGCAAGTCTGGACTATGCATCCCACCAGTGCTGTATATTCCCAGTTTAGTATTCTTCTCCAGGGATCCAGCTCCTTGCTGTGAACATCATTTCAGCTAAAAACCCAGGGGTGCAGGTCACCCTGATTTCTGCAGCGGTGGACTCGGTCTGGGAAGGTGACAATGTTGTATGAAACATACAACAACAACCCACATTCATGCAGTACCTTCAAAATGGCAAAATCCTATCTTCCCCCCGCCAGGGCGTTCCACTTGGGGCCATCTGTTGAAATCTTCAGGGTGGGGACTGGGGTTAAAGTAGCACCCACCCCCTCACAACATTAAACGAGACAAATGCTGCATTTTGTTTGTTCAGTTCCATCCAAAAGGATGTGAAGCCATGGCTTGTGAGCATGTTTTCCAGCACATTGTTAAAGTGTGCTCTCCCCGACACGGAGGTACATAACATGAACTTTTTGAGATAATATAAAAATCCCCTTTTGTTTTGAAAAAAGGGAATCTTCAACTTTTGTACCTACAGCTGCCCAGACCGGAACCATCTTCAGGATAGTCTCTGACATTTTTCGGATTGCAGTTTCATATGAACAGAGAAAATAGGAATAGGCCATTCGGCCCTTTGAGCCTGCTCTGCCATTCAACATGGTCACGGTTGATCATCCATTTCAGTCCCCTGTCCCCCTTTCTCCCCATACCCTTTGATCCCATTCACCCTAAGAACTATATCCAACTCCTTCTTGGAAACATCCACTGTTTTGGCCTCACCCACTTTCAGTGGAAGGGAATTCCACAGGATCCCCACTCTCTGGGTGAAGATATTTCACCTCATTTCAGACCAAAATGGCCTCCTCCGTGACCTTAACCTGTGACCCTGGTTCCAAACTCCCTGGAGATTGGGAACTTCCTCCTGTCTAGTCCTGGTGGAATTTTATAGATTTTTTTTGAGATTCCCTTCTTGTTTTTTAGCAAGAGTGGTGGCACAGTGGCTCAGTGGTTAGCACTGCTGCCTCACAGCGCCAGGGAGCCGGGTTCAATTCCAGCCTTGGGCAACTGTCTTTGTGGAGTTTGCGCATTTACCCTGTGTCTGTGTGGGGTTGCTCCGGTTTCCTCCCACAATCCAAAGATGTGCATGTCAGGTGAACTGGCCGTGCTAAGTTACCCCTAGTTTTAGATGCACTAGTCAGAGGGAAATGGGTTTGGGTGGGTTACTCTTCGGAAGGTTGGTATGGACTTGTTGGGCCAAATTTCCACACTGTAGGGAATCTAACCTAATAACCTTAACTAATCTGTCAATACACCAGTCCGGGAATCAGTATGGTAAACCTGTGTTGTGCTCCCTCCATTTGACAAAACATCTTTCCTCAAATAAAGCGAGCAAAACTACACACAGTCCTCTAGATGTATTCACACTAAGGCCCTGTACAAATACAGCAAAACATCCCCATCCTGTATTCCAATTCTCTCTTCGATCTGAACTGGGGACAACAATGGAAGCACCAAAATTTTCCTCAACGTTCATTCTGAAATAAAGCCAGGCCAAACATTCCCTCCACTTTTAAAAAAAAAACATTGACAGCAGAATTGCAAAGGAATACATTTGGAGCAACACTACCTTGAGGTTCTCCTCTGAGCCATTCACCATCCTGATTTGGAAATATATCACCATTCCTTCAGAGATGTTGGTTTGAAATCCCAGAACTCTGTCCCTAACAGCATCTACTGCAATGGTTCAAGATGGCGGCTCACTACCATCTTCCCAATGCATGGGCAATTCATCACTGGCCTTCGCAGTGAGACTCACATCCTCAGAATGAAATGAACAGGAGCATGTTCTGGAATGGGGTCAACACCTTCAGGTGGGGAGGGGGGGAGGATTAGGGCACGGGATTAGGGAAGCTGGAGCAAAGGAAGGTGGAAGTGGCTGAGTAAGGAGAATGGAATAATGGGAGAATTTTCCAGAGAATAGAAAACATACTGAGGCTTGTCTACATGAATCAATGCTTCAGCAGCTGTACAAATGACTCTGTTAAAACAAATCTCAACACAACTGTGTACAGTAGCGTATTGTTTATTAGCAGTTATCTTTAAATGAGTAATCAAGGTTCAATGTACTTGTCAACATTGAAAATAAATTCGGAAGCCAAACTGTCACATCCTTAGCTCCCAATATCTGTTATTTAAAAACATCGGGATATTTTCTGGTGCCAAAATAGGTATGGCTTTAAGAATTATGTGGCCAAAATAGCTTATCAATTCTTTAACCTAAAAAGCACTGAACTCATAAGACAGCATTCACAAATAAACATATTTCAACCCTTTGAAACATAAATGTAAAAATCCTGAAGCAACTGCTATAAGACAGAATTTTTAAAATGGGGAAGATGGTGCAGTGGTAATGAATCTTAGGTTCAAATCTCACCATGGTAGATAGTGAAATTTCAATTCATCTAAAAACAAGAATCTAGTCTGATGATTATCATAGAAATTAATCTGTTTGCCCTTTAGGCAACAAAATCTGCTGTCCTTACCCCATCTGGCCTACATGTGATTCCAGACCCACAGCCATGTGGGTGACTCTAACTGCCCTCTGGGCAACTAGTCTAGCCAGTGATGCCCACATTTCATGAACAAATACAGAAATATAAAACATTATTTCATTTACATTATCCCACAAATTTTGCATTTTTGTATTCATTCGTGTGGTGTAGGTAACCCTGGTGACACTAGTTTTCATTTTTTGTCTCTCATTACCCCTGAAGAAGGTGGGGGTGAGCTGCCCTCTTGAACCATTGCAGCCCATGTGCTGTAGGTAGAAGCTCAATGCTGCCAGGGAGAGAATTCCTGGATTTTGATCCCGTAATGGGGAAGAAGGAAACATTTGCATTTATACATCATCTTTTGTGGCTTTAGAATTGTTGGCAAGTGCTTTGGTGCAATGAAGTATTTATAAAGTGTCGTCACTGTTTTAGCATCAGACATGTAATGGTGAAATGGTGGTATAGCTCCAAGTCTGGACGGAGAATGGATTGGAGGAAAATGTCTGGGTGGTTGCAAAAAGGTCAACTCTGCTTTCTCTCCACAGATGCTGGCAGACTTGCTGAGTGTTCCCAGAAATTTCTGCATAAGTTTCAGATTTTGCATCTGCAGTTCTTTGTTTTATTTTGTTGTGGGTGGTGGAATTCCCTCACTCTTCCCTGTGTAGCAGATAATGGAAGGAGCTGTGAAAGAACATTGGTGACGTTCTCCCATGTGTCTTGTACACACTGTTACCACTGTGCGTCAGTGGTGGAGGGAGCGAATTCTTAATGTAATAATCTCAAGCGCACACTTGGCAACAGTTCCCTTCGAAAACCATGAGTGTAATCTTCAAAAGGTTCAGCAAATTTATTGCACTATTTGCAAAAATGTTTTACAAGTCTGGCACTGTAATATAAAGCACAACCTTATTGACTTCACAAGATGTTAAGATGCATTTGCCTCAGTCAAGAGCAATTATCCCATCCAACAAAGCTGGTACTATTTTCAAAAAGCTCAATATCAGCCTGTACACTACAATGAAACCTGCCCTTGTGGTCATCCCAATTAGGCAGTCACTCCCAGTAAGACCTAAGGCTCTCCAAAAAAATCCCAAGGGTGAGTCGGTTTCACCCTTTCCGAAAATCAATTCTTTTACAGATTGATATAATTTCCTATTTTCCGTTCTCTCTCTTCTCGAACCTGTCACGTCCTACCATCTATCTCCCCCCTGCTATTGAAAATCTCACCTCACTGATTGGCCTACATCACAGAGTGCGGAATTTATATGTCCAACGAGCGGACTGTGGCCTTGCTCATTGTGTCACGTTAAGCGCAAACCGTTTTGATTTATTATTTTAATGTGTAAGTCTGATTGCAATGTTAGCATGGGTAATAAAATCCTCTGTTTCTTTTCAGTCTCAAGAGTGAGTGAGAGTCAGAGAGACAGAAAGCAAGAACACACCAGTGGGTCATTTGAAATTGCCATTCATTACATTCCAAGTCTTTTAGCATGTTTCCAAATCTTTCTTTATTCATTGTGTAAACTCAAGTCTGCAGTTGACCAAATTGAGCTCTTTTTATTAACTATTGACACAGCGGATGAAAAATTTTGTATATGCTACTTATCTAAAGGACACAGGCTGGGGGATAAGTAAGCTGCATGTGTCTGGCTGTTCCCTATAACAAACATGTCTTACTCTGAATTCAAACAGTAAAGATGATACCATGCAAGGATTTGACTGACATCAAGGGATTCCCCCTCATTCCTTAACATTTTTGTTGAACTGAGGAGTGGAGCTGGAGGCAGATTTCTTCCGACATGTATTGAATACATATTTTGTAATTGCCTCAGCCAAGGGGTCCAAACAACTCTGAAAAGATCACTCAAATGACCAAAAGAAGCTACAGGCTCTGTTTCAATATTTTTTTTTTTTGCATAAGCAATCTTCCCATCATTTCTTGTTCAAGTTTAAAAATGCAACTAAGTGATAGTAAATGAGATGGAATATACTTGGCATGGATTTTACAACATCAGGAAATTGTTTTGACACAGGCAATGATGAGGTCGAGAAAGAACAAGGAACAGTTAAATAAATTAATGTTTCTAAATTCATCTTTACCATTAGATTGTTGGCATGCATATTACGTTTTGAAAAAAACACTTACATGCAATGGTTTTCCATTTCTAAAATGTTTTTTCTTAATTTTCTTAAATACGCAGAGTCAGCTGAGGGACAGTGCAGAAGGACAATGAAAAAGTCTAGGTTTCGTGGGAGAATTAGGAATAATTATGTCCTTTCCCTCAGAGTAATGTTCATCCAACAAGTTCTTGTGCAGCTCTTAAAGTTTCTTCTCGGTTTACTTGTGAGACTTATTATGATGAAAGGACACTAACATCAGGCAATGGAAAATCGCCCATTTCTCCTGAGTGGTTTCATTGAAATGCTTAAACATTAAGGTGTGTGTGCATGTTTTACTGTGGCTTCTATCCACTCCATTTGCGACCCCAGAAAATGTAAACATTAGTGTAGGATATGGACACAGGCCATGCTGTGGCTTGTAGCTAATCAATTGTCTGATGAACTGAAATTTGGTGGATCATTGTGTAGTAAATGATCTATTTTCAGTATGTCAATGTGGCACAACCTTTTGAATACTGCATTCAATTCTGGTCTCCTTCCTATTGGAAGGATGTTATGAAACTTGAAAGGGTTCAGAAAAGATTACAAGGATGTTGCCAGGGCTGGAGAGTTTGAGCTATAGGGAGAGGCTGCACAGGCTGGGGCTGTTTTCCCTGGAGCGTCGGAGGCTGAGGGGTGACCTCATAGAGGTTTATAAAATCATGAGGGGCACGGATAGGGTAAATAGACAAAGACTTTTCCCTGAGTTGGGGGAGTCCAAAACTAGAGGGCATAGGTTTAAGGTGAGAGGGGAAAGATTGAAAAGGGACCTAAAGGGCAACTTTATATAGAGAGACTGGTGCGTGTATGGAATGAGCTGCCAGAGGAAGGTTGAGGCTGGTACAATTACAGCATTTAATAAAAGGCACCTGGATGGGTATATGATTAGAAGGGTTTAGGGGGATATGGATCAAGTGCTGGCAAATGGGACTGGATCAGCATGGATGACTTGGACCGAAGAGTCTGTTTCTGTGCTGTACATCTCTACAACTTTAAGTCACTACTTTCACACTGCAATCTTGTAAACATGTTCTCCTCTTTATTTTCTCGCAACATATAAACAGTCACAGACACCTTCCTCAACTTAGACACTGTGTTCATTCTTTGCTTTGTATTTGTCACATTTTGCTGTCTATTGCGTGGCACTGAGACTGAACAACTGAACATTGCCCAGGGTTTTCAGGATGGAGAAATTACTTGTCCAGAGACAGAAACTGATGGCTGGGCCTAAGGTGCAGGACTGTTTGTCCACTATATGAACTCCTCCGTAATGGCCAGGCGTGCAGGGTTACTGAGAGGACCTTTAGGGTTAGTGAAGAGCATCAAGCTGCATCCATTTGTGCCCATCTTGGGGCTGAAATATGTTTGCGTTTTGTGCTGGGAATTAAAAGAAAATGGTGTAATTTCCTGTAGCTGAGTGAAATGTATAACTGAATAAATCCCCAAGTAGATGATTCCAAATACTCCCTGTGAGTCTTCAATTCAGGCTTGGGCCTGAACTTTATTTATCCTTTGCTTGGATTAACCGATCTACCATGCTTTGATTTGGAAGAAAAAGCCTTCCTTGTTTTCAAAGCCCTCCATGGATTCATACCACTCTCTACCTCTACAATCTCCTCTAGTCTGTACAACTCTCTGAGATCTCTGTGCTGCTTCTTAAAGCTGTCAAACTCTGATGAAACAAATTCCTGGAGGTTCCAATCACATGACTGCCCCCACACCTCCCGCCATTATTCTGCCAATTTATATCCTTCCTCATGACAGAGTCCCTCCTCTGCTGAACAGAAACCAGGAGACTCATTCCCCAATTGGATGATGCTTGACTGTCAGTGAACCATTCCTGCTGAAGGGCTTATGCCCAAAACATTGGTTCTCCTGCTTTTGGACGCTGCCTGACCTGCTGTGCTTTTCCAGCGCCATACTTTTCGAGTTAGGTATAGTTCATGGAATCCCTTCAGCCCAACAAGTCCTCTTTGACCCTCCAAAGAGTAATCCACCCAGACCCATTACTCTACATTTACCCCTGACTAATGCACCTCACCTACACATCCCTGAACATTATGGGGGAATTTAGCATGACCAATCCACCCTAACCTGCACATCTTTGGACTGTGGGAAGAAACCGGACGAAACCCATGCGGACACGGGGAGAATGTGCAAACTCCACATAGACAGTCACCTGAGGCTGGAATCGAACTCGGGTCCCTGGTGCCATGAGGCAATTGTGCTAACCACTGAGCCACTGTGCCACCCTCAGGGCTCTTAGCAATAAAGGGCTCAAAGGGTATGGGGTGAGAAAGTCGGAACAGGGGACTGAGTTGGATGATCAGCCGTGATCAAATTGAATGGGGGAGCAGGCTTGAAGGGCTGAATGGCCTTTCCCTGCTTCTATTTTCTCCGTTTCCATTTCTAGACTCTTGTGCATTAAGCCCTGATTTTAATTTCACCATTAGCAGGCAGTGGCAATCCCATTAATAGTCTGGGCCCAAAGGCGCCTGGAATTCCCTCCCTAAACCTCGCAGCTCCTCCACCCCTCTCTCTCTCTCTCTTCCTCAAAACCTTGGTCATCTGCCCTGGGATTTCCTTCCGTAACTCTCCACTGACCGTTGGCTGATAATAACTTCCGTCCAATGCTTGGAACATTCCATCGCAGACAGAAATGGAAGTTGTCCTCACACAAGCCTGAGTGCTCACAGAGACGCCTGGAATCTTGCTGTGCTTTCTTTTTTGATACTTGACGCTCCCACCTCCCCATCACTCCCACCACCCTCCCTGCCCTGCAGCATTTGATTGGCTTCTCAGGCTTTGTGAGTGCCCCTGTCCGTTGCTTTGTCTTCCCGTGACTTACTGAATGGACTTAAGAACTTCTCTGAGAGGAGGGAAGAAAAAACTAGTGTTAAAAAGCAAGACAACAGGAAGCTTTTACGCGGGGAAACTGCAGCTTGTGCCTTTAACAAACAATAAGCTGGGGAGATAAAGATGCAATGGAAATGGTTTGCACAAGTCCTTCTCACAGTTTCCTGCAGACGCTGACTTGTGAGCATGTGTGCTGTGATGATATGGGCCATTGCTGCTGTTTTGCTTTTTATTTACTTGGATGTGTTTGTTCCTGTGGAAAAGACCCTGCAAAGACAAAAGGCAGTGATAGCAGAGAGAAGGTTTGGCATTGCTTAATGCCAGACCCCTTTTCCCAGCCCTTATCAAACATATCCATCAATGGAGCCTGCCTAGTTTTCAACTTCATGAGATGGTGCTAAGATCAAATTACCTGTTAAAATGTGTGCACTCCTTCAACCAGGCGTCGCAACTTAGCAACGGAAATGGCTAAAGTTTTCCACCATCTTGCGTGGACTAAAAGGAATGTGACCCCATCTTTTGTACTTATCCCTCATTGGCAGTGTTTGAGATCTTTCACCTTACAACAGTTTAATTCCTCTCAAGGAAAACTTGGGAATGTCGAGTGTCAGGCGTTTTGAAACAATCTGAGAGGGGGTCAGGTTGTCGCTCTGCTTAAAGCCCTCAATGGGTATCCATGTCAAAAGTAGCCTCTTCAACTCTGCGTTTGTTTGGCCAGGGTCACCCACAGGTCAAGCTCTTTGCCAGTTGTGAACACAAAGATTTCCACACCCACCCTCCCAGGCCCACACCATCCACAGGGGAACTGCTCTCGACCCACCCTCCCACTCCCCGTTTAACAGGAACAAATAATCCTCACCCTGTGAGCGCCCTCAGATACAAATAGAAAAACAGGTCAGATACTCTTTCACTGTAACTATACCATGAAAATGAAACACTGAACCGTTCTGTCATCTGTCTGCGGGGAACGAAAACCGCAGCTTTGCTAGAATTTCTTTACAACGAATAGATTTTAACCCATTCAAAATCCATCCACTTAAAACAGTTAAAACTGGGCCCTCTTTCATAGAGAGACAGAGACACAAAGACGCAGTAATAGGTTTTGGAATCTTTTCAGTGCCTGTCAGGTTCAAACAGAACGCCAATGAATTTGACTATTTTTTCAATTAAACCTATGCTTCAGACCTTTTGGGTAGGTGAATGATGACCGACCGACAACCTGGGAGCAGCAGGAGGCCATTCAGCCCCTCAAGCCAGCTGTGCCATTCAATAAGATTGCAGCTGATCAGGTTACAGCCTCATTGCATTGATTATCCTTGACTCCTTTGCTAGACTGGAATCTAACTACCTCCACCTTAAAAATACTCAATGACCCAACCACCACAGCTCTCTACAGAAGAGAATTCTAAACGCTCAAGACCCGCTGAGTAAAAGAAATTCTCTTTACCTATAGAATAAAATAGAAACCCTATGGTGTGGAGACAGGCCATTCAGCCCATCAAGTCCACACCAATCCTCTGAACAACATCCTATCCAGACCCACCCTGCATTTCCCATGGCTGACCCACCTAGCCTGCACACTATGGGCAATTTAGAATGGTCAATCCACCCTAACCTGTATATCTTTGGACTGTAGGAGGAAACCCACGCAGACACGGGGAGAATGTGCAAACTCCACACCTGGGTCCCTAGCGCTGTGAGGCAGCAGCGCTAACCACTGAGCCACCAGGCCAACCTCTGAGCTAAACAGGTAGCACCTTATTTTTACACTGTCTCCCCTCCTTTTAAGTCTCTCCCACAAGGTGAAACAAATTGTCAGCACCCACCCTGTCATGTCCCCTCAAGATTTTATACATTTCAGCCAGATCACCTCTCATCCTTCTTAACTCCAGTGGATAACAGGCCTGGCAATGATGCGATGATCCTAATGAAATTACAGGTTATAATGCTTGCTGCGTGTGCAGAAACTGAACAGTACAATGGTGCATAACAAGTTCAACAGGCATTTTGTCCTTTGAAAATTATACTCTCACATCTCAACGATATGATAAATGTAACAGAGGTATTATTGGACAGCACAGTATTATCACTGGTGTGGCATATGGAGTCTAGCAGTAGTCAGTTTATCTTCATCCGCTTTCAAGTTAAAATTAGCACAACACTGTGGTATTAGGGCTTGATTTAGTTCAGTCTGCATCTCAATAATGCAAGTAATAACATCCATCACTCGGAGAGCCACACGTCAAACAGTATTCCCATCATTATTGCGGCTCTAAACAGAACAAAAGTGAGCAATTAAGCTTTTGACCAGGATACTTAACACAATCTCGGTGGCTGAACCAGATCTTTATGAAAGATTGGAAATAGCTGCAGCGAAATGATTTTGTAAAATCCAAAGTGGCTGGTAAGCATTTTGATGTATCATTTAGGACAAAGATGAAATGAAAGACATCTGCAGCAGGTCAAAGTTTGCTTTTGAACAGCACACACACAGTAACTAGCTTGCTCCATTCCAGGATTTAAAGGCAGTGAATAATAATGCACAACAATTGAATGAGGATCAAATAGATACAAGCTTATTCAGTTGATAGTGCCCATCTAATCTCCAAATCAAATACTAAAAACAAACCCAGTGGGATTAACTGCACAAAATACAGAGATAGAGACTGAGAAAAGAGTTAAAATCTCTGTCACATCCATTGTTGTCACACTGCAAGACCTCCTGCCATTCTGACCATATCCCACTCACTGTTGCTATCCAGATCAGTCAGAGGTATACAGACTTTCTACATGCTACGAGATCTTCTCTGGAAAGTTAATGGTGTCTCTCAGAATCCACCTGCCCTCATCATCATACACGTATTTGTGCTGCTTGTGATTTCATTCCCATTCATTGCTGATCACTGCCTTATCGCAAGATGCAATCCATCATGACAGACAAAAAAGATGACTTTGGGTGATATCCATCAAGAACAGAGGTGTGCCCAGAGTGACTGGACAGCAGAATGTAAATTGTTATAAAAAAGGCAGCCCTGGTATGAGATTGATGTTTGATAAATACCAGGATGTACAGGGGTAGATTTTCCAACTTAATAACCAGTTGCTGTGCTGTTTTCAATAAGCCAAGGTGCTTTTTTCATTCATTCCTGGGACTCGGGCATCACTGGCTGGGCCCAGCACTTATTGCCCTGTCTCTAGTTGGCCTCTTGAGAAGGTGGAGTGAGCTGCCTTCTTGAACCGCTGCAGTCCATGACCTGTAAGTTGATCCATGATGTAGGGAAGGAATTCTAGGATTTTGACTCAGTGACAATGAAGGATCGGCAATGCATTTTCAAGTCAGCGTGGTGTGGGGCTTGGAGGGGAACATTCTGGGGCTGGTGGTCCCATGTATCTGCTAGCCTTGTCCTTCGAGATGGTGGTGGTCATGGTAGTTTCTGTGGCCTCCTGGAGTAATCCTGGACTGTAATAGGAAGTCTGCAGAGGCTGAGTGGAAGTGGAGGTGGGGCAGAGTGAATTAACTAAGAAGACAGCCTCCGAAAGGTCCTTTAGGATTGGGGGGAGGTCAGCTCCCTCAAGGTGGAATGGGGGTCATCTTGAAAACTCCACAAATGTCGGTCAATGTGTGGCAGCGTATCAAGTGGATTGCAGCAGGCTGCGAAAAGCACTGGGTGAAAGTGATGTTAGGTCTGACCTTTTCACTCCTGATGTCAGCAAAGACGGTAAGTCAGTTAGTTGCTGGGTTAATGTTGGAAAACGTTTGATATTCCTCCATTACCAGCTGATTTACATTCTCTATCGCCCTCTTGGAGAACTCCATTGCAAAAAGAGCCAAGAGATCCTTAACACCCATGACAACGGGATAACTGGGCCTCAGTCTGACAGCATACTTTATGTCGCAGTCCCTCCATCCCAAGGTCCTGCAGTGTCGGCTGAGATTATGAGCCCACGTTTGCAGGAACATGCAAGGAACTAATAATCATTTTCTCTTAATCTGCATTCACCTGGAAAGTGATGCAGGTAAACACTGGTTTTGGAACATCATGTGGTTGACACTTCAAAAGAACCACTCATTCAAACTGCATCTTTTGTGATTTCCTTAAGCACAAAGTATGACAAATAGATTTCCTCTGTCAACTCCATGTAACAATAACCATGAACCTGTTACTCACAAGTTGCTTCACAATATTCTTTATTCCCAATATTCTAAACTGAGCAAATTATATGGTGGGGGAGTGCTGGGGTAATTTCCTCTGTTCTAATTGATATAATTTGCAACTTCGTAGAGTCCCTACAGTGTGGAAGTAGGCTGTTCGGCCCATCAAGTCCACACTGACCCTCTGAAAAGTATCTCAAGCCCACCTCTGTAACCCTGCATTTCCCATGGTCAATTCACCCTAACCTGCACATCTTTGGACTGTGGGAGGAAACTGGAGTATCCGGAGGAAACCCACACAGACACGGGGAGAATGGGCAAACTCCACACAGACCAATCACCCGAGGCTGGAATCGTACCCAGGTTCCTGGTGCTGTGAGGCTGTAGTGCTAACCACTGAGCCACTGTGCCATCCCATATAGTTTTAGCTGCACTAAATCCAAGGGAATTATTCTCTCCATTTTTCCATAAAGCCAGTTGCAAACAATAACTGATAGAACTCCACTGTTTCATTCATAGATCTCATGATCAAAGATGGTGGTGGCCAGGGAGACTCCCATTTAAGACAGAGATGTGGGGGATTTGCTTCCCTCTTCTTCAGAGCCTTTGGAACTCTCTTCCTCAAAGGACAAGGAAGGCAAAGCCATTGAGTATTTAGTAGTAAATACAGTCTTGACCATCAGTGAGGTGAAAGGTTATCAGATAGACAGGGGAGGGGGCTGGTGAAGTTGAGGCCACAACCAGTTCAGCCATGAGCTTACTGAATGGCGCAGTGGGCTTGAGGGGCTGAATGGCCTACTCCTGCTCTCCTAATTTACACTTTCATATTTACAGAAGATAATCTGTTGGATAGTTACAAACATTCGTCCCTCTCTCTCTCTCTCTCTTAGTTAAGGTTAAGTTAAATATCATTTTCCTTTGGAGGAAGCTGCATTTTCCTAAACTTGATCCTGCAAAGCATAGCAATGTCAGACACATGTGGAGCGAAGTTGCTTTTCTGTTCATAAATGTTGTTAACATTAGCAGTTTTCGAACACCCTAAAGCTAAAATCTTGAACCCTAATTACATTTCATGAACTGTTTGTTATCAATGAATATTGCCTTCGTGTGGGGAAACAGCAGTAAATTGAGAAGCGTTTGGAGTATTTCTACAAACTGAAGAGTGAAGTCTGTGCTGACGTTGTAAAGTCAACCTCCACCTGAGCTGTGAGCCCGTTAGACCATGTTACACCTTCATTTCTGAAGACCTTGCAGCTGATGTGGACTAAGGGTCTGTATAAAGATTGCAACCTCTAAACTCAAAACCACTTTATATTTCATACATTCTGCTAATTAATTATTTACAGCAAAATACAGGGATCACTCAAAATTGCAACAGAACTGTAGAACAGAGCAAGCAATCGGCCCAATTAAACTTTAGACATAAAAGTTTCTAAATTGTAGATAATTTCAGGTGAAGACATGAGCTGGCTGCTTCTTAATACATTTGTTTAAAAGTCTCTTTCACAAACGAAAGGGGAACTTCAGCTCAACTCTACATTAACCAGGGCAGGCAGAAGTGTGCAACTCTCTCCCTCAGAGTTCTTCAATGGCTGAAATGTTCTTCAATCGAAACTGAAGAAAGATAGACTTTTACAAAACCAAGAACTGTGGGTGCTGCAAATCTGAAACAAAAACAGAAATTGCTGGAAAAACTCAGCAGGTCTGGCAACACCTGTGGAGAGAGAAACAGAGTTAACATTTCAGGTCCAGTGACCCTTTATCAGACCCTTCGTAAGAAGTGGGGAATGTGGGTACAATTACGTTTAGAAGACATTTGGATATGTACATGAATAGGAAAGGTTTAGAGGGCTATGGGCCAGGAGCAGGCAAGTGGGGCTTGTTTAGTTTGGGGTTATGTTCGACATGGGCTGGTTGGACCAAAGGGTCTGCTTCCATGCTGGATGACTCTATGAAGAGTCACTGGACCCAAAACATTGTCTCTGCTTTCACTCTAGAGATAAGAATTTTGTTAGGCAAAAGTGTTATGGGTTATGAAACAAGGTGTATGGGACAGCCAAAGTTCAACTCAGTAATGATTTAACTGAATGGTAGAATAAGTTTAAGAAGCTGATTGGCCTCCTCCTCTAACAGTGTAAGAAGCTGGAGGGCTGAACTGCATCTCCCTGTGTAACAGGTTGGAGGAGCTGAGTGGTCATTATCAGATTGAAGGGCTGAATGGGTTCTACTCCCGTGGTGTTCCCTGTATTCTAAACATCTTTGTTTTTAGAGGTTAACTGTGCATTTTCTAGTAAATTATTACATTATTCAACCAAATTGCTGGTGTGTATAAAATTTCAAGCACTTTTGAATTTAGAGGTTGCAATGTTTTTACCGCAGACCCTGGGTTCACATCAGCTGAAGTACCTTTGTAAATGAAACTGAAAATTGTTGCCATGCGCCTTTGTCTAACTGGCTCACAGCTCAGGTGGAGGTTGACTTTACAACTTGAGTACAGGCCCTGGCTCTCAAAGCAAAGCTACGTTTCTTTTCCGTTCCCCTCTGGGAATTAAAGCTTTTTTCCCCTCGCAGCACAACATTTCCACTGTTATCAATTGAAGAGCAATAAAGCCATCAACTCCAACAACTTGTGAAAACAAGTCAAGGTCAATAAGTACTTGCATTTTTGTTTATCTTTGGGTGCATTTGCTACTGATATTCAATTGGGTAATAAACAGTACGTCTGACAATTGCTCACAGCAAACAAGTGATGTGAAAGCTATCACAGACAAAGGGGTAATCTGCAGGTAATCAAACAACCCTGTTACAACAATTATAACTTGACGCATTAATTTATGAGACAATTGCCCGCCAATCTTTACCACCTATTGTCAACCTGGTTCTCACGAGTGAATCGTTGAGAATTCACATAACCCAAGCAGCAGACTTTCGAAGATATTTATAAAGGAGGGATTTAAAAGCCTTTTGAAGATTTTAAACTGATGCTGAGATATACACTGAAGTAAAATCAGGAACTGCAGACACTGGAAATCTGAAATAAAAACAGAAATTGCTGGAGAAACTGGGCTGCATGGTGGCTCAGTGGTTAGCACTGCTGCCTCATAGTACCAGGGCCCTGGGTTCGATTTCACCCCCAGCTGTCTGTGTGAAGTTTGCACATTCTCCCTGTGTCTGCGTGGGTTTCCTGCCACAGTCCAAAAATGTGCAGGTTAGGTGCACTGGCCACACTTAATTTGTCCATTGTATCCAGGGATGCGTAGGTTAGATGAATCAGTCATGGGAAATGCAGGGTTACGGGGGAGGGGATGGGTCTGGGTGGGATGCTCTTCGGTGGGTTGGTGTGCACGTAATTGGCTGAATGGCCTGCTTCCACACTGCAGAGATTCTATGATTCCCCAACAACTCTTTCTGATGAATGGCCACTGGACCCAAAACATTGACTGCTTTCTCTCCACAACGCTGTCCAACCTGCTGAGTTTCTCCACGCGATTACTGTTTGTGTTGAAATGTACTAATCTGTGCAGCAGTGCAAACCTAATTACTCAACAATGAGCATTTCTCTCAGTAAATCTTTTGCATGGGTGGCTATTTTTGGGAAGTTTGTTGAACTGAATCCAGTCCAAGTTAGGTGCTCTGAGTAAGGAAATCTGAAGATCAGGGCATTCTGTTGAAGGAATAACTTTGGGACATTGTGGTGATATTCCAATGTCGGTTCGGTAGGGATTGTAAACTGCATGCTGTGTTTTGCTTCATTGAAATCCTTTCATTTCCCGTTACTTTGGAGTTTAGGAAAGGGAGCGAGTATTTTAAAATCTGTAGCTCAGTTGTCTAACTGTATAATACCTTTCTAGGAGGTGACCTGATTTATTGTGTAAATGTGAATTTCTACCAGCGTCTTGTCTACAGTCCACAGACATAAACAAATATTGGCAGCTGGGATACAAACTCAGGGATTGTTATTGGAGGAATGATTAGATTCCCTACAGTGTGGAAACAAGCCCTTCAGCCCTACCAGTCCACACCGACCCTCCAAAGAGTAAGCCACTCGGACCCATTTATCCCTGACTAATGCACCTAACACCATGGGCAATTTAGCACAGCCAATTCACCTGACCTGCACATCTTTGGATTGTGGGAGGAAACCCGAGCATCCGGAGGAAACCCACACAGACACAGGGAAAATCATAGAATCATAGAATCTCTGCAGTGTGGAAGCAGGCCATTCAGCCCATTGCGTGCACACCGACCCACCGAAGAGCATCCCACCCAGACCAATCCCCTCTCCCGTAACCCTGCATTTCCCACGGCTGATTCATTGTGCAAACTCCACACAGACAGTTGCCCGTGGCTGGAATTGAACCTGGGACCCTGTGAGGCAGCAGTGCTAACTACAGAACCTCCATACAGCCCTGGATGAAATGGATGTAAAGTGGCAAACTGATCAATAACTGAAGTATCCAGATAGTACTTGGTCAAATCATTACCATTTGGAGTCCTCACACAGAACAAGGGACATGGTCCTTCTGCCAGGATGTGTTGGTGACCCGAATTTGTCTCCCCGTTGGTATTCTGTCAGATACAGACTCCCTATGATTTAATTGAATGGGAATACAACTCCAAGGGGCCGAATGGCCCCCTCCCGTTCCTATCTTAGAACACAGAAACCCTACTGTGTGGAAGGAAGCCATTTGGTGCATCAAATCCACACTGACCCTCTGAACAGCATCCCACCTAGACTCAGACCCAGACCCCTACCATTCCCCATAATCCCACATTTAGTCATGACCAATCCACCCTGACCTGCACATCTCTGGACTGTTGAAGAAAACCAGAGCACCCGGAGGAAACCCACGCAGACACGGGGAGAATGTGCAAACTCCACACAGACAGTCGCCTGAGGCTGGAATCAAACCCGGGTCCCTAGTGCCATGAGGCAGCAGTGGTAACCACTGTGCCACCATGCCACCACCCTCTCCTCAACTGAGGATCCATTGGAACTTTGATATCAAGAGAAGATGATTGAGAGTGTGATCATACCCTCTCACGCTTGTCATGTAATGTGCTTCGTCTGAAAGATTTGACTGAAATCGAAAATGGTGTCTCTGGTAGGTTTACTGTTTGTCAGTGACAAAATGAAATACTTTGAAGTTTCTGGGATTGAATTTTCCATGATGCAGGTTGGCATTGTTTAGTAATGCTAATTTTCAGGCCCTCACTTCCACTTTAAGCAATTAATCTGGGTATTCAGTGAAATTTCAGCAATTCAATGCTGTTATTCACACCTGTAAAATCTTCATAAATGGCTTTTGTGGAAAATGTTCTGGAAAACACAATTTTACAGATCCACAAATATGCACTGAATAGGAGTCTAGATATCAAAATTACAAGTGAGTGCACCATGAAAAATGAATTGGAGCCATGAGCTGAAAATTCAGGAACTCATTTAAGGAATATTCATATTTTAAGATTTGGGGTTTAATACTCTGCATATCACTCCTTATAAACCACTGCCTATAAAAAACACATTTCACAATTTCATCAATCATAACAGTGCTTGCAACTGTCCTTTCATTTTAAAAAAATCATGTGGACATTATTTTTCAAAGCATATTATCACATTTCATGCAAGGCTCACTATATGACGAGGGTGCAGACTACATGTGCATGCACAATCTAAATGTTTGCCACAACATATTTAAACATTTTAAACTTAAGCGTTTGTATTGCCAACTCATTCCCATTAACAGCTGTTACCAGGGCACTGGTAATGATGTGACTAAAGCACGTTCAATAATAAAGGCACTCATTGCAAGGAAACAAAGGACTCTGGTAGCAGCGGTGCAGTAGTGTTCCCACCTCTATGGGAGGCCCAGGTTCAAGTTCTAGAGCTCCATCACAACACCTCCAAAGAGGCTGATTAAAAATATCCCGTTAGGAGGGAATTAAGGTTACATTTGATCATCGAGGTTGGGAATGTCCTAATAGGTACAGCATTTTGGGTAAGTTGGCATTTGAAAGCGTACCCAGGCCAAAAGAGGGCCACTTGAGATCAGTCTTCAGACCTAAAAGATCCAACATTCCTCATGTCCATTTTCCTGCCCTTTTCCCCATAACCCTTGATTCCCCGACTGATCAAGAATCTATCAATCTCAGCCTTACATATACACAAGGTCTCTACTCCCACAGCATCTCTGTGGCAAGGAGATTGAAAGACAGATAACCCTGACAGAGAAAAAAATTCCTCCTTATCTCACTGTTCAATTGGCACCATAAGACCATAAGTTATAGGAGCAGAATTAGGCTATTCAGCCCATCGAGTCTGTTCCACCATTCCATCATGGTTGATGGGTTTCTCAGCCCCATTCTCCTGCCTTCTCCCCTTAACCCTTCATCCCCTCACTAATCATGAGCCTATCTATCTTTGTGTTAAATATACTCAATGACTTGGCCTCCACAGCCCTCTGCATCAATAATCTCCACAGATTCCCCCACCCTCTAGCTGAAAAAATTCCTCCTCATCTCAGTTCTAAAGGGTTGTCCCTTCACCCTGAGGCTGTGCCCTTAGGTCCTAGTCTCTCCTACTGATGGAAATACCTTCTCCATGTCCACTCAATCCAGGCCCCCTCACTATTCTGTAAGTTTCAATCAGATCCCGCCCCGATCCTTCTAAACTCCACCAGCACAGACCCAGAGTGCTCAACCGCTCCTCACATGACAAGCCCTTCATCCTCCTTTGGACTCTCTCCAACGCCAGCACATCCTTAGATACGGGACCCAAAACTGCTCACAATATTCCAAATATGTTCTGACCAGAGCCTTATACAATCTTTGCAGTATATTCCTTCTCTTGTATTCTAGCTCTCTTGAAATGAATCCTAACATTGTGTTTGCCTCCCAATTGCCAACTGAACTAGCATGTTAACCTGAGGAGAATCATTAACTAGGACTCCTAAGTCACTTAGTGCTTTAGATTTCCAAAGCCATTCCCCATTTTAAAGAGCCTTCAACACTTCTATTCTTCCTACTTTCCCATATTGTATTCCAGCTGCCACTTCTTTGCCAATTTTCCTAGCCTTTCCATTTTCCTAATCAAGTTCCTTTGAAGCCTCCCCACTTCCTCCACACCACCCGTCCCTCCACCTGTCTTTGTGACATTGCAAATGTAGCAGCAATGCCTTCAGCTCCTTCATCCAGATCATTAATGTATAATGTAAATAGCTGTGGTCCTAATACAGACCCCTGAGGAACTCCACTAGTCACCAGCTGCCATCCTGAAAAAGACCCCTCTATCCCCACTCTCTGCCTTCTGCCAGTCAGCCAATCCTCTCTCCAGGCCAGGACCTTCCCCTAACTCCATGGGCTCTTATTTAGCAGCCTCCTTTAATGCACCTTGTCAACAGCATATTGGAAATCCAAACAGGCTACTTCCACTGGCTCGCCTTTATCTAACTTGCTTAATACCTCTTCAAAGAATTCTATCAGATTTGTCAGATATCACCAACTCCCAACCCCACCAGTCGATGAAGCAGTGTTGATTCAGCCCTATTTTACTATGTACTTCCAGATATTCTGCAATCTCATCCTCAATAATGGACTCTAAAATCTTACCAACAACAGGGTACAGGTCTCCCAGTCTCTGCCTCCTTCCATTTCTATCTGTTAAATTAACCATTTTCTGGCATTTTCCCTGATTTCAGTGATTCCTGAAAGATCATGACCTATGCCTCTACAATTTCCTCAGCTATCTCCTTCAGAACTCTGGGCTGTTGTCTGTCTTGTCTGGGTGATTTATCCCCTTTCAGAACTTCCAGTTTTCCTAACACCTTTGCCTTCATGATGACCATGACATTCACCTCCGCCCTCTGACTTTCTTGAAGTTTTGATATGCTTCTGGTGTCTTCCACCATCTTTGGAAAACTGATGCGAAGTACCTAACCAGGTCTGTCTCCATTTCTTTGTTCCCTATACGACTTCTCCAGCCCTATTTTTAAGCAGTCCAATGTCTACTGTAGCCTCTCTCTTACCCTTTCGATAGTGAAAAATACTTTTGCAATCTGCTGTTATATTACTAGTTAGCTTACCTTCATATGTCACCCCCTTTTTGCTTTTTATTAATTTACCCACTGCTGGTTTTTCAAGGCTTCCCAATCCTTTACCTTCCCATTAATCTTCACCACATCATATGTTTTTCCTTTTCCTTTAATGCTGTCCCAGTCTTCCCTTGTCAGCCATGGTCGCCTCATCCTTCCCATCATATGTTTCTTCTTCCTCGGGATGAATTTCTGCTGTTCCTCCCGAATTACCCTCAGACATTCCAGCCATTGCTGCTCCACTGTCTTCCCCGCTCGACTCCCCTTCCGATCAACTCTGGCCAGATCCTCCCTCATGTCTTTGTAGTTACCTTTACACAACTGTAATACTGTTACATCGGATTCCAGCTTCTCCCTTTCGAACTGCAGGGTGAATTCCACCATATCATGGTCACTGCCCTCTAGGGGCTCCTTCACCTTGGGCTTCCTCGTCATGTCTGTCCCATTACACATCACCAAATCCAGCATTTGCCTGCTCCCGAATGGACTCCACCACAAGCTGCTCCAAAAACACCTCATAGACATTCCATAAATTCCTTTTCTTGGGATCCACCACCAGCCTGATGTTCCCAGTCCGCCTGCGACCTGAAGTTCCCTATGATTATTGGAATAGTGTCTTTCTTACAAGCCTTTTCTATCTCTTGATTGATTTTTCTTCCCCACCTCCTAACTTCTGCTTGGAAGCCTGTACACAACTCCCATCAAAGTTGTTTTCCCTCTGTGGTTCCTCAACCCTACCTACACAGTTTCTACACCTTCCGACTCTGTATCACTTGACCAACAAGGCATCCCCTGTCCTGGGTGTATACTCAGAAAACAAGGATATCGAGGTCCCAACGTCATTCAATTTGTGCGTTCCCAAAGCACAAAGGTTTTTCATTTCTGGTGTCACGCCAATCTCCACCATTGGATTGGTAACGGATCACAAATCTGCCTTTCTCACAATAAGTGGAAACGTACATAGAACCTCAGTGTCCTTTCAAACTGCAGGGGATCAGCCTTTCAACTTGGGCTAGAAACCAGTGTCAGGAAAGTAGATTTGCTGCTTCTCATTTCAGGAATGCTCTGAGGCAGCCTCGTCGCGGACGGGTGAAGATGTTCCCATCTCCCTTGTCCTCCTGGCATCATTCACTTGACCATGAAATCGCTGCAGCCATTACTCTGGCAGGGTTAGAAATGCAGCTTCTTTTTAAAGTTCAAACAGAGTTGCTCCAGAGTCTGACAGAGAGCAGCAGATGCTGGCTGGACTTTATATTGAGGAGCTGAGTTTTCTGCCTTCCATTGCCAGTTTGATTGAGCCCCCCCCGTCCTCCTATCCCTGACCTTTGATGGTCTGTAATGTCCTCCATGGGCTTTGAACACACATTATTCAATCAGAAAACACATTGATTTACTGGTGGTGGTGAAAGATGGAACAAAAATACCACATAAGATATTAAAAACAGGCTGAGTTTTGGGGCGGTTGGGGTGCAGTGATAGTGCCCTTACCTTTGAATGGACAGGCCTGGGTTCAAGTCCCGCCTGCTTCAGAAGTATGTCACAACATTCCTGAACAGATTGATTAAGTATCCAAGAGCTGAGTTTTAGAGAGATGCAGTACGTTATCTCCCCATCACACTACTTTGACATTACTGTTGCACAGCTCAACATGATGGCTCAGTGGTTAATACTGCTGCCTTGCAGCGCCAGGGACCTGAGTTTGATTCCACCCTCGGTCTGTGTGGAGTTTGCACATTCTCTCCGTGTCTGTGTGGGTGTCCTTTCCTCCCTCAGTCCAAAGATGTGCAGGTTAAGTGCTTTGGCCGTGCTAAATTGCCGGTAGTATCTAGGGGTGTGCAGGATAGGTGGATTGGCCATGGGAAATGCAGGGCTATAGGGTGGATCTAGGTGTGATGCTCTTCGGAGGGGTGGTGTAGACCTGATGGGCCGAATGGCCTGCTTCCACACTAGGGATTCTATGAGCTCCTTGTGGACAGTGCTTGAAATGTATTTATTCCGTTGATTAATTGGACAATTTGGTTGTGGATCTTTGGGGGAAAAAAGCAAAGAAGACTTAGAGCTGTTGTGGTGCAGTGGCAGGGTCCCTACCTCCAAGCCAGGAGGCCTGGAATCAAGACCCAGCTGCTCCCGAGGTGTGTAAAAACATCTCTGAACAAGTTGATGAGGAAATAAAGAGCTGGCTTCTTCCCCATTGGTGATGTTGGCTTCTGGATAGGGAAGGGTAGAAACTGGGGTTTCTGTTAAACTAAAGGTATCCAATAAAACCCTTGTGAATCTCTGAAAATGCTTTGCTGCCCAATATAACATCTGGATGCCAGTCTATTAAACAGGTCTGCGCCATACCTCAGTTAAAACTGTATCCTGCTTGCTCTGGGATGGTAAGATCAAAATCCACATCACTTCTTGCGCCTGCCACACCAGGTCACTATCGGAAATGCCCACAAGGATGTAAGCTACTGCATTTTAAGTTACCCCGACTGACCCTTCCATCTGAACAACACAATGCTGAAAGATAAAGAGTGAAAATCTCCCATTGTAAACCATACAGTGCCAGCTCAACTCAGTCTGCAAGATGAAATCAGCAGAACTTGGGTCCAGTGAGTAATCAGTCAGATATAGAGCTAGCGAGGCTTTGATTAGATTAGATTACTTACAGTGTGGAAACAGGCCCTTCGGCCCAACAAGTCCACACCGACCCACCGAAGAGCAACCCACCCAGACCCATTCCCCTACACCTAACACTATGGGTAATTTAGCATGGCCAATTCACCTAACCTGCGCATCTTTGGACTGAGGGAGCAAAGGAGACCCACACAGACACAGGGGGAATGTGCAATCTCCACACAGACAGTTGCCTGAGGCAGGAATTGAACCCGGGTCTCTGGCACTGTGAGGCAGTAATGCTCACCACTGTGCCACCGTGCCGCACTGAAGGTAAGACACAGAGGAGCCACAATCTCACTGAAAAACAAAAGCAGACTTGAGGGGCTGAATGGCCTTCTTCTGTTTCTGACTCCTAGGTGCTGTGCATTTCCAATAGGAGTTAATAGATAAGTGACTACACTGGAGCAGATAGGAGAGGCCTCACTGATGGTGAAAGAGTTGATATTACCACAGATTCATCAGAAGGAACCATTAGTGTCACAGTTCATCGTTATTCTTGTATTATGCAGTCACATCCACAAAATATTTAGCGAGAACTGGGATGGCAAGAGGTAAGCTGCCTGCTGAGAAACTGTGGCTTTGTTCAGAGCAGGGTCAGGCTGGAGCTGAAACAAACCTGTGACAACAGCAGCAGTAAAGGTCAATCAAAGACAGGCTAAAGCACCCACATTCTAGCTGACCTTCTAAGCTTGTGACAAATTGCCATCAGTCGATGTCTGCTAATGACAACTGCACTCACGTTGATCAATTGTTTTATTTAAAGTGGCCGATAGGCAGCTTACAGGTCAGCCAATTTCACCTCTCCCTGCACTTGCTCAATGTAAAAAGCTTATTTCTCTGTGTTCGTCGTAAACATTAAATTGTCAGCCAGCTCCTTCTCCTCCTCGTCCCTCTGCCACTGGACCACCTCCCACCCCCATGGCCGAGCCCTTCAGGATTCAGCAGCACCTCCGAAAGTACACAGCTTTCTCAATAGATAACGTGAAAGAGGAGAAGTATTCAGCTCTGCTGATATCACAGCAGTTTCAAACCGGTGATGCAGTGCCAAGCACACCGATGGTCACTGATTAACTGGCTTGTCAACACTATGATTTCTGTGATGTTTAAGCAGCATCTTTTGTCAGCTCAGTATCTCTGTTGGAACCCTCCAGCATCACAGCCATTGGGATTTCCCTTTATGTGATACCTGCCTCTTCCCACCAGGGCTCCACTTGCATCCATTACTTGACTCGTACAGTCCTGTATGATCAAGCTCCATTGTATTTCATCCTGCGATTATCGAGCGAGTGAGTCAAGGCCACAGTCAGTGCTGTGAGAATCGACTGCAGCAGAGTCCCAGTGAACAGTGAGATCAGTCTAGGTACATGGGTTTAACTCAGGTAACCCTTCTTTTGTTAGGGTACTCTCACCCACCTACCCCTTCCCAGCTAAGTGCTGACTGGGTCCACCTTTGTTTGCCATTTATTTAAATGATTTGTTTGAGATGATAGGGGGCATGGTTCGTAAGTTTGTAGATGACACCAAAATTGGTGGAATAGTGGACCGTGAAGTAGATTATCTAAGGTTGCAAAGAGATCTTGATCAACTGGGTCATGGGGTTGAGGAGTGGCAGATGGAGTTTAATTTAGATAAATACAAAGTATTGCATTTTTGTAAAACAATCAAGCGTAGGACTGACACAACTAGTGGTAGGGCCCTGGGTAGTGTTATAGAACAGAGAGATCTAGGGGTTCAGGTACACAATTCTTTTAAATTTGTGGCACAGGTAGACAGGGTAGTTAAGGTGTTTAGCACACTTGCCTTCATTGCTCACAACATTGAGTATTGAAGTTGGGATGTCATGTTGAGGTTGCACAGGGCTTTAGTGAGGCTTCTTCTGGAATACTGTGTCCCGTTCTGGTTGGTCTGTTATAGAAAGGATATTATTAAGCTGGAGAGGGTGCAGAAGAGATTTACCAGGATGTTGCCAGGAATGGAGAGTTTGAGTTATAAAAATAGATTGGAAAGACTAATTCCAAGATTGGGACGTTTTTCACTGGAGTGCAGGAGATTAAGGGGTAACCTTAGAGAGGTTTATAAAATCATGAGGGCCACAGATAAAGGGAATGATCCCTGGGGTGAGTGAGTTCAAAACTAGGGGGCAGATTTTCAAGGTGAGAGGAGAAAGATTTAAAAAGGACATGAGGTGCAACTCCTTTACAGAGAGAATGGTTTGTGTGTGGAATGAACTTCTGGAGGAGGTGGAGGATGTGGGTGCAGTTACATTTAAAACACGTTTGGATAAGGACATGAATAGGAAAAAGATATGGACCAAGTGCAGGCAAATGGCACTAGTTTAGTTTGGGATTACCGTCAGAACGGACTGGTTAATAGACAATAGACAATAGGCCATTCTGCCCTTCGAGCCTGCACCACCATTCAATATGATCATGGCTGATCATCCTTAATCAGTATCCTTATCTCCATAACCCTTGATTCCACAATCCTTGAGAGCTCTATCCAACTCTTTCTTAAATGAATCCAGAGACTGGGCCTCCACTGCCCTCTGAGGCAGAGCATTCCACATACCCACCACTCTCTGGGTGAAGAAGTTTCTCCTCATCTCTGTCCTAAATGGCCTACTCCTTATTTTTAAGCTGTGTCCTCTGGTTCAGTACTCACCCATCAGCGGAAACATGTTTCCTGCCTCCAGAGTTTCCAATCCTTTAATAATCTTATATGTCTCAATCAGATCCCCTCTCAGTGTTCTAAACTCAAGGGTATACAAGCCCAGTCACTCCAATCTTTCAACATAAGATAGTCCTGCCATTCCAGGAATTGACCTCGTGAACCTACACTGCACTCCCTCAATAGCCAGAATGTCTTTCCTCAAATTTGGAAACCAAAACTGCACACAATATTCCAGATGCGGTCTCACCAGGACCCTGTACAGCTGCAGAAGAACCTCTTTGCTTCTATACTCAATTCCTCTTGTTATGAAGGCCAGCATGCTATTAGCCTTCTTCACTACCTGCTGTCCCTGCATGCTTACCTTCATTGACTGGTGTACAAGAACACCCAGATCTCTTTGTACTGCCCCTTTACCTAACTTGACTCCATTTAGGTAGTAATCTGCCTTCCTGTTCTTGCCACCAAAGTGGATAACCATACATTTATCCACATTAAATTGCATCTGCCATGCATCTCTCCAATCACCTACCTGTCCAGGTCACCCTGTAATCTCCTAACATCCTCCTCACATTTCACCCTGCCACCTAGCTTTGTATAATCAGCAAATGTGCTAATGTTACTATTAATACCATCTTCTATATCATTAATATACATTGTAAAAAGCTGCGGTCCCAGCACTGATCCCTGCGGTACCCCACTGGTCACCGCCTGCCATTCCGAAAGGGAGCCATTTATCACTACTCTTTGTTTCCTGTCAACCAACCAATTTTCAATCCAAGTCAGTACTTTGCCCCCAATACCATGTGCCCTAATTTTGCTCACTAACCTCCTATGTGGCACTTTATCAAAGGTTTTCTGAAAGTCCAGGTACACTACATCCACTGGATCTCCCTCGTCCATCTTCAGAGTTACATCCTCAAAACATTCCAGAAGGTTAGTCAAGCATGATTTCCCCTTCATAAATCCATGCTGACTCTGACCTATCCTGTTACTGCTATCCAGATGTGTCGTAATTTCATCCTTTATAATTGACTCCTGCATCTTTCCCACCACTGAGGTCAGACTAACTGGTCTATAATTTCCTGCTTTCTCTCTCACTCCTTTCTTAAAAAGTGGTACAACATTAGCCACCCTCCAATCCGCAGGTACTGATCCTGAATCTATCAAACTCTGGAAAATAATCACCAACGAATCCACGATTTCTCGAGCCACCTCCTTCAGTACCCTGGGATGTAGACCATCAGGCCCCGGGGACTTATCAACCTTCAGACCTAACAGTCTCTCCAACACCAATTCCTGGCAAATATAAATTCCCCTTGGACTGAAGGGTCTGTTTCCACACTGTATGACTCTATGATTCCAAATACCACCCTGTGTCCTGATGTACATATTAATATTGTTAATTAATCTGTGAAATGCTGCCACATGAAGCCTTCCACCATCCTGACTTGGAAATATATCGCCGTTCCATCACTGTCACTGGGTCAATGTCCTGGAACTCCCTCCCTTAGGGACTTTGTGGGTCAATCCACAGCACCTGGACTGCAGTGGTTCAAGAAGGCAGCTTACCCCCACCTTCACGAGGCAACCAGGGACAGGCAATAAATTCTGGCTTTGCCAGCAATGCATATATCCTGTAAAAAACTTAATTGAAAAGCAAAACGTATGTCCCTTTGACTGAGAAGAATTCAAAAGGTTTTCCAGGCATTTTGTTTATAAAAACGCAGTTTTGTTTTTTGACGTCACAGAATTACTCCATCCCCACATCATTCTCACTTTCTTCTGAATTGCCCTTCAGGAAACTGCTCCAGACTGCAAGTTGATTTGTGACAAAATTAAACTGGGTCAATTGCCTAATTTGTCTTCTTAAACAGGTGTGTCCTGGTCATGTACTTGCACAATCTATCCCCAGCTCACGTTTCCATTCTCTTCAGCTCACACGTACTCACAACATGAACCCTGCACTGCAAGGAGTCACAAGATGGTACACAGAACAGTCAAACCATTCCTGCTGACTACAAACAGGCCCGAAAAAATAACTAAGCTGCCAAAAATAGGATGGTTTCTCATTAATACAGCTAGGAAATATAGAGACATCCCTTCTCAGAGAGACAGTGACTCGCAACCATGTGATGTGGTGAGGTAAATAAGTTAGATCCTTTCAAAACGAGACTAGATGAGTACGTGAGGGAAAAGGAATATAGGCTGGAAGGCTGAACAGGAGGAAGTCCATATGGAATATAAATACTAGCACCTTGTCGGGCTGAATGGCCTGTTTTGCACATTTTTATCTCTGTAATTCCACACAATCCAATGTTTCATTTTAAAACAGACAATACAGAAATGCACATTCTGTTTCTGGTCTAATCAATAAAAAGATATATTTTATAAGTATTACACACAGGACAGATCATTCCCTTGTTTGATAAGGTTCAAGTTCGTGAAAACTGGACACACCAGTTTCAGATTCCACCTTCAAACCTTCAACTGCTAGTTTTACACACAAAGAGTTTGTTTTTGGTGGTTTAATTTCAGCTGCTTCCAAGCTTTCCATAAAGAGGGGAGAAGTGAACTGGGGATAGGGCGGCCCTTTAGCTAAGCGATAATTGGAAGAATGTGAAAAATGAAGTGTCAGATTGGTCGATAAAGACCAAAGGTCAAGGGGAGAGCTACAGCCTAAACTCTGTGCCAAATGTGCTCATTAAGACATCCAATCACAGTGCTTGTTTCACCCTATCCCATTAGTCATTAGACACTGACTGTTCCAGAGCTTGCTCTCTGCTTTTGGTCCTTTCTCCATATAAAAAGCAAGCTGCTATCTCCAGTAAATTGCTGCTTTGTCACCTGGAACATAATGTGGGCCCTTTTCCTCATCCAGATTTGTCTGCTAGCTCCCCAGATCCTGCAACAACCATCTTAATGTCCCTTTAAATAATAAATACAGCTGCCTTTTGTCTCTGGGTTACCACCAACCCACACACCATCCCCCCCCCACCACCACCTCCCACCCCCCCCCCCCCACACACACAGAGCAATCCACACAAACACGCAGCAACCCACTTGCACACAGAGCAACCCACACACACATACACACACACACATACACAGAGTAATCCACACACACAGCAATCCACATATGCAGCAACCACATACACACAGCAACCCACGCACAGACACACACACACACTCACACACACACACAGAGCAACCCACATACACACAGAACTACCCACACACACACACACACACACACACAGAGCAACCCACATACATACACACACACAGTAACCCACACACACACACACACACACAGGGCAACCCACACATCATACATCAAACACAGCAACCCCCCCCCACCACACACACACACACGCGTGCACACAGAGCAACCCACATACACACACACACACACACAGCAACCCACAACCCACACACAGAGCAACACACACACACACACACACACACACACACAACAATCCACACACACACAACAATCCACACACACACAGTCTAGATTAGAGTGGTGCTGGAAAAGCACAGCAGGTCAGGCAGCATCTGAGAAGCAGGAAAATCAATGTTTCGGGCAAAAGCCCTTCATCAGGAATAGAGGCAGGGAGCCTCCAGGGTGAAGAGATACAACCCATACACACATACAACCACCTACACACACAGCAATCCATATACACACACACACACATATGCATACACACAGAGCAATCCAGATATGCACACAGAAGCAACCACACGCACATACGCGCACACACAGAACAACACACACAGAGCAACACACACACAGCAACCTCCACACAGCCAGAGCAACCCACACACAGCAATCCACACACACACACACACACACAGCAACCCACACATCACACATCAAATTCAGCAACTCTCTCTCACACACACAGAGCAACCCACACACACAGCAACACATACAGAGCAACCCACACACACACAGCACACTGCATACACACACATAGCAGTCCACATACAACACAAAGATATCCATATACACACAGAGCAGTTCACATGCACATACATACAGAGCAACCCCCACATCAAGCATGAAACACAGCAATCCCCCCCCCACACACAGACACACACAGCAGCCCACACACACAGCAACCCACACACACACCAACCCACACATGCACAGAACAACCCTCATACACACACCACACACAACAACCTCCCCCATACGCACCACACCAAGCAACCCCCCCACACTCACCACACACAGCAACCCCCACACACAGCAACCCCCCACAAACACACCACACACAGCAACCTCCCCCATACGCACCACACATAGCAACCCCCCCACACTCACCACACACAGCAACCCCCACACACACTCACCACACACAGTAACCCCCCACACACACCACACACAGCAACCCCCCTACACACGCACCACACACAGCAACCCCCCACACACACTCACCACACTCAGCAACCCCCACACACTCACCACACACAGCAAGACACACACACTCACCACATACAGCAACCCCCACATACACTCACCACACACAACAGACACACACCACACAGTAACCCCCAAACACTCACCACACACAGCCAACCCCCACACACACTCACCACACACAGCAACCCCCACACACGCACCACACACAGCAACCCCCACACACACTCACCACACACAGCAACCCCCACACACTCACCACACACAGCAACCCCCCCACACGCACCACACACAGCAACCCCCACACACACTCACCACACACAGCAACCCCCACACACACTCACCACACACAGCAACTCCCCCACACACACCACACACAGCAACTCCCACACACTCACCACCACCCCCCACCTGCACCATACACAGCAACTCCCCCCACATGCACCACACACAGCAACCCCCACACACACTCACCATACACAGCAACTCCCACACACTCACTACCACCCCCCACCTGCACCACACACAGCAACTCCCCCCACACGCACCACACACAGCAACCCCCACACACACTCACCACACACAGCAACTCCCACACACTCACCACACACAGCAACCCCCACACACACTCACCACACACAGCAACCCCCACACACACTCACCACACACAGCAACTCCCCCCACACGCACCACACACAGCAACCCCCACACACACTCACCACCACCCCCCACATGCACCACACACAGCAACCCCCACACACGCACCACACACAGCAACCCCCACACACACTCACCACACACAGCAACCCCCACACACGCACCACACACAGCAACCCCCCACACACACTCACCACACACAGCAACCCCCCACACACACTCACCACACACAGCAACCCCCACACACACTCACCACACACACAACCCCCACACACACTCACCACACACAGCAACACCCCCCACACACAGCAACCCCCACACACTCACCACACACACCAACCCCCCACATGCACCACACATAGAAAACCCCCACACACAGCAAACCCCCCCCCACACGCACCACACACAGCAATCCCCACACACACCACACACAGCAACACCCCGCACACAGCAACCCACAAACACAACACACATCAACCCACACACACCACACACGGCAACCTGCACACATAGAGCAATTCACACACACAGAGCAATCCACACACACACAGAGCAACACCCCTAATCAGCCCCCCCACACACACAGCAACCCTTCCACAAGCGCACGCGCACACACTGAGCAACACACACAGAACAACCCCCACACACACACACACACAAACACCAACCCACACACACACACACACACACACCCCAACCCACACACACCACACACCAACACACACACACACACACACACACACACACAGCAATCTACACACATGGCAACCCACATACACACACACACACACACACAGCAACATATGCACACACACAGAGCAACACCCACACACAGCAATCCCCTCCCCCTGCACACACACAGAGCAACCCACATGTACACACAGAGCAACCCCCTCCCCCCAAACACGCACACAGCAACCCAGCCACATGCGCACACATATGCGCACACACACTGAGCAATCCACATGCACACACACATACATGCACACATGCATCCGTACACAGAGCAACACCCCCACACACACAGAGCAACACCCCCACGCGCACACACACACAGAGCAACACCCCCCTACACACACAGAACAATCCACACACACTGACACACATAGAGCAATCCACATACCTACAGAGTAATCCACATAGACACACAGAACAACCCACACCCGCACACAGCAATCTACACACACACTCAGACACAGAGCAATCCACACACAGGCACACACACACACAGCAATCCACATACACACAGACAGTGCAGCCTACACACACACACAGAGCAACCCACACATCACATAAACCTAGCAACCCCCGCACACACACAAGAGCAACACACACACACATAGAGCAACCCATACACACACATACGACCACCTACACACACACAGCAATCCACACACACATATACACAAAGAGCAACCCACACACACACACAGAGCAATCCAGATACGCACACACAGAGCAAACCACACACACACAGAGCAACACACTCACAGCAATCCACATACACACACACAGAGCAATCCAGATACGCACACAGACAGCAACCCACACACACACAGCAAGCCACATACAACCACATACACACCCACATAAACACACGCAGAGCAAACCACGCACACAGAGCAAACCACACACACACACACAGAGCAAACCACACACACATACACAGTGCAACCCACACACACACATACACACACACACAGTGCAACCCATACATTACACACAGCAACCCACACACACACAGAGCAACCCATACACACCTACAACCACCTACACACACACAGCAATCCACATACACACACATACACACAGAGCAACCCACACACACACAGAGCAATCCAGATACGCACACAGACAGCAACCACACACACATGCACGCACAGAGCAAACCACACACATAGAGCAACACACTCACAGCAATCCACATACACACACAGAGCAACCCATACACACACAGCAATCCACATATGCACATACACAGCAACCACACACACACACACACACACAGCAACCCCCACCACACACACACAGAGCAACCCACACACATACACACAGTAACCCACACGCACACAGCAACCCACACACACAGAGCAATCCAGAGCAATCCACATACACACACAGACAGAGCAGCCCACACACACAGAGAGCAACCCATACACACATACAACCACCTACACACACACAGCAATCCACATACAAGCACAGACAGAGCAGCCCACACACACAGCAATCCACATACACACACACATAAACACAGAGCAACCCACATGCACACTCACAGCAATCCAGATATGCACACAGACAGCAACCACACACACACACGCACACAGCAACCCCACACACAGAGCAACCCACACACATACTCACAGAGCAATCCACCCACCCACACAGCAACCCACATTTACACACAGAGCAATTCACATAACACACAGCAACCCACACATACATAGAGCAAACCCCCCACACACACCACACAGCAACCCCCACACACACACACCACATACAGCAACCCACACATACACACAGAACAACCCAAACACACACACAGCAGTCCACATACAACACAAAGCAATCTACACACCTAGAGCAGTCCACACATCACACAGCAAACCACACACACAAAGCAATCCACATACACACACACAGTAACCCACACAACAACCCACATACACACGCAGAGCAACCCACAAACACACAGAGCAACCCACACATCAAACACAGCAATCCCCCCCCCACATACACACAGCAACCCACACATACAGAGCGACCCATACACACATACAACCACCTACACACACACAGCAATCCCCACACGCACACACACGTGCATACAGAGCAACCCACACACTCTCAGAGCAATCCAGATATGCACAGACAGTGACCACACACACACACACACAGAGCAACCCACACACACATACACACACACCCCAGCCTACACACAGAGCAACCCACACACACATACACACACACCCCAGCCCACACACAGAGCAACACCCCCACACGCTCACACACAGAGCAACCCACACACACACCCCAGCCCACACACAGAGCAACCCACACACACCCCAGCCCACACACAGAGCAACCCACACACACCCCAGCCCACACACAGAGCAACCCACACACACATACACACACAGAGCAAACCCACACACACACACACAGAGCAACCCACACACACATACACACAGAACCCACATACACACACAGAGCAACCCCCCTCCCCCCAAAAACACACACAGCAACCCAGCCACATGCGCACACATACGCGCACACACACTGAGCAATCCACATGCACACACACATACATACACGCGCGCATCCGTGCACAAAGCAATACCCCCACACACAGAGCAACACCCCCACGCGCACACACACAGAGCAACACCCCCACGCGCACACACAGAGCAATCCACGCATACACAGACACACAGAGCAACCCACATACCTACAAAGTAATCCACATACACACACAGAACAACCCACACCCGCACACAGCAATCCACACACACAGACACAGAACAATCCACACACACACACAGCAATCCACATCGACACAGACAGTGCAGCCCACACACACACACACACACATACACAGTGCAACCCACACATCGCCCAATCATAGCAACCCCCACACACACACAGAGCAACCCACACACACTCATACACACACAGTAACCCACACGCACACAGCAACCCACACAAACACACAGCAATCCACAGAGCAATCCACATACACACACAGCAACCCATACACACATACAACCACCTACAGACACACAGCAATCCACATACACACACGCATACACGCAAACAGCAACCCCACACAGAGCAACCCACACACATACACACAGAGCAATCCACCCACCCACACACACAAACAGCAACCCACATACACACACAGCAACCCACACATACACAGAGCAACCCAAACAAGCACCACACAGCAATCCCCACACTCACCATATACAGCAACCCACACACACAGAACAACCCACATACACATACAGACACACAGAGCAACCCACACAGAGCAGTCCACATACAACACAAAGCAATCTACACACACACACAGAGCAGTCCACACATCATACATCAAACACAGTAACCGACATACACACAAAGCAATCCACATACACACAGCAACCCACACAACAACCACATACACATGCAGAGCAACCCACATACACACAAACACAGAGCAACAAACAGACAGCAACCCACACACACAGAGCAACCCACACATCAAACACAGCAATCCCCACCCCATACACACACAGCAACCCACACATACAGAGCAACCCATACACACATACAACCACCTACACGCATACAGAGCAAACCACACACTCACAGAGCAATCCAGATATGCACACAGACAGCAACCACACACACACAGAGCAACCCACACAAAGCAATCCACATACACACACACACCTCAACACACACACCCCCCAGCCCACACACAGGGCAACCCACACACAGACACCCCCCGACACACACACACAGAGCAACCCATACACAGAGCAACTCACACATATGCGCGCGTACACACACACACAGAGCAACCCACACACAGCAACCCACACAAACACACAAATAGAGCAACCCACACACACAGCAACCCACATACACACACAGAGCAACCCCCTCCCCCTACACACACACAGCAACGCAGCCACACATGCACACACAAACAGAGCAACCCACACACACACACATAGAGCAATCCAGATACGCACACAGACAGCAACCACACAGACAGAGCAAACCACACACAGGAATCCACATACACACACCCCGCATACACACCCCCGACACACACACAGCAATCCACACACACAGAGCAACCCATACACACAGCAACCCACATACACAGAGCAACCCACATACACACACACACAGTAACCCACACGCATACACACACAGTAACCCACAAGCACACAGACATCCACATACACAGACAGATCAATCCACACACAGACATAGCAGCCCACACACACAGCAACCCACACACACATGCTTACACACACATAGCAAACCACACACACAGAGCAACTCTCACACACACGCACACAAATAGAGCAACCCCCCCACACACATCAACCCACATACACACACAGAGAAACCCCCCTACACACAGCAACGCAGCCACACGTGCACACATACATAGCAACCCACACACACATAACAACCCACACATGCATACACACACAGAGCAACCCACATATACACACAGAGCAACATACACACACAGAGCAACCCCCCGCCCCTCCAACACACACACAGCAACCCAGCCACATATATACACACACACAGAACAACCCACATACACACACACACGCATCCATACACAGAGCAACCCCCTACACATACACAGAGCAACCATCCACGCACATACACACACACAGCAACACACACACAAACAGAGCAATCCATACACACATAGCAATCTACATACACACACATACACACAGAGCAACCCACACACACACATGCACACAGAGCAAACCACACACACACAGACAACACACACACAGCAATCCACATACACACACATACACACAGCAACCACACACACAGAGCAACCCACACACACACACAGCAATCCACATACGCACATACACAGCAACCACACACACAGCAACCCCCCTCTACACACACACAGCAATCCACACACACACATGCATACACACACAGTAACCCACACGCACACAGCAACACACACAGACACAGAGCAATCCACACACACACATACAACCACCTACACACACACAGCAATCCACATACACACACACACACACACACACACACACACACGGAGCAACCCACATATATACACACACATACAGCAATCCAGAATCGCACACGACAGCAACCACACACATGCACATGCACACAGCAACCACACACACAGAGCTATCCACACACATACAGAGCAATCCACACACACAGAGCAACCCACATACACACACAGAGCAATTTACACACACAAATCCACACCCACACACACAAATCCACACTCATACACACACACAAATACACAAAAGTCCACACACATACACAAATCCACACACACAGATAAATACACACACACACACAAATCCACACACACAGATAAATACACACACACACACACACACACACAAATCCACACACACAGATAAATACACACACACACACACACACAAATCCACACACACAGATAAATACACACACACACACACACACAAATCCACACACACAGATAAATCCACACACACACACACACACACAAATCCACACACACAGATAAATACACACACACACACACAAATCCACATACACACAGCAATCCACATACATACACACAGCAACCACACACACACAGAGCTACACACACATGTACGCACAGAGCAGTCCACCCACCCACATACACACAGCAACCCACATAGACACACACAGCAATTCACACACACACACGCATTCACACACACTGAGGAACCCACACACATGAAATGCAGCAACTCACACACACACACACACACACACACAGCAACCTACTCACACAGCAACCCACTCACACACAGAACACCCACATACACATACACACAGAGCAACACTCACACACACACACAGCACACCGCAGACACACACAAAGCAGTCCACATACAAAACAAAGCAATCCACACACATACAGAGCAGTTCACATACAGAACAACCCACACATCACACATCAAACACAGCAACCCACACACAGAGCAATCCACTCACACAGAGCAATCCACACACACATATAAATATACACATACAAATCCACACACACACACACAAATCCACACCCACACACACAAACACAAAACCACACACACACACAAAACTCCACACACACATACACAAATCCACCCACACCCACACCCACATACACAAATCCACACACACCCACACACACAAACACAAATCCACACACACAAACAAATCCACACACAGACATACACAAATCCACACAAATACACACACACATACACACATAAAAACACACACGCACAAATCCACAGACACACACACACATCCAAACACACACACAAATCCACACACACAAAATCCACATACACACACACAAATCCACACACACACACAAATCCACACACACACACAAATCCACACACACAAAATCCACATACACACACACAAATCCACACATACACACAAATCCACGCACACACATACACAAATCCACACACACATACACAAATCCACACACACATACACAAATCCACACACACATACACATACACAAATCCACACACACATACACATACACGAATCCACACACAGACATACACAAATCCACACACAGACATACACAAATCCATGTACACGCATACACAAATTCTCACACACACACACAAATCCACAAACACACACACACATACACTAATCCACACACATATACACAAATCCACACACACACACAAATCCACACACACACACACAAATCCACACACACACATACAGAAATCCACAGACCTACGCATACACAAATCCACACACATACACAAATCCACACACACAAATCCACACACACACATACACAAATACACACACACACACACACAAATCCACACACACACACGCACACAAATCCACACACACACACACACACACACAAATCCACACACACACAAATCCACACACACACACAAATCCACACACACACAAATCCACACACCTACACATACACAAATCCACACACACACACAAATCTACACACACAAACAAACAAATCCACACACACACATACACAAATCCACACACACACATACACAAATACACACACACACAAATCCACACACGCATACACAAATCCACACACACACATACACAAATCCACACACACAAACACACAAATCCACACACCTACACATACACAAATCCACACACACAAACACACAAATCCACACACACACACAAATCCACACACACACACAAATCCACACACACACACAAATCCACACACACACACAAATCCACACACACACAAATCCACACACACACAAATCCACACACACACAAATCCACACACACACAAATCCAAACACACACACACCAAGTCCACACACACACAAATCCACACATACACAAATCCACACACACACACACAAATAGACACACATATACACACAAATACCCATACACAAATCCAAACACACACACAAATCCAAACACACACACAAATCCAAACACACACATCCACACACATATACACAAATCCACACACATACACACACAAATCCACACTCACACACTAATCCACACACACACACAAATTCACACACACAAATCCACACACACATAAACACACAAATCCACACACACACAAATCCACACACACAAACACAAATCCACACACACAAATCCACACACACAAACAAAAATCCACACACACATACACTCATCCACACACACACACATACACACACGCACAAATCCACACACACACATACACATCCACACACACACATACACATCCACACACACACATATCCACAAACACACACACACATACACTAATCCACACACATATACACAAATCCACACACACAAATCCACACACACACATACACAAATCCACAGACCTACGCATACACAAATCCACACACATACACAAATCCACACACACAAATCCACACACACACATACACAAATACACACACACACACACAAATCCACACACGCACACAAATCCACACACGCACACAAATCCACACACACACACACAAATCCACACACACACAAATCCACACACCTACACATACACAAATCCACACACACACACAAATCTACACACACAAACAAACAAATCCACACACACACATACACAAATCCACACACACACATACACAAATACACACACACAAATCCACACACGCATACACAAATCCACACACACACATACACAAATCGACACACACAAACACACAAATCCACACACACAAATCCACACACCTACACATACACAAATCCACACACACACACAAATCCACACACACAAACACACAAATCCACACACACACACAAATCCACACACACACACAAATCCACACACACACAAATCCACACACACACACACAAATCCACACACACACACACAAATCCACACACACACCAAGTCCACACACACACAAATCCACACATACACAAATCCACACACACACACACAAATAGACACACATATACACACAAATACCCATACACAAATCCAAACACACACACAAATCCAAACACACACATCCACACACATATACACAAATCCACACACATACACACACAAATCCACACTCACACACTAATCCACACACACACACAAATTCACACAGACATAAACACACAAATCCACACACACATAAACACACAAATCCACACACACACAAATCCACACACACAAACACAAATCCACACACACAAACAAAAATCCACACACACATACACACATCCACACACACACACATACACACACACAAATCCACACACACATACACATCCACACACACACACATATACATCCACACACACACAAATCCACACACACACATACACATCCACACACACACACACACACATCCACACACACACATACATATCCACACGCACATACACATATCCACACACACATACACACTTCCACACACACACAAATCGACACACACACATTCACAAATACACACACATATACACAAATGCACACACATACACAAATACCCACACACACATACACAAATACTCACACACACATACACAAATACACACACACACACAAATCCACACACACAAATCCACACTGACACATACACAAATCCACAGACACAAATCCACACACACGTACACACATCCACACGCACACACACACAAATCCACACACACACACACACAAATCCACACACACATAAATCGACACACACATACACAAATCCATACACACATCCACACACATACACAAATCCACACACATACACAACTCCACACACACATACACAAATCCACATACACACAAACACACAAATCCAAACACACACACAGAAATCCAAACAGACACACACAAATCCGCACACACCCACGCACACAAATCCACACACACACACACAAATCCACACACACACATACACAAATCCACACACACAAACACACAAATTCACACACACACAAACACGCAAATCCACACACACACAAACACGCAAATCCACACACACACGAATCCAAACACACAAATCCAAACACACACACAGAAATCCAAACAGACACACACAAATCCACACACACAAACACACAAATCCACACGCACACAAATCCAAACACACACACAGAAATCCAAACACACACACACAAATCCACACACACACACGCACACAAATCCACACACACACACACAAATCCACACACACACACACAAATCCACACACACACACACAAATCCACACACACACACACACAAATCCACACACACACACACACAAATCCACACACACATCCACACACATACACAAATCCACACACACACACAAAACCAAACACACACACAAATCCAAACACACACACAAATCCAAACACACACACAAATCCAAACACACACATCCACACACATATACACAAATCCACACACATACACACACAAATCCACACTCACACACAAATCCACACACAAACACACAAATTCACACACACATAAACACACAAATCCACACACACATAAACACACAAATCCACACACACACAAATCCACACACAAATCCACACACACAAAAATCCACACACACATACACACATCCACACACACACACATACACACACACAAATCCACACACACACATACACATCCACACACACACATACATATCCACACACACATACACATATCCACACACACATACACACTTCCACACACACACAAAGCGACACACACACATTCACAAATACACACACATATACACAAATGCACACACATACACAAATACCCACACACACATACACAAATACCCACACACACATACACAAATACTCACACACACATACACAAATACACACACACATACACAAATCCACACACACAAATCCACACTGACACATACACAAATCCACAGACACAAATCCACACTGACACATACACAAATCCACACACACACACACAAATCCACACACACATAAATCGACACACACATACACAAATCCATACACACATCCACGCACATACACAAATCCACACACATACACAACTCCACACACACACACAAATCTACATACACACAAACACACAAATCCACACACATAGACACACAAATCCACACACACACAAATCCAAACACACAAATCCAAACACACACACAGAAATCCAAACAGACACACACAAATCCGCACACACACACATACACAAATCCACACACACACAAACACACAAATCCACACACACACAAATCCAAACACACACACAGAAATCCAAACAGACACACACAAATCCACACACACGAATCCACACACACGAATCCACATACACACAAACACACAAATCCACACGCACACAAATCCAAACACACACACAGAAATCCAAACACACACACACAAATCCACACACACACACGCACACAAATCCACACACACACACACAAATCCACACACACACAAATCGACACACACACATACACAAATCCATACACACATCCACACACATACACAAATCCATACACACATCCAAACACATACACAAATCCACACACATACACAAATCCACACACATACACAAATCCACACACACATAAACACACAAATCCAAACACACACACAAATACAAACACACACACAAATCCAAAAACACACATCCACACACACATACACAAATCCACACACATACACAAATCCACACACACACACAAATCCAAACACACACACAAATCCAAACACACACACAAATCCAAACACACACATCCACACACACATACACAAATCCACACACATACACACACAAATCCACACTCACACACAAATCCACACACACACAAATCCACACACACATAAATACACAAATCCACACACACACAAATCCACACACACACAAATCCACACACACACAAACACAAATCCACACACAAACATACATACACATTCCACACACACATACACATATGCACACACACATACACACTTCCACACACACATACACACTTCCACACACACAAATCGACACACACACATTCACAAATACACACACATATACACAAATGCACACACGTACACAAATACCCACACACACATACACAAATACCCACGTACACATACACAAATACACACACACATACACAAATCCACACACGCAAATCCACACACACATACACAACTCCACACACACACACAAATCCACATACACACAAACACACAAATCCACACACAAATCCACACACACAAATCCACACACACAAATCCACACACACAAATCCATACACACACAAACACACAAATCCACACACACAGAAATCCAAACACACACACAGAAATCCAAACAGACACACACAAATCCGCACACACACACGCACACAAATCCACACACACACACACAAATCCACACACACACAAATCCAAACACACAAATCCAAACACACACACAGAAATCCAAACAGACACACACAAATCCACACACACACACACACAAATCCACACACACAAATCCACATACACACAAACACACAAATCCACACACACACACAGAAATCCAAACACACACACAAATCCAAACACACACACAAATCCAAACACACACACAAATCCAAACACACACACAAATCCAAACACACACACAAATCCAAACACACACATCCACACACACATACACAAATCCACACACATACACACACAAATCCACACTCACACACAAATCCACTCACACACAAATCCACACACACACAAATCCACACACACATAAACACACAAATCCACACACACACAAATCCACACACACACAAATCCACACACACACAAATCCACACACACACAAACACAAATCCACACACAAACATACATACACATCCACACACACATACACATATCCACACACACATACACACTTCCACACACACATACACACTTCCACACACACACAAATCGATACACACACATATACACAAATGCACACACATACACAAATACCCACACACACATACACAAATACCCACGCACACATACACAAATACACACACACACAAATCCACACACGCAAATCCACACACACATACACAACTTCACACACACACACAAATCCACACACACAAACACACAAATCAACACACACACACGCACACAAATCCACACACACAAATCCACACACACACAAATCCACACACATACACAAATCCACACACATACACAAATCCACACACACACACAAATCCACACACACACACAAATCCAAACACACACATCCACACACACATACACAAATCCACACACATACACACACAAATCCACACTCACACACAAATCCACACACACATAAACACACAAATCCACACACACAAACACAAATCCACACACAAACATACATACACATCCACACACACATACACATATCCACACACACATACACACTTCCACACACACACAAATCGACACACACACATTCACAAATACACACACATATACACAAATGCACACACATACACAAATACCCACACACACATACACAAATACCCACGCACACATACACAAATACACACACATACACAAATCCACACACGCAAATCCACACACACATACACAACTCCACACACACACACAAATCCACATACACACAAACACACAAATCCACACACACACACACACAAACACACAAATCCACACACACAGAAATCCAAACACACACACAGAAATCCAAACAGACACACACAAATCCGCACACACACACGCACACAAATCCACACACACACACACAAATCCACACACACACATACACAAATCCAAACACACACACACAAACACACAAATCCACACACACACACACAAATCCACACACACAAATCCACACACACAGAAATCCAAACACACACACAGAAATCCAAACAGACACACACAAATCCGCACACACACACGCACACAAATCCACACACACACACAAATCCACACACACACATACACAAATCCAAACACACACACACAAACACACAAATCCACACACACACAAATCCACACACACACAAATCCAAACACACACACGCACACAAATCCACACACACACACACAAATCCACACACACACACACAAATCCACACACACACACACAAATCCACACACACACAAATCCACACACACACAAATCCACACACACACAAATCCACACACACACACACAAATCCACACCCACATAAATCGACACACACACATACACAAATCCACACACATACACAAATCCACACACATACACAAATCCACACACACACACAAATCCAAACACACACACAAATCCAAACACACACACAAATCCAAACACACACATCCACACACACATACACAAATCCACACACATACACACACAAATCCACACTCACACACAAATCCACACACACAAATCCACATACACACAAACACACAAATCCACACACACAAATCCACACACACAAATCCACACACACAAATCCACACACACACAAATCCACACACACACAAATCCAAACAGACACACACAGAAATCCGCACACACACGCACACAAATCCACACACACACACACAAATCCACACACACACATACACAAATCCACACACACACAAATCCACACACACACATATACAAATCCACACACACACAAATCCAAACACACAAATCCAAACACACACACAGAAATCCAAACAGACACACACAAATCCACACACACACACACAAATCCACATACACACAAACACACAAATCCACACACACACAAATCCAAACACACACACAGAAATCCAAACACACACACACAAATCCACACACACACACACAAATCCACACACACATAAATCGACACACACACATACACAAATCCATACACACATCCACACACATACACAAATCCACACACACACACAAATCCAAACACACACACAAATCCAAACACACACACAAATCCAAACACACACACAAATCCAAACACATACACAAATCCAAACACATACACAAATCCAAACACAGACATCCACACACACATACACAAATCCACACACATACACACACAAATCCACACTCACACACAAATCCACACACACACAAATCCACACACACACAAACACAAATCCACACACAAACATACATACACATCCACACACACATACACATATCCACACACACATACACACTTCCACACACACATACACACTTCCAAACACACACAAATCGACACACACACATTCACAAATACACACACATATACACAAATGCACACACATACACAAATACCCACACACACATACACAAATACCCACGCACACATACACAAATACACACACACATACACAAATCCACACACGCAAATCCACACACACATACACAACTCCACACACACACACACACACAAATCCACACACACAAATCCACATACACACAAACACACAAATCCACACACACACACACACAAATCCACACACACACAAACACACAAATCCACACACACACAAATCCAAACACACACACAGAAATCCAAACAGACACACAAAAATCCGCACACACACACGCACACAAATCCACACACACACACACAAATCCACACACACACATACACAAATCCACACACCTACACATACACAAATCCACACACACACACACACACACACAAATCTACACACACAAACACACAAATCCACACACACATACACAAACACACACACACACATATCCACAAACGCATACACAAATCCACACACGCATACATATACACAAATCGACACACACAAACACACAAATCCACACACACAAATCCACACACCTACACATACACAAATCCACACACACAAACACACAAATCCACAAACACACAAATCCACAAACACACACACACAAATCTACACACGCATACACAAATCCACACACGCATACACATACACAAATCGACACACACAAACACACAAATCCACACACACAAATCCACACACCTACACATACACAAATCCTCACACACAAACACACAAATCCACAAACACACACACACAAATCCACACACACACACAAATAGACACACATATACACAAATACACACACACATACACAAATCCACACACACACAAACACACACAAATCCACACACACACAGAAAGCACACCTACGCATACACAAATCCACACGCACAAATCCACACACACACACACACAAATCTACACACACACATACAAATCCACACACATACAAATCCACACACACACACAAATCCACACACATATCCACATACACACAAACACAAATACACACAAATCCACACACCTACACATACACAAATCCACACGCATACACATACACAAATCCACACACACAAATCCACACACACAAATCCATACACACAAATCCACACACACACACAAATCCACACACACATACAAATCCACACACACATACATAAACAAATCCACATACTCATACACAACTACACACACATACATTCACAAATACACACACACACATACACAAATCCACACACACACACACAAATCCACACACACACACACACAAATCCACACACACACACATACAAATCCACACACACATACACAAATACACACACACATACACAAATCCACACACACAACTCCACACACACATACACAACTCCACACACACACAAATCCACACACACACACAAATCCACACACACACACAAATCCACACACACAAATCCACACACAAATCCACACTCACACATACACAAATCCACAGACACAAATCCACACACACGTACACAAATCCACACACACAAATCCAAACACACACATATCCACACACACATAAATCGACACACACACATACACAAATCCATACACACATCCACACACATACACAAATCCACACACGTACACACACAAATCCACACACACAAATCCAAACACATACACAAATCCAAACACACACACAAATCCAAACACACACACAAATCCAAACACACACACATACACAAATCCACACACACACACAAATCCACACACACACATAAACACACAAATCCACACACACAAATCCACACACACATAAACACACAAATCCACATGCACAAATCCACACACACACAAATCCACACACACACACAAATCCACACACACACACAAATCCACACACACACACAAATCCACACACACATACACACATCCACACACACATCCACACACATCCACACACACATACACACATCCACACACACATACACACTTCCACACACACACAAATCGACACACATACATTCACAAATACACACACATATACACAAATGCACACACATACACAAATACCCACACACACATACACAAATACCTACGCACACATACACAAATACCTACGCACACATACACAAATACACACACACATACACAAATCCACACACGCAAATCCACACACACATACACAACTCCACACACACACACAAATCCACACACACAAATCCACATACATACAAACACACAAATCCACACACACACACAAATCCACACACACACAAACACACAAATCCACACACACACAAATCCAAACACACAAATCCAAACACACACACAGAAATCCAAACAGACACACAAAAATCCGCACACACACACGCACACAAATCCACACACACACACACAAATCCACACACACACATACACAAATCCACACACCTACACATACACAAATCCACACACACACACAAATCTACACACACACAAACACACAAATCCACACACACATACACAAATACACACACGTACACAAACACACACACAGAAATCCACACACGCATACACAAATCCACACACGCATACACATACACAAATCGACACACACAAATCCACACACCTACACATACACAAATCCACACACACAAACACACAAATGAACAAACACACACACACACAAATCCACACACGCATACACAAATCCACACACGCATACACATACACAAATCGACACACACAAACACACAAATCCACACACACAAATCCACACACCTACACATACACAAATCCACACACACAAACACACAAATCCACACACACAAATCCACACACCTACACATACACAAATCCACACACACAAACACACAAATCCACACACACACACAAATCCACACACACACACATATCCACACACACACACATATCCACACACACACACACACAAATCCACACACACAAATCCACACACACACTCACCAAGTCCACACACACACAAATCCAAACACACACACACATACACAAATCCACACACACACAAACACACACAAATAGACACACACACACAGAAAACACACCTACGCATACACAAATCCACACGCATACACAAATCCACACGCACAAATCCACACACACACACACAAATCTACACACACACATACAAATCCACACACACACACACAAATCCACACACATATCCACATACACACATACACAAATACACACAAATCCACACACCTACACATACACAAATCCACACGCATACACATACACAAATCCACACACACAAATCCACACACACAAATCCATACACACAAATCCACACACAAATCCACACACACACATACAAATCCACACACACATACAAATTCACACACACACACATAAACAAATCCACACACTCATACACAACTACGCACACATACATTCACAAATACACACACATATACACAAATACACACACACATACACAAATCCACACACACACACACACAAATCCACACACACACATACAAATTCACACACACATACACAAATACACACACAACTCCACACACACATACACAAATCCACACACACACACAAATCCACACACACACACAAATCCACAGACACACACAAATCCACACACACAATTCCACACACACAATTCCACACACAAATCCACACTCACACATACACAAATCCACAGACACAAATCCACACACACGTACACAAATCCACACACACAAATCCAAACACACACATATCCACACACACATAAATCGACACACACACATACACAAATCCATACACACATCCACACACATACACAAATCCACACACGTACACACACAAATCCACACACACACAAATCCAAACACATACACAAATCCAAATCCAAACACACACACAAATCCAAACACACACACAAATCCAAACACACACACAAATCCAAACACACACACATACACAAATCCACACACATACACACACAAATCCACACACACACACAAATCCACACACACACATAAACACACAAATCCACACACACACAAATCCACACACACACAAATCCACACACACACACAAATCCACACACACATAAACACACCCACACACACAAATTCACACACACAAATCCACAAATGCACATACACACAAATACACAAATCCATACACACACAAATCCAAACACACACACAGAAATCCAAACACACACACAAATCCAAACACACACACAGATCCACATACACACAAAAACACAAATCCACACACAGACCCACAAATCCACACACACATACACAAATCCACACACACACACACAAATCCACACACACACATACACAAATACACACACATACACACAAACACACACACACATACACAAACACACACACACAAATCCACACACGCATACACAAATCCACACACACACACATACACAAATCGACACACACAAACACACAAATCCACACACACAAATCCACACAGCTACACATACACAAATCCACACACACAAACACACAAATCCACCTAAACATACACAAATCCACACACACAAACACACAAATCCACACACACAAACACACAAATCCACACACACACACAAATCCACACACACACAAAACCACACACACAAACACACAAATCCACACACACACACAAATCCACACACACACAAAACCACACACACACACAAATCTACACACACACACGCACACAAATCCACACACACACACACACACACAAATCCACACACACACATACACAAATCCATACACCTACACATACACAAATCCACACACACACACACACACAAATCTACACACACAAACACACAAATCCACACACACATACACAAATCCACACACACATACACAAATACACACACACATACACGAATCCACACACAGACATACACAAATCCACACACAGACATACACATATCCACGTACACGCATACACAAATTCTCACACACACACACAAATCCACAAACACACACACACATACACTAATCCACACACATATACACAAATACACACACACACAAAGCCACACACACACATACAGAAATCCACAGACCTACGCATACACAAATCCACACACATACACAAATCCACACACACAAATCCACACACACACATACACAAATCCACACACACACATACAGAAATCCACAGACCTATGCATACACAAATCCACACACAAATCCACACACACACACAAATCCACACACACACACAAATCCACACACACACACACGCACACAAATCCACGTACACGCATACACAAATTCTCACACACACACACAGCACGTGGGCAGCATGGTGGCACAGTGGTTAGCACTGCTGCCTCACAGCGCCAGAGACCTGGGTTCAATTCCCGCCTCAGGCTACTGACTGTGTGGAGTTTGCACATTCTCCCCGTGTCTGCGTGGGTTTCCTCCGGGTGCTCCGGTTTCCTCCCACAGTCCAAAGATGTGCAGGTCAGGTGAATTGGCCATGCTAAATTGTCCGTAGTGTTAGGTAAGGGGTAAATGTAGGGGTATGGGTGGGTTGCGCTTCGGCGGGTCGGTGTGGACTTGTTGGGCCGAAGGGCCTGTTTCCACACACACACACAAATCCACACACACACAAATCCAAACACACGTACACAAATCCACACACACACACACACAAATCCACACACACACACACACAAATCCACACACACATCCACACACATACACAAATCCACACACACACACAAATCCACACACACACACAAATCCAAACACACACACAAATCCAAACACACACATCCAAACAGACATACACAAATCCACACACATACACACAAATCCACACACACACAAATCCACACACACACAAATCCAAACACACGTACACAAATCCACACACACACACACACACAAATCCACACACACACACACAAATCCACACACACATCCACACACATACACAAATCCACACACATACACAAATCCACACACACACACAAATCCACACACACACACAAATCCACACACACACACAAATCCACACACACACACAAATCCAAACACACACACAAATCCAAACACACACACAAATCCAAACACACACACAAACCCAAACACACACACATACCCAAACACACACACAAATCCAAACACACACATCCAAACAGACATACACAAATCCACACACATACACACACAAATCCACACTCACACACAAATCCACACTCACACAAATCCACACACACACAAATCCACACACACACAAATCCACACACACACAAATCCACACACACACAAACACAAATCTACACACAAACATACATACACATCCACACACACATACACATATGCACACACACATACACACTTCCACACACACACAAATCGACACACACAGTCACAAATACACACACATATACACAAATGCACACACATACACAAATACCCACACACACATACACAAATACCCACGCACACATACACAAATACCCACGCACACATACACAAATCCACACACGCAAATCCACACACACATACATAACTCCACACACACACTCACAAATCCACACACACAAATCCACACACACAAATCCACATACACACACAAATCCACACACACACAAACACACAAATCCACACACACACAAATCCAAACACACACACAGAAATCCAAACACACACACACAAATCCACACACACACACGCACACAAATCCACACACACATACACAAATACACACACACATACACAAACACACACACACACAAATCCACACACGCATACACATACACAAATCGACACACACAAACACACAAATCCACACACACAAATCCACACACCTACACATACACAAATCCACACACACAAACACACAAATCCACACACACACACACAAATCCAAACACACAAATCCACAAACACACACACACAAATCCACACACACATACACAAATCCACACACACACACACAAATCCACATACACACAAAAACACAAATCCACACACAGACCCACAAATCCAAATCCACATACACAAATCCACACAAACATACGCAAATCCACACAAACATACGCAAATCCACACAAACATACGCAAATCCACACACACATACGCAAATCCACATACACAAATCCACACACACAAAAACACACAAATGCACACACACACACACAAATCCACACACAGACACACAAATCCACACACACACACAAATCCACACACACACACACAAATCCACACACACACACATACAAATCCACACACACATACACAAATACACACACACATACACAAATCCACACACACAACTCCACACACACATACACAACTCCACACACACACACAAATCCACACACACACACAAATCCACACACACAAATCCACACACAAATCCACACTCACACATACACAAATCCACACACACACATACAAATCCACACACACAAATCCAAACACACACATATCCACACACACATAAATCGACACACACACATACACAAATCCATACACACATCCACACACACACACAAATCCACACACGTACACACACAAATCCACACACACAAATCCAAACACATACACACATACACAAACACACACACACATACACAAACACACACACACAAATCCACACACGCATACACAAATCCACACACACACACATACACAAATCGACACACACAAACACACAAATCCACACACACAAATCCACACACCTACACATACACAAATCCACACACACAAACACACAAATCCACACACACACACAAATCCACACACACACAAAACCACACACACAAACACACAAATCCACACACACACGCAAATCCACACACACACAAAACCACACACACACAAAACCACACACACACACAAATCTACACAGACACACGCACACAAATCCACACACACACACACACACACAAATCCACACACACACATACACAAATCCATACACCTACACATACACAAATCCACACACACACACACAAATCTACACACACAAACACACAAATCCACACACACATACACAAATCCACACACACATACACGAATACACACACACATACACGAATCCACACACACATACACGAATCCACACACAGACATACACAAATCCACACACAGACATACACATATCCACGTACACGCATACACAAATTCTCACACACACACACAAATCCACAAACACACACACACATACACTAATCCACACACATATACACAAATACACACACACACAAAGCCACACACACACATACAGAAATCCACAGACCTACGCATACACAAATCCACACACATACACAAATCCACACACACAAATCCACACACACACATACACAAATCCACACACACACATACAGAAATCCACAGACCTATGCATACACAAATCCACACACAAATCCACACACACACACAAATCCACACACACACACAAATCCACACACACACACACGCACACAAATCCACGTACACGCATACACAAATTCTCACACACACACACAGCACGTGGGCAGCATGGTGGCACAGTGGTTAGCACTGCTGCCTCACAGCGCCAGAGACCTGGGTTCAATTCCCGCCTCAGGCTACTGACTGTGTGGAGTTTGCACATTCTCCCCGTGTCTGCGTGGGTTTCCTCCGGGTGCTCCGGTTTCCTCCCACAGTCCAAAGATGTGCAGGTCAGGTGAATTGGCCATGCTAAATTGTCCGTAGTGTTAGGTAAGGGGTAAATGTAGGGGTATGGGTGGGTTGCGCTTCGGCGGGTCAGTGTGGACTTGTTGGGCCGAAGGGCCTGTTTCCCCACACACACACAAATCCAAACACACGTACACAAATCCACACACACACACACACACAAATCCACACACACACACACAAATCCACACACACACACACAAATCCACACACACATCCACACACATACACAAATCCACACACACACACAAATCCACACACACACACAAATCCAAACACACACACAAACCCAAACACACACATCCAAACAGACATACACAAATCCACACACATACACACACAAATCCACACTCACACACAAATCCACACACACACAAATCCACACACACACAAATCCAAACACACGTACACAAATCCACACACACACACAAATCCACACACACACACACAAATCCACACACACATCCACACACATACACAAATCCACACACATACACAAATCCACACACATACACAAATCCACACACACACACAAATCCACACACACACACAAATCCAAACACACACACAAATCCAAACACACACACAAACCCAAACACACACACAAACCCAAACACACACACAAATCCAAACACACACATCCAAACAGACATACACAAATCCACACACATACACACACAAATCCACACTCACACACAAATCCACACACACACAAATCCACACACACACAAACACAAATCTACACACAAACATACATACACATCCACACACACATACACATATCCACACACACATACACGCTTCCACACACACACACAAATCGACACACACACAGTCACAAATACACACACATATACACAAATGCACACACATACACAAATACCCACACACACATACACAAATACCCACGCACACATACACAAATACCCACGCACACATACACAAATCCACACACGCAAATCCACACACACATACATAACTCCACACACACACTCACAAATCCACACACACAAATCCACACACACAAATCCACACACACAAATCCACACACACAAATCCACATACACACAAACACACAAATCCACACACACACACAAATCCACACACACACAAACACACAAATCCACACACACACAAATCCAAACACACACACAGAAATCCAAACACACACACACAAATCCACACACACACACGCACACAAATCCACACACACATACACAAATACACACACACATACACAAACACACACACACACAAATCCACACACGCATACACATACACAAATCGACACACACAAACACACAAATCCACACACACAAATCCACACACCTACACATACACAAATCCACACACACAAACACACAAATCCACACACACACACACAAATCCAAACACACAAATCCACAAACACACACACACAAATCCACACACATACACACACAAATCCACACTCACACACAAATCCACACTCACACACAAATCCACACACACACAAATCCAAACACACGTACACAAATCCACACACACACACACACACAAATCCACACACACACACACACAAATCCACACACATACACAAATCCACACACATACACAAATCCACACACACACACAAATCCATACACACACACAAATCCACACACACACACAAATCCAAACACACACACAAATCCAAACACACACACAAACCCAAACACACACACAAACCCAAACACACACACAAATCCAAACACACACATCCAAACAGACATACACAAATCCACACACATACACACACAAATCCACACTCACACACAAATCCACACTCACACAAATCCACACACACACAAATCCACACACACACAAATCCACACACACACAAATCCACACACACACAAACACAAATCTACACACAAACATACATACACATCCACACACACATACACATATCCACACACACATACACACTTCCACACACACACAAATCGACACACACACAGTCACAAATACACACACATATACACAAATGCACACACATACACAAATACCCACACACACATACACAAATACCCACGCACACATACACAAATACCCACGCACACATACACAAATCCACACACGCAAATCCACACACACATACATAACTCCACACACACACTCACAAATCCACACACACAAATCCACACACACAAATCCACATACACACACAAATCCACACACACACAAACACACAAATCCACACACACACAAATCCAAACACACACACAGAAATCCAAACACACACACACAAATCCACACACACACACGCACACAAATCCACACACACATACACAAATACACACACACATACACAAACACACACACACACAAATCCACACACGCATACACATACACAAATCGACACACACAAACACACAAATCCACACACACAAATCCACACACCTACACATACACAAATCCACACACACAAACACACAAATCCACACACACACACACAAATCCAAACACACAAATCCACAAACACACACACACAAATCCACACACACATACACAAATCCACACACAGACCCACAAATCCAAATCCACATACACAAATCCACACAAACATACGCAAATCCACACAAACATACGCAAATCCACACACACATACACAAATCCACATACACAAATCCACACACACAAAAACACACAAATGCACACACAGACACACAAATCCACACACAGACACAAATCCACACACACACACACAAATCCACACACACACACATACAAATCCACACACACATACACAAATACACACACACATACACAAATCCACACACACAACTCCACACACACATACACAACTCCACACACACACACAAATCCACACACACAAATCCACACACAAATCCACACTCACACATACACAAATCCACACACACACATACAAATCCACACACACAAATCCAAACACACACATATCCACACACACATAAATCGACACACACACATACACAAATCCATACACACATCCACACACACACACAAATCCACACACGTACACACACAAATCCACACACACAAATCCAAACACATACACACATACACAAACACACACACACATACACAAACACACACACACAAATCCACACACGCATACACAAATCCACACACACACACATACACAAATCGACACACACAAACACACAAATCCACACACACAAATCCACACACCTACACATACACAAATCCACACACACAAACACACAAATCCACCTACACATACACAAATCCACACACACAAACACACAAATCCACACACACAAACACACAAATCCACACACACACACAAATCCACACACACACAAAACCACACACACAAACACACAAATCCACACACACACACAAATCCACACACACACAAAACCACACACACACAAAACCACACACACACAAAACCACACACACACACAATTCTACACAGACACACGCACACAAATCCACACACACACACACACAAATCCACACACACACATACACAAATCCATACACCTACACATACACAAATCCACACACACACACACAAATCTACACACACAAACACACAAATCCACACACACATACACAAATCCACACACACATACACAAATCCACACACACATACACAAATACACACACACATACACGAATCCACACACAGACATACACAAATCCACACACAGACATACACATATCCACGTACACGCATACACAAATTCTCACACACACACACAAATCCACAAACACACACACACATACACTAATCCATACACATATACACAAATACACACACACACAAAGCCACACACACACATACAGAAATCCACAGACCTACGCATACACAAATCCACACACATACACAAATCCACACACACACATACAAATCCACACACACAAATCCAAACACACACATATCCACACACACATAAATCGACACACACACATACACAAATCCATACACACATCCACACACACACACAAATCCACACACGTACACACACAAATCCACACACACAAATCCAAACACATACACACATACACAAACACACACACACATACACAAACACACACACACAAATCCACACACGCATACACAAATCCACACACGCATACACAAATCCACACACACACACATACACAAATCGACACACACAAACACACAAATCCACACACACAAATCCACACACCTACACATACACAAATCCACACACACAAACACACAAATCCACCTACACATACACAAATCCACACACACAAACACACAAATCCACACACACAAACACACAAATCCACACACACACACAAATCCACACACACACAAAACCACACACACAAACACACAAATCCACACACACACACAAATCCACACACACACAAAACCACACACACACAAAACCACACACACACAAAACCACACACACACACAAATCTACACAGACACACGCACACAAATCCACACACACACACACACACAAATCCACACACACACATACACAAATCCATACACCTACACATACACAAATCCACACACACACACACAAATCTACACACACAAACACACAAATCCACACACACATACACAAATCCACACACACACATACAGAAATCCACAGACCTATGCATACACAAATCCACACACAAATCCACACACGCACACAAATCCACACACACACACACGCACACAAATCCACGTACACGCATACACAAATTCTCACACACACACACAGCACGTGGGCAGCATGGTGGCACAGTGGTTAGCACTGCTGCCTCACAGCGCCAGAGACCTGGGTTCAATTCCCGCCTCAGGCTACTGACTGTGTGGAGTTTGCACATTCTCCCCGTGTCTGCGTGGGTTTCCTCCGGGTGCTCCGGTTTCCTCCCACAGTCCAAAGATGTGCAGGTCAGGTGAATTGGCCATGCTAAATTGTCCGTAGTGTTAGGTAAGGGGTAAATGTAGGGGTATGGGTGGGTTGCGCTTCGGCGGGTCGGTGTGGACTTGTTGGGCTGAAGGGCCTGTTTCCACACACACACACAAATCCACACACACACAAATCCAAACACACGTACACAAATCCACACACACACACACACACACACAAATCCACACACACACACACAAATCCACGCACACATAAATCGACACACACACATACACAAATCCATACACACATCCACACACATACACAAATCCACACACACACAAATCCACACACACACACAAATCCAAACACACACACAAACCCAAACACACACACAAATCCAAACACACACATCCAAACAGACATACACAAATCCACACACATACACACACAAATCCACACTCACACACAAATCCACACACACACAAATCCACACACACACAAATCCACACACACACAAACACAAATCCACACACAAACATACATACACATCCACACACACATACACATATCCACACACACATACACACTTCCACACACACACAAATCGACACACACAGTCACAAATACACACACATATACACAAATGCACACACATACACAAATACCCACACACACATACACAAATACCCACGCACACATACACAAATCCACACACCCAAATCCACACACACATACATAACTCCACACACACACTCACAAATCCACACACACAAATCCACACACACAAATCCACATACACACAAACACACAAATCCACACACACAAATCCACACACAAATCCACACTCACACATACACAAATCCACACACACACATACAAATCCACACACACAAATCCAAACACACACATATCCACACACACATAAATCGACACACACACATACACAAATCCATACACACATCCACACACACACACAAATCCACACACGTACACACACAAATCCACACACACAAATCCAAACACATACACACATACACAAACACACACACACATACACAAACACACACACACAAATCCACACACGCATACACAAATCCACACACACACACATACACAAATCGACACACACAAACACACAAATCCACACACACAAATCCACACACCTACACATACACAAATCCACACACACAAACACACAAATCCACACACACACACAAATCCACACACACACAAAACCACACACACAAACACACAAATCCACACACACACGCAAATCCACACACACACAAAACCACACACACACAAAACCACACACACACACAAATCTACACAGACACACGCACACAAATCCACACACACACACACACACACAAATCCACACACACACATACACAAATCCATACACCTACACATACACAAATCCACACACACACACACAAATCTACACACACAAACACACAAATCCACACACACATACACAAATCCACACACACATACACAAATACACACACACATACACGAATCCACACACACATACACGAATCCACACACAGACATACACAAATCCACACACAGACATACACATATCCACGTACACGCATACACAAATTCTCACACACACACACAAATCCACAAACACACACACACATACACTAATCCACACACATATACACAAATACACACACACACAAAGCCACACACATACATACAGAAATCCACAGACCTACGCATACACAAATCCACACACATACACAAATCCACACACACAAATCCACACACACACATACACAAATCCACACACACACATACAGAAATCCACAGACCTATGCATACACAAATCCACACACAAATCCACACACACACACAAATCCACACACACACACAAATCCACACACACACACACGCACACAAATCCACGTACACGCATACACAAATTCTCACACACACACACAGCACGTGGGCAGCATGGTGGCACAGTGGTTAGCACTGCTGCCTCACAGCGCCAGAGACCTGGGTTCAATTCCCGCCTCAGGCTACTGACTGTGTGGAGTTTGCACATTCTCCCCGTGTCTGCGTGGGTTTCCTCCGGGTGCTCCGGTTTCCTCCCACAGTCCAAAGATGTGCAGGTCAGGTGAATTGGCCATGCTAAATTGTCCGTAGTGTTAGGTAAGGGGTAAATGTAGGGGTATGGGTGGGTTGCGCTTCGGCGGGTCAGTGTGGACTTGTTGGGCCGAAGGGCCTGTTTCCCCACACACACACAAATCCAAACACACGTACACAAATCCACACACACACACACACACAAATCCACACACACACACACAAATCCACACACACATCCACACACATACACAAATCCACACACACACACAAATCCACACACACACACAAATCCAAACACACACACAAACCCAAACACACACATCCAAACAGACATACACAAATCCACACACATACACACACAAATCCACACTCACACACAAATCCACACACACACAAATCCACACACACACAAATCCAAACACACGTACACAAATCCACACACACACACAAATCCACACACACACACACAAATCCACACACACATCCACACACATACACAAATCCACACACATACACAAATCCACACACATACACAAATCCACACACACACACAAATCCACACACACACACAAATCCAAACACACACACAAATCCAAACACACACACAAACCCAAACACACACACAAACCCAAACACACACACAAACCCAAACACACACACAAATCCAAACACACACATCCAAACAGACATACACAAATCCACACACAAATCCACACTCACACACAAATCCACACACACACAAATCCACACACACACAAACACAAATCTACACACAAACATACATACACATCCACACACACATACACATATCCACACACACATACACGCTTCCACACACACACAAATCGACACACACACAGTCACAAATACACACACATATACACAAATGCACACACATACACAAATACCCACGCACACATACACAAATACCCACGCACACATACACAAATACCCACGCACACATACACAAATCCACACACGCAAATCCACACACACATACATAACTCCACACACACACTCACAAATCCACACACACAAATCCACACACACAAATCCACACACACAAATCCACATACACACAAACACACAAATCCACACACACACACAAATCCACACACACACAAACACACAAATCCACACACACACAAATCCAAACACACACACAGAAATCCAAACACACACACACAAATCCACACACACACACGCACACAAATCCACACACACATACACAAATACACACACACATACACAAACACACACACACACACAAATCCACACACGCATACACATACACAAATCGACACACACAAACACACAAATCCACACACACAAATCCACACACCTACACATACACAAATCCACACACACAAACACACAAATCCACACACACACACACAAATCCAAACACACAAATCCACAAACACACACACACAAATCCACACACATACACACACAAATCCACACTCACACACAAATCCACACTCACACACAAATCCACACACACACAAATCCACACACACACAAATCCAAACACACGTACACAAATCCACACACACACACACACACAAATCCACACACACACACACACAAATCCACACACACATCCACACACATACACAAATCCACACACATACACAAATCCACACACACACACAAATCCACACACACACACAAATCCACACACACACACAAATCCAAACACACACACAAATCCAAACACACACACAAACCCAAACACACACACAAACCCAAACACACACACAAATCCAAACACACACATCCAAACAGACATACACAAATCCACACACATACACACACAAATCCACACTCACACACAAATCCACACTCACACAAATCCACACACACACAAATCCACACACACACAAATCCACACACACACAAATCCACACACACACAAACACAAATCTACACACAAACATACATACACATCCACACACACATACACATATCCACACACACATACACACTTCCACACACACACAAATCGACACACACACAGTCACAAATACACACACATATACACAAATGCACACACATACACAAATACCCACGCACACATACACAAATACCCACGCACACATACACAAATACCCACGCACACATACACAAATCCACACACGCATACATAACTCCACACACACACTCACAAATCCACACACACAAATCCACACACACAAATCCACATACACACACAAATCCACACACACACAAACACACAAATCCACACACACACAAATCCAAACACACACACAGAAATCCAAACACACACACACAAATCCACACACACACACGCACACAAATCCACACACACATACACAAATACACACACACATACACAAACACACACACACACAAATCCACACACGCATACACATACACAAATCGACACACACAAACACACAAATCCACACACACAAATCCACACACCTACACATACACAAATCCACACACACAAACACACAAATCCACACACACACACACAAATCCAAACACACAAATCCACAAACACACACACACAAATCCACACACACATACACAAATCCACACACAGACCCACAAATCCAAATCCACATACACAAATCCACACAAACATACGCAAATCCACACAAACATACGCAAATCCACACACACATACACAAATCCACATACACAAATCCACACACACAAAAACACACAAATGCACACACACACACACAAATCCACACACAGACACAAATCCACACACACACACACAAATCCACACACAGACACAAATACACACACACATACACAAATCCACACACACAACTCCACACACACATACACAACTCCACACACACACACAAATCCACACACACAAATCCACACACAAATCCACACTCACACATACACAAATCCACACACACACATACAAATCCACACACACAAATCCAAACACACACATATCCACACACACATAAATCGACACACACACATACACAAATCCATACACACATCCACACACACACACAAATCCACACACGTACACACACAAATCCACACACACAAATCCAAACACATACACACATACACAAACACACACACACATACACAAACACACACACACAAATCCACACACGCATACACAAATCCACACACACACACATACACAAATCGACACACACAAACACACAAATCCACACACACAAATCCACACACCTACACATACACAAATCCACACACACAAACACACAAATCCACCTACACATACACAAATCCACACACACAAACACACAAATCCACACACACAAACACACAAATCCACACACACACACAAATCCACACACACACAAAACCACACACACAAACACACAAATCCACACACACACACAAATCCACACACACACAAAACCACACACACACAAAACCACACACACACACAATTCTACACAGACACACGCACACAAATCCACACACACACACACACAAATCCACACACACACATACACAAATCCATACACCTACACATACACAAATCCACACACACACACACAAATCTACACACACAAACACACAAATCCACACACACATACACAAATCCACACACACATACACAAATACACACACACATACACGAATCCACACACAGACATACACAAATCCACACACAGACATACACATATCCACGTACACGCATACACAAATTCTCACACACACACACAAATCCACAAACACACACACACATACACTAATCCACACACATATACACAAATACACACACACACAAAGCCACACACACACATACAGAAATCCACAGACCTACGCATACACAAATCCACACACATACACAAATCCACACACACACATACAAATCCACACACACAAATCCAAACACACACATATCCACACACACATAAATCGACACACACACATACACAAATCCATACACACATCCACACACACACACAAATCCACACACGTACACACACAAATCCACACACACAAATCCAAACACATACACACATACACAAACACACACACACATACACAAACACACACACACAAATCCACACACGCATACACAAATCCACACACGCATACACAAATCCACACACACACACATACACAAATCGACACACACAAACACACAAATCCACACACACAAATCCACACACCTACACATACACAAATCCACACACACAAACACACAAATCCACCTACACATACACAAATCCACACACACAAACACACAAATCCACACACACAAACACACAAATCCACACACACACACAAATCCACACACACACAAAACCACACACACAAACACACAAATCCACACACACACACAAATCCACACACACACAAAACCACACACACACAAAACCACACACACACAAAACCACACACACACACAAATCTACACAGACACACGCACACAAATCCACACACACACACACACACAAATCCACACACACACATACACAAATCCATACACCTACACATACACAAATCCACACACACACACACAAATCTACACACACAAACACACAAATCCACACACACATACACAAATCCACACACACACATACACAAATCCACAGACCTATGCATACACAAATCCACACACAAATCCACACACGCACACAAATCCACACACACACACACGCACACAAATCCACGTACACGCATACACAAATTCTCACACACACACACAGCACGTGGGCAGCATGGTGGCACAGTGGTTAGCACTGCTGCCTCACAGCGCCAGAGACCTGGGTTCAATTCCCGCCTCAGGCTACTGACTGTGTGGAGTTTGCACATTCTCCCCGTGTCTGCGTGGGTTTCCTCCGGGTGCTCCGGTTTCCTCCCACAGTCCAAAGATGTGCAGGTCAGGTGAATTGGCCATGCTAAATTGTCCGTAGTGTTAGGTAAGGGGTAAATGTAGGGGTATGGGTGGGTTGCGCTTCGGCGGGTCGGTGTGGACTTGTTGGGCTGAAGGGCCTGTTTCCACACACACACACAAATCCACACACACACAAATCCAAACACACGTACACAAATCCACACACACACACACACACACAAATCCACACACACACACACAAATCCACGCACACATAAATCGACACACACACATACACAAATCCATACACACATCCACACACATACACAAATCCACACACACACAAATCCACACACACACACAAATCCAAACACACACACAAACCCAAACACACACACAAATCCAAACACACACATCCAAACAGACATACACAAATCCACACACATACACACACAAATCCACACTCACACACAAATCCACACACACACAAATCCACACACACACAAACACAAATCCACACACAAACATACATACACATCCACACACACATACACATATCCACACACACATACACACTTCCACACACACACAAATCGACACACACAGTCACAAATACACACACATATACACAAATGCACACACATACACAAATACCCACACACACATACACAAATACCCACGCACACATACACAAATCCACACACCCAAATCCACACACACATACATAACTCCACACACACACTCACAAATCCACACACACAAATCCACACACACAAATCCACATACACACAAACACACAAATCCACACACACACACAAATCCACACACACACAAACACACAAATCCACACACACACAAATCCAAACACACACACAGAAATCCAAACACACACACACAAATCCACACACACACATGCACACAAATCCACACACACATACACAAATACACACACACATACACAAACACACACACACACAAATCCACACACGCATACACATACACAAATCGACACACACAAACACACAAATCCACACACACAAATCCACACACCTACACATACACAAATCCACACACACAAACACACAAATCCACAAACAAACACACACAAATCCACACACGCATACACAAATCCACACACGCATACACATACACAAATCGACACACACAAACACACAAATCCACTCACACAAATCCACACACCTACACATACACAAATCCACACACACAAACACACAAATCCACACACACACACACAAATCCAAACACACAAATCCACAAACACACACACACAAATCCACACACACATACACAAATCCACACACACACACACAAATCCACATACACACAAAAACACAAATCCACACACAGACCCACAAATCCAAATCCACATACACAAATCCACACAAACATACACAAATCCACACAAACATACGCAAATCCACACAAACATACGCAAATCCACACACACATACACAAATCCACATACACAAATCCACACACACAAAAACACACAAATGCACACACACACACAAATCCACACACAGACACACAAATCCACACACACACACAAATCCACACACACACACTAATCCACACAATCACACAAATCCACACACACACACAAACACACAAATCCACACACAAACACAAAAATCCACACACACAAATCCACACACACACAGAAATCCATACACGCATACACATCCACACACACACAGAATTCCACACACAAATCCACACACACACACACACACAAATCCCCCCCCACACACAAATTCCACACACACACACAAATCCACATACACACACACACACAAATCCACATACACAAAACACACAAATCCACGCACACACACACAAATCAACGCACACACACAAATCCACATACACAAAAACACACAAATCCACACACACACAAATCCACACACACACACAAATCCACATACACACAAAAACACAAATCCACACACAGACCCACAAATCCAAATCCACATACACAAATCCACACACACCTACACAAATCCACACACACATACACAAATCCACACACACACATACACAAATCCACATACACAAATCCACACACACAAAAACACACAAATGCAGACACACACATACACAAATCCACACACACACATACACAAATACACACACCTACACATACACAAATCCACACACACAGACAAATCCACACAAACACACAAGTCCACACACACACAAATCCACACACACACAAATCCACACACACACAAATCCACACACACATAAATCCACACACACACACACAAATCCACACACACACACAAATCCACACACACACAAATCCACACATACACAAATCCACACACACACACACAAATAGACACACATATACACAAATACACCTACGCATACACAAATCCACACGCATACACAAATCGACATGCACAAATCCACACACACACACAAATCTACACACACACAAACAAATCCACACACACACAAATCCACATACACACATATCCACATACATAAATACACACAAATCCACACACCTACACATACACAAATCCACACGCATACACATACACAAATCCACACACACACATACAAATCCACACACACATACAAATTCACACACACACAAACAAATCCACACACTCATACACAACTACACACACATACATTCACAAATACACACACATATACACAAATCCACACACACACACAAATCCACACACACACACAAATCCACACACACACATACAAATCCACACACACACACACACAAATCCACACACACACACAAATCCACACACACACATACAAATCCACACACGCATACACAAATCCACACACACACACATACACAAATCGACACACACAAACACACAAATCCACACACACAAATCCACACACCTACACATACACAAATCCACACACACAAACACACAAATCCACACACACACACAAATCCACACACACACAAAACCACACACACAAACACACAAATCCACACACACACACAAATCCACAGACCTATGCATACACAAATCCACACACAAATCCACACACACACACAAATCCACACACACACACAAATCCACACACACACACACGCACACAAATCCACGTACACGCATACACAAATTCTCACACACACACACAGCACGTGGGCAGCATGGTGGCACAGTGGTTAGCACTGCTGCCTCACAGCGCCAGAGACCTGGGTTCAATTCCCGCCTCAGGCTACTGACTGTGTGGAGTTTGCACATTCTCCCCGTGTCTGCGTGGGTTTCCTCCGGGTGCTCCGGTTTCCTCCCACAGTCCAAAGATGTGCAGGTCAGGTGAATTGGCCATGCTAAATTGTCCGTAGTGTTAGGTAAGGGGTAAATGTAGGGGTGTGGGTGGGTTGTGCTTCGGCGGGTCGGTGTGGACTTGTTGGGCCGAAGGGCCTGTTTCCACACACACACACAAATCCACACACACACAAATCCAAACACACGTACACAAATCCACACACACACACACACACACACAAATCCACACACACATACACAAATCCATACACACATCCACACACATACACAAATCCACACACACACAAATCCACACACACACACAAATCCAAACACACACACAAACCCAAACACACACACAAATCCAAACACACACATCCAAACAGACATACACAAATCCACACACATACACACACAAATCCACACTCACACACAAATCCACACACACACAAATCCACACACACACAAATCCACACACACACAAATCCACACACACACAAACACAAATCCACACACAAACATACATACACATCCACACACACATACACATATCCACACACACATACACACTTCCACACACACACAAATCGACACACACAGTCACAAATACACACACATATACACAAATGCACACACATACACAAATACCCACACACACATACACAAATACCCACACACACATACACAAATACCCACGCACACATACACAAATCCACACACACATACATAACTCCACACACACACTCACAAATCCACACACACAAATCCACACACACAAATCCACATACACACAAACACACAAATCCACACACACACACAAATCCACACACACACAAATCCAAACACACACACAGAAATCCAAACACACACACACAAATCCACACACACACACGCACACAAATCCACACACACATACACAAACACACACACACACAAATCCACACACGCATACACATACACAAATCGACACACACAAACACACAAATCCACACACACAAATCCACACACCTACACATACACAAATCCACACACACAAACACACAAATCCACACACACACACACAAATCCAAACACACAAATCCACAAACACACACACACAAATCCACACACGCATACACAAATCCACACACGCATACACATACACAAATCGACACACACAAACACACAAATCCACTCACACAAATCCACACACCTACACATACACAAATCCACACACACAAACACACAAATCCACACACACACACAAATCCAAACACACAAATCCACAAACACACACACACAAATCCACACACACACACACAAATCCACACACACACACACAAATCCACATACACACAAAAACACAAATCCACACACAGACCCACAAATCCAAATCCACATACACAAATCCACACAAACATACACAAATCCACACAAACATACGCAAATCCACACAAACATACGCAAATCCACACACACATACACAAATCCACATACACAAATCCACACACACAAAAACACACAAATGCACACACACACACAAATCCACACACAGACACACAAATCCACACACACACACTAATCCACACAATCACACAAATCCACACACACACAAATCCACACACAAACACAAAAATCCACACACACAAATCCACAAATCCACACACAAATCCACACACACACAGAAATCCATACACGCATACACATCCACACACACACAGAATTCCACACACAAATCCACACACACACACACACACAAATCCACATACACAAATCCACACACACAAAAACACACAAATCCACACACACACATACACAAATCCACACACACACATACACAAATACACACACCTACACATACACAAATCCACACACACAGACAAATCCACACAAACACACAAGTCCACACACACACACACACACACAAATCCACACACACACAAATCCACACACACACAAATCCACACACACACAAATCCACACACACACAAATCCACACACATATAAATCCACACACACACACACAAATCCACACACACACACAAATCCACACACACACAAATCCACACATACACAAATCCACACACACACACACAAATAGACACACATATACACAAATACACCTACGCATACACAAATCCACACGCATACACAAATCGACACGCACAAATCCACACACACACACAAATCCACACACACACAAATCCACATACACACATATCCACATACATAAATACACACAAATCCACACACCTACACATACACAAATCCACACGCATACACATACACAAATCCACACACACACATACAAATCCACACACACATACAAATTCACACACACACATAAACAAATCCACACACTCATACACAACTACACACACATACATTCACAAATACACACACATATACACAAATCCACACACACACACAAATCCACACACACACACAAATCCACACACACACACAAATCCACACACACATACACAAATACACACACACATACACAAATACCCACACACACATACACAAATCCACACACACATACCCACACACCCACATACACAACTCCACACACACACATACACAAATCCACACACACACACAATTCCACACACACAATTCCACACACAAATCCACACACATACACACACAAATCCACACACACACACAAATCCACACACACATAAACACACAAATCCACACACACAACTCCACACATACACACACACACAAATCCACAAATCCACACACACACAAATCCAAACACACACACAAATCCAAACACACACACAGAAATCCAAAAACACACACACAAATCCAAACACACACACACAAATCCACACACACACACGCACACAAATCCACACACACACACAAAGCCACAAACACACATACACAAATCCACACACCTACACATACACAAATCCACACACACACACACAAATCTACACACACAAACACACAAATCCACACACACATACACAAATCCACACATACACATACACACACACACATACACAAACACACACACACACAAATCCACACACACATACACAAATCCACACACGCATACACAAATCGACACACACAAACACACAAATCTACACACACACAAAAATCCACATACACAAATCCACACACACAAACACACAAATCCACACACACACACACAAATCCACACACACACACACAAATCTACACACACATACATAACTCCACACACACACTCACAAATCCACACACACAAATCCACACACACAAATCCACACACACAAACACACAAATCCACACACACACACAAATCCACACACACACAAACACACAAATCCACACACACACAAATCCAAACACACACACAGAAATCCAAACACACACACACAAATCCACACACACACACACACAAATCCACACACACACACACACAAATCCACACACACATACACAAACACACACACACATACACAAACACACACACACACAAATCCACACACACAAACACACAAATCCACACACACACACACAAATCCAAACACACAAATCCACAAACACACACACACAAATCCACACACACATACACAAATCCACACACACACACACAAATCCACATACACACAAAAACACAAATCCACACACAGACCCACAAATCCAAATCCACATACACAAATCCACACAAACATACACAAATCCACACAAACATACGCAAATCCACACAAACATACGCAAATCCACACACACATACACAAATCCACATACACAAATCCACACACACAAAAACACACAAATGCACACACACACACAAATCCACACACAGACACACAAATCCACACACACACACAAATCCACACACACACACTAATCCACACAATCACACAAATCCACACACACACACACAAACACACAAATCCACACACAAACACAAAAATCCACACACACAAATCCACACACAAATCCACACACACACAGAAATCCATACACGCATACACATCCACACACACACAGAATTCCACACACAAATCCACACACACACACACACACAAATCCCCCCCCACACACAAATTCCACACACACACACAAATCCACATACACACACACACACAAATCCACATACACAAAACACACAAATCCACGCACACACACACAAATCAACGCACACACACAAATCCACATACACAAAAACACACAAATCCACACACACACAAATCCACACACACACACAAATCCACATACACACAAAAACACAAATCCACACACAGACCCACAAATCCAAATCCACATACACAAATCCACACACACCTACACAAATCCACACACACATACACAAATCCACACACACACATACACAAATCCACATACACAAATCCACACACACAAAAACACACAAATGCAGACACACACATACACAAATCCACACACACACATACACAAATACACACACCTACACATACACAAATCCACACACACAGACAAATCCACACAAACACACAAGTCCACACACACACACACACACACACAAATCCACACACACACAAATCCACACACACACAAATCCACACACACACAAATCCACACACACACAAATCCACACACACACACACAAATCCACACACACACACAAATCCACACACACACACAAATCCACACATACACAAATCCACACACACACACACAAATAGACACACATATACACAAATACACCTACGCATACACAAATCCACACGCATACACAAATCGACATGCACAAATCCACACACACACACAAATCTACACACACACAAACAAATCCACACACACACAAATCCACATACACACATATCCACATACATAAATACACACAAATCCACACACCTACACATACACAAATCCACACGCATACACATACACAAATCCACACACACACATACAAATCCACACACACATACAAATTCACACACACACATAAACAAATCCACACACTCATACACAACTACACACACATACATTCACAAATACACACACATATACACAAATCCACACACACACACAAATCCACACACACACAAATCCACACACACACATACAAATCCACACACACACACACAAATCCACACACACACACACAAATCCACACACACACACAAATCCACACACACACATACAAATCCACACACGCATACACAAATCCACACACACACACATACACAAATCGACACACACAAACACACAAATCCACACACACAAATCCACACACCTACACATACACAAATCCACACACACAAACACACAAATCCACCTACACATACACAAATCCACACACACAAACACACAAATCCACACACACAAACACACAAATCCACACACACAAACACACAAATCCACACACACACACAAATCCACACACACACAAAACCACACACACAAACACACAAATCCACACACACACACAAATCCACACACACACAAAACCACACACACACACAAATCTACACACACACACGCACACAAATCCACACACACACACACACACACAAATCCACACACACACATACACAAATCCATACACCTACACATACACAAATCCACACACACACACACACACAAATCTACACACACAAACACACAAATCCACACACACATACACAAATCCACACACACATACACAAATACACACACACATACACGAATCCACACACACATACACGAATCCACACACAGACATACACAAATCCACACACAGACATACACATATCCACGTACACGCATACACAAATTCTCACACACACACACAAATCTACACACACAAACACACAAATCCACACACACATACACAAATCTACACACACAAACACACAAATCCACACACACATACACAAATCCACACACACATACACAAATACACACACACATACACGAATCCACACACACATACACTAATCCACACACATATACACAAATACACACACACACAAAGCCACACACACACATACAGAAATCCACAGACCTACGCATACACAAATCCACACACATACACAAATCCACACACACAAATCCACACACACACATACACAAATCCACACACACACATACAGAAATCCACAGACCTATGCATACACAAATCCACACACAAATCCACACACACACACACACAAATCCACACACACACACACGCACACAAATCCACGTACACGCATACACAAATTCTCACACACACACACAGCACGTGGGCAGCATGGTGGCACAGTGGTTAGCACTGCTGCCTCACAGCGCCAGAGACCTGGGTTCAATTCCCGCCTCAGGCTACTGACTGTGTGGAGTTTGCACATTCTCCCCGTGTCTGCGTGGGTTTCCTCCGGGTGCTCCGGTTTCCTCCCACAGTCCAAAGATGTGCAGGTCAGGTGAATTGGCCATGCTAAATTGTCCGTAGTGTTAGGTAAGGGGTAAATGTAGGGGTGTGGGTGGGTTGCGCTTCGGCGGGTCGGTGTGGACTTGTTGGGCCGAAGGGCCTGTTTCCACACACACACACAAATCCACACACACACAAATCCAAACACACGTACACAAATCCACACACACACACACACACAAATCCACACACACATACACAAATCCATACACACATCCACACACATACACAAATCCACACACACACACAAATCCACACACACACACAAATCCAAACACACACACAAACCCAAACACACACACAAATCCAAACACACACATCCAAACAGACATACACAAATCCACACACATACACACACAAATCCACACTCACACACAAATCCACACTCACACACAAATCCACACACACACAAATCCACACACACACAAACACAAATCTACACACAAACATACATACACATCCACACACACATACACATATCCACACACACATACACACTTCCACACACACACAAATCGACACACACAGTCACAAATACACACACATATACACAAATGCACACACATACACAAATACCCACACACACATACACAAATACCCACGCACACATACACAAATCCACACACGCAAATCCACACACACATACATAACTCCACACACACACTCACAAATCCACACACACAAATCCACATACACACAAACACACAAATCCACACACACACACAAATCCACACACAAACAAACACACAAATCCACACACACACAAATCCACACACACACACGCACACAAATCCACACACACATACACAAACACACACACACACACAAATCCACACACGCATACACATACACAAATCGACACACACAAACACACAAATCCACACACACAAATCCACACACCTACACATACACAAATCCACACACACAAACACACAAATCCACAAACAAACACACACAAATCCACACACGCATACACAAATCCACACACGCATACACATACACAAATCGACACACACAAACACACAAATCCACTCACACAAATCCACACACCTACACATACACAAATCCACACACACAAACACACAAATCCACACACACACACACAAATCCACACACACACACACAAATCCACATACACACAAAAACACAAATCCACACACAGACCCACAAATCCAAATCCACATACACAAATCCACACAAACATACACAAATCCACACAAACATACGCAAATCCACACAAACATACGCAAATCCACACACACATACACAAATCCACATACACAAATCCACACATACAAAAACACACAAATGCACACACACACACAAATCCACACACAGACACACAAATCCACACACACACACTAATCCACACAATCACACAAATCCACACACACACAAATCCACACACAAACACAAAAATCCACACACACAAATCCACACACACACAGAAATCCATACACGCATACACATCCACACACACACAGAATTCCACACACAAATCCACACACACACACACACACAAATCCCCCCCCACACACAAATTCCACACACACACACAAATCCACATACACACACACACACAAATCCACATACACAAAACACACAAATCCACGCACACACACACACAAATCAACGCACACACACAAATCCACATACACAAAAACACACAAATCCACACACACACAAATCCACACACACACACAAATCCACATACACACAAAAACACAAATCCACACACAGACCCACAAATCCAAATCCACATACACAAATCCACACACACCTACACAAATCCACACACACATACACAAATCCACACACACACATACACAAATCCACATACACAAATCCACACACACAAAAACACACAAATGCAGACACACACATACACAAATCCACACACACACATACACAAATACACACACCTACACATACACAAATCCACACACACACACAAATCCACACACACACACAAATCCAAACACACACACAAACCCAAACACACACACAAATCCAAACACACACATCCAAACAGACATACACAAATCCACACACATACACACACAAATCCACACTCACACACAAATCCACACTCACACACAAATCCACACACACACAAATCCACACACACACAAACACAAATCTACACACAAACATACATACACATCCACACACACATACACATATCCACACACACATACACACTTCCACACACACACAAATCGACACACACAGTCACAAATACACACACATATACACAAATGCACACACATACACAAATACCCACACACACATACACAAATACCCACGCACACATACACAAATCCACACACGCAAATCCACACACACATACATAACTCCACACACACACTCACAAATCCACACACACAAATCCACACACACAAATCCACATACACACAAACACACAAATCCACACACACACACAAATCCACACACAAACAAACACACAAATCCACACACACACAAATCCACACACACACACGCACACAAATCCACACACACATACACAAATACACACACACATACACAAACACACACACACACAAATCCACACACGCATACACATACACAAATCGACACACACAAACACACAAATCCACACACACAAATCCACACACCTACACATACACAAATCCACACACACAAACACACAAATCCACAAACAAACACACACAAATCCACACACGCATACACAAATCCACACACGCATACACATACACAAATCGACACACACAAACACACAAATCCACTCACACAAATCCACACACCTACACATACACAAATCCACACACACAAACACACAAATCCACACACACACACACAAATCCACAAACACACACACACAAATCCACACACACACACACAAATCCACACACACACACACAAATCCACATACACACAAAAACACAAATCCACACACAGACCCACAAATCCAAATCCACATACACAAATCCACACAAACATACACAAATCCACACAAACATACGCAAATCCACACAAACATACGCAAATCCACACACACATACACAAATCCACATACACAAATCCACACATACAAAAACACACAAATGCACACACACACACAAATCCACACACAGACACACAAATCCACACACACACACTAATCCACACAATCACACAAATCCACACACACACAAATCCACACACAAACACAAAAATCCACACACACAAATCCACAAATCCACACACACACAGAAATCCATACACGCATACACATCCACACACACACAGAATTCCACACACAAATCCACACACACACACACACACAAATCCCCCCCCACACACAAATTCCACACACACACACAAATCCACATACACACACACACACAAATCCACATACACAAAACACACAAATCCACGCACACACACACAAATCAACGCACACACACAAATCCACATACACAAAAACACACAAATCCACACACACACAAATCCACACACACACACAAATCCACATACACACAAAAACACAAATCCACACACAGACCCACAAATCCAAATCCACATACACAAATCCACACACACCTACACAAATCCACACACACCTACACAAATCCACACACACACAAATCCACACACACACAAATCCACACACACACAAATCCACACACACACACAAATCCACACACACACAAATCCACACACATATAAATCCACACACACACACAAATCCACACACACACACAAATCCACACACACACAAATCCACACATACACAAATCCACACACACACACACAAATAGACACACATATACACAAATACACCTACGCATACACAAATCCACACGCATACACAAATCGACACGCACAAATCCACACACACACACAAATCCACACACACACAAATCCACATACACACATATCCACATACATAAATACACACAAATCCACACACCTACACATACACAAATCCACACGCATACACATACACAAATCCACACACACACATACAAATCCACACACACATACAAATTCACACACACACATAAACAAATCCACACACTCATACACAACTACACACACATACATTCACAAATACACACACATATACACAAATCCACACACACACACAAATCCACACACACACACAAATCCACACACACACATACAAATCCACACACACATACACAAATACCCACACACACACACAAATACCCACACACACATACACAAATCCACACACACATACCCACACACCCACATACACAACTCCACACACACACATACACAAATCCACACACACACACAATTCCACACACACAATTCCACACACAAATCCACACACACACACACAAATCCAAACACACACATATCCACACACGCATAAATCGACACACACACATACACAAATCCATACACACATCCACACACATACACAAATCCACACACGTACACACACAAATCCACACACACACACAAATCTAAACACATACACAAATCCAAACACACACACATCCACACACACATACACAAATCCACACACATACACACACAAATCCACACACACATAAACACACAAATCCACACACACAACTCCACACATACACACACACACAAATCCACAAATCCACACACACACAAATCCAAACACACACACAAATCCAAACACACACACAGAAATCCAAAAACACACACAGAAATCCAAACACACACACACAAATCCACACACACACACGCACACAAATCCACACACACACACACAAAGCCACAAACACACATACACAAATCCACACACCTACACATACACAAATCCACACACACACACACAAATCTACACACACAAACACACAAATCCACACACACATACACACAAATCCACACACACATACACAAATCCACACATACACATACACACACACATACACAAACACACACACAAATCCACACACACATACACAAATCCACACACGCATACACAAATCGACACACACAAACACACAAATCTACACACACACACAAATCCACATACACAAATCCACACACACAAACACACAAATCCACACACACACACACAAATCCACACACACACACACAAATCCACACACACACACACAAATCCACACACACACAAATCCACAAATCCACACACAAATCCACACACACACAGAAATCCATACACGCATACACATCCACACACACACAGAATTCCACACACAAATCCACACACACAGACACACATAAATCCCCCCACACACACAAATTCCACACACACACACAAATCCACATACACACACACACACAAATCCACATACACACAAAAACACAAATCCACACACAGACCCACAAATCCAAATCCACAAACACAAATCCACACACACCTACACAAATCCACACACACATACACAAATCCACACACACACATACACAAATCCACATACACAAATCCACACACACAAAAACACACAAATGCAGACACACACATACACAAATCCACACACACATACACAAATACACACACCTACACATACACAAATCCACACACACAGACAAATCCACACAAACACACAAGTCCACACACACACACACACACACACACAAATCCACACACACACTAATCCACACACACACAAATCCACACACACACAAATCCACACACACACAAATCCACACACATATAAATCCACACACACACACACAAATCCACACACACACACAAATCCACACACACACAAATCCACACATACACAAATCCACACACACACACACAAATAGACACACATATACACAAATACACCTACGCATACACAAATCCACACGCATACACAAATCGACACGCACAAATCCACACACACACACACAAATCTACACACACACAAACAAATCCACACACACACAAATCCACATACACACATATCCACATACATAAATACACACAAATCCACACACCTACACATACACAAATCCACACGCATACACAAATTCACACACACACAAACAAATCCACACACTCATACACAAATACACACACATATACACAAATCCACACACACACACAAATCCACACACACACACAAATCCACACACACACATACAAATCCACACACACATACACAAATACACACACACATACACAAATACCCACACACACATACACAAATACCCACACACATACACAAATCCACACACACATACCCACACACCCACATACACAACTCCACACACACACATACACAAATCCACACACACACACAATTCCACACACAAATCCACACACACACACACAAATCCAAACACACACATATCCACACACGCATAAATCGACACACACACATACACAAATCCATACACACATCCACACACATACACAAATCCACACACGTACACACACAAATCCACACACACACACAAATCTAAACACATACACAAATCCAAACACACACACATCCACACACACATACACAAATCCACACACATACACACACAAATCCACACACACACACAAATCCACACACACATAAACACACAAATCCACACACACAACTCCACACATACACACACACACAAATCCACAAATCCACACACACACAAATCCAAACACACACACAAATCCAAACACACACACAGAAATCCAAAAACACACACACAAATCCAAACACACACACACAAATCCACACACACACACGCACACAAATCCACACACACACACACAAAGCCACAAACACACATACACAAATCCACACACCTACACATACACAAATCCACACACACACACACAAATCTACACACACAAACACACAAATCCGCACACACATACACAAATCCACACACACACAAATCCACACACATACACAAATCCACACACACAAACACACAAATCCACACACACACACACAAATCCACACACACACACACACAAATCCACATACACAAATCCACACACACACAAATCCAAACACACAAATCCACACACACACACACCAAGTCCCCACACACACAAATCCACACATATACAAATCCACACACACACACACAAATAGACTCACATATACACAAATACACACACACGTACACAAATCCACACACACACAAACACACACAAATCCACACACACACACAGAAAACACACCTACGCATACACAAATCCACACGCATACTCAAATCCACACGCACAAATCCACACACACACACAAATCTACACACACACACACAAATCCACACACATATCCACATACACACACACACAAATACACACAAATCCACACACCTACACATACACAAATCCACACCCATACACATACACACACACATACACAAATCCACACACACAAATCCACACACACAAATCCACACACACATACAAATCCACACACACATACAAATCCACACACACACACATAAACAAATCCACACACTCATACACTACACACACATACATTCACAAATACACACACATATACACAAATACACACACACATACACAAATCCACAAACACACACACAAATCCACACACACACAAATCCACACACACACGTACACAAATCCACACACACAACTCCACACACACAAATCCACACACAAATCCACACTCACACACACACAAATCCACACACACAAATCCAAACACACACATATCCACACACACATAAATCGACACACACACATACACAAATCCATACACACATCCACACACATACACAAATCCACACACGTACACACACAAATCCACACACACACACAAATCCAAACACACACACAAATCCAAACACACACACATCCACACACACATACACAACTCCACACACATACACACACAAATCCACACACACACACAAATCCACACACACACACACAAATTCACACACACATAAACACACAAATCCACACACACAAATCCACACACACATAAACACACAAATCCACACACACAAATCCACACACACACAAATCCACACACACACAAATCCACACACACACAAATCCACACACACACAAATCCACACACACACAAATCCACACACACACAAATCCACACACACACAGATCCACACACACACAGATCCACACACACACAGATCCACACACACATACACATCCACACACACACATACACATCCACACACACATACATACACATCCACACACACATCCAAATCATCCACACACACATACACACATACACACTTCCACACACACACATCGACACACACACATTCACAAATACACACACATATACACAAATGCACACACATACACAAATACCCACACACACATACACAAATATACACACATACACAAATCCACAAACGCAAATCCACACACACATACACAACTCCACACACACACACACACACAAATCCACACACACAAATCCACATACACACAAACACACAAATCCATACACACACACACAAATCCAAACACACACACACAAATCCACACGCACGCACAGATCCACATACACACAAAAACACAAATCCACACACAGACCCACAAATCCAAATCCAGATACACAAATCCACACACACATACACAAATCCACACACACATACACAAATCCACACACACATACACAAATCCACACACACACATACACAAATCCACACACACACATACACAAATCCATACACACAAAAACACACAAATGCACACACACACACAAATCCACACACAGACACACAAACCCCCACACAAACACACACAGTAATCCACACAAACACACACACAGTAATCAACACAAACACACAAATCCACACACACACACACACACACACAAATCCACACACACACACAAATCCATACACACACAAACTAATCCACACAAACACACAAAACCACACACGCACAAACACACAAATCCCCCCACACACACACACAAATCCACACACACACACAAATCCACACACAGACCCACAAATCCAAATCCACATACACAAATCCACACAAACATACACAAATCCACACAAACATACACAAATCCACACACACACATACACAAATCCACATACACAAATCCACACACACAAAAACACACAAATGCACACACACACACAAATCCACACACAGACACACAAATCCACACACACACATACACAAATCCACACACACATACACATCCACACACACACATACACATCCACACATACATACATACACATCCACACACACATCCAAATCATCCACACACACATACACACATCCACACACACATACACACTTCCACACACACACAAATCGACACACACACATTCACAAATACACACACATATACACAAATGCACACACATACACAAATACCCACACACACATACACAAATATACACACATACACAAATCCACAAACGCAAATCCACACACACATACACAACTCCACACACACACACACAAATCCACACACACAAATTCACACACACAAATCCACATACACACAAACACACAAATCCATACACACACACACAAATCCAAACACACACACACAAATCCACACGCACGCACAGATCCACATACACACAAAAACACAAATCCACACACAGACCCACAAATCCAAATCCACATACACAAATCCACACACACATACACAAATCCACACACACATACACAAATCCACACACACACATACACAAATCCACACACACATACACAAATCCATACACACAAAAACACACAAATGCACACACACACACAAATCCACACACAGACACACAAATCCACACACAGACACAAATCCACACACACACACAAATCCACACACACTCAAATCCACACACAGACACACAAATCCACACACACACACACAAATCCACACACACACAAATCCACACAAACACACACATTAATCCACACAAACACACACACAGTAATCCACACAAACACAAATCCACACACACAAATCCACACACACACGCAAGTCCACATACACACACACACACACTAATCCACACAAACACACAAAACCACACACGCACAAACACACAAATCCACACACACACACACACAAATCCACACACACACAGACACACACTAATCCACACAATCACACAAATCCACACACACAAATCCACACACACACGCAAGTCCACATACACACACACACACACTAATCCACACAAACACACAAAACCACACACGCACAAACACACAAATCCACACACACACATACACAAATCCACATACACAAATCCACACACACAAAAACACACAAATGCAGACACACACATACACAAATCCACACACACACATACACAAATACACACACCTACACATACACAAATCCACACACACACACAAATCCACACACAAACACACAAATCCACACACACACAAATCCACACACACACAAATCCACACACACACAAATCCACACACACACAAATCCACACACACACAAATCCACACACACACAAATCCACACACACACACACAAATCCACACACACACACAAATCCACACACACACAAATCCAAACACACAAATCCACCCACACACACACACACACACACAAATAGACACACATATACACAAATACACCTACGCATACACAAATCCACACGCATACACAAATCGACACACACAAATCCACACACACACACACAAATCCACACACACACAAATCCACACACACACACACACAAATCCACACACACACACACACAAATCCACACACACACACACACAAATCCACACACACACAAATCCACACACACACAAATCCACACATACACTAATCCACACATACACTAATCCACACACACACACAAATAGACACACATATACACAAATACACCTACGCATACACAAATCCACACGCATACACAAATCGACACGCACAAATCCACACACACACACACAAATCTACACACACACAAACAAATCCACACACACACAAATCCACATACACACATATCCACATACACACATACATAAATACACACAAATCCACACCTACACATACACAAATCCACACGCATACACATACACAAATCCACACACACACATACAAATCCACACACACATACAAATTCACACACACACATAAACAAATCCACACACTCATACACAACTACACACACATACATTCACAAATACACACACATATACACAAATCCACACACACACACAAATCCACACACACACACACAAATCCACACACACACAAATCCACACACACACATACAAATCCACACACACATACACAAATACCCACACACATACACAAATACCCACACACACATACACAAATCCACACACACATACCCACACACCCACATACACAACTCCACACACACACATACACAAATCCACACACACACATACACAAATCCACACACACAATTCCACACACAAATCCACACACACACAAATCCACACACACACACATCCACACACACATACACAAATCCACACACATACACACACAAATCCAAACACACACACACAAATCCACACACACACACAAATCCCCACACACATAAACACACAAATCCACACACACAACTCCACACACACACACACACACAAATCCACACACACATCCACAAATCCACACACACACAAATCCAAACACACACACAAATCCAAACACACACAGAAATCCAAACACACACACACAAATCCAGACACACACACACAAATCCAGACACACACACACGCACACAAATCCACACACACACACACAAATCCACAAACACACATACAGAAATCCACACACCTACACATACACAAATCCACACACACACACACAAATCTACACACACAAACACACAAATCCACACATACACATACACACACATACACAAACACACACACACACACACACAAATCCACACACGCATACACAAATCGACACACACAAACACACAAATCCACGCACAAATCCACACACACACAAATCCACACACATACACAAATCCACACACACAAACACACAAATCCACACACACACACACAAATCCACACACACACACACAAATCCACACACACACACACAAATCCACATACACAAATCCACACACACACATCCACACACACACATACACAAATATACACACATACACAAATCCACAAACGCAAATCCACACACACATACACAACTCCACACACACACACACACACAAATCCACACACACAAATCCACATACACACAAACACACAAATCCATACACACACACACAAATCCAAACACACACACACAAATCCACACGCACGCACAGATCCACATACACACAAAAACACAAATCCACACACAGACCCACAAATCCAAATCCAGATACACAAATCCACACACACATACACAAATCCACACACACATACACAAATCCACACACACATACACAAATCCACACACACACATACACAAATCCACACACACACATACACAAATCCATACACACAAAAACACACAAATGCACACACACACACAAATCCACACACAGACACACAAACCCCCACACAAACACACACAGTAATCCACACAAACACACACACAGTAATCAACACAAACACACAAATCCACACACACACACACACACACACAAATCCACACACACACACAAATCCATACACACACAAACTAATCCACACAAACACACAAAACCACACACGCACAAACACACAAATCCCCCCACACACACACACAAATCCACACACACACACAAATCCACACACAGACCCACAAATCCAAATCCACATACACAAATCCACACAAACATACACAAATCCACACAAACATACACAAATCCACACACACACATACACAAATCCACATACACAAATCCACACACACAAAAACACACAAATGCACACACACACACAAATCCACACACAGACACACAAATCCACACACACACACAAATCCACACACACACATACACAAATCCACACACACATACACATCCACACACACACACACATCCACACACACACATACACATCCACACATACATACATACACATCCACACACACATCCAAATCATCCACACACACATACACACATCCACACACACATACACACTTCCACACACACACAAATCGACACACACACATTCACAAATACACACACATATACACAAATGCACACACATACACAAATACCCACACACACATACACAAATATACACACATACACAAATCCACAAACGCAAATCCACACACACATACACAACTCCACACACACACACACAAATCCACACACACAAATTCACACACACAAATCCACATACACACAAACACACAAATCCATACACACACACACAAATCCAAACACACACACACAAATCCACACGCACGCACAGATCCACATACACACAAAAACACAAATCCACACACAGACCCACAAATCCAAATCCACATACACAAATCCACACACACATACACAAATCCACACACACATACACAAATCCACACACACACATACACAAATCCACACACACATACACAAATCCATACACACAAAAACACACAAATGCACACACACACACAAATCCACACACAGACACACAAATCCACACACACACACAAATCCACACACACACACAAATCCACACACACTCAAATCCACACACAGACACACAAATCCACACACACACACACAAATCCACACACACACAAATCCACACAAACACACACATTAATCCACACAAACACACACACAGTAATCCACACAAACACAAATCCACACACACAAATCCACACACACACGCAAGTCCACATACACACACACACACACTAATCCACACAAACACACAAAACCACACACGCACAAACACACATACACACAAACACAGAAATCCACACACATACACAAATAAATCCACACACACACACAAACACACAAATCCACACACAAACACAAAAATCCACACACACAAACACAAAAATCCACACACACAAATCCACACTCACACACAAATCCACATACACACAAACACACAAATCCACACACACACAAATCCAAACACACACACAAATCCAAACACACACACAGAAATCCAAACGCACACAAATCCACACACACACACACAAATCCACACACAAACACACAAATCCACACACACACAAATCCACACACACACATACACAAATCCACACACCTACACACACAAATCTACACACACAAACACACAAATCCACACACACACATACACAAATCCACACACACATACACAAATCCACACACACATACACAAATACACACACCTACACATACACAAATCCACACACACACAAATCCACAAACACACAAATCCACACACACACACACACAAATCCACACACACACACACAAATAGACAAACATATACACAAATACACACACCTACACAAATCCACACACACACAAACACACACAAATCCACACACACACACAGAAAACACACCTACGAATACACAAATCCACACGCATACACAAATCCACACGCACAAATCCACACACACACACAAATCTACACACACATACAAATCCACACACACACACACACAAATCCACATACACACATATCCACATACACACATACACAAATACACACAAATCCACACACCCACACATACACAAATCCACACGCATACACATACACACATACACATACACAAATCCACACACACAAATCCACACACACACACAAACAAATCCACACACGCATACAAATTCACACACACATAAACAAATCCACACACTCATACACAACTACACACACATACATTCACAAATCCACACACACACACAAATCCACACACACACAAATCCACACACACACACAAATCCACACACACATACAAATCCACACACATATACACAAATACACACACACATACACAAATACCCACACACACATACACAAATACCCACACACACATACACAAATCCACACACACATACCCACACACCCACATACCCACACACCCACATACCCAACTCCACACACACACATACACAAATCCACACACACACACAAATCCACATACACACAAAAACACAAATCCACACACAGACCCACAAATCCAAATCCACACACACAAATCCACACTCACACATACACAAATCCACACACACGTACACAAATCCACACACACACAAATCCACACACACATACACAAATCCACACACACAAATCCAAACACACACATATCCACACACACATAAATCGACACACACACATACACAAATCCATACACACATCCACACACATACACAAATCCACACACATACACACACAAATCCACACACACACACAAATCCAAACACACACACAAATCCACACACACACATCCACACACACACATCCACACACACACATCCACACACACATCCACAAATCCACACACATACACACACAAATCCACACACACACACAGAAAACACACCTACGAATACACAAATCCACACGCATACACAAATCCACACGCACAAATCCACACACACACACAAATCTACACACACATACAAATCCACACACACACACACACAAATCCACATACACACATATCCACATACACACATACACAAATACACACAAATCCACACACCCACACATACACAAATCCACACGCATACACATACACACATACACATACACAAATCCACACACACAAATCCACACACACACACAAACAAATCCACACACGCATACAAATTCACACACACATAAACAAATCCACACACTCATACACAACTACACACACATACATTCACAAATCCACACACACACACAAATCCACACACACACAAATCCACACACACACACACACACACAAATCCACACACACATACAAATCCACACACATATACACAAATACACACACACATACACAAATACCCACACACACATACACAAATACCCACACACACATACCCACACACCCACATACCCACACACCCACATACCCAACTCCACATACACACAAAAACACAAATCCACACACAGACCCACAAATCCAAATCCACACACACAAATCCACACTCACACATACACAAATCCACACACACGTACACAAATCCACACACACACAAATCCACACACACATACACAAATCCACACACACAAATCCAAACACACACATATCCACACACACATAAATCGACACACACACATACACAAATCCATACACACATCCACACACATACACAAATCCACACACATACACACACAAATCCACACACACACACAAATCCAAACACACACACAAATCCAAACACACACACAAATCCAAACACACACATCCACACACACACATCCACACACACACATCCACACACACATCCACAAATCCACACACATACACACACAAATCCACACACACACACACACACACAAATCCACACACACACAAACACACACACACAAATCCAAACACACACACACAAATCCAAACACACACACACAAATCCACACACACACACACAAATCCACATACTCACAAAAACACAAATCCACACACAGACCCACAAATCCAAATCCACATACACAAATCCACACACACATACACAAATCCACACACACATACACAAATCCACACACACAAAAACACACAAATGCACACACACACACACAAATCCACACACACACACACACAATTCCACACACAGACACACAAAACCACACACACACAAATCCACACACACAGACACACACAAATCCCCACACACACAGACACACACAAATCCCCCCCACACACAAATTCCACACACACACACAAATCCACATACACATACACAAATCCAAACACACAAATCAACACACACACACATACACAAATCCACACACACATACACGAATCCACACACGCACACACAAATGCATAAATCCACACACACAAATGCACAAATCAACACACACACACAAATCCATACACACACACAAATCCACATACACACACACAAACACAAATCCACACACACACACAAATCAACACACACACAAATCCACACATATCCACATACACAAATCCACACACACACACATATCCACATACACACACACACAAATCCACACACACACACAAACTCACATACGCAAATCCACACACACACAAAAATCCACACACACACAAATCCACACACGCACACACAAATCCACACACACACACACACACACAAAACCACACAAACACACAAATCTACGCACACACACAAATCCACGCACACACACAAGTCCACACACACACACAAGTCCACACACACACACAAGTCCACACACACACACAAATCCAAACACACAAATCCACACACACACACACAAATCCACACACGCACACAAATCCACACGCGCACACACAAATCCATGTAGGCATACACGTCCCCCCCCCACACACACACACAAATCCACACACAGAAATCCACACACACACAGAAATCAACACACACACATACACAAATCCACACACACACACAAATGCATAAATCCACACACACAAATGCACAAATCAACACACACAAATCCACATACACAAATCCATACACACACACAAATCCACATACACACACAAATCCACACACACACAAATCCACACATATCCACAAACACACTAATCCACACACACACACACATATCCACATACACACACACACACAAATTCACATACGCAAATCCACACACACACTAAAATCCACACACACACAAATCGCCACACACACACAAAACCACACAAGTCCACACACACACACAAACCCACACACACACACACAAACCCACACACACACAAACTCACACACACACAAATCCACTCACACAAACATAAATCCACGCACACAGAAATCCACGCACACAAATCTACGCACACACACACAAATACACACACACACCCAAAATCTACACACACACACAAATCCACATACACAAATCTACACACACACACACAAATCCGCAAACACACACACAAATCCGCAAACGCACACAAATCCGCACACGCACACAAATCCGCACACGCACACACACAAATCCGCACACACAAATCCACACACACACAAATCCACAAACACACAAACACACAAATACACACACACACACGCACACAAATCCGCCCACGCACACACACAAATCCGCACACACAAATCCACACACACACACAAATCCACAAACACACAAACACACAAATACACACACACACACACAAATCCCCTCACACAAATCCAAACACACACACACACATTCACACACAGATACACAAATCCACACACACACAAATCCACACATATCCACAAACACACTAATCCACACACACACACACACACATATCCACATACACACACACACACAAATTCACATACGCAAATCCACACACACACTAAAATCCACACACACACAAATCGCCACACACACACAAAACTACACAAGTCCACACACACACACAAACCCACACACACACACAAACCCACACACACACAAACTCACACACACACAAATCCACTCACACAAACATAAATCCACGCACACAGAAATCCACGCACACAAATCTACGCACACACACACAAATACACACACACACCCAAAATCTACACACACACACAAATCCACATACACAAATCTACACACACACACACAAATCCGCAAACACACACACAAATCCGCAAACGCACACAAATCCGCACACGCACACAAATCCGCACACGCACACAAATCCGCACACGCACACACACAAATCCGCACACACAAATCCACACACACACAAATCCACAAACACACAAACACACAAATACACACACACACACGCACACAAATCCGCACACGCACACACACAAATCCGCACACACAAATCCACACACACACACAAATCCACAAACACACAAACACACAAATACACACACACACACACAAATCCAAACACACACACACACATTCACACACAGATACACAAATCCACACACACACAAAACCACACAAATCCACACACACACAAAAAACCACACACACACATCCACATACACTAATCCACACAAACACACACATCCACATACACTAATCCACACAAACACACACACACACAAATGCACACACACATACACACACAAATCCACACACATACACACACAAATCCACACACACACACAAATCCACATACACTAATCCACACAAACACACAAATCCACATACATACACACACACAAATCCACACACACACACAAATCCACACACACAAACACACAGATCCACACACATACACAAATCCACACACACAAACACACAAATCCACATATACACACAAATCCACATATACACACAAATCCACACACACACAAAAAACCACACACACACATCCACATACACTAATCCACACAAACACACACATCCACATACACTAATCCACACAAATCCACACACACACACAAATCCACACACACAAACACACAAATCCACATATACACACAAATCCACATATACACACAAATCCACACACACGCACACACACAAATACACACACACACAAATCCACACACACCCAAAACACAAATCCACACACACACACACAAATCCACACACACACACAAATACACAAGTCCACACACACACACACAAATCCACACACACACAAATCCACACACACACATCCACATACACACATATGCACACACACACATCCACATACACACATATCCACACACACATCCACATACGCACATATCCACACACACACATCCACACACACACAAATCAATACACAAAAACACAAATCCACACACACACATCTACATACACAAATTCACGCACATACATCCACGCATACACACAAATCCACATATACACACAAATCCACACACACGCACACACACAAATACACACACACACAAATCCACACACACCCAAAACACAAATCCACACACACACACACAAATCCACACACACACACAAATACACAAGTCCACACACACACACACAAATCCACACACACACAAATCCACACACACACATCCACATACACACATATGCACACACACACATCCACATACACACATATCCACACACACATCCACATACGCACATATCCACACACACACACAAATCAATACACAAAAACACAAATCCACACACACATCTACATACACAAATTCACGCACATACATCCACGCACACACACAAATCCATGCACATACACACACAAATCCACACACACAAACACACAAATCCACAAACACCCAAATCCACACACACACACAAATCCAGACACCCAGACACACACACACACAAATCCAGACACACACACACAAATCCACACACACACACAAATCCACACACACACACACACAAATCTACGCACACACACAAATCCACGCACACACACAAATCCACGCACACAAATCCACGCGCACACACAAATCCACATACGCATACACGTCCACACACACACACAAATCCAAACACAGAAATCCACACACACACAAATCCACACACACACAAATCCACACACACACAAATCCACACACACACAAATCCACACACACACACACAAACACAAATCCACACACACACAAATCCACACACACACAAATCCACATACACAAATCCACACACACACAAATCCACAAACACACACACACAAACACAAATCCACACACACACACACAAATCCACACACACACACACAAATCCACACACACACACACACAAATCCACACACACACACAAACCCACACACACACAAACCCACACACACACAAAACCACACACACACAAATCCACACACACACACAAATCCACACACACACACAAATCCACACACACACACACACAAATCCACACACACATACACAAATCCACACACACATACACAAATCCACACACACATACACAAATCCACACACACATACACAAATCCACACACACACACACACACACACACACACAAATCCACACACACACACACACAAATCCACACACACACACACACAAATCCACACACACACACACACAAATCCACACACACACAAATCCACACACACACAAATCCACACACACACAAATCCACACACACACAAATCCACACACACACAAATCTGCACACACAAATCCACACACACACACATCCACATACACACATATCCACACATATCCACACACACACATATCCACACACACACATATCCACACACACACATATCCACACACACACATATCCACACACACACATATCCACACACACACACAAATCATACACAAAAACACAAATCCACACACACACACACACAAATCCACGCACACAAATCCACACACACACAAATCCACACACACACAAATCCACACACACACAAATCCACACACACACAAATCCACACACACACAAATCCACACACACACATCCACACACACACACAAATCCAACACACACACAAATCCACACACACACACACAAGTCCACACACACAAACACACAGACCCGCACACACAAATCCAGACAAACACACACAAATCCATACACACACACACTCAAATCAACACACACACTCAAAGCAACACACACTCAAAGCAACACACATAAATCCACACACAAACACAAATCCACACACACAGAAATCTCCCCCCACACACAAATTAACACACACACACACAAATCCACACACACATATAAAACACACTCACCCACACAAACACACAAATCCACACACACTCATACAAATCCACATACCAACAAATCCACACACACACACTCAAATCCATACACAAATCCACGCACACACACACACACACAAACCCACACACACACACACACACACAAATCCACACACTCACACAAATCTACATTCACACAAATCTGCACACACACACTCAAATCCACACACAAATCCACACACACACACACACACACAAACCCACACACACACATCAACACACACAAATCCAGACACACACACATATCCACACACACACACACAAATCCCCCCACACATATATCCACACACAAACCCACACACACACATATCCACACAAACACACACAAATCCACACACACACAAATCCACACACATACACACAAATCCACGCACAAATACATAAACATATCCACACACACACACACAAATCCACAAACCCACGCACACACAAATCCACGCACACACAAATCCACGCACACACAAATCCACGCACACACAAATCCACGCACACACAAATCCACGCACACACACACACATATCCACACACACAAATCCACCCACACACACACACACAAATCCACCCACACACACACATCCCTACATAAACACACAAACACACAAATCCACACACACACACACAAATCCACACACACACACACAAATCCACACACACACACAAATCCACACACACACAAATCCACACACACACAAATCCACAATTCCACACAGACATATCCACAAATCCACACACATATCCACAAATCCACACACACACATATCCACATATCCACACACACACATATCCACACAGACAATCCGCACAAACACACAAACACACAAATCCACACACCCCCCACACACACATACATATCCCCACACACACACACAAATCCACATACACACACACACAAATCCACCCACACACAAACCTACACACACACACAAATCCACACACACAGACAAACCCACACAAACACACAAACCCACACACAAATCCACAAACACAAATCCAGACACATACACAAATTCACACACACACACAAATCCACACACATAAATCCACACACATACACACATATCCATACACACACATATCCACACACACACATATCCACACACACACACACAAATCCACACACACACACAAATCCACACACACATCCACACACACACACAAATCCATACACACACACACACAATTCCACACACACATATCCACAAATCCACACACACACACACACATGTCCACACACACACATATCCACACACGCACACACATATCCACATATCCACACACACACACATATCCACACAGACAATCCGCACAAACACACAAACACACAAATCCACATTCACACACACAAATCCACACACCCCCCACACACACACACATATCCCCACACACACACACAAATCCACATACACACACACACACAAATCCACCCACACACAAACCTACACACACACACAAACCCAGACACAAATCCACAAACACAAATCCAGACACACACACAAATTCACACACACACACAAATCCACACACATAAATCCACACACACACACACACACACATATATCCACACACACATATATCCACACACACATATATCCACACACACATATATCCACACACACATATATCCACACACACACACAAATCCACACACACAAAGCCACACACACACAAATCCACACACACACACAAATCCACACCCACAAAGCCACACACACACACAAATCCACGCACACACAAATCCACACACATCCACACATATCCACACATACACATATCCACACAGACATACATATCCACACACACACATATCCACACACACAAACACACATATCCACACACACAAACACACATATCCACACACACAAACACACATATCCACACACACAAACACACATCCACACACACACATCCACACATACACATCCACACATACACATCCACACATACACACACATATCCACACACACAAATATCCACACACACACACACACAAATCCACACACACACAGACAAATCCACACACACAGAAAAACCCACACACACACAGACAAACCCACACACACACATCCACAAACACAAATCCAGACACACACACAAATCTACACACACACAAATCTACACACACACAAATCTACACACACACAAATGCACACACACACAAATCACATACACAAATATCCACACACACAAATATCCACACACACATATATCCACACACACATATATCCACACACACATATATCCACACACACATATATCCACACACATACACAAACCCACAAATCCACACACACTCACACAAAGCCACACACACACAAATCCACACACATATCCACACACACACACAAATCCACACACAGAAAGCCACACACACACATATCCACACACACATATACACGCACACACATATACACGCACACACATATACACGCACACACACAAATCCACATATACACACACTCAAATCCACACACACAAATCTACACACAAATACATAAATACATGCGCAGACACACTCAAATCCACACACACAAACACATCCACACACACAAACACATCCACACACACACACACAAACACATCCACACACACACACAAACACATCCACACACACACACAAATCCAAACACACAAATCCACGCACACAGATACGCACACAGATACACGCACTCACACACACACACATGCACACACACAAATCCACACACACACACACACAAATCCGCACACACACACACACAAATCCGCACACACACAAATCCGCACACACACACAAATCCGCACACACACACAAATCCGCACACACACACACACAAATCCGCACACACACACACACACAGCAATCCACACACACAAATCCGCGCACACACATATCCACACACACACAAATCCGCAAACACACATCCACACACCCAAACAGACATCCATATGCACACACACAAATCCACACCCACACGCACATCCACATACACACACAAATCCACCCACACACACACACAAATCCACCCACACACACACACACAAATCCACCCACACACACACACAAATCCACCCCTCCACATATGCAAATCCACACACACAAATCCACAAACACACATCCACACACCCACACAGAAATCCATACACACAAACACACAGGAATCCATACACACACACAAACAGAAATCCATACACACACACACACACACAGAAGTCCATACACACACAAATCCACACACACATCCACACACAAACATCCACACACACACACAAATCCACACCCATACACATCCACACACACACACACAAATCCACACACACACTGCAATCCCCCCCACACACACAAATCCACACACACAAATCCACCCACACACACACACAAATCCACCCACCCACAAACACACAGCAATCCACCCCCCCACACACACAATCCACATACACACACAAATCCACCCCCCCACACACAAATCCACCCACCCACCCAAATCCACACACACACACAGCAATCCACCCCCCCACACACAAATCCACCCACACACACACAAATCCACCCCCCCACACACACACAAATTCACACACACACAGCAATCCACACCCCACACACACAATTCCACACACACACATCCACACACAAATCCACAAACACACATCCACACACACATCCACATACACATCCACACACACATCCACACACACATCCACACACACATCCACACACACATCCACACACACATCCACACACACATCCACACACACATCCACACACACAAATCAATACAAATCTACACCCACACACACATCCACATACACACACACAAATCCACCCACACACACAAAAAATCCACACACACACAGCAATCCACCCCCCACACACACACAGCAATCCACACACACAAACACACAAATCCACACACACAAACACAAACAAATCCACAAACACACACACAAATCCACATACAAATCCACAAACACACAAATCCACACACACAACCACACAAATCCACACACACAAATCCACACACACACAAATCCACACACACATAAATCCACACACCCACACAAACACACCCACATCCACACACACACATCTACACACACAGAAATCCATACACACACACAGACACAAATCCACACACACATCCACACATGCACAAAAATCAACACAAATCCACATCCACATACACACACAAATCCTCACCCATACACACACAGCAATCCACACACACAAATCCACCCACAGACACACACACAAATCCACCCACACACACACACACGTCCACCCACACACAGCAATCCACACACACACAAATTCACACACACACACAAATCCACACACACACACAAATCCACACACACACACAGCAATCCACACACACACACAGCAATCCACACACACACTGAGCAATCCACACACACAAAGCAACCCTGCCACAAGTGCGCGCACACATACACAGCGCAACACACACACAGAGCAACCCAAACACATTAACACACACATGCATACACAAAGCGCAACCCACACACACCCGCGCACATACACAGAGCCACCCACACAGAGCAACCCATACACAGAGCAACCCACACACACAGAGCAACCCCCACAGACACACACAGAGCAACCACCCCACACACACAGAGCCACCTCCCCACCACACACAGACACACACAGAGAAACCCCCCACACACACATACAGAGCAACCCGCCCACACACACACACAGCCACCTCCCCCCCCTACACACACAGAGCCACCTCCCCCCCACACACAGAGGACAGCAACACCCCCCAACACAAAGACCAACCCCTCTCACACTCACAAAGGAGCCCTCCCCACACAAAACAACCTCCCAACACACTCACAGCACCCCCCCCCACACACACACGGAGCAATCCTGCCACACACACAGCCACCTCCCCCCACACACAGAGCTACCTACCCCCACACACAGAGCAACACTTCCCCCCGCACACAGAGCAACCCACCCCCCACACAGAGCCACCTCCCCCCACAGACATAGAGCAGAGCAACGCCCCAACACACTCAGAGCAACCCCCCCACACACACACAGAGCCACCTTCCCCCTCACACACAGACACACACACAGACCAACCCCCCTCCCACAGACACACAGAGCCATCCCCTCCACACACACACAGAGCCACCTCCCCCCACACACACAGCAACCCCTCTCCACAGACACAGAGCAGAGCAACACCCCCAAACACAAAGAGCAACCACTCACACACACACAGTGCAGCCCTCCCCACACAAAGCAACCCCCCAACACACTCAGAGCAACCCCTCCCACACACACAGAAAGAGCACCCCCCCACACACACACACAGAGCCACCTCCCCCTCACACACAGACCAACCCCCACCACAGACACACAGAGCCATCTCCCTCCACACACACACACACACACACAAAGCAACACCCCCGTCACACACACAGAGCAACACCCCCGTCACACACACAGAGCCACCTCCCTCCTCACACACACACACACAAAGCAACACCCCCGTCACACACACAGAGCAACACTCCCCCCACACACACAGCCACCTCCCTCCTCACAAATACACACACACACACACACACACACAGAGCAACACCCCCGTCACACACACAGAGCCACCTCCCTCCTCACACACACACACACACAAAGCAACACCCCCGTCACACACACAGAGCAACACCCCCGCCACACACACAGAGCAACACCCCCGCCACACACACAGAGCAACACTCCCCCCACACACACAGCCACCTCCCTCCTCACAAATACACACACACACACACACACAAAGCAACACCCCCGCCACAGACACAGAGAGCCACCTCCCTCCTCACACACAGACACACACACTGCACAACCCGCCCACATACACAGAGCAACACACCCCCACACAGACACACACACAGAGCAACCCTCCCCCAACACACAGAGCAATCCCCCTCCACACACACACACACACAGAGCCACCTCCCCCCCACACACAGAGACACACAAAGAGCAACACCCCCCCAGGCAGAGAGCAACACCCCCCCCACACACACAGAAACCCTCTCACACACACACAGTACAATCACCCCCTACACACAAAGCACACCCCACACACACACAAAGCACCCTCCCCCACACACAAGCAGAGCAACCCCCCCACACACACGCACAGCAACACACCACACACACACGCATCCCCCATACACAGGGTAATCCCCCTCCCCCATATACACAGATCAACCCCCCACACACAAACAGCAAGCCCCCCCCCACACACACAGCAACTCCGCCCTACACACAGCCCCACACACACAGCAACCCCCCCAAACACAAACACAGCACCCCCCCACACACACAGCAACACTCCACCCCCACACACACAGCAACACTCCCTCACACACAGCAACACTCCTCCACACACACAGCAACACTCCACCCCCACACACACAGCAACACTCCACCCCCACACACACAGCAACACTCCCTCACACACAGCAACACTCCTCCACACACACAGCAACACTGCCCCTCCTCACACAGCAACACTCCCCCCCACACACACAGCAACACTCCCTCACACACAGCAACACTCCTCCACACACACAGCAACACTGCCCCTCCTCACACAGCAACACTCCCCCCCACACACACAGCAACACTCCCTCACACACAGCAACACTCCTCCACACACACAGCAACACTGCCCCTCCTCACACAGCAACACTGCCCCTCCTCACACAGCAACACCACCCCCCCAATACACAGCAACACTCCCCCCACACACACAGCAACACTCCCCCCACACACACACATCAACACCCCCACACACACAGCAACACCCCAGACACACAGCAACACTGCCCCCCACACACACAGCAACACTTCCCCCCAACACACACAGCAACACTCGCCCCCACACACACACAGCAACCCCCCTACACACACACAGCAACCCCACCCCACACACACGCACACAGCAACTCCCCACACACACAGCATACCCCACATGCAGGCACACAGCAAACCCCCCTACACACACACAGCAACCACCCCCCCACACACACAGCAAACCCCCTACACACACACAGCAACCACACCCCACACACAAAGCAACCCCCACACACGCACAGCCCCCCACATACAGCAACCCCCCCCACACACACACAACAACCCCCCACATAAACACACACAGCAACCCCACCCCACACACACAGCAACACTCCCCCCCACACACACAGCAACACTCCCCCCCACAAACACACAGCAACCCCCCTAAACACACACAGCAACCACACACACACACAGCAACTCCCCACACACGCAGCAAACCCACACACACACACAGCAACCACCCCCCCACACACACAGCATCCACACCCCACACACACAGCAACACTCCACCCCCACACACACAGCAACACTCCCCCCACACACACAGCAACACTGCCCCCACACACACAGCAACACTGCCCCCACACACACACACATCAACACCCCCACACACACAGCAACACCCCAGACACACAGCAACACTGCCCCCCACACACACAGCAACACTTCCCCCCCACACACACAGCAACACTCCACCCCACACACACACAGCAACCCCCCTACACACACACAGCAACCACACCCCACACACACGCACACAGCAACTCCCCACACACACAGCAACCCCACACGCAGGCACACAGCAAACCCCCCTACACACACTCAGCAACCAACCCCCCACACACACAGCAAACCCCCTACACACACAGCAACCACACCCCACACACAAAGCAACCCCACACACACACAGCCCCCCACATACAGCAACCCCCCCACACACACACAACCCCCCACATAAACACACACAGCAACCCCACCCCACACACACAGCAACACTCCCCCCCACACACACAGCAACACTCCCCCCCACAAACACACAGCAACCCCCCTAAACACACACAGCAACTCCCCACACACACACAGCAAACCCATACACACACAGCAACCACCCCCCCCACACACAGCAACCCCCCTACACACATAGCCCCCCACATACAGCAACCCCCCATTTACACACAGCAACCCCCCCACACACACACAGCAACCGCCCCATACACTCACACAGCAACCTCCCACCCCACGCTGTAAACCTCCCCACACATGCACAGCAACCCCCCCTCACACGCACAGTACCCCCCCGACACCCACAGCAACCCCCACACCCACAGCAACACTCCCCCACACCCATAGCAACCCCCCACACCAACACCCCCCCCACACACAGTAACACCCTCCCCACACACATACAGCAACACCCCAGCATCCGCACACACAGAGCAACCCCCCCTACACAGACAGAACAACCCCCTGCACACACAGCAACCCCCCACACACAGCATCACTCCCACACACACAGCATCACCCCCCCACACACACAACAACCCCCCACATAAACACACACAGCAACCCCATCCCACACACACACACAGAACCCCCACACACACACTGCAACCCCTCCCACACATAGCAGCCACCCCACACACACACAGCAACCCCCCCACACACACAGTATCCTCCACACACAGCAACACTCCCCCCACACACAGCAACACTCCCCCCACACACACAGCAACACTCCCCCCCCACACACAGCAACACCCCCCCACACACACACAGCAACACCCCCCCACACACACACAGCAACACGCCCCCACACACACACAGCAACACGCCCCCACACACACACAGCAACATTCCCCACACATAGCAACACTTTCCCCCACACACACAGCAACACTCCGCCCCCCCCACACACAGCAACACCCCAGACACACACAGTAACACTTCCCTCCCACACACACAGCAACACTCCCCCCCCCACACACACAGCAACACTCCCCCCCACACACACGCAGCAACCCCCCCACACACACAGCAACCACACCCCACACACACGCAGCAACCCCCCTACACACACACAGCAACCACACCCCACACACACGCACATAGCAACTCCCATGCACACAGCAACCCCACACACAGACACACAGCAAACCCCCTACACACACACAGCAACCCCACCCCCCCCACACACACACAGCAGCCCCCTACACACACAGCAACCACACCTCACACACAAAGCAACCCCCCACACATACAGTCCCCCACATACAGCAACCCCCACACACACACAGCAGCCCCCCACACACACAACAACCGCCCCCCACACACACAGCAACCCCCCCACACACACAGCAACCTCCCCATACACTCACACAGCAACCTCCCACCACACACACAGTAAACCTCCCCACACATGCACAGTAACCCCCCCCACACACGCACAGTACCCCCCCAACACCCACAGCAACCCCCACACCCATAGCAACACTCCCCCACACCCACAGCAACCCCCCACATCAACACCCCCCCACACACACAGTAACACCCCAGCATCCGCACACACAGAGCAACCCCCCCTACACAGACAGAACAACCCCCTGCACACACAGCAACCCCCCACATACAGCATCACTCCCACACACACAGCATCACCCCCACACACACAACAACCCCCCACATAAACACACACAGCAACCCCACCCCACACACACAGAACTCCCCCACACACACAGCAACCCCCCACACACACAGCAACCCCCACACACACACAGCAGCCCACCCCACACAGCATCTCCCCCCACACACACACAGCATCCCCCCCCCACACACACAGCATCCCCCAAACACACACACACACAGCATCCCCCCCACACACAGCATCCCCCCCACACACAGCATCTCCCCCCCAGACACACACACAGCAGCCCCCCCACACACAGAGCAACCCCCACACACACAGACACAGCAACACCCCCCCACACACACAGAGCAACACCCCCCCAACACACACACAGCAACCCACATATACACAGGTAACACCCCCTCCATACACACACAGAGCAATCCACATAGACACATCCATACACAGAGCAACCACACACACACACACACGACAACCCCCACACACGCAGCAATCCACATACACACACAGGGCAACCCACACATCACACACTACACACAGCAACCCATACACACATATAGCAACCCAGACACACACACACACAGGGCAACCCACACATCACACACCACACACAGCAACCCATACACACATATAGCAATCCACATATGCACACACACCCACACAGAGCACTCCACACACACCACACATGACAACACACAGAACAACCCACACACATCACAACACACACATACAGCAACCTACATACACACACCACACAGCAACCCACCCATACAGAGCAACACACACACACAGAGCAACCCACACATCACACACCACACACAGCAACCCGTTCAGACATATAGCAACCCACATATACACACACACACACACACAGAGCACCCCGCACACAGACCACTCCACACATGACAACACACATACAGCAACCCACACACATAGAACACCCCTCGCCAGCCCCTCCCTCCCACATAGCAACACTGCCACAAGCGCGCATGCACACAGAACATACACATACAGCAACCTACACACACACCGCAACCCATACAACGCATACAACCACACCCCCCACACACAGCAGCCCATTCACACATACACACACACACACAGCAACCATCCTCCCCCCTCCACACACACAGTGCAAACCCCACATACACCGCAATCCACATACACACAGAGCAACCCACACACACACACCGCAATTCACATACACACAGAGCAACCCACACACATCGCAATCCACACATACACACACACAACAATCCACACACACACATACAGCAATCCACACACACACACAGCAATCCACACACACACACACACACACACACACACAGCAATCCACACACACACACACACAGCAATCCACACACACACACAGAGCAATCCACACACACACACACACACAGAGCAATCCACACACACACACACACAGAGCAATCCACACACACACACACACACAGAGCAATCCACACACACACACACAGAGCAATCCACACACACAGAGCAATCCACACACACACAGAGCAATCCACACACACACAGCAATCCACACACACAGCAATCCACACACACACACACACACAGCAATCCACACACACACACACACACCAATCCACACACACACACACACACAGCAATCCACACACACACACACACACACCAATCCACACACACACACACACACACACAGCAATCCACACACACACACAGCAATCCACACACACACACACAGCAATCCACACACACACACACACAGCAATCCACACACACACACACAGCAATCCACACACACACACACACACAGCAATCCACACACACACACACACAGCAATCCACACACACACACACACAGCAATCCACACACACACACACACAGCAATCCACACACACACACACACACCAATCCACACACACACACACACACACAGTAATCCACACACACAAACAGCAATCCACACACACACACACACACAGCAATCCACACACACACACACACAGCAATCCACACACACACACACACACACACCAATCCACACACACACACACACACCAATCCACACACACACACACACACACACACAGCAATCCACACACACACACAGCAATCCACACACACACACACAGCAATCCACACACACACACACAGCAATCCACACACACACACACAGCAATCCACACACACACACACACAGCAATCCACACACACACAGCAATCCACACACACACACACAGCAATCCACACACACACACACACACACAGCAATACACACACACACACACAGCAATCCACACACACACACAGCAATCCACACACACACACACACAGCAATCCACACACACACACAGCAATCCACACACACACAGCAATCCACACACACACAGCAATCCACACACACACAGCAATCCACACACACACACACACACACACAGCAATCCACACACACACAGCAATCCACACACATACACAATCCACACACACACACACACAGCAATCCACACACACACACACACACACACAGCAATCCACACACACACACACACACACACAGCAATCCACACACACACACACACACACACAGCAATCGACACACACACACACACACACACACACAGCAATCCACACACACACACACACAGCAATCGACACACACACACACACACACACACACAGCAATCCACACACACACACACACACAGCAATCCACACACACACACACACACACACAGCAATCCACACACACACACACACACACACTTACAGCAATCCACATACACACACACACAGCAATCCACACACACACACACACAGCAATCCACACACACACACACACAGCAATCCACACACACACACACACACACACTTACAGCAATCCACACACACACACAGCAATCGACACACACACACACACAGCAATCGACACACACACACACACAGCAATCCACACACACACACACACACACAGCAATCCACACACACACACACACACACAGCAATCCACACACACACAGAGCAATCCACACACACACACACAGAGCAATCCACACACACACACACACACACACACACACACACACAGCAATCCACACACACACAGCAATCCACACACACACAGCAATCCACACACACACAGCAATCCACACACACACACACACACAGCAATCCACACACATACACACAGCAATCCACACACACACACACACAGCAATCCACACACACACACACACTGCAATCCACACACACACACACACTGCAATCCACACACACACACACACTGCAATCCACACACACACACACACTGCAATCCACACACACACACACACTGCAATCCACACACACACACACTGCAATCCACACACACACACAGCAATCCACACACACACACAGCAATCCACACACACACACAGCAATCCACACACACACAGCAATCCCCACACACACAGCAATCCCCACACACACAGCAATCCATACACACACAGCAATCCACACACACAGCAATCCACACACACAGCAATCCACACACACACACACACACAGCAATCCACACACACACACCCACAGCAATCCACACACACACATACACACCAATCCACACACAGATCAACACACACAGCAACCCACACACACATGCATACACGCAGAGCAATCCACACACATACAAACACCCCTCGCCAGCCCGCCGCACACACACACACGCACCCACACACACACAGAGCAATCCACATACACCCACATACATACACAACCCAACACCCCCCACACACAGAGCAATCCCTCCCCACACACAGCAACCCCCCCACACACACCCCAACTCCCTCCCCACACACACACGCCCCAACTCCCCCCACACACACACCCCCACCCACCGTACACGCACCCACCCTCACATGCATATACATACAACACCACACACACCCCGATCACACACAGACATACACACACCTCACACACACACATCCTGCTCCCAAATTCACAGTCTCCCATGTACACACGCCCCTATTCAGTCACATGCCGACATCACTGAGTGTGTATGTGGGTGGCAGGTGTGTCAGTTTTGTTTGTGTGGGTTTTGTATGTGCCCAGCCACACAAACAAAACTATCACACCCATTACCCACATACACACTCAGTCACACATCTACACATAACCATTATATACACGTACACTCTCAAATCATTCTCGCACACATATAGATAAGTACTCAGGCATTCATGTCCCCACATCTACATCAACACACACACACACATATATATTCTCTCTCAGGAATTGAATGCTAACTTGCGTTTTCCTTCTACTGGAACCACAGGGAGTTTGAAATCAGAGCAAGGTGTAGTTTGGATCGAATATTCCAACTCCGCTCTCGTTAAACACTGTACTTCTGGGTTCCTATTTGTCTAATTTTATGTCAAAAGATGACTTTCCTCTCTGCAAGTGTATTCTAGACAATTCTATATGAACAGATTTTCAGTTTAGCTCTGATATAATGCAGATAGGAAATCGTTTTCCCACTATTGTTATTTCTGGCAGAATGAGTTATTAGGACTTATTTGTTGATTGAATTAATTGTTTCAAGATTCATTTCCTCAGAAAGCAAGTTTTGTGGCTAAACTGGCTAATCTATCACACGTGGCCCATTCAAGTTGTGATTAATTACGGTTTTAATATTCAAAATAACAGGTTAAAGTATTTTTTTAGTCTACCTCCCCAACTCCTGAGAATTTCACTCCCAAAAATCCCTTTCCTGCTCTGAATGTCTCACTCAATTTACAGTACTCCTCAACTAATGCTTAAAAAAGCCACAATTTCACACCTTCCCAAACAGAATTTATCTGGTCAAGCATATTCAGCTCCATCAGAAAGTTTACAAATGGATTTCAGAAGTTTCTTAAAAGTTCAGCAGCATAAAAGCAGATTGTAAAAGTAATGACTGAAAGACACTAATCCTGTAATGCAGCCTGAGTTTACTCAAGCACTTCAGAGACACTCTGCAGCATCTCGTTTCACTGGGGGGTGGGGGGGAGATACACACACATATGCCTGTGTATCTATACACACGTGCAAGTGTCTGTGCACACATTAGCAAATGTATGTATACAAGGCACAGTGGTTAGCACTGCTGCCTCACAGCGCCGGAGACCCGGGTTCAATTCCCGCCTCAGGCGACTGACTGTGTGGAGTTTGCACATTCTCCCCGTGTCTGCGTGGGTTTCCTCCGGGTGCTCCGGTTTCCTCCCACAGTCCAAAGATGTGCAGGTCAGGTGAATTGGCCATGCTAAATTGCCCGTAGTGTTAGGTAAGGGGTAGATGTAGGGGTATGGGTGGGTGCGCTTCGGCGGGGCGGTGTGGACTTGTTGGGCCGAAGGGCCTGTTTCCACACTGTAAGTAATCTAATCTAATCTAAACTAAAAAGTGTGTGTACACATATGTATGCATATGCACGCGCATGAGAATGTATACATGTTAGCAAGTGCATGAGTGTATATATACACATGTATCAAGTATGTGTACATGCAAGTGTGTGTGAGCAAGTGTTTTAGAAACTACTAAATTAAAAATTGAAATGTTACGTGAGCTGGTGAATTCATAACATATACATTTTATTTTCCTTAAAATTCATATAAAACATGTGAAACGTATCAGAGAGACCTCCTCCATCCACACAAGGTAAGTGTACTGGTTTCGATTGCACAGAGACAAACAGCCCACGCCATCCCTGATTCAATCATTCATGTCTGTTCTCTGATCTCAACAGGGACCGCTCTCTCACTGGGGGGCAACTCATCATTGCTCACGTGACTGGCTGCTGTGCAAGAGCCCTTTGCTTTCATAGTCAGGTTCCAATCTCACCCACCTATCTCATCAATGCCTCCTACACTCCTGCCTCACCTCCATAACCCCTCCCTCTCCACTCCTCCCTCACAACCACAACTCCTTCACTCCCCTTCACCTCTATGTTCCCTCCCCCTCCACTCCACACTCAGCTCCAGACCTCCCCCACGCTCCCTCACTTCCATAACCCATTCTCTCTCCCTCACCCCGAGACTCTCTCCCTCTCCACTCCCCCCTCACCTCTGCCCTTACATCTGTCCGTCTTCTTCCCCTCCTCCCCTCGCAACCCATCTGCCTCCCATCCCTCCCCCCACTCTAAGATCTAATGAGTGTTTCTCATTGTCAGATGACCAGTGTATTGGCCATTAGACCCAATGAGCTGTGAAGTTTGGGTATCAGAGTGTTATCAAACAGACGGGCAATTGTTTCGTCTCTTACCTGGTTCGCTGCTGTTATCACCACTGTGTGATGTGTGGCCCCCACTGGAGGGGCCAGGTGTGCCACCCGAATGTGTTGATGCAGTGTCATCGTGATCCCTGTTCCAGGTCTGAAGGAGGGAATGACACGGATAAGGGAAAATGAAAGCTGACAGCAAAACCTCCACATCACAATTTACCCCAGGCACACAAAGTATGTTTTCGGGTGACACCGCGTACAGACCTTCATGAGAATATTGAAATGGCACTGCCTCTGAGCAGTATTCATTCGTTCATAGGATGTGAGTGTCACAGGCTGGCCCAGCCCTGGTTTGATGCCCAGCCCTAACTGCCCCAGGACTGAGTGGCTCACTAGGCCATTTCAGAGGGCATGTAGAGTCAATCCCTAGTGACCTCAAGACCATATGAAGTAGAAACAGGAGTAAACCATTCACCCCCCCATTGCTGTGGGCCACATGTTGGTCAGGCTGCTTGAGCAGGGCAGATTTCCTTCGCTAAAAGGGGCATTAGTGAACCATGTGGACTTTCACAACAATCGACAGCGATTGGGCTCTTACTGAGACTAGTCTGAATATTTCAGATCAGAGTCCAGATTAGAGTGGTGCCGGAAAAGCACAGCAAGTCAGGCAGCATCCGAGGAGCAGGCAAATCAACGTTTTGGGCAAAAGCCCTTCATCAGGAATAGAGGCAGACAGCCTGAAGGTTGGAGAGATAAATGAGAGGGAAGAAAGTAGTATAGAGTACAATAGGTGAGTGGGGGTGGGGATGAAGGTGATAGGTCAAGGAGGAGGGTGGAGTGGATAGGTGGGAAGGGAGATAGGCAGGTCGGACAAGTCATGGGGACGGTGCTGAGCTGGAAGGTTGGAGCTGGAGTGAGGTGGGGGGAGGGGAAATGAGGAAACTGGGGAAGTCCACTTTGATGCCCTGGGGTTGAAGTGTTCCGAGGCGGAAGATGAGGCGTTCTTCCTCCAGGCGTCTGGTGGTGAGGGAGCGGCGGTGAAGGAGGCCCAGGACCTCCATGTCCTTGGCAGAGTGGGAGGGGGAGTTGAAATGTTGGGCCACAGGGTGGTGTGGTTGATTGGTGCGGGTGTCCCAGAGATGTTCCCTAAGGTGCTCTGTGAAGAGGCGTCCAGTCTCCCCATTATAGAGGAGACCGCATCGGGAGCAACGGATACAATAACTGATATTGGTGGATGTGCAAGTGAAACTTTGATGGATGTGGAAGGCTCCTTTGGGGCCTTGGATGGAGGTGAGGGAGGAGGTGTGGATGCAGGTTTTGCAATTCCTGCCGTGGCAGGGGAGGGTGCCAGGATGGGAGGGTGGGTTGTTGGGGGGCGTGGACCTGACCAGGTAGTCACGGAGGGAATGGTCTTTGCGGAAAGCGGAAATTGATGGGGAGGGAATATATATCCCTGGTGGTGGGGTCCATTTGGAGGTTGAGTTGAATGTCAGTTCCACCAGAGTTGGATTTGAGCCCGTACCCCCAGTGAGTTCGTAATGCTAGATTTCTGAATTCCTAGTCCAGTGGCTTTGTCACTGCACTAACCTCCTCCACCTCATGTATATGTCAGTTTGCCTTTGTGAATTTACACCAGCGTGTTCCTGATATCAGGGAACGCCAGTGAATATAGGTTCACATCAATACTGGAGGCTAAGGGGTCAAGGTCTCTGGGGAGAGAATGGGATTATGCTCCTTAGGTAAAGGATGAGCCATGATCATGCTGAATGGTGGAGCAGCTTGATGGGCTGAATGGTTTACTCATGCTCCTACAATTCTATGTTTTACACCACCATGGCTAAAGCAAAAGGCTTTCCAGCAGATGGTTATACAGGACAGTTCTGAGTCAGGTCTCTTCTCCATCCCTTCACAATTCAATCACTTTGGCAAAGGCAATCCACAATAGAAACTGAAAGCAAATATAAAATAACTACCATCTATCACAAAGAACATTTATGCATCGATAAAATATTGCTGCCTTTCACTTCATAGCAAACATGTCTTTACACGTCCCATTTATATTCTCACTCACACGTTTCTTAGATATCCATCTCCTTATTTACATTTAACTGCAATGGCAGCTTCTCGCCAAGCTTCTAATTGCATTTTCTGATAGTCTCCTTTTCTAACTCACTTTCATGCTGACAGACTCTGCTGTGTAGTACCTTGGGCTGTTTTCTATGTTGAAAGGTGCTCTATGAATGTTGTCATTGACCCATTGCTTATTTGACAGTCTAACTTTATCCCAACTCTTCCCCCAATTTCAGCCACAAGTGAAAAATTAATCTCAATCCTTTGTGCAATCTGATTCCTGAAACTGAGATTGAGGGGATTTGAGGAGTACACTTTTTACCCAGAACATGGTGGGGGTCTGGAATGCACGGCCAGGGAGGGAAGGGGAGGTGGGAAACCTCACAACCTTTAAAATGTACCTGCCTGAGCACTTGAAGTTTCATAACATCCAAATGCTGAGAAGTGGGACTAGTACAGATTTAATGGATTTATGGCAGTCCAAAGTCAATGGGCCAAACCGCCTCTTCTGTGGTGTATAATTTGATGATTCTCTGAATCCAAGGACCCATGAAATATCTGATTCAGCACGACAGTGACATCACATCAATATCACTCGCACTATCACCACGCAACAGCTTCACATCATTCTCCTTTAGTATCAGAAATGACTCCGAAGAAACAATAAAGAACGTGATTTTACTCTTTCATTTTCAACCAATCACAACATGCATTTTCAAACTGATTTTGCATTTAATAAGCATTTGACCTTAGAACAGACAAGAAGGTACAGATGCATTTTTACTAATATACATGTAGTCCCGAATTTATGAATGTCTGACTTATAAATGGGGGAGTGTATAAATGAGATCCCATATAGGATATACATATACTACATCATCAACTTACGAACATACCCAAGAACGCAACCTGTTTGTAACCTGATATTCACTCAGGCTAGTCCTGTTTAACTGTGGGATTTGCCCAGGCCATTTCAGAGAGTGGTTAAGGGATCAACCTTATTGCTGTGGGCCAGGGTTCACATGTAAACCAGACCTGGTAAGACTGGCAGATTTTCATACTTGAAAGAACTTGCCATGACAATCCAACCATTTCATGGCTGCCATGACTGATACGAGCTCTTTAATTCCATGCTTCATTTAATTAAATGAATACAAACACCCAGCTGATAGGCTGAGATTTGAAGTTGTGTCTCCAGACTAGATTAGTAGTCCAGCAACTGAGTTAGAGTGACTCAGATGTAACACTCATGATTGGTAAAAGATAGAGTTCTCAGACCTGTTCTGTCCTTAGAGAGAGATACAACTGGCACTGGTTTAACCTGAGGGTCACCATGCCTCAGGTGAGGGGAGAAGTTGAGAAGGAGAGTCCTTCACAAAATACCACTGGAGTTTACGTAGATTAAAAGCAGTTAAATGCCCGGTAAATTAATTCATTGGTCTTTTTACTTAATTAATTCCACTCGCCCACCCCGTGCCTGAACACACCCCGACTGCTTCCTCAAATTCAGTTCTATCAGAAGACTGTGATCAAAGTGATAAGAGATCGAATACACACATTCACAAATTCTAAATTGGAACTGGGAGATGTGCAGGAGTGACTTAATCTCCAGTTTTCCTGTGGGGAAGTGCCCTGTCATTGTTTGTGACAACTCCCAGATGAGTTGGTCAAGATTAAGTGCTCCCTGTGTGGGAGCAAATGATTCTTTTTCTGCAAACCTCAACTATTTGGGCAAAATAATAAAGCAGATTTCTCCAAAACAGCATATTACTTCTGTGTCCACAAGATAAAAGTTGATCTTTTGTTCTTTTTCCAAAATAATTAATGCCATGAGTTAAGTAATTACATCCACAAGTTGATGTTTTACACAGACACATGTAGTGAATTCGTGAGGCCTTAATATTTGAGCAGATATGTGTATAGTCCTACCACAATGACAGTAATGTTTAACCCATTGACTAGGGCAGTGAATTATTGCAAGAGGTTTGAGTACTGTGGGTACTAGATGCTGTAGCACTGTTTAAATTACATTCAAAGCTACATAAAAGGTTAATGGATTTGTTCAATTTAGGCACTTAAATAATGAGAGAGATGACTGGTTGAAAGACATGTGGTTGTCCTATAGTCTGAAGCTCTCCTTGAAACATGGCAGCATTGAAATTAAAGACCATGGGGAACTTGGCACCAATTGTTCAAAGTGGTGGCAACATGTCCATCCGGCGGCACCACTTTTCGAGTCTAAACATCTTAATGTGGAGGGGTGACAGAGAAAGAAGCAAATCCTGCATCCAGGTCCCAGTACAGCATGGCACATCCTGCCTCTGTGCCCACCCTCTGTGGATCGGCATTCAGCCTTCTGAGTCATGCAAAGATCACGCAGTAATTTACCCTTGATGCTGAGCAGAGGTTATTGCTGAACCGAGTGGCAGCCAACAGTTTTGGCAGTTTCTAGTGTGAAGTGGGCAATTTGGAATCCCATGATTTCATGGATATTATTACCTCTACTCCCTCACTCTAACCTGACTTGTCCCTAACCTTAAACTGACCGATGGAGATTTTGTTCTATTCGTTTATAGGATATGCATATCACATTTATTGCCCATCCCTAATTGCCCGGGGGTCAATTAAGAGTCAACCACATTGCCGTGGGTCTGGAGTCACATGTAGATCAGACCAGGTAAGGATGGCAGTTTCCTTCCCTAAAGGGCATTAGTGACCCAGATGGGGTTTTCCAACAATCAGCTACAGTTTCATGATCATCATTGGACACTTAATTCCGGATTTTTATTGGGATTCAAATTCCACCACCTGGCGTAGTGGGATTCACATCCGGGTCCCCATAACATCACCTTGGTCTATGGATTAATAGTCCGGCAGGGATACCATTAGGTCATCACCTCCTGGCTAAGGTTGTAGCAAGAAACAAAGTAACTCAGGAGAGAAGTGGAAGCAGATGCTGCAGCTCTCCAATCACGTGAGCTTCTTCCTGACACCGCTACTTAAACGTAATAGTTCCCTTCTGTCAGAAACAGTGAGGAACTGATGTGAATTGGGTGGGAGTGCCCAGCTGAAGAGACACTGCCCGATTGTTCCTTGCAACTCCACACATTGGCCTTCCCATGTGATGGAGAAGGGGAGTCAGAAAGCTGCCTGAAAGCAGTTCCGCCTGGTTACAGCTTTAATGTGGTACCAGTTACTGTGGCTTGCGTGCCAAGACAGCTTGGGAGCAGAACGATCTGATGCCTGCCAAGGTCCAGGGAGATGCAGCGTTTCTCTTTGTATGCGCAGACCTTGTGCAATGGATGGAGCCGGCTCCTTCATATCTCATGGAAAATCTCAGGCCTCACCAGCCTCTGGCTTTGCTCCTGAAGCTGTCCTCACCATGAGGGCCTGCCCCATCAACCACTTATCCAGACAGCTCCCAGACCTCATCCTGCCTCAAGTCAGCCCCTGGGTCCCAACCAGCCACCGGACTGAAGACTGGCAGCACCCAGGAATCTGAAGATATGTAAAAGTTTCCAGGCCTCAAAACGTTGGACAGTTCACACCCAGAGCGAAAAATCCAACTTTAAAGCCTGCACATCCTGGTTAGAAACAAGCTGAGAGATGTGGGATTCTTTACTGTGCAGGTTGAAGGCTCATGTGGCTTCGAGTAAAAAAACGTTTGTTAGTCTTGTTAAGAATAAAGGAGTGGACCATCCAAAAGAAAGATGAGGAGGAACTCCTTCACTCTGGGAGGCGGGGGGAACGAGTCTTTGGGATTCTCTCCTCCAACCAACTTTGGAAGCTCAACCTTTGAGCAGGATCAAGAGATTTCTGCATACTAATGCCATGAAGGGATAGGGAGATAGTGCAGAAACTTGGCATAGAGTGAGATGATAAGCCATGATCTGACTGAATCTGAGATTTAAATAATATAGATGAGGCCTTTCGGGTCATTGGGTCCATATTACCAAAATAACGCTAATGTCAGTGAATCATTGAAGCCTCACTTGGGCCAGATGGCCTCTTGATTCCTATCTCCTGTGCTCCTGTGAAATTGGCAAAAAGAAGCTAATGTTTCGCACATTTGATGAAAAGATTGAGTAAACTTCTGTGCCAAGCTTCTCACTGTGTTGACACGTTGACTGGACTTGACTGTTCTGACCTATGACTGGCACACAGGCTCATTAGCACAGTTCTGCGTATCACCAATATTTCAGACTAACCGAAAGGGTTAAATTGCGATTGCAGGGTTGCGCCGACTAATCTTGCATACCCTCAAGTAAAAGATTAAACAGTGAGCTGACTGTGCTGACTTGAGGTGATTAAAGGGGTTGGAAAAGTACACAGAAAAGAAATTAATTCATCAGGAGGAGAGGGGGAAGTGAGAATTCAGAATGAGGGGTTTCATCCACAAATTGGATCTGGGCTGTTTAAGTGTGGTGTCAGGGTGAACCTCTCCATTCAAAAGAGGACAGAAACCTGGAACTGACCCCCATTAAACTGTGGGGGTGGGGATGGAGAGGGAAAGTGGGGTGTCGATGAAACATTTCAGATCTGAAATTGACAGAGATTAGGTAGGCAAGGGCATTAACGATATGGAGCCAAGATGCAGGTTAGCCATGATCTCACTTATGGTCAAACATAGAGGAGGAGTGAGTATTCAGCCCCTCCAGCCTGAACCACCATTCAATAAGATTGTGGCTGATCTGCTCACTCCACGTTCCCACTTACTCCTGATTGACCTTTCACCCCCCTCGCTTGTCAAGTACCCATCTACCTCTGCCTTATCAATATTCAAAGACTCTGCTTCCATCATCTTTTGAGAGTTCCATAGGCACAGAGCAGGCCGTAAACAAAATAATTCTCCTCAGCTGTCTTAATTGAGTGATCCCTAGCTTTTAAACAGTGTCTGTTAGTTTGAGATTCTCCCATTAGAAAAAGCATCCACCCAGTCAAGTCCTCTCAGAATCTTATATGATTCAAACAAGTCAGCTCTGAGTCTCTGAAACTCCAATAGATACGAGCCCAGTCTCTCCTACCTTTCCTCCTCAGATAACCCACTCATTCCATGTATGACTCTAGTACACCTTCCCTGACCTACTCCAAAGCCCTTTGATATCCTTTCTTTAATAAGTCTCTGGGTGACCTCTTACTATTCCAGCGTTCCTTCTCCTGGCTAAAACAATATTCAAAAGCATTTTCTCTGTAGAAAGCAAGACCCAAAGAAATTACAATGGATAAACAATCTCCCTTTAACAAATAGGCTAAACAAACATGGAAAAGTTAAATGCAGTGAACGTGATACTCATTTAATTTTGATATGTCTATGCAGTGAGACTTTAATTTACACTTAGCTGATAAATGCTAAAATCAATCTGGTAGAAACCTTGGATGGGCTAAAAGCTGAAGAATTAGATGGGAAAGAGGTTTGCCACATGGCGAACCAGGACCATGTGGGTCACACACGGACTCAGCTCTTTGTCACTTCATGTGTAACAAAGGGACAGAGAGGAATTCTGCAAGCCTCATGGACTCAGCCCCATATCCAGTCACCCTGTGCTACTGAGTTTGAAACAGACATTGCTTGTTACCATTTGGTATGTTTCAATGTTACATCCACATAGGAAAGAAATTGGCTGCAAATTAAATTTTGGGAGGATGAAAAACACAATTACAACTCGCTCTTTGCTCAAATCTGGACTTAGTCACCAGAACAAAAAAAAACATCTAATCAGCTTTCAGGACAAGTGATTAAAATGCAGCAATAAGTTGTGGGTCATTCTAGGTAGGCCTTCATGTGTACAATGTAAACTATCCTACACAGAACTGCGGATTGCAAAGTTACCTTAAGGGGGAATAATCAAATTTTTTTTTTGCAAAACTCACCAAAAGATCTATAATGCGGACTGTGTCCCTTCTCTGTTAGGACTCTCAGATTCCCTGTCCTAGGCTGCAACGATTAAACAATTATTGTCCACTACAACCACAACATACTAACAAAGCCAGGAAGTTACTTTCTCATATAGATCGAATCATGTGTTCATTTGGATGATGCACAATTTATTATGCTGCGTTTTTGGACAAATCTAAGCTGTACTTCAAAACGAGTGATATTGTCATTCAATCCGAGGCTTACGCTATTGATTTGGAATACGATTTTTAAACAGTATCAAAGAGGAGGATTTGCAGCAATTCAAGAAAGCTCTCCCACTAAAAGACCACTTGGAAAGAAACTACTTCTCATTCGCCTCTTTCCATGAAGTGCACACTTTCCTTTAATAGAGCAGCAGCTAGAATTGCTAAGCCAACAAATGTTCCCTTTAAAGGAACATCATAATAACAACTTGCTTGCATGCACGGTATTTTAAAACACATGCATGACCTGCACGGTTTAAGACAGCCCACTGACCAGATACACTCTCTCCCCTACCTCAAACCCATCGAGCAGCTGAGTGCAAACTGCTCTGATTTCTGCTGATGCGAGATGCTAAAGCTCTAAGGAATAAATTCAAATTTTAAGCTAATGGAATGATAGTGTGCACACATGTGTGCTTAGCACCAATTTCCAGAAACCCCCCACTGGAATTGAACAAATACAACCCATTTAAAGCAGCGGAACTCAACGCACATCAGGATTTTTTAAAACAAAACTGTTGCTTATTTTCAGAAACTCAATCCTGAAGGGACCAGGAATCACTTCTGTTTTTCTCCTTTTCGTGTTGTGGGTTTTAATAGACACAAGTACAAAAGCCTATCAGCAAAAGATAAAACCGTTCCAAGCAGATTTCTATCCAGCCTGAAGTCTTTAAAAGGCCGACTCACTGAGAGAATCTATCTTGTCAGCTATCTGTTTCTTTTTTTTCCTGTGTGTGTTTGCCTGGGTGCTATCTTCACAGTTCCTGAGAGAGACGGGGAGTAGGGCAGTAAAAATACTGACCCAGGTTCAAACATAGTCATCCGCCTGCCCCAGGGATGGGTTCCCCCTGTGCTATGTCAAAATGGGAGAAGATCACAATTTTAGATACATCAAAGGCTGCTGCCACAGAGCACCAAGACAGATTTTACAATGGGGAGGTTTATTTTTGCTGAATTAAGAATCATATTCTTACATCTCATGGGATGTTTGATCAGTAAACACCATGTTCACTTTTTATTTCACAAGTGGCCAACAAACACACTCCAAAGGAACACCGCTAATTACATCATAAAGAATTAACAGGTGGCAAAAATACCGAGGAACAACTGGACACTGAAAGCAGTTGGAAAGAAGCTGCTTGCTGCAGTCTTCAGTGTGTGGAGGGTTAAAGTATTTATCGCCAGTTTGCACCATCGCAGGTTTTAAAAAGGGGATTTGTTTATTCAGAGCTCTGTACGAAGAATGGTACAGCACTCAGGGGACTGACAATACCAGACACAAAGCCCTGGTGCTTCAACATGTAAAAGGATGTTTTTTTATGTGCTACAAATCCCACTTGAAAATATAATTAGAAGGAGAAAATGGCAAACTATTGCATTAACTGTAATTGAACAAAAGACCAGCAAGGCATGTGGGAGGTTGCAGAGACCCAAGGGAGTTCCAGGATATATCAGATCCTAGAAGTGACATCTCCAGGGCACTCTCATTCCATTTATTCTGTCCCTTACTACTCTTGTTGATTGGCAATACAACTTGTAATTAATAGAAAAGCCGGGAATAATATGAGAAAATATGGGGAGACAGACTGGCCTCAGCAGCAGAGCTTTTATTAACCAGATTAAGTGTGTGACTTCAGAAAAAGGTTGCTTAGAGGAACTGTGCAATGATTCACTGGCAAGTATCTGCCACACAACTGGGCTGACATATTCACTATACCTTAATGAGCTGCTCCGATTTATTTGTCTCTTCCTACTCCTTTCCCCCTCCCCCTCCTCCTCTCTCTCTCTCTCTCTCTCTCTCCCCCCTACACTGGATGCAGGCTAATTCAATGCTTAATTGTTTAGTAAATTCAATTTTCCACGTTCTATTCTTCATCGCCTTCACTAAGGTTCTTAAATCTTCCACCACTGTGCCCGCCATGCAGTATTTGTGAAACTGAGCATACCTTTTTTTCATCACTATTTCTCTCCTCCACCGCTTAATTCACCATGAAAAGATTTTCCTCGCTGGAAATTCCTATTCCACCATGATCTGTGAGGCATTCCGATTCATTGCATTTTCATTGTGTTGGGACTTAGATGCTGGGCAGAAGCAAACCACCTCCCCCCCCCAACCCCACCCCTCCCCTAACTTTTCACACAGTTATCTCCACATTATAAAAGCGACCATGCAAGAATTGTTGCATTTCATCTCAGCTTATTACAATTTCCACTACAGTCACTCTTTAATGTGATCTCCAGAAATGGACAAAATGTTTGCAGCTCTTTTATATCGATGTAAAATGAGAGGTGGTTTCAACTGGAGCTTTCCCACAACAACATGATTTCCGGATTATCAGTTTCTCCCAAGAAGTAATTATAATTGGAGCGATAAATACTTAAAAGCCAGATTTCCACTCTCCCCTTGACGACCGTTTGTAGTCAAAGCAAGTTTATTAATATAATTCTAGGACAATGCAGTGCCAATGAATCAATGGTATTTTATTTTCGAAAAAAAAGAACATTTGTAACATTTCAGCAAACCTTTAGACCCTTTGAATAGAAAACAATAGACCTCATTCTGACACAGGCATAAATGGAAAGGGAAGATTTGTACTGGGACCAATCAGTCTCCCCATCAGTTGAGAGCACAGGAGAGCTAGTCTTCGGACTTAAAGGAGAGGGAGGGCAATCAGTTCTGAAGTCTCCAAATTTTCCCCTTGTTCGCAGGACAAAAGCACAGGCCAGAGATACTGAAGGAAGCTGTTTCCTTTGTGCAAATAGAGGGTTTTGTGAAACAAATTATGCACTTTTTCTCCCTGCCCTCGGCAATGAATCGAACACTTTCCAAATTGGCACCGGGTTTCAGGGATTGCAAAAATGACAAAAAAAAAGTATAAATAGGTAAGTAACCCACACTTTCAACAGTTTGTAAAACTTTTGTTCCAATTTCTGCATAATCGTGCAAAGAAGCACAAACAGTCAACGCACAAAATGCACCAAACTAATGAATGCTTTACAAACATAAACAGAAGTTGCTGGAAAAGCTCAGCTGGTCTGGCAGCATCTGTGGAGAGAAATCAGAGTTCACGTTTCGGGTCCAATGACCCTTCCTTAGATGCTTACAGCATCCGAAATTCTTTTGGTTTTTATTAAGTGATTTTTTAAAATCTTGACCACACACAAATAAACCTACATCAGAATCTAACCAGTACATTTCTCTTTCAAATTAAGTTCAACAATTTTGCTCTGAAGAACTGAACAGTACCTCTGCCCCTGGAACATTTTATTTGGAAATACATGCACTCACTTCCATTGCATTGATTTGTGGTTTCATTTCCCATGTGAACGTTACATGTTCAACATATTGTTTCATAGTGAATGCCGATTTTATTCAACTATGATCGAAGAACATTACTCGTAATTTACACTGCCGGCCAGACCACTGCTTCGATGTGAAGTCACAGGGACACATGGCTGAACATTACGGGACATAGATAGACAGTATCAGTTCAGGAAGGCAGCTCTCCACTGCTTTCTCAAGGGCATCCAGGGATGGACAATAAATGCTAGTCCAGCCAGTGACACCCACATCCTATGAAAGAATAGCTAACAATCTGAGAGAAAGGATTAGCAGTCAGTGAGGAGCTTCGTGAGCACTATAAGATACGGTAAATTCTCCACAGTCCCAGAGAACAACAGGACTTATCTCTCATTAGAGAGAGATGGCTGGTGGTGGTTTAATCTGAGGGTCACTGTGCCTTAGATGAGGGGAAAAGGTTGTAAAGGAGAGTCCTTCATGATAACCTCAGCTGGTGCTGTTGGCATCACTAACTAGGCATCCAGCCAACTAAGCTATCCGACCCCCAAGCAGTAAAAGCACCCAAATGCAACAGTTGGTCTGAGAGGCCTCTGTCTGTTACTTCACATGGGCTTGGAGGAAGCTAGATCAAAAAAGAAAGTGAACTTTTTGCTTTAATGTGGATGGATGAATCTAAATGAACCAACTCAGGGTTGCAATAGGTGATGCTTCAGGATGCCAAAGCAGCTGTGAAGTTGTAGTGATCAGAACAGGGGGCAGATAGATCTCATTGACAATGAGATGCGTGATTGGAGTTGTTAACCTGGTCCAATCAGGGAGCCCTGGCTGACTGATATAAACCGGAGATTTTTCTGCTCCTGGGCCTGGCCAAACTGGCCATCAACAGGTCCAGGCAGCGGGCCGTGGAGGGGGTCGTTAGGGACGACTGCCTGCCCCTCTTCCGGGGTTACGTAAGAGCCCGGGTGTCTCTGGAGAAGGAGCACGCGGTGCCCACCAACACCCTGGAATTGTTCAGGGAGAGGTGGGCGCCGCAAGGAGTGGAGTGCATTATTTCCCCGTCCAACTCTATTTTGATTTAATCCCTACCCTCCCCTTCACTGTTTTGATCACATAGCATTGCCCTTTGATGTGAAGGGCAGTGCTTGTCACTGGCCACTCGGGTGTTTTTCATATCTTCCTGGTGGTGGAAATTGAATAAAGATTCGTGCACCTTGTGTTTCTCACTGTGTCTCACACCTGCACACACACACCATGGGTGCAGGGGAAAAAATAAGCACCACCGCAGTTAGGCGGTAGTGTGGGGTTTAAAAAAAATAAACCGGAGATTTTATGTGGAACTGGGATTTGAGGTTTGTCCTCATCTCCCTGTAAAATGGTTGAATGGTAGGGTTTGGGGCTAAGCTTTGCTGCTCCTCTCCCTTGTAAAATTGCTGTCTTTTGTGTACAGCTGTAAATGTTTTTTTGTAAACTGTTAACAAAAAAACCGGAGATTGGGATTTGAGGTTTGTCCTCATATCCCTGAAAACTGATTAAACAGTGGGGATTGGGGCTGGCTTTGCCATTCCTTTCCTTTGTAAAATTGCTGTTTCTCTGTATACTGCTGTTACTGTTAACTGTTTTTTTTTGTAAACTGTGTATTGTTTAATAAAATAATATACCCAGAAAAAATACCGGAGATTCAGAGTGTCCCCTCACTCTAGGGACAGGCTCTGAGCTAACTGGTCAGAGCCCATGTACTGTGCACACATGAATAAAGGGTGATGGGATCCTAGCCTCTGAGCCATTATTTAGTGGTGAAATCCTCACTTGCTGAGATGGCTCCAGGAATACGGTATACAGTTTTGGTCTCTTTATATGAAGACAGACGTACTCGCCATAGGGAAGAAGTGAAATGGCAATTCACCAGACCAACCTCTGATTGCCAGGCATGATTGGTTTATGAGAAGAGATTGAAGGAAGTTGGCTTCTATTCCTGAGAGTTTCACATAATGAGCATTGATCTACAAAACTCTTACAAGGTGTCACAGGTGGATATTGGCTAGATATATGAGGACTGCAGATGCTGGAAAGTCAGAGTCAACCCAGGGGACACAGTCTTAGGATAAGGAGCAGGACTAAGATAAGGAGGAATTCCTTCACTCAAAAGGTCGTGAAGTTTTGGAATTCTCCCACCCAAAGAGGCTCTGGTGGCTCAATTATTGAATATATTCAAGACAAAATTTGATAGGTTTCTGGATACTAGTGATCTCAAAAGATAAGGGAATCCTGTGCAAAATAGCATTGAGGTAGATGATTAGCCGTGACCTAATTGAATGGCACAGTAGACTCAATGGGCTGAATAGCCTACCCCAGTTCCTATGTGGATACCAACTTAAAGATGGATTATAGGAAAGATTCAAATGCAGTCAAAAACATAGGCTGCAACTCTGAACAGGCCACTCAAAACCACAAAACAAAGTAGAAGTCTAAGTACAAATTAAACAAAAAATGCAATTAAAGGTTCATAAACAATTTATCAAAGCAATTAAGCATTTTGTGCTTTCAAACAGCCAAACTCAAACAACTTGATACTGAGAATGATACATTTTATTTCTGCTAAACTCATTAAAACATTCAATATTTAAGCATATCCTTATTCCTTCACATTGTTACTCTCCCCATTTCTCTAACAACGTAAGGAAGTTGTGATCATGGCAACAGGTTAAATATCAGCAGGTGAAGCAGCAAAATAACGAGGGGTGAGGTTTCTTTTTAAATGAAAATAGAAGTGCTGGTTTTGCAACATAATGTACAACTCCCCTTTACAAATTCCTGGGAAACACAGTTTCCTAAACACACATTTCCCGAGAATAATTTTATGACTGAAACAAACAAAGCATGAACTGAGCAGGACGCACCTCCAAAAATGACCCTTTAACACGTAAAGAACAGCTACCATGCCAACCAATGTCAGAATGGTTTGTTATTCCAGCTGGGTCAGTGTATACGTCTTCTGGAAAAGGGCTAAGAATCATAAAAACCTGAATGTTTCTGCTGGGTCCCACACAAGCAGAAACCTTCAGTTATTACAAAACACAAACAGAGGAAAAAGAGAATAACTTTCAGGCCTGAACAAGGTAAGAGGGAAGCAACAGGAAGTCAGAACATGAATGGGTCATTTGGCCTACCTAGCCTATTCGAGTAGATCACAGCTGATCTTCTAGCTCAACACCAATGCTCCACACTATCCCCACATCACTGGATAGATTTACTACCAAAGAATCAATCTTTGTTCTGAACATGATCAATGACTGAGCTGTTGTAATTGTAACAAGGTCAGCAAGCTGGACCTCAGAATATGAGTTCCTCGATTGCGGCTCATAATCTGGTCTAATCTGAGAGCCCTATCTGACAGATAAAGAGGGGTGATGTCAGAGATGCTGACGCTCTGGTAGCTGACCCTGAATGAGGCAGTGCTAAAGTTAAGGACTGTAATTAAAATGTGACTCGGTGATGGACACTAGCCTCTGTGGAGTTATTTCAGCGTGTCCATGAGCTCTCTGGATGCAGAATTCCACAGATTCACCCCTTGGGCAGCCCACACCACCACAACTGAGTAAAGTGTGAGCCACAACTTTGTAAGACTGGGCTGGAGGTCTGGATGAAAGTGGAGAGCATAAAATGACAGAAACATTGCTGTAAAGTTGAGGCAGCAAAAAACATAAATGACCATGAAAGAAAGTTGTAGCTATTGGAAATAGGTGTTTAAACAAAATGCCACAAAGACGCATAGCTGTGTGGGCAAGGAGAAAGGATGGCATCAGAATATATGACATGGGAGCAGCAGCAGGCTATTCAGCCCATCCCAGCTGCTCCCTCATTCAATAAGATCATGGCTGATCTGTTTACATTTCAAATTTCTTATTTCCATCTATCTCCAATTGATCTTTGAGTCCTCTGCCTAACAAGAAACTCTCCTCCTCTACCTTCAAGATATTCACTGTCACTGTCACCTTTCCAGGCAAAACGTTCCAAAGTCTCAAACCCTCTGACAGAATAACATTATCCTCATCTCTGTTCTGAAAGTGTGACTGCTAATTTTAAAGCAGTGGCCCCTGGTTCCCTTCCCCACCCACCACTCAGGATTTTATATACTTCAATCAACCCATCCTCACTCTTCTACACCCTGTGGAAACAAGGCCCAGTCTATCTAACCTAAAACAACCCAGTCATTCCAGTGATCAATCCAGTAAAGCTCCTCTGAACTACTTCCAGTGTATTTATATCCTTTCTTAAATAAGGAAACCAAAACTGCGCATTTTACTTGAGATGTGATCTCACCAATGCCCTGTATAACTGAAGCAGAACATTCTATGTTTAGCTCTCCTCCTACTAAAGACTAACATACCATTAGCTTTCCTGGATATCTGTGCACCTGCAAACTAGCCTTATATGACTGTGCAACACCCCAGATCCCTCACCCAGCTTGACATTCAGCAGTCACTCTCCATGTAAATAACACTCATTCCTCATGTCAAAGTGAACAATTTCACTTGTACCTACATTATAATTCAACTGCCAGACTTTTGCCCACTCACTCAATCTATCTCTACCCATCTGAAAACTTTTTATATCGTCTTCACAACATACTTTCTGACCTACCTTGGTGTTGCCCTGCTGATGTAGCCACCATGCATGCCTTGACTATAGAAGGAGGTATCACAGGAAGGAATGTTCCTGGGCCAAACCTAAAGGCTAACTTTTCAGCCATCACAAGCTTAAGCAACATCAAAGTGCTCACAACCAGTGAAGCAACATCCTATCTACCTGCTCAGGAGGGCACTAAATATCCCAGGGCATCAATCTGAAGCAAAATCATAGAGCTCTCCCCGGCAAAGATTCAACGCTCAACCATCACTATCATCTCATTACCACATTACTGTTCGTGAGAGCTTGCTGTACACAAACTGTGATGCTTGCATCAGAACAAAGGCCACACTACACACCTACTTCATTGCTTGGGAAGATGTCCCCAGTGGCTGTGAAAGGCACTACATAAATGCAAGGTTCATTTGTCAGCAGATGGTGAGCTCAGTGTAGATGACCAGCATGTTTACCTTCCTTGGGGCACAGGATCCAGAAGGTATGGAACATCAGACTGGTTTGGAAATCCACTGGTGCATAACATATTAAACACTATGATTTGCACCATTCCTTGCTTCACCATACTCTCTCACACTAATCCTCCACAAACTTGTCTCAGTGCCTGTTATAACAGACAGCCCTCAATTAATAAGTGTGATTAAATTCAGATAATTCCACAGCTGCCCTCTTAAAGATTTAGACACAACTGAAGAACGCCATTCTCCTGAGCAGCAAATCGCACTGTGTACATTGAAGCAATCTCCACTATTGGTAAGACACACGCAACTGGAAAGCATAGGGAGAGGCACTACGCAGCGACAGCACTGGATTGCCAAAGAGGAATTGATAGTAGGCCAATGAGCACAAGGTAAGGACATGCTGAGGACCAGTGCCTGTAATATATGGGTCCCCTTAGTACTGATGATTGGTTATTGTTGCCATGCACACTATATTGGACAACGAATTGCATGGGGAGAGCCCAATGCACCAACACTGGCTTATTGATAATATGCATTTAGTTCTAACACTGAACTTATGGCCACACCAATGGTATTTGCAATCATGACCTTGGTTAACCAGGCCAAGCCACAGTGTAACATTTCTCATGAATGCCTGCACTGTTGCTGTAGAGGTTCCTGTGTTCAAAAATTCCAAGGTGAAATTCCAACACAGACTGTTTCCACCTTTGACAGAGGGCTGTAAGGCAGCTGTAAGACACTCCAAAATCAACAGGCGTCCTGACGAAATGCCCGCTCTCCTGTGCGGTGTAGGCACAGTCACAGGATCTTGTCAGTTGAGCACACTGCATAGACTGGGTCCTAACAAACAACAGCAAGTGAGATCCCTGGTCAGGGTGTAAGGCAGCAATTACAGGGCTGGCTACTAGAACAGTCCTGCCTGCAGCTTGTTGGTCAGCAATGCCACCATCCGTCAATGCTACCTTGGAGACAGATTTAGTACAGCGTTAGCCCAGGGACTGAATGAGTGAGGGACGTCTTTCACTGCTACGAGGATAACTTTGAACTTTTCCTCCTCACTAACAATGGGGGACAATGTTAACCAAATCCATTGATATTAATGGAGCAAAAAAACTTGGCCCTTCCATCTCCTCCAACTGATGGAAGATAACATTCACCCCAAAAAATCAAATGGAGCCTGGAAATGAATATTCATTCTTCAACTGACTGACTGTGCAGCTGAAGTGTATCCCACAAATTCAGCGTCCATCACCAGGCTATACCGAGCAATATTATTAGTCTAGTAATTCTGAAAATGAAAACTCACGAGTATTAGACGGGAATAAAAAGTTTGCAGTAATTTCCACCAACACTATTAAACCTGTCTTCCCTCATCCAGAGTTCTCTGCATCCTCTACTAAAAGGGGCAATCCCACTCTCATTGGCCATATTCCAAGACATTAGCCAAGCCATTCTTCATTGTAGGAACCAAGAACATAAGGACTAGAAGCAGGACGAGGTCATTCAGGCCCTCACGTCGGCTCTGTCATTCAGTAAGATTGTGGATGATCTTCAACAGCAACTTCATTTTCTTGCCCTATCCCCTTCTCCCTTGATTTCTAAGCATCTATTAATCTCAATAGTGAGTGAGTAAGGTGTTAATTTACATCTTATTAAAACCTGTGTTAAAATTAAGCCTGAGAGATTTTTACTCAAAAGTATTGACTTTTTAAAAAGGTAATCACACAGAAAGTCAGTAACAATAACTATCATGAGTTCAGTTGGAAGAGCTTACACTTTCTGATGCTGAAGGAGGTGGATTTTCAAGCCCCGCTCCGAGACCCGGGCACTTTGTTTGGATTGAGATGAGTGTGCAGTCCTGAAGGAATTCTGCATTATCAGAGCTGCTGTCTTCCAGACAAGACATCCAGCCAATTCCCAGCTCAACCATTCCATTATTCCAGGTGACGTTAAAGATTCCATCACCTCCTTACCCTCCCCCATGAGGCAGACCACAGTCATTGCGACCGAGGACTGACTCCAGGCAGAAAACAGAAAAAGAAAACTGTGAGCAAATTGGCTTCCTCATTTCGTGTCATTCCTTGAACTCGAAGTACCACAAAGTCACTTTCGGATTAATTTTTTTTGTCAACAATAAGTTCTCCCAAAATGTGCATAAAGCAAGATCCATGTCTTAGCTACTTCACACATCAAGATTACAAAGTCCTTACAGTGCAGAAATACGCCATTCACTCCATCTGGTCCATGCTGGTACTTAAGCTCCACATGAACAGTTTCCCACCCTACTTCGTCTAATGACATCAACATTTTGTTCAAATCCTTTTCCTACCTTGTACTCATCCTCCCCTACCATTCCTAATGAAAGGACCTGCCCAAAACGTCGAATCTCCTGCTCCCTGGATGCTGCCTGACCTGATGTGCTTTTCCAGTGTCACACTGTATCGACTCCCCTACTTGTAGCCATCTAGCTTCCCCATAAATGCAGCCACACTGTCCAGTATTCCATCATTCCTAAATCAGCTTTGCCCAAGTCCAAGAGCCATTAACTGAACGGTGATGATCCTTGTCTTAATTTTACTTTTTAAGAAATTATTATATATGACTTCTGACATTGATGTAGGCACCATAGTGGGGTGACTTACAAAACTTTTCACTGAATTTTTCATGTAAAAGTAGAAGCAACAATAAATTTCTATTGTATTCTATTCTATGTGATACAGAGTTTCACATTTATTCATCGTTGGGAATGAAAGCTTCTCTCTGGATTCATCAGTGGCTATCAATATAATCGTGGGCTCTAAACTTGGTCTTTCCACAAGTGGAGTGGAGACATCTCCTCTATATCTATCCCATCAAACCCCTTTCCTAAAGTTAACGACCTTCTTTTGGTCATCCTTGAATCACCTCTCAGTTCCAGTGTATCTTTATTGCACCCACTTCAGGAACTCCATATCCTTTCTAAAACACATAGTCCAGAACTGGTCACAGTACTCCAAGTGGGGCATATTAAACTTCCTGATGAAGGGCTTATGCCCGAAACGTCGATTCTCCTGCTCCTCGGATGCTGCCTGACTTGCTGTGCTTTTCCAGCACCACACTCTCGACTCTAATCTGTAACATTTGCAGGTGTCACTTTCTCCTAGATTAAACTTCTGTGTAAATTCAACCTGATTTCTCTGGTTCTCAATTCCAAGCCGGTGTCCCATTTGCTCTTTCATGTTTTCTATTCTGCCTATGTTACTAATTTCAAATACCTTGGATCCCTTGGCTTCTCAGCCACACTACACAGCTAATTTCCAAGGATTATGTGACCACCGCCTGCTTCCCATGTCAAAATGTGCCACGACAGACTTCTGCGTATACTGAAAGTAATCTATTTCTAACAAACCCATTCTGCACATTTATTGATGTCCCCCTGTTTTTGTTATAGTCCACCTCTGTACTAAGTACACCCTGAGATATCGTATCATCTGCATATACTCTGTTGTAGGTCAAATAAAATCAGAGGGTTTAGAATATGGATTAAGTGGGACCACTTAAAAGACAAAAACTTTGGGAGTCTGAAGGAATCTGAAGAAAAGAAAGCGGAGATTGAAGTGGATGGCATAGCTCTGGAATGAGTAGATAGATTTTCTCTGTTTAGGGCAGATGATAAGAGAAGAGGGCAGATGTGATGCGGAATTTAAAATGACGGGAGAGATCGCCAGATGTAATCTTGAGGAGATGAAGGATGTGTTAACAAAGAAGAAAATTCAAGCTTGAAACAAGAGGAAGCAATTTGTAAGATGCCACATTCCATCCAATTTCCCATCCATCTCTGAAACCTAAGTAACAGAATCACTGCAGTGTAGAAGGAGGCCATTCAGCCTACCATGCCTGTACTGGCTCATTGAACGGGCATCATGTCTTGAGCTATTTTCCCCATACACTTGCACAAAATAATCATTCAATGCTCTCTTGAATGCCTCAACTGGAACCTGGACAATGAGTACAATTTATGGAAGAAAATGGAAGATTTTTGAAATGGGGAGGCTCAGAAGTAGATTGAAGAATTCTATGTACAGGTCGCAAGGCAAATGCAGATGCACTTGTGAAAAGAGCTCTTAAAAAGTGACATTTAAAAAACTAAAACTTTCACTATTTTGGCCACAAGAACATAAAATGCTGGAGAAACTCAGCATTGTAGACAGAAAGACAGAATTAATGTTTCAAGTCCAGTGGCCATTTATCAGAACCCTTTCTGACAAAGGGGTCACCGGACTTGAAATATTAACTCTGTTTTTCTCTCTCTGCAGATGCTGCTGAGTTCCTCCAACACTTCCTGTTTTTGTTCCACAGTTCTTTGTTTTTACTCTAGCACTTTGGCCATTTGATCAGAGGTGAAAAGCTGCAGATATCTCCCTGAGAGGGCAAAGGGCAGCATATGAGGGCCTGACCCAGGTGCAATTGGATGATGGCTGTTACAGAGCAGTTGTACAAGAGCTTGAGTGAAAATTTGAGCCAGGTGTAGAACAGGTGAGCAGGATGTCTTATGACAGGACAAGATACAAGCAGCAGTAACACATTTGGAAATTCCTGAGTCCACGTTTTAAATGGTGAATGACAATGGTCTCAACACTGACCCTTGTGGAGCACCACATCCAAACTCTGACTTAATCTGAACAACTAAGGACATTATAGTTAGTCTTATTTCTGTCAGATTAGCAGAGTGCTATAGTTGCACCAATTTTGCAACATCAACTGTGGTGTAGGTACTTTCCCAAGAAATGTTAAGATTGAGATAAGGATGCAAACCAACAGCAGAATCAAAATAGGAGGAAGAGGGAAAGAATCAGGAGAGAGCTTGATTGCAAAGACAGGGATTAAGAAAGTGTTTCAAGAGAATTGGGTATTTAGGAACCCCCCCCCCCAGGACTAGGACTGCTCAGCACACCCAGTGTGAGCACTGAGCTGTTTCTGAGGAAGAATACTGCTGTCAGGTTTGAAAGTGATGGGAACACATTTCATGCACATGGAGCCAATAAAAAGGTCATCGAGCTTTGAGGCAAGGACAGGTAGCTGAATGATCAGAAGTTGGCAAGGGAGACAGTCAAGGTCATGGAAATTGGGTCTCACACAGCAGACACAATTACATCTGTCTGAATTGAACTGAACTGTATCAGGTTATTAACTTAAAACATACATAATATATGCAGCAAATAAAAATTTAAGACCTTACCACCCAATGACACTGATACCAAAATCAGGTAACATAATAAGTTTGCATGTACCACGCACACTTGGAGCTCCTACTGAAGTTCCATTAACCAAAAGGTAATGTGCTTTGACTAGAATAATAAATGCAGTTTCATATCACATGACTTGATGAAGGTTTATTATATGAAGCTTAAAATAACACCCACACCCTGTGAATCATCAGCAGCTAATTCACAAATCTGTCCAATAACCAGAGGCGTATTGCATTTACTGTATATAAACAGATTTGATTCCTGCATTTACACATTGATACATGTCATATTGCACAGACCATGCTTATCTGTCATCATTAATTGTTTTCTGCCTATAGATTCTCCAAACCAAATTCCATGATTCTACAAACTGAAGGAGAACAAGATAAAATTTTGCAAAATGAGATGACTAATTATCTCTATACTTGGAAAGTATCAGAATTTAATGAAAGGAAATATTGTTTTATATATAATACCATTTAGGCTATTGGTAGCTGGTACTGTAATGGTAATGCTGTAGCTGCTACTGGGTTTTAACTGATAAAACAAAATGGGTTCTTTAATAAAGTGTTTTCTAAAATTTCCCTCAATTTACATTTTTCTTGCTACATAATTTGCCACACACTTATGTCACAGAAATCTTGTAATTTCCCAAGGCCAGGGGATTAGTATAAATCATAATCTCAATGCTACACTTAACAAGCTAGTTATGAGCTAACAAAGTGTAAATGCCAAGTCATAATTTTAATAGCTCAGCTCTTTTGTTTTAATTCAAATTAAGGATCAAATTTTCTGATTGGGACTCATTAAAATTGGCATGTCACTCTCTTGATCTTTTGTTAGGCCAGACATAAATAAAAATCTGTCTCAAGTTAATTTCATTACTTTTGTAGGTTGATAAAAAAAAATCACAGATTATAGGCTTCCCCCTGAAAATATGATGAGTTTATTTTGTGACTAAAATATTTCAGAGCAGCATTTTAAAAGAGCCACTTTTATGTACCGTCATAAAGCAAGTGGTCTGTTAGCTTGTTCTGATAAACTTTAATATTTTTTATACATTCATTTCCCCAAGTCAAAGTAAATAAAGCCTGAATTTTTTTTTAAAATTGCAGCTTTGTCATGAATTAGAAGCAAGTGACATATTTTACAACACAGACACCTGTACTTCAGCAAGCAAATGATTACATATTATTACCCAGCCAAAATGTTTAAAATGTAAGAATGCCTACAGAAAACAGTTTAAACAAATCGCCATTCACCTCTTTATATGGCCAAATACATTGTCATAGCGAATACACCGAACTCATTTCAAACAACTGTTCTCTATAAATAAATCCACTCTCCACTTTAACTTCAGTCTGTACAAATAAGGTTTATACAACTGTGTAGTTCCTGTTTCCTGGCCAACTTTAATTGTGCAGTAGAATTCACATCTACTACCAACATGGTTAAAAATCAAATTCACTTCATTATGGCAACATCACTCACTCATAATCGTTTTAATTTGTGCATTGTTCACTGCTGCTAAACACAAGCTACACTCAAATTCCTGCCAAATAAAAGTAACCCATTGAAATCTAAGAGTTAAAGAAATAGTACTTAGGAAAATGTTTGTTCACTGCAGGAGAACTCTGTCACCTTGAGGTACACAGTGCAGATAGGAATAACCTATAAACCCTTTGATTAACATCTTTAACTAGCAAGTGGCTGGTAGGCATGATTCTAATGGAATGTAGTTTAGCCATAAAGGTTACTATGATTTTATCCAGTTGCGACGCTGTCAGTTAGAAATACTCGAATGACATATTCGTATTTTTGTTATCAAATTAGACAAATTTTGCACAAGCTTTTGGACACAGGCTTGGATTAAAGCAGAATATTAAGAACGGAGTTTTGGTTTATTGGAAGCAAGCCCTTTTAGACCGAGTGAAAGCTTTATTCTAGGATGGTGTGCTCTCTAGGGCAGATTACTTTCCAAAAGGCAGCCCCAAGCTATTTTTCTTGTCATATGCTGCTATGTAAGCTTTACATATACAACATAAATTGTTTTCTTTCTTTCTGTTATTTTAATTATCGCCCAGTATTTTCAACATGTACCTGATAATAACCAGATGTGATCAGTGTACCATGAAGCATTGTGCTGTGTGCAACCTTCCACAGTGTGTGACAAAATGTAGAAATGTTGAACAAAATTTGGTTTTCTGGACAATGCTTCAGAGAATAAATTCTATAAAATGTAACATAATACTTTTTAAGGAATTACACTTCAAGCGTTTTGCTATTTTACCTTTCATTCCGAATTAAAACAATTTATGTTTCATGAGAGAATTTAAAATCTATTTAACTACTGTGCTTTATTCCTTCACTATCATTTCTCTGCTGGAAGAGGGAGAAGTTAGTAGATCGCTCATTATAGAATTTTGTTTGTATTAATAAATGTAGAAGGATTTCATTCCTTTCCCATTTTGACTCATTAAAAGAGTGTCTTCTGGAAATATTTAGTAAAATTTCAGAACCCATGTTTGGTATTTTTAGATTCCAGATTGTTGCAAACTCTATGAGATAAAGCAAGAGCTCATGTACAAGACAACATCAGTGACCCAACAGATAACAAAGGTACTGAAAGAAAAATGAAACATGAGCTAAAGAGATTGAGATTTTGGATCAATAGCTTTCATTTAGTAAGCTACAGTTACTGTCAGTTTAAAATGTAAGAAAACCTGAAATGAGAGGAAAAAAAACTCTTTATCCCATATAGACCGTTCCTTTCCATAGACTGCACAAAAAGTGTAGCATTGGCCATAGACTCTTCTGAACTTGTATAGCATCCCAACAGGTTGAACTTCCATAGCCCACAATGAAGATACAACAAAAAAAATTGTTTTACAATATCATACGTTATATATCATTCAACACAGTACTGTACACAGAACTGTGAGGCTAGCTACAAGGCAAAATTTACATGTCATTCTTATGTTATTTCGTTTCCAAATCATGAAAGAAAAATTAAAGATAAAATTATACAAATCTGGGGGAAACAGCATTTACGCATGGCATCTGCCAAAATGTTTATTTATTGTATTTTGCTCCCTGATTAGATTTTAAATTAAATCATAAATTGAATAGTAAAATTAACGTAATGTATCTACTTGAAAAAGATTGGTAAAGCAAACTTTTATTTGAGATCAGTATGTTTATTTGAATTGTTAGTTTTTTTTAAATTTAAAAACATTGTTTATCCTCCACAAGCTGTCACAAAGTAATAATGCTGGCAAAGATTACTAAGAGGTAACTGCAGACTGAGCTTTAACCTATTCAGACAGTACAGACTGAACACATCTGTGGCAGTGACAGCAAAATGCTTGCAATTTAAAACACAGCCAACTGCAAATAACAGAAAGGCACATTCCACATTGCCTTATTAACTATTTCAAAGTGCATACTTCATTTTAAAAATGTTACATTGAAATGTTTCCATTTTGTTCCCAACCCTCAAAGGTTTAAAGTAAATGACAAAGTATATGGACAATCCACCTCCTGAAACCCCCATCACCACAGATACCAGCTAAGTCAATTCACTCCAAGTCAAGAAATGTCAGCGCACACAACATAGAGCAAAGGTTATGGACCCCGACAACACCCCAATACTGAAGACTTGAGTACCAGAGTCTGACCGTTTCCCTTTGTCATTCAGTGGCAATACCATAGTGAATCAGCTACTATCAAAATCCTGGATGTTACTATTAACGTGATACCTACTGGACAAATTACGCAAATGCTGTGCCAATGTAAGCAGATCAGAAGCTGGGAATTCTGCAGTAAGCAACTCACCTCCTGACTCCTCGCAACCTATCTGTTAAAAAGACACAAATCAGTGTGGAATACTATCCAACTACTTGGATGAGTATAGCTCCAACAACACTCAAAAAGTTTGATAACATCCACGACAAGGGAAACTGTTTAACTGGCATTTCATCCACCACCTTAAACATTCACTCACTCCAAAGCTTTAATTGTGTGTCTCATTTGCAAGATGTACCATAGCAATTCACCAAATCATCCTTGATAGTACTAAATAAAAACTCACCATTTCTATCAACTAGAAGACCAAGTGCAGCAAACACATGGCAACAACACTGCCTGAAAAATTCCCCCAAGCCACACCATCCTGATTTGGAAACCTATTGTATTCCTTCTATCATGGGGTCAAAATCCTTAAAGTCCCTCCCCAACAGTACTGTGGGGGATACCCGCACTTCACAGATCACAATTGTTCAAGAGGGCAGCTCACCACCACCTTCGCTGGGGCAATTAGGGATGGGCAATAAATGCTGGCCCATCCAACAAAATCTAAAATCCCATGAGTGAATTAAACATGTACATCAACTCAGACTGTTACCTGATCACAACAAAGGCCAAGAGTACAAAAGAAAATCGGCTAAAAATCAAAGTCAATATTGAAATGCGATGAAAAGAATGTGGGCCAGCTTTACTGTTACAAAGTAACACATATTCAAATACAGAATGACTAGACAAATGTGTTTTGCACCAGACTATATAATAATGGTTAATCCAATAAATTGGTTATTCACAGCATTGTAAAATTACCAGCTTAAACATTTTTACAAAAAACAAAGGTTCTATTACCAGGAACTGCAACCTCTAATCTTTGTTCACACCTCCACAAAAACAAAAAGGAAAGTCTCAATTAAACCGAGAAACACCTAACCCAGAAATTTCAAAACATTTTTATAACACTGTGCAATTGTATCCAAGAACATCATTAATGAGAGAAAAAATATTGCTGAAATATCCTGCATCGAGCGAATGCAATGCCATCAATACGTAAACTAAATTACTATATTCAAATTTGTTTTTCGAGCACACAAAACACAAGTTAGGTCCACAATGTGCTTCATTCATAAGCAGTTTTATTTTAAACTTATAGCAACCAGCATGAGTTAACCATACCACAAATAGACCAGTACCACATCAAATGATGGAACCACCAGATATAACACCTTTGTGACTTATACACCCAGGTCCAATCACTGTTTAAGTATCACAAGCGAACCAACCTCTTCCCTCTTAAAACATATACATGTAACTCGAGCAACAGTTTTAAACAGTCACAAGTCACAATACATCTTGTTCTGTCTAACAAAATTGTGGCAATCCGTAAATTCAGTTCACTAATCTTTACTATTTAATATGCTATAACACTTTATTAGCTTTCACACCTCAAATAAGTCATCAAACGTTACATAAAATTTGGAGCAAAACTCCAAAACAGCTGAGGAATTAAAGATCAATTTGTAATTAAGAGATTAATAATCCAGTTACAACCATCTATACAAACTCCAGACATATTCACAGGGCAAAGAATCTAAAGACAGAGCAACAGATAACAATATTGCAAACAATTGGTGTAACATTTAATCTAATGACAAAACATAGATTTTGATTGTTTGAGCAATGCACATTAATTTCACAATTAGCCTTGTATCTAAGTGAAAAAGTGGAGACCAAGAGAAAAACAGAAATTTAATTGAGATCTCTGCTCTTGCACCAACTATTATTATAAGCAAGGTTCCTGAGTGAGAGCTTTGACAGCTTTTTTGTAACATTGTGTAATCAAATTATATAAAATAAAAATGAGAGAAAGCAATCAAAAATGCATAATAAAGATAACACAGAAAAAAAAACACATCCATTCAGAATACTCTTATTGGAACTATATTTGAACACTTAACACCAGAGCCAAGAACTGTTTGGAATTATTTGTTATCAACATGAGATATTTTTATGAGGATTATTTTATGTTTTCCTTTGAAACATACAAGGGCTACTCTAAATTTAGCAATTTTTGATTTTTATTTTAGTGTAGAAGGAATTAGGCTTGGGGCTTTTACATGAACTCCAGGAACTAAACTTATTCTGCAAGTCCCCAGTGAAACAAATACTCAGTGGATCAAAGCAGGTGATGTGAATCTGCCCTTGAACAGAGACTGGTTGAGGCACAGAAATTAAAGGGAGAGTTTTAGGGCATTTTAGTGCTTCAGATTAATTCTTAAAATTGCTACTTTTTCTAAAATCAAAGTTCTCAATTGTTGTTTGAAATTATTTATACGACTAAAGTTAGTGACACCTTTAACTCAAAATAAAATTCGTTTCAAAAGGTAATCGATTTAAATTCTCTTCCTTCCTGAAATTATACCCAGCTTTCCAATATTCCATTATGGAAGACACTTCAGATAGAATCTGTTCTATATTCCCTTCCCAATATCAAATCGTAAGTTGCAAAATTCCATACACTTTTTAATTTCATGACTATTGCAATCTTTCACCACCCTTTCTATAACATCACACCCCCAACATGCTGCTGTATAAGAACCCAGAAACTTGTATAAGATGAAGGTACAAATACAAATTAGTTGTGCCGCCTGAGTTTTACTCTTGCGCTTAGTACCATTGGAGTTGCTGGATTGTATTTCTTTGGAGAATATGCAAATACAATTTGTGAACAAAATCTCAGAGGAATGTTCATAATTAGAACATCTTTTAGCTGGTTAGCAACTACTTCAAGAGATCCAACGGAGTTATTTTGCGATAGTTTTCTCAGACGGGAGAGAAATCTTTCACAGCTTGTTTTACACAAAGCACCGGCTTTTCTAGGACACCCTCACACCACGCCACTCCCAGGACACAGGCAGCAAGGTACGAGAGAGGTCAGTCAGCCTCCAGCAGCGGCGAGCTCCTCGGATGCCAGGGGGACGAAGTGGCAGGGCCAGGGCGGCTGCGAGCAGGCAGCTGGACGCGGAAACGGGCCCGGAACGCACTCAGACCAGTCCCGTAGGGCAGGACCGGGGCCAGGGTGGTGTCAGAATGGGCAGGATGAGGGTCATGTGGCAGTGCCACTCAGTGTAACAATGGGCATGGTGAGGGTCATGTGGCTGTCAGTGTAACAATGGGCACAGTGAGGGTCATGTGACAGTGCCAGTCAGTGTAACGATGGGCACAGTCAGGGTCATGTGACAGTGCCAGTGTAACAATGGGCATAGTGAGGGTCATGTGACAGTGCCAGTCAGTGTAACAATGGGCACAGTCAGGGTCATGTGACAGTGCCAGTGTAACAATGGGCACAGTGAGGGTCACGTGACAGTGCCAGTCAGTGTAACAATGGGCACAGTGAGGATCATGTGACAGTGCCAGTGTAACAATGGGCACAGTGAGGGTCATGTGACAGTGCCAGTCAGTGTAACAATGGGCATAGTGAGGGTCATGTGACAGTGCCAGTGTAACAATGGGCACAGTGAGGGTCATGTGACAGTGCCAATCAGTGTAACAATGGGCACAGTGAGATTGAAGATTCCTACTGAATGAGGTTGGCATGGGCAATCTGTGGGCAAGGCCGGGTGGTGTGCAATGTGAGATGTGTTTCCAGCCGTCTCCACAATTTCCAAACAGCCAATGAAGAACGGAGCTGGCGGGCAATCACTGACAAACGAGTATAAAACTATCGAGGGCATTTTTTCCGAATATCCCCTCGCTCCGTGGCATGGTTTGGGAAAAGAGGAGTGAATGCAACAGGAACTCAGCTACTGAATCCTCATGCCCCAGTCCAGGGACGGTCCCGTTTCTACACCAACGCTGGCCTCAGGCAGAGCTCGCGCACTCTCTCTGCTTTCTCCAGCAACTCTTTCCAGCCGATTCCTAACGGACCAAGTGTTTGCTGTGAAATGTTCACTGGTGAGGCCTGAAACTGGGTCAACTCCGTTCCGGAGTGGCCGCGGAGTCGAGCAGAGTTTCCCTGTGGAGGGAGAGAGGGAGGACTTCGGGAGTCTATAACAATAGCAACCACCCCCCTCCCAATCATCTAAGAAATGCCAGCCTGAACTAGGTGACAGAGTAAACCCCAGACTGGGACAGTAACTCCTGCCACAACTGAACACAGAAGTAAACATGTGTAGTCTCCAAATAAATTACATTTCATTTTTTTTTCTTCCGACATTGCTGTGAGATGTTTTCAGTTCAATTCATTTGATTATATTTTTGCCAGAGGGTAGACATTAAAAATACATCGAGGATGGGTTAATCTCGTGAAATTTACAGCGCTAATATCACCAATCAGGGCCCTAATGGGAAGGAGAGAGCTTTCAGTGTGTTTTTAAAAAAAGACATGATCGGTGTGAAGCACAATTTTTTCCCGCATTATTTTTTGTATAAACTTTTCTTCACAGACACTCGTGAAATCAAAACCACAAAATATAAACCAGCCTGATTTCTGCTGTTAGCGAAGAGTGGGAAGGGGAAACTGGGGAAGTTTCTCTGGGTAGGAATCTTCGCTTCAATTAAAACTAGAGAGCTCCTTACTGTTATTCTAAGCAGGACGTAGCTATAACTTTTTGTGTGCGAATATCCAGCGCCGGTGCAGTATTTTCCCCGGGTTTAGTTTGAACACAAGTGGGAATGAAACGCCTGTTCAGAGTTGGAAATAGGTGCATTTTTTTAAAAATCCTTCTTATCCGTGGGACATAATGAACAGGGAATCCCGCTGAATCTGAAATCACTCGTTCAGGAGTATTGCCTATCTCCTTGTGATCTGGGGAGTGTGAGAAAGCGGATGTATTTTCCGGGTACCCTCCCTGTCCTGAAGCGGTCATTTCCACCCCCCACTAAAACCGTCCCCAAAATTCTCACACGCGGTAAGAAGTGGAGTCCTGACAATAACCTCACGATGGGATTGTTCAGAGATCGCTGTGTCATTCCCAGCCATCTCCAAACTATATCTAATCACAACTGCTTGTCCCGCAAATACCCCGCATTTATGCAGCATTTGAAGCAGGTTAATTGGGAAACATGTGGGAATGAGAGTCTTGTTCACAGTCTGAACATGGAAAAGTTTATCTGTATGATATTTTTAAACTACATGTACCGAGATAGACAGAAAGCAGATTTGACCAGACTTTGGGAGCTGACACTACCCCATATACCATGAGTTCTGTACATCTTGCTAACTCTGTTTTTAAAATGCTGTGATCCCCCTCCGGCTGTTTCTGGGGTATGAGGAGTAAATGTATTTCCAAATATCACAATGTGGGCGCGGAGGGGGCAGGCTGTAAGGGCTGGCGAGGGTGTCCTGTCTCCGTGTGGGGCTGCACTCACTTGAAAAGGAACCGTCAGATCGAATCCCTACTCTGGATCAGCCGCCTCTCTCTCCTCCCGTTCACCAAGGGCAGCTGGAAGTGTCAGGGATTCCCTGGGATCCCTCCACTCTCCCAGCCTCTTATCCCCCTCAGCAAATGCCTTTCCTCAAAAACGAAACCGTCCCTAAATCTCAAAGCTGCGGGACGGAGCTAGTACCGCGTTCCCAAGGTGCCGGCTCCTTTCTGCAGCGCCTGCCCGAGTCGAGTGCGCTCTGACTGGGCGCCTTCGGGACACGCTCCCGCCCCTGCTTTAGACCGAGCCGCCGCTACAGAGAGAGTCTGAGAGCAACTCACTCACCCCAACCCTAGCGTCTACGCTTCCTTAAACAAAAAAAACAAATAGAAAAAAACAACACAAAGTTGTCGATCACTAAATTCCACCTTTTTCTTTTGTTAAAGTGTGGGGGACCGAGGAAAAAGGTTCATACACACAGTCGGCCCCACAGCAGCCGGAGTTGGTACTTCAGTCTTACCGAAGCTAAAGACAAAATTCTACCCCTTTCTCTCTCTGCAACCCCTACATTACAAACACCATCATCTCAAACACCATCCAGGTCAGCAGCAGCTCCTTGTATTATTTTATTAAAATGACGCCTCAACTACAGCAATGTCCTGAAGGAAACAAAGAGGGAAAACGACACAGGGAAGAGGGTGAGAAAAAATATTATCGGGTCAATTTTACAACCATCAGTCCACACACACACACACACCGACACTAACAACCGGGAAAGCTTCAATATATAATGTCATACATTCTTTCTGACCAAGATTCAAAGGGGTCTTGACAATATGCAAATAACCAGCAGTCAAACAGCGACAGTAGGTATTCCGTGTGCACCCCCCCCCACCCCCCCAAAGCAGCTCTGGCCGTACCTGATCTGTGATATTAACTGATGAAGACCTGGTGATTTCCTCGTTGTCCGATTTGGAACCGCCTTCCCTCTCATCAATGACTAAGTCAATGGGCATTTTCCCTTTCAAGCAGCTGATGTACCGGTGGCAAAAATTGTCACATAATTCGTGCACCTACAATTGGACGATGACAAGAAAATAATAAGGGAAACGATACGCGAGAAAATACATATTTCCTTTTTCAACAAATTCATTCTAGAGGAAGGGACAAGTCCAACTCAGGACTGTGTGACTCGGGTTTCTCAATAGTTGGAAGCACTTGTGAGTTCCCCCCCACCCCACCCAAAGAGACACACGCATCAAGAATTTGGAATAACCGACAAAATAGAGATATCGGTGCAAAATTGGCAGTGACAAGATGATTCACAGCTACAACGCACTCAACACCCCGTGTTAAATTTGCCTGCTCCCGGGGCTGTGCCCATTAGACGTCTGACCTGCATGAATGACATTTAAGGTAAACAGTTTAATTTCGTCTCGTTATTTCATTATAAACCTCTGAACAATTTCGGGCGCACGAAAATGGGATGTGTAGGGTGGCACAGATCGACACTGCTCACGTCTTCAATAAGTACATATGTCCTGGGAGATTTCAGCCATAGGAAACTGCTTACACTTTCTGTCACGCCACCACCCCCCACCACCCCCCAAATAAAAAGTTGGATTTGTCATTTAGATTTGATTAAAATATTCCCCGCGGACTAACAGGAGAAAATATTATGATTTCCCGCCTAATTATTCCGAATCGGCAGATTGTTGACATCTTTAGATCATTTGTAACGTGTGGGCTCGATGGGGGGAGAAAGCGAGGATTTATGTTTTTTTTTAATAAAAAAAAATGGAGCTGATCAAAATTAAACCCCACAGCGAGATTAAAATGAACAAAACGGCGGGGCGTTTGTGGTCAGGGGTTTTAGTGGAATGAATTGTAATCAAAGAACAAGAGAAATGTGAGGCAGGATTGGCTTTGACACTAATTACGAACAAGCCAGACCAAGACATACATGCAAATGGTGCTCGCACTGAGCAGTAATGTTTATAACTATCCAGCAGCTATAGCAAGGAAGCACATACCTTCTCTAACTCCAAAAGGTGAAACCTTAACACTTGTATGGCTTGAATCATCTGAAAGGAAACAGGTAAATATCTATTAGCACCCGGAAACGCACGGGGCTGGGAAACTTCTTATCCTGTTCCCCATTTTTTTAAAACAGTTGCAATAGCAGAATCTTTAGTATTCCCTCCGCGTGAGAGTTTGGGAGAGAAGGGGGCAGGCACGCTGGAGTTGGCTGGTTTGCAAAAACAGGCAATATCATCACTGTTTGTTCCTAAAACCCCCCTCCCCAGCCCCCAATCCCCCCACTCCCAGCTCCTCCAGCCCGACCAACGCCAACAGTCTATATTAACCACACAGGCATGGAACACGGCCGACTAGCGCGCACACACACGAACACGCTTCCCCCTTCTCTTTGCTGCCTCTTAGAAACCCTGTAAACTTTTATTCTCTTTTTTTAAAAAGTAGAAAGGAGTCAGTTGGGGGGTGGAGGGAAGGTGTGCTGTTGTGTGTGCGTGTGTGGGGGGGGGGGTGTCAGAAAGATTTAGCTTTCTTCAGAAAAATAAAATAGAGCGACTCCTTAAATTCATTAGGCCAGATTACTCCCAGCCACCACACACACACACACACACACACCAACCCTTCTCTCTCTTATTTTCTCGTCCTTCTCCCTCCAATCCGGATAATTTAAAGACAGAACGGAACCCTGAATATTAAGGAATCTGCGCCGAGACTCGAAATTTCACGACAGAGGCCAAAAAGCGAAAATTAAATGAAATATATATTGAAAAATCACGCGTCATCTTCAGTGGAGTGACAGCCATACAATAACTGAGTCTGATGGTTATCGCTCCTGACAGTCATAGCTATCACAAAATCAAAAAAATACGCAGATTTGCAATGGATTGTAACGATCACTTTTTTTTTCGCTCTCTCTTTTCTCTCGCTCACTGTCCTCCCCTAACCATGAGGCTGCATTAAACTGACAATAGATTCCCAGCCGTCTCCCAACAAGTCCTGACAATTTGCCACGATAAATATATATTTGTTTTGGTTTTCAGTGGAAACGGTTTCACGAGCTTTTCTGCAGCGACTTCCCTCTACTGAACAAGCGGCCAGGCTTACCAAATTATCCAGCTCAGGGTTGGAGGAAAATAGAGGTTTTTCTGCTCGAATCTAGAGTGGGAAAATAAATACAATTGTCACTTTCCCCCCCGCTCCGCTCCTCAGAGTCGATACATCCAACTAGATTTACAAACTTCCAAAAATCTAATATCACACATTAGCGACAAGGATATTTTACCCAGTATTAGCCCAACAAGTGATTTAATTTCAAAAGGAACACTTTATGATGCATTAATAACTTCTTTCAAACAATTAAAAAACATCAAATATTCACAATTAAAGTTAAACTGACTGCGTTTCCACTGGTAGCAGCAACCTAAATTAAAATGCTCCGATTGTGGTCGGTTCCTACCACTGTCCCAATTCGCATTTTGACACTGTTCTAATTTGATATTGATAACATCTTCAGTTCTGTTTGTCGGCACAAAAAGCGCTCTGTGTAAATCTGTGCCGAACTCTGCTGCAGACCAGGAGAAACTGAGTCTAGTCCACTGAAATTACTGCTACTTTTTCTTCAAGATAAAGTGAAGGTTTTAAGATTGAAGGTGGCGATGTTGGGTGTGCTGACCTGCTTAGCGAAAACTGCTATGTCTTCGTTGAAAGATTCTGATGAACAGACATCACCACCAGCTACCCCCGGTTCGCGAGGAGTACATGTTGCTAATTCACATTTCTCAAAAATTAGTGCTAAAAGTGGGAACAGCGGATGTCTGCAAGAGAGGAGGGAATGTCAAAAAAAAGGGGAAAGAACAAGGCAAAAGGAGATTCGCTTTTGGGTGATCTAGACGGTACAGTATGAACTTTTGTATAACTTACTTGTTGACTGTAGGCTTTACATAAATTACTGGCGTTAAACGTACCGATTGGGGAAAAAAAACACCGCGGTCCCTTCTAACTCTTAGCAAGTCTGTCCCTCTACCGAGCAAGCCAGAAATTAGGAACGAAACGGCCCAGAAATAACCTTTTAAGCAGCCATTTTGGACGCCAATTTTTTCTTTTTACAAAAATACGTATAAAAATATCCAATATCATGTGTGCGCCTCTGAGTTCTCCTGTTATTTACAATCGTAAATGAAATTTAACTCACTCCTAGAGTTCTTTCACAGAACGTCAATTTCATATACAAGTCGAGGCGAAACTTTGTCGGTTTTTTTTTGTGTGTTTAGCATTTTGTTTGAGAATTTCAATGAAAACTAACATGTCACGTGTAAGGTCTCTGCCGTTGGTCACAGAATAGCGTTGAGGAACTCATGGTTTAAAAGGTGTCAGCTACCTACCCGTAAATCGAGTCTTTATCTCTCTTTAATGCATCGTTTACCGAGGAGCCCATGTTTGGTGGTATGGTATTAGCGTGGTTAGTGTGCGGATATTGGTGGCTGTGCAGCGGTGGCCCGTGGTTGAGATGGTGCACAGGTTGCAGAGACCTGGGGGCGTGAGGGTCACCATACATTGTTGTCGGTATCCCTACTCCGTCCATACCACCGTAATGTGAGATTTCGTCATACTATCCAAAACGGAGAGACAGGGAGAGAGAAAGCACCGTGAGGAAAACGGGGAAGAAATCGTGTGTCAACAAAGTTACAGGCACAAAGCGCGCACGTTTGCAAATCGACCAACTTCCTGACAGAACAGAGGCGCGAGAAAATACAACCCCACACACACATACACAGAAAATTAAAGCTTTTCACGGGCATCTAAATGTAGCGCGCTGTCTGCAAATGGATCGCGTTAAATACTCGCTTCAGAAAACGGACCAGTTCAAAAAGTACTCACCCTTTGCGCCATCGGCCTCTGTCCCCGTGTAGCAGCTTCTGTTAGAGTCTGGAAAGGGCCAGTATCAGGCAAAAACACACAGTCCAAAGCCAGATCAAGATTTCCTCAAAGTGCCTTCTGTAGATGATCAGCTGTGTGTGTGTGGTGTGTGTGTGTCTCTCTCTCTCACACACACACACACTCCCCCCCTCCCTCCCCCCCACCCACCCCCACCCAGCCCCTCCACTCTCCCCACAAAGTCTTCAGGTTAACTTAGGTGCACCTCCGGGAAAATATACTGCTGGTCTTCTCCGGCTTGCTAAGCGATGTGGAAATGTCGCCAGTGCAGTACCTGGGAGGATGGAGGGATCTCTCGTTCCCTCCCTCCCTCCCTCCCCCCAACCCCCGACCCCACACACACACACACACACTCCCCGAGCAGCCCGCCACCACCACACCCGCCCCAAACCCCCACACCCTCCAAGCCAGAGAGCGAGAGAGAGAGACCCTCAAACCGAATTGCTCAGCCTCATGGCTTTCTGCCACTTGAGCTGTCAATCAAGGGGAGGCTGTCAAAGGTGGTGAATGAATTATCCGCCGTGCACTTCCACTGGGTAGGGGGGGGGTGGAATTGGGACGGGGAGGGGGCCAGATGGAGGACACCTTGGGTAATGTCAGCGAGGTCTCCCCGCAGGAGCTCCAGCTCTCTCGATCGCCTTCTACTCCCTGGGAGAGACCGGTGCTGGGCTGGGGGCTGGGAGGGAGGACGAGGAGGGAGGGAGGGAGGCTCGGAGGGTAAGGGGGAAACACCAGTCTCACTCTCTCCGGAGTTTGGAGCTGTTTAAGAGGGCCGGACGCTGCCGCCGCCGCTGCCGCCGCCGCTGCGCCCGTGTTGCAGACAGAGGTGGATGTGGGAGAGAATGCTGGAACCCGGAAGCAGTGGTGGCCATAACAGGTCGCGTCTTACACAAGGCGCACTGGACTACCTCATCTCTCTCGCACAGGAGGGGTGGCACAGACACAGGGAGAGTTGGAGAGACAGCCAGGGAGGCACATAGGCAGGGTGAGATGCCAGCTCCCGCACTGTAAAGCATTAACCAGCGGCAGGTACAGCTCCCATACACACACAGACACACACACACTGACACAGACATCACACACAGACACAGACATCACACACAGCACACACGTGCACATTTAACATTCAACCCCCCCCCCCCTTCCTCCGCCCCACAACAAAAGCCCCTGCAAATGCGGGGTTTCGTTTGTGTGTTGAGAATTGAAGACAGTGTATCAATTGCGTGCACACTTTGATGTGAACTCTTCAGATTGCCGGGACAAAGTTGGTTTGCCATTACTGTGACTCCTGCTTCTTCTCCCCACTATCCCGGCCCCTTTGCAACTTTCTCAGTTTGTAAAGGAGAGGAAATTCCAATACGTTATCTTTTGTCATTCGAACCTAATCAAATGACAACTACAGGTTGAGATTGCTGCGCGGACCCTTGCTGGTTGAACCACACAGGGTAATGAAATGTTTTGACTCGATGGTGTTTGTCAAATGAATGTGGCCAGACTAAGTTCACTTCAAATTCCACCGCTGTCGTTCACATTTTTCCATATACTTCCTGTAATGATACTCTGTTTACTGTCCACACTTTATAATATCAGCCCTACTTTACTTTTTTGCAGAGTCTATCGATGATGGGGATGACTTGAGATTTGTGTAAAGAACAAACCCATCAATACACTTGCCCAAATCTGAATTGAGTTGAATTTATTGTCACATGTACCGAGGCACAGTGAAAACGTCTGTCGTGCGAGTAATACAGGCAGATCACAGAGTTAAATAGCTTAGATAAGTATTCTTATCGTAGATAGTTCCGGGATTTGAATTGAAATCTGTGATCTTAATTCATGTCTCCCGCTGTTGTCACTTCCCCATTGAGAGCTGTTACTCCTGAAAGTCAAAGCGAATTTAACGCACGCCCTGCTGCTGTTAACGTAGTTCTTTTAATACATTTTCCCCCGCCACCCGAGATGTATAAAGTTGTGGTCACTCATTGTTTCTCTCTCTCTCTCTCTCCCACTCCCCTGTTTTCTCGGGAAAATGAGACAGCCCGGAGTTCTGTGAGCTCTGGATCTGGAGCCAACGTCCAATCACAACGTGCCTTGGGAAGTCCGCACTCTGATTGGCTCGCCAGCTGATCAGTTAAAGCAGACTGCCGGGCTCTCCGAGGGGATTGGCTCAGACGGAAGCATGGGGAGGTGGATCCGCAGAGTAGCAGTGAGTGAGTGAGTGAGTGACGGTCTCACCAGTTTCACACTGTCCAAAAAAAATAACCCCACTCAGGGTCTTCTGAGCAACTGCCCCCCCCCCTCACTAAATCCACGAGTATAACATGATGCTGAAAAAATGACTTTTTTTGTTCTTTGAAAGTATTACACCTTATGTGTTTCTTTTTTTAAAAAAGTATTTTAAACTTTGTCCAAAAAGTCATTTTTTGGGGGGAGACGCGAGAAGAGGGGAACCCCTACATTAAATACAATACCATACTTCAGCAGACCCAGGGTCCCCTCTTCAAATTGCAAGGGTTAATTTCCCTTTTTTTCTGAACATCTAATTGCTTCGCCCGTAAACAATCCGCTCCGGAACATTGAAACATCCAATGGTGGCTTCTTTTGACTTAGAAACAGAAAATCAGAATAAGACACCATTTGTTTTAAAAACAAAAATTACAGAATCAAAATCTGATTCTTGCCAACGACACAGTTCCGACGGACTCCCCTCACAGAGATCGGAAATGATTCCAGATTCACGCTGGGCACCCACAGGTACATATATTTATTTTTTAAACCGTGTGTTTCAGGTAAGAAACTAACTATTTTCTTGCTGCTCTAAAGGAGATTTAACTTTAATCGATTGCGAGTAAAAGATCACGAAATGTTACATTTTAAACTGAAAATCTCACACGAACAGCGGTCAGTCTTACTCACTCTCCCACCCCTCCCATATTGGTAAATATCCAATTTTACAGGCCAGCCTCAAACGAATTTGTTTAGCCAAACCTCATCAGGACACCGACTGTTTTTACAATCAGTAAACAAGTTATTAAGGTCAGAACGGGTTCCGACCTAAAACCTCCAGTCGGTAAAAAAATTAAAACAGTAATCATTAAAGGATATATCTATTAAAAAGGCGAAATAAAAGATTCTGTAACCAAGATTTTAACTTAAGGCATTTTCAAACTCCCATCTCAGTTACACACAATCTGCCAGATCAGTTCACAAACTTTTGACTGGATCATCACTTCTTTTTAATCGTCAAAATCGAAGTGTGAATAGGAGAGAGGCTGCCTAGGGCTGGAAACGCGGAGTGCACATTGTTCAAAACACCACTCCATTTATACAATTGCAACCCCGGGAATAGGGGCCGGCCAATTAAACTACAACTGGAAAAAGGTGGAGGCTAGGAAACACGTTTTTTAAAAAAAATCTTTCTGATCTACTATAGTTTCTGAACACCGAGATTTTAGTTAAGATGTGTACAATCTTTAATTTGTACAATCGCGTGATGTTTAGCCTTTAATGTCCATTTGTAAGGTATCTTCAATATTTGGCAGATGGTCATGTTCTTATCAAATCTCTCTCTGCCTAGTTGAACATGTTTCTATTTTATGTTTGTGTATGTGCGTTTACATCGTTAAAACAAAACTTGTTTTTATTAAGCTCTGTAGAATTGAAAACTTTTTTAATTAAAAAAAACACGTTCTTTTCACAACAAGAAACAATTTAGAAAGATCGTTGGTAGAACTCAAAGCTGAAATTTGAATCCAGGAAGAGACAGTTTGGGAATGTCTTTGTGAATCTTCGGTGATAATAATCGTCGCCAAATGCTGAATTGTTGTTTGGGATTTGAATTCCAAAAGGGCCGGAGAGTTGAACATTTTAAGGGTTTTGATTGCCCCCTCTCTCATCTGTCGCCGGGATATTGCGTGTTGGTTGAGCTGTTGTGTTAAAACACAGTTTGCTGTCTGCCTCCCCACACGGCCAGCGGCAGTAGGGAGGGAGGGAATAACCCCTGACTCCGAGCAATGGACAGTGTTGCCCTCGGGGCAGATGTCCACTCGTCTCTCCTTCCCACCAACCCCCGTGGGTCTTTGATGTTGCACCATTGATCCCCTCGAAGGGGTGGGATGGGGGGTGGGGTTGGAGTGAAGATGATCAAGGTCATTAGTTCAGGGATAATTGGGCCAGTGCTTAAACACTTCACTGTCGTTTTATTTTACATATATGACCAAAACTCGAGTTCATAAAAGGAGCGCTGTATTTCCAGATCGGCGTCAAACACTGACCTAATCGTACACTCCATTTCTAGCTCTCAAAAACCTTGCGACAAAGTTAGATTCACCGTCAGTCCAGTTGACAATGACATGCCTCGCGGATTGACCGTACAAACTCACCAGGATGTATTTTGTTTTGGATGTGAGAGCGGTTTGCAACAGTCCTCTCTCGTTATGTATCTTTTTGTTTTGCAAGTTGCTTTTTCGAGACGGGTGAGTGCTCTCGATGTTTATTGATGGGTTCAGGGAGGGGGTGGCGGTGGGGAGGGGGGTTGGGGGAGGCGGGGGGGGGAGTTGCTTCTCTGAACAGAGGGCCGCCTTGTCCACTCCCTGTGTCATCCCGAGGTCGCCCCGGGTAACAATCCCAGCCCAAAAATACTTCCAGGAACTGGGCAACTCAGACAGATTCACCATCCCGAGGGGGAGAAGGGGCAGGGAAACTATTCCAACCGCTTCTGTTTCAGACAAATCAAACAAATCAAAGCAGAAGGAGAGAGAAAGGCTGCTGCACTTTAACAGAGAGTTTTTTTTTAAAAATTCCAAATCACAGTTTGACCCGCTCTGCCTTTCCCAGGGCTGAGAGGCGCGATCGAGACTCAAGTCCTGGGTGAATTCATCCTCAGAAAGTTGTGGATGTAATTAAGTGACATTGAGGCGTGGATGATATTTCTAACAGGTCGATGAACACTGAGAAGTTTTGTCACTGAAATTCCCTGCTTCATTTCGAAGTAAACATATCCGGACCAGGTACCAGCGAAAAGCCAGCGCAAGATAAACCAGGGAAGATTGTCTGAGTGAGATAGTTAATGAAGCAATATTTTCAGCACTGAGAAATCTCAGCACAATGTAGCACACGCTGAACGTATTAAAAGTCACCACTGTCTCTACCCGGCAATATTTTACCTTGAAATACGTTAATATTTTGCAATGCCCAACGCGCCTGTTGTGTCTCACTCTGGGAGCATTGCTGATTTTTTTTTAAAAGCTCCCTTTTAGAAAAGGTATCAGAGAGATTCTCCCTCCCTCCCCCAGATATTTTACCCTTCATCGTTAACCGTGAGTAACTTGCGAACACAACGAATGAAATTGTCCAGGATTTGCTCAGAGCCTCCGCAATGTTGGGTTTAAGCTTGAGCGAATGGCGCCAGAAGGACTTGAACTCGCGGTAAATTCTACTGAATGACCTGTTCAGAAACGGTCAGGGAGGACTAGCTGGGATTTACGCCAGTCTCGATGTGCCCCTCTCACTGGCGCCGTCTACAGGACATTGACATAGCAACAGCAAACCCCGACGCGCATATATTTTACAGACATAAGGAAAACGGGGAGGGGTGGTGGGGGCAACTCATTGTTTCATAGCGTCTTTCTCAATGTTATTTTAAAAATACTTTACTGAATATCCGGGGTTAAATCTGCTATTTACAGAATACCACGCGTCGCCAAGAACTTTTTAGTAACTAAAACATAAATGACCAAATTGTACACTCTGTTCCCGATTTGCAACTCACGTCGGTCCAGACTAAGTTAAAGCAGGAAGGGGGCGAGCACGTTTATTTGTAGGACTGGGCAGAGTGTCCCTGTAACTGTAACAGAAATTTCCCCGGCGCTCCTCTCCCTAGAAGATGTACAAGATGTGCGGCTGTTGGAACAGCCGTTTCAACGTAAAACATCAAAGTTGAACACAAATCGGCGCGACCACATCACCGATGTGACAAAAAAAAGGATAGCCTGCACAATTCTTAAATGAAAACTATACACGGAAGATCAGGCCGTGGCGTTTAGAAACTCAAATTGTACAAACGGCAGAATCTAAACAAAAGCGATATCAGAGCAATCCTTTCCTCTTGCAACTTTAAACCCGTCTCCAGTCCGAACAATATTACGATTCATGTGCCGTTCTCAATGCAAATTTTAACGGATGCCCAAGTCCTTGAATTGGAAGTATATATTAGGACCTTCAATCAGACATAAAGCTATCCTCCATAAATTATTGAGGAACTGTCATCATTACGTTTCAACAGTAGCCATAAATATTGGGCCCTATAAAATAAAGACATTATCCTCAGGACCCCATCTTGTATGTTCTTTTAGCGAGCTTTCCCGCTTTCATGTTTTTGTGCAGGTGTCACTGGCAGAGATTCATTGTAAACGCTGCTTTAAACTGTAATCTTTTAAATTAATTAATTGACGCATTTCTGAAGCATTGTAGATCAAAGATTAATTGAGAGTCTAAATTAAGCAATATTTCCGTGATTGATGCTAATTTAAAAGTACCAGAGTTTGGTTTTCTGGAAGAGTCGCACGGTAGTTTGCCAGCAAGTTCTCTTCTACTTTTGTCTTACAAATATTGTACTTGATGATTAACTCTCCATTTCCACTTCCTTGCCTCTCTTCCCTTACAGTAAGGATGCGTGTAAAACTCGTTCCTTTTACTTGCACGCTCTCGCTTGTGTTTAATTTACCCTCTGTGTGAGAGATTGCAGGTGGTCAAGATTTCGGTTTTGTTTATTTTAAAATTCTTCCGAGTTAGATCATGTTTAGAAACAATATTTGCGCACTTTCCGATAGCCAAATGTTGGGAAGTGCAATGATGAGATTTATTTCAGGGACTTGCCGATCTGTTTCAGGGGGACATTAGTTAAACTTGTCCAAAGCAGCTCGGTGGGGACAAGTTGAAAAGAGTGAGTAACAAGTTCCCCAGCAGACCCCGTCCTCTCCCACACTTTTCTCCCGGTCTGTTATCTCCAAATACAGGCGGCTGTTTGCCTGCCTCACACTGGGACATTTCGACCGAATCTTGAACACTACACCCAAACCATATGCAACATTAGTAACTTTTTTTACACGCTCTCCCTTCTGCACCAATTGTCTTTTGGATGTGAATGTACTCGGGTATGGTATGTATTACAGTCAGGTAATTTAATCACGCAATCGCTTCACATTTGTGAAAAGCTCCTAGCGTCAGTTTTTCCAAATGAATCTGTCAGCGCGAAATCTTGTGCAAATGGGAGAAACTCATTGTCTAATTGCTCGGAATTGTGCACTGGAATCGCAAAGATTTTTGTTTGGAATCCTGGGTAATCTCTCACAATAAATCTGAATCAGTCCCCAAAATATAAACTGTTGAGAAGATTTTGTTTAGTTCTTCTAACATCTAGGCGGAAAGAGAAACGAGAACCTTGGAATCTGACTGGGCTGTTGAATGTTTAATAGATTATACCCTCATGTCTCTCCAAAGTGATGGTGATACTTAATGGCATCTTCAACTCCTGCAGGGTGAGTAGTAAAGAGACTTAGGAGAATTTCTCCCGAGCTGTGAATTTGCACGGTGTAAACACGGTCGATGTTTTCGATGCATGCACATGCGTTATTATATACTTCATCTTTTACGTGACTGGTTATTTATATCATGTTAAAATAATTGGTTTCAGAATGTGCAAAATTAGAATTTTTCACTAATCAACAGTTGTACAAATATATTTACATACTTAAGTACATTAATTTACACATTTGCGTGTTAAATATTGCTCTCAAATACATTAATTTCTCCATTACTCAATAAAATAATTAAAACTGTCACAAATTAATTGAATTCCAGCATTAAATGTTTTAAGTTAAAATATTCAAGTTAAGGTCATCCAAATCATTTGTAAACATGGTTACATATTTACCAATATTTCTGCTCTCAAACTTACTTGCATAAAACACATCGAATGCATGTCAAAAGATAATAAGGTTGATAAACACAAACAATTAAAAGCTGAAAATGTGTACTTCATTCCTTGAATTGTGCTGTCAATCAACCAACATGTTATACAGCTGTCCCTGACATTTTTAAGTATGAAAACTGACAATGTTCAAAGTTTCAAAATGTCCTTTTCAACTTTAGAAGAAGAATTTAGGCTTTCATAAATGGTTGAAATATTTTATTTGGACTGGAGATCTGGACTATAAAGCAAGTGTTGAATAAAATACTAACAAGATGTTTTGTTTAAAACAAGTTGGTAAATGACAAAATAAAATTACTGCCAATCCTGATCACCTTTACATTATACGGCATTGAAAATCTGTTCTCAAAACACACCTTCTATTACTTTGCATTGTCTTGTTTGCCAATTAAAATCTAATTTCATGAATTATAAGGTGAACATAAAAATGTCATTAAAATTCCAACATTTCAATATTTTAAAAAATTTCTTAGAAACTTTGGATAGAATTTTTCTTTGTTTGTGGAAGGAAACATTAATCAATTAAACTTTCATCTTTCATTCCAGGAAACAAATTCATATGACTACAACCAAAGAAATAGATAGTCAAAAAATCTAATTTTAACTTCAACTTCTAACATATAAATATTAGTCTCTGATTGGTATGATAAAGTTAGGAATAAAGGTATTCATTATGGTAAAATTTCCTGCAGTAGAACTTATGTGACAATAAAATAAGTTAAATCATCAAACGTGAAGTTTTGCGGACGCTGATACAAATGTATATTAAGTACATTCCCACTATCTGTAAGATTTGGTATTTTGAAGGAAAAATTTTAAAACGTGGAACATTATGATCAAGGATAGGAACAGAAATTTGAGATGTTTATTGTTTAAAGTCATTGCATTTTTCATACTATTCATAATAATGATTAGCAAGATATAAAATAAAAGCTACAGTATAATTTAGGAGACACGGATGATGCAATAAGAGTGAAGCTAAAGTCATTTATGAGTGTTATCTGAAACCCAGGATTGAACAATGCCTCCCTTTTCCATCAATGTTACTATTTATAATTCATGCTGTACATTTCATTAATATAACTAATGGTGTAAATATTGCTATTTTCAGTCAAGGTCCTACATCTGGAGGGGGCACAAAGAAAGCAAGTTGCATGCAGCTGTCAGTAGCAATTTTCTTGTTAGTGTTTAGCTGTTCTGACACTGGTTGATGCAAATATTTCCCCGTTGTCCGTAACAGTGAGAAAAGGAAGCCCGGCAGAAGTTGCACTGAAATTGGAATGCTGTTTTGAAGTATCAAGTTCTGCAAAGAGCTCAGTGAATTTCTACAGTAAAGTAGCAGCTGAAAGTCAGTCACAATAGTATGATATTTATGGAAGAACATCAAAGGCATTTATAATGTAATTATTGCAGGTTTACGGTGAGATAATCTACAACTGATTACACAAGATCCTGACATTCATTATATGTACTGTAACATGGTCATTTGTCACATACATATATTACAATAGAAACATTAAATGAGCCCAATAGAAATCATGATTTATATTATACATTCTGTTATCCTTTTTAGAGGCAGAGGATTATAAAACCTACCATCTATTGTTAAATGGCAATGGCAAAAACCATGGATAAAATATTTTAATTGGCCAAGACTGTTTCAGAAGTCTAACGTAGTCAAAATAAAAAGAAAGCACAGTGGACGATAAATATGTGGAGTGATGTAGCACAGGAATGAGTCCAACACAGTAAGACCTGGGCAATATTCAGGCTTGGACTGATAAGTGATCAGTAACAGTGCACCACACAATTGTTTAGTCAATGACCATCTCCAACATGAGAGAATCTAATCATCTCCCCTTGACATTCAATGGCATTATCACTGCTGCATAACCCATGAATGACATACTGTGGATCAAACAGCAACTTTACCGAACCTGCTCGATAAATGCTATGATTACAAGAAGGGGGGAGATAATGCATTCTGCTAACGTCACTGCTCTCATTTCAATCCCACCAAGGTAGCTGATGGAATTCAAATTCAGTTAATAAATCTGGGTGTGATGGTGAAATTGTAGCAAAAATATATCTGATTCACTGGTAACCTTTAGGGAAAAGAAATCTACAATTCTTACCTGGTCTGGTCAGGCCTCCATGTGACTCCATACCTACAACAAGTGGTTGACTAACTGCGCTCTGAACTGTCCAGAAAGCCACTCAGTTCAAAGGTAATTAGGACTGGGCAACAAGTGCTGGACTTGCCAGTGGTGTCCACGTCCAATGAAAGAATTAAAGAAAACGAAAAGGTGTAGGTTAGAGGCACAAGGGGTCAGGAGTCAACCTCTCCACTTGCTTGGATGGGGTAAATCCTATAACACTCAAAATGGTCAGCACCATTTACCACCTTAAACTGCCTCCACCACCATCTCTAAGATGCGCTGCAGCAAGTCACCATGCATCCTTAAACTGTACATTGGAAACTGATTACCACTACAATCTAGAAGAACAAGGGCAGCAAGGTTCCATCCAGGCCACTCACCATCCTGACGTGGAAATATATCATTGTTCCTTCACTGTTGCTGGGTCAAAATCCTGGACCTGCCTCTGTAACAGCATTGTGGGTCAACCTACAGCACATGGACTGCATTAGTTCTAGGTAGCAGCTCACCACCACCTTCTCAAAGACAGCTAGGGGGCACGCAACAAATGCTGACCCAGCTAGGAGCTAGAATCTGGATTTAAGATGAAATTGAATGTTGCTGTTGAGAGTGGTCTTCACCTGAGATGGGGATGATAGGGCAATTGAATTGAAGACTAGCATTTTGAATTTGTGGTGAAGTTAAAGATAATAGTGACTATCTTTCCAGTATTGGTCAAATTTTCAGGTCAAACAGACCCTGGGCAAGTACAGTCAATGGATTTAGGGAGGTGAAAGTGAGAAGCAGATGGAGCTGTTCAATGCATCTCGTATGTTCAGGGAGAATCATCAGCTCAGGGGCCTATCAGTTCCAGTATTCCACTACCAGTATCAGGATTCTAGTTATACGACTACCACCTTGGGCCTGCAAGGGAACAAGCAAACCAAATGCAACATTGAATGTGAAATTGCTGCTATACCACTATGTCATTGGATTCTATTGCGTAATATCCAGCCCAGAAACCAATAACATTCTAACAGGACTAGACAGGATGTAGGTTTGCTCACTGAGCTGGAAGGTTCATTTCCAGACATTTCGTCACCCTCTAGGTAACATCTTCAGTGGGCCTCCAGGCGAAGCACTGCTGATAATTCCTGCTTTCTATTTAAGTGTTTGGGTTAGTAGTGTAATTTCCTGTGGTGATGTCATTTCCTGTGGTGGAGTCATTTCCTGTACTTGTTCACCAACCCAAAGAAACCCAAATATATAAATAGAAACCAGGAATTACTAGCAGTGCTTCGCCTGGAGGCCCACTGAGGTTACCTAGTAGGGTGATGAAACATTTGGAAATGAACTTTGCAGCTCAGCGAGCAAACCTACATCCAGAACCTCAACCTGAGCTACAACTCTTCTCAAAACTCACTAGGACTAGACAGGTTCGATGCAGGAAGGATGTTCCTGAGGGCAGGGGACAACCTCTTTAAATCTGAGGTCAGAATTTTCTTCACCCAGAGAGAGAGGTGAACCTACGGAATTCACTACCACAGAAAATGATTGAGGACTAAACGTTGTGTTTTCAAGAAGGAAGTAGATGTAGCCCTTGTTGTTAAAGGGATCAAGGGATAGGGAATAAGGGATTGAGGCACTCAGCTCAATGATCAGCCATCACGTTGAATGGCAGAGCTTGAGGTTTCAAATGGCCTACTCCTGCTTTCACCCTCTACGTTCCTATCTTTCATTTGTCCACCTCACAAAATCCATGAGGCAGTGAAGAGACTTCCTACCACCCAAAGCCAATAGGCATTTTTATTCTCATAATTAATTGCCACTTTCTGTGGGAGCCATTGATGTGGTGAAAAACCATGTTTTCTTTCCCAAAAGATTTATTTGCTACTTATTTTGATTGTAGGTGAAAGCTGCTGTTAAGAACAGTAAACAGCATTTACTTAATGTCTACACTCTTCAATTATATGGTCTGTATTTTGGAAAAAAAGGAGCAGCTGTTTGACTTCAATGGATTTTCCTTATTTTCCTGTGAAAACAACCTCCACATTGACAAAGCAAAGTAATAGGTTAAAAGGCAAATTCCAAAGTTGCAAAAATACATGAACAAAGCACAAGAATTTCATCAATGTTAAGAGAATCTAGATATAAATTGTTATTTGGAACTTAAACTATTAAAATGCTGCTGTTAATTACTATTGTATGTACAAATGGATAAATCCCTTCCCTCTTTTTGAGAAAATAATTATAGCATCAATGTACATTGCCAGATGCAACAATAAAAGCCCATAGGGCAAATGAATTAGCATCATATTACAACAATAATGGGAAAAATGTGCATTTGTATAGCCCTTTTTGCTATCCCAGGATGTCCCAAAGTCTCTGAGGCAATTTCTAAATTGTAGAGACTGTTGCACTGAATTAAATACATTACAGACCATTGTAATGAGTGGAAGAATATCGCCCGTAAACTGGGCTGCAGTGATAACATTTTATTGATTGAATGCTACATGAAGTGTGACCTGTATTTACTATCAGTAGCTATGAATTCACATAAATGATAAGAGCAATCATTTCACTAAAAAGGTGGAGTGCACTTGCAGTCCTGGCTTTTACTCCTTGGGAAGGCGGTCTTGGTCTCAGAGGGAGTAAATATACCAGGTTGATACCTGACCTCCAGTTAAACTACAAGGAGAGGTTTCATAAACTAGGGTTGTATTCCTCACAGAATAAAGGTTTTGATTAAAGTTGTCAAGACAGACAGAAAGTATTTCCGCTGGCTGGGGGAAGTCTCGGCTGAAGGAAGAAACGGTGGAGTCCCGCCTGCTAACGGGTGCATTCCTGAGGTACACGCACTCAGTGATCGTCACAAACACTGGGACATTGTCCATTGGCGTTACGTCTGCAGAGTCTAGATTAGGGTGGTGCTGGAAAAGCACAGCATGTCAGGCAGCATCCGAGGAGCAGGAAAATCACTCCAGGAAGTAAGTTTCATTCTGTACTTTCCCTTTAAATCCGCAGATAAGCGAGTGGTACATACACATAGTCAGCGAAAGGTGTACAGACAACATTGTATAAATAAGTCCATTTGTGACTGGTGACCACACGGCTGTCTAAAATAGACTTTTCAGGAGCGTAGCTAGGAATCAGTTCCACACATGGAGAGTGAAGTTTCCTTTGCAGGGTTCATACCTGTTACTGATTGGTAACTGTAATCCTGACATTGATAGGTTTTTATGAACCAAAGGTTTTCAGAGATAATTCACAGAACACGTATCTAGATCAAGTGATTCAACGTTTCCTCCTGCTTCTAGGTTCCTAAAGACTTCAGAGTAAACATCTACTTTTGTTTTTAGAGATTATTAGCTATCACCTTACCTTGTATGTAGCACTGTTTAAAATACAATGTTTGTATTCAAAATTATGGTCCACAGAAGACAAAAAACATAGGGTTTTTTTTTAATCGATTCAGAGACGTTATTACACGCAGGTGGAATTGGATACCAGACCTTCAGGCTCAGAGTTAGGGACATTACCAGATCTGGGTGGGTGTTGCAGCCCCTCTGTCAGTGGGTTTGATGGTTGGGGTGTAGGGGGGTTGTGGGGTAGCAGAGTGCAGTGTGTAGTCCGCCCACTGCTCTCCAATTTGACGGTGTGTGGTGAAGGTCCCAAGCTGCCTCCCCCCACCCTCGGATCTGACTCTCTTACATGGCCAGTTAAGTACCTCACCCGGCCCCTCAACTCCCCCCGGGCTATTTTACCATCGCGGTGGGGGTGTGGGGTCGTTTGAAAGGAATGTGGGGCCGGCTATTGTGAGGTAGAAGGGAGATGGATGTCCTTCGGGGGTGAGGGGAGAGGGGGTTCCATGCGACACTTGACCCCAAGTTCACACCCCGCCCTGACCTTTAACCCTGCCTCAGTGGCGTCTTTAACCTGCCTCCCTGTATTTATGAACTTCAGGATACCATATGCCTTGGTAAGGCTGCCTTAATGGTCTATCAATTGTGTGAGAGCTCAGACTGTACCTGCACAACGGCAAAAGTTATTTTGTAAAGATTTAACCACTAATTAAGATCCATTTGGTTTAAAATAAACTTGTAGGAGTTATTAGTTCGGTCTCTTCTGGAAGATTTTACCCAGTTCTGGATCCTGCTCTTTGGGAAGCATGTGAAAGAATTGAAGAGAGAGAGAGTGCAGAAATGATTTACAAAAATGGATGAGGAATTTCAGATAGGGGATAAGACTAACGGGAACAAATTATTGCAGATTAGATTAGATTCCTTACAGTGTGAAAACAGGCCCTTCGGCCCAACAGGTCCACACCGACCCTCCGAAGAGTAACCCACCCAGATCCATTTCCCTATGACTAATGCACCTAATACTATGGGCAATTTAGCATGGCCAATTCATCTAACCTGCACATCTTTGGACTGTGGGAGGAAACAGGAGCACCCAGAGGAAACCCACGCAGACACGGGGAGAATGTGCAAACTCCACACAGACAGGCGCCCAAGGCTGGAATCGAACCTGAAAACCACAACAGTGCTAACCACTGAGCCACCGTGCCACCCAGATTCTGGAATCTGTACTGAAAACAACAAACGCTGGAGGTCACAGCCGGTCAGACAGTGTCCATGTAGTTATAGAATCCCTACAGCACGGAAACAGGCCCTTCGGCCCAACAGATCCGCACCAATCCACTGAGAGAGCGCAAACTAACGTTTCCAGCTCAGATGACACTTCCAAGCTAACATTCACTTGCTCTCTCTCCATGGATACCAGGATTGGGAGGAGCCGTGTTGGACTTGGGTGGACAAAGTTAAAAATCCTACAACACCAGGCTATAGTCCAACAGGTTTCTTTGGAAGCACTAGCTTTCGGAGCGCTGCTCCTTCATCAGGTGGTTGTGACCTGGTGAATCACATAATCACCTGATGAAGGAGCAGCGCTCCGAAAGCTAGTGCTTCCAAAGAAACCTGTTGGACTGTAACCTGGTGTTGTGGGATTTTTATCCCTGGATACTGCCTGTGATCAACTAAGTAAAAAACAATGACTGCAGATGCTGGAAAAGCACCACTCTAATCCAGATACTGTCTGTGATCTCCAGCATTTCTTGTTTACCGGCTCAGGGGAGACCTCAGTGAGGGGTTCAAAATCAATAGATGTCTGGATCCAGTTGGGAGGGAGAGATTGTTCCAACGGACGGAAGGTTTGAGTCCGAGAGGGCGCCGATTTAAATTAATCAGTGAAAGAAGCGAAAGGGGTAGATGAAAAATACGTGGCGCACAATATAAGGTCAGCGTCTGCCGGAGAGTGTGGTGGAAACTTTGACTGAGACTTTGAAAAGTCACTCTCTCGCTGCAACATGCAATGTGTGAGATGTTCATAGAGAAACTGGCACTGACAAAATCCTCCTCTACTGTAACAACCCCTCCTGTACATTGTGGTCTTGAATCAATTCTCACTTCTCCGCCAAAGAAGTTTGCCACTTTGACTGTAGCTGAGAATTCGTGGTTTTGCAAGTTGTTTTGCGACAGCAGTTCCTTTGATCTCCACAGAAAACAGGAAAGTGCAGCGCATTAACAATCCTCCAATCGAATCATAACAGGCGAAGGGAGCAAACAGGGCATTTGACACAGAAGGTATAATTTCAGGTGTGTGATTGGGATTAAAGCAGTGTGAAAAAGCCAAGGATTAGTGCGATCCCATTCTTCAGGTACCAGCAGCATCTGCTGGCTGCAACTCTCGAATTTTCACCTCGAGGTGAAAACTGAATGTCGCTATTGTAATTCACTGGGATCGGAGCTGCTAGCGAACAGGACAGGGCCATTTGTGAAATGTAGGGGGGAGTCTCACACCTCCGGACCTCCTGTTAATTGATCAGAGAGAGAGAGAGAGAGGCATGTGTGTAGGTGTGAAGAAATGTATTTGCTGCCAAAATGAGATAACCAGGACCTCAGCAGCAATGACAATGTCCCTCTTCACAACGCAGTCCAATCTAATCCCAGCCAGGTTTTGCTGGTTTTACAGGTTTGCTATGAACCTAGCCCCCGCCAGGTACTCTTCAAACTTGCAAGGTAAAATCAGAGGCTTTACTTCCCTCAGGCAACATGCATTTTTCTAAAACCTCTCCATTTATCAACTAAGAAGTAATTCCATCTCAAATAAAACAGGATTTTGTTTATTTATATCATATCTCGGGTACCGCGTGAAAATGTCTCTTTCTGTAATTTTCCAGGTCTGTTCAACCACCAAGATTCCTGATGAAGGGCTGCCCGAAACGTCGATTTTCCGGCTCCTCGGATGCTGCCTGAACTGCTGTGCTCTTCCAGCACCACTAATCCAGTATTTGGTTTTCAGCATCTGCAGTCATTGTTTTTACCTTGCTACCTGAACTGCTGTGCTTTTCCAGCGCCACTCTAATCCCTTCTGTATAATCTCCCGAATCTGCTCCCATCTCAGTTGATCTGCTGCCGAAACCATCACCTTTGCCTTTGACATCTCCTCTCCTCCCTAGCCTCCCATCCCCCCCCCCCCCCCCCACGCCCTTGCCTGTATTATTTCACATTGATCTGTTACTCCCCGCTGTGCTCGCTGTCCTATATTGGTTCCTGGTCCAGCAACGGCACTTTTCGCAAATTCCACCCTTTCCACATCCTCAGTCTTCCCCATCTCTGCAATCTCTTCCAGTCCCACACAACATTACAGTATGGCTTTATTCCAATCCTAGCCTCTTGTGTACCCTTGCTTTGGATCTTGTGGCCACGTGTTTGGATTCGCTGTGGAATTTCCTCCAAAAACCTCTCCACCTCTCTCCCCTCCTTGAAGATGCTGTTTAAAAGCCACCCCCCGACACACCTGCCCCAGTGTCTGTTTATGGAGTTCAGTGTCAAATTTTATCTGACGGATCGCTCCGCCCAAGGGCCTTTCCCTGTGCTAAAGGTGATACTGGATACACATACAGGTTGCGGTTGCTGTTCAAGTCACCCAGTCACCATATTTATGGCGCTCAATTCTCAATTTAGAAACAAGGCTGGGCATATTTAAATAGCTGACTTGAGAGTTAGTACCGTCAAGCTCTAAACCCAGTCGATGCTTAGCGAAACCAAACCCCCTGCATGCTGATGGACATTTTTTTTTCCAAATTCTTACTTCTTGATACAATTACTGGTCCCTCGCATCAACAAAATTAATTTCAAATCTATTGGTCAAGCTGGAAGCTGTTGTTTGTCCTGTTGACAGAAACACTCTTCCCGAGAACACAGCCAGCACTAATATAGCATTACTGCACAGTGTATAGTCTGCACCGCGAGTGAGGGTGGGAACCAGCGAGGGAATATGAATCAGTTTCTTTCTGAGTCTGATTTAGATCTGTGTGATTTGCAGCTGTTTTAAAACTGGTAGCATGAGGTGTCCCCTTCTACTGCAGCAAGAGTAAACAAACTTGAGGCATTTACACAGCGCATTTAATAAGGAACAGCTGCAAACTCGATACACCAACTGAATTAGTCGCTGCTGTGTAAATGGGACTTTAATACCCCTATTTAACTGATTAAGTGTTAACTTCCCTAAGGATATAACCTCACTTTAATAGTTGTGGGACATTCTTCAAGGTAACTAAATTTGTCAAAAAAAAACTGACGTGGAGGAAAAAAACGACTCAATTCATTCATCCACGATAGAGTAAGTCGTTTGAACAAAAAGAATATGACATTTCAACTTCTTAAGACCAGCTGCAAAAATTATCTATTAATTTTAATTTGCTTCGGTCTTGTTGCCGAGGACTTTTGATGCAAGAGGCAAGTGTCAGAGATTTGAATTGCAAGTTGACTTGAAGGAAATTAGTGACTCTGGTAGTGTGAAGAGGGAACAAGTATGGTGGAGGTGCATACTGTAATCATGAATGTACTAGTACTTTTGCAAGGCAGGTAGAACAATCAGCTATCTGCAGATTCTTTTAATAATCTAGTGCAAGCCTTACACGGGTGCTCTCTTGATGCAGTGATAACTTCGGACAGGTTCTGAGAATTACCAATAGCCTACGCAAGCGCATCTCTAAAGCTCTTTGATATAGAGTCATAGGGTCATAGAGATGTACAGCATGGAAACAGACCCTTCGGTCCAACACGTCCATGCCGACCAGATATCGCAACCCAATCTAGTCCCACCTGCCAGCGCCCGGCCCATATCCCTCCAAACCCTTCCTATTCATATACCCATCCAAATGCCTCTTAAATATTGCAGTTGTACCAGCCTCCACCACATCCTCTGGCAGCTCATTCCACATACGTACCACCCTCTATGTGAAAAAGTTGCCCCTTAGGTCTCTTATATCTTTCCCCTCTCACCATAAACCTGTGCCCTCTAGTTCTGGACTCCCCCACCCCAGGGAAAAGACTTTGTCTAATTATCCTATCCATACCCCTCATAATTTTGTAAACCTCTATAAGGTCAACCCTCAGCCTCCGATGCTCCAGGGAAAACAGCCCCAGCCTGTTCAGCCTCTCCCTGTAGCTCAGATCCTCCAACCCTGGCAACATCCTTGTAAATTGTTTCTGAGTATCTATTGTATTTCTTCAAAATTAGAGATTTCAGTTTAATTTTCCTTTTTTTAAAAAAAAATCTCAAGTCAACAACAAAGATGTATATTTGCATAGTACCTTTGGTAAAATGTTAGTATAGTCCCGGGTGGATTCGCCCAGGTATAATTATCAAACAGAATTTGGCAATAAGCCATACAAGGAGTTCTTAGGTCAAGTCAAGAAAAGCTTGATCAAAAAAGGAGGTACCAGGGAGCCAGTTTATGGAGGGGGTTTCATTCCTCTGTTTGAGGGTGGGGATGGAGGGGATCAGTCAATGGTGGTGTGTAAAATATTGATAAATTCAAGAGCCTGGGTTCCACAGGTGGTAGGCACCTTCTCACTGAAGTCGACAATTTGTGGACTCAGTGTTAACAAGCTATTGAACTGCAAACGGCATCACTGTGAGATTGATCTTTTCTCCTCTGAGTCTTCCGCAGGACCTCTGCTTTCCTCTTTGACTCATTATGTGTCAATCTAAAACACATTCTGATTGGACTGTTTCTTCTGAGTACATGCACAATGCTCACACCTCCATTATCGAGTGGAGTTCCAGGAAGTGAGTAAAGATTAGTTTGTGGTTTACTTGGTTGAACCACAAACCACTTTCAACAAGTGAGATGCTGAGGAAGCAGATTATTTTATTTCAAAGATTCTCCCTCCCTTGCAGGGGACTTATCCAATACTTTCATTGCTTTTGTTAGTTTAGCAAAGTTGTAAACACATTTGTTGTACTTACATTTGCCACTTCATTATTATTATCAACATTTACAAGGTTACCATTGACCAGAGACTGAACTGGGATCAGCCATATAAACAGAGGGACGATTATAGCAGCTCAGACACTTGGGATACTGCAGCAAGGTGGAGAAAGTGAGGACTGCAAATGCTGGAGATCAGAGCTTAAAAATGTGTTGCTGGAAAAGCGCAGCAGGTCAGGCAGCATCAAAAGAACAGGAGAATCGACGTTTCGGGCATAAGCCCTTCTTCAGTATTCAGAAATACTGCAGCAAGTAAGCTCCAGGTTCTCCAAATCCTGTCCACCATCCACAAAGCACAAGTCAGGAGTGTTAAGGAATGCTCCCTACTTGACTGGATGGGTACAAGAACTCTATCTCTCTTCCATCCAAATTGCTGCATCAAAATCCTGGTACTCCTTCTCTATCAGCACTGTGGGCGCCCTACTCTCCAAGAACTGCTGCTTACCTGCAGCTTCTCCTGGACAACTGGAGATGGACAATAAATGCTGGCTTAGCCAGCGACACACACCTCCTCTGAAAAAACATTACTAATAGTCAAAAGTGGAATCTTTCTTAAGTGTCAACCATTTCAAAGAGAGCAGTGATGAATCTCTGAAGTAGAATCATAGAATTTTACAGTACAGAAGGAGACTATTCTGCCCCTCATGTTTATATCAGCTCCCAAAAGAGCTACCCAGCTTGTTCCATACTCTAGTCTTATCTCCATAGCTAGGCGCAGGTGGGTACTGCAGATGCTGGACATCAGAGTCAAGACTAGAGTGGTGCTGGAAAAGCACAATAGGTCAGGCAGCATCCGAGGAGCAGGAAAATCAACAAAAGGCAAAAATCTTTCATCAGGAATATCTCCATAGCTGTCTAAGTTCATCACTTGCACGACTTTGCCATTAATTTTAAAGAATGCTTTATTTAACCCTCAACCTCTGTTCTATGCACAGACCTACTTCCTGGGGCTTGCAAGATATAAATGAAAGTTTAGACTATTAAATATGTGATGACTACAATACACTGAAATTAAACATGTGGTTAAAATAAAACAGGAGTCCCTCATGAGAAAGAAAGCAGCAATAAACCTTGACTGAACAATACATTGTCATGGATTTATATAATGTAATACCATAATCACCACATACTTTCAGAGAAAATAAATCTAAGAACAGCTACAATTAAATAAATAAGTAAATGAAATGACTTGGTTTTGATTAAAAAGGAAGCTAGATTGAAATCCACTGAGCATATTAGGCAAATGAGATGCTCAATTTTAAACTTCTTATTTTTCTTTTCAAACTTATCCAGGATATTGCCCTCATCTCTGTAAGATCCTTCAGTCCTATGCCCCTCTGAGTTATCGGTGCTTCTTCAATTTTGACCTCATGTTCTTGTCATCTCCTCTCCCTGTTCCTCAGGGTTGGGACATGGGTTTCGATTGGATTGATCCATGCTTCTGGGAGAAGCTCAATCGTGGTTTGTCATGGCCTATGGTAGGATGACTGACCAGGGGACTCTCTCGTTCTTACTGCCTGGTATAAGGGGCATTGGAAGGATTTACAAACTGACTGTCAACTTGTTTAGTCACATTATAACCCACTAGGACAGTAATTGACACAGGCAACCTCACAAGCTTCGAACGAATGCCATAACATTTATGACAATGGGACAATTGCTAGAAAGTGGGATTAAATCTTTTTGTTGCTGCAGTCCTGATTGGCCAAAGGTTCTCCACTGCACTGTATAATTTTCCAGCACTAACAGGTCCTGGAGTGGGACTTGAACCCAGACTTTTGGAAGCAGGGATTGGGATGTTAGCCATTGCATCACAAGTTCCTTTCCTCATGTGTTTGCCCAGATTAGAATGATTCAATTCACTTTTGACAACAGTGTCTTCAGTTGCCCGGTTCCTGAACCCAGGAATTTCCTCTGTATTTGGCTCAAGTACCACTTGCTCCAGTGTTGGGGAATATCATCTCTGAATGGGTTGATTACAAAATAACACTTTAACCTTCTCCATCTCTCTATTGCACTGTGCAGTGAAGGATGGGATTGATATTCACATGATAGCTACTAAAATTGCTATTGCCCTTACTCGACCATAGAGCTGCTCTGTCAGTAAAGAGAGAGAGAGAGAGAGACAACTGTGTAGTAATTGGAATGAAGTCAGCCAGGTGGGGATCTCATAAAGTATGAGTTCCCTGATTGGGACAGTTAACCTGGTCCAATTAGGGAGCTCTGGCTGAAAGATATAAACAAGAGCATCAGGGGTTCTGTTCACTCTGAGAGCTGGTTCAGTGTCATGTACTATGCTCATGTAAATAAAAGGTGATTTGGTGACGGGATACTGGACTTTGTGGTGTTATTTCAGGTTCGTTTAAACTGAGGGTCACCATGCCTTGGGTGAGGGGAAATGTTGAAAAAGAGAGTCCTTCATTGTAACTTCAGCCAGTGTGGGGCTTGAACCCATGCTGTTAGTATTACTTCACATTGTAAACCAGCCAGTTAAGCTAACTAACCCCCAAGCATGCACTGTAAAGGTGACTTGCTGACAACAGTGTTGCGAGGGCTGCAATGACAGCAGTGCAGAGTAAAATTCCAATTACAAATTGCCCTCCTCACAATTTGCCGTGTTTTTGCAATAGCGATTGTGCGCAGCCTTTTGTTATTTCGGAATACACAATGTTAGATTCACTATAAATTAACAGAATATCAGTTAAAAGCACGCATTTCATTTGAAAATCCTGACTGACCCCTATAATATCACTTATCTGTAAGAGCTTTGCAAATGGATATGTACTGAGCTAGCACGTTCCAGCTACAGATTTTTCTATTAACCTTGTGATTGTTGAAAAAAATGTATTTTTAGCTTTTGCATTTTAAAAAACTATATTTCTTTCCTTCCTTTCAGTGACAAATAAAGCAAAGTCTAGAAGAATGTGGAGAATTCGAGATCTTTAACAATTTAAAATACAGTTACCATCCAGTTAAATCTGGTTCAACAGGTGTTGACAAAATATAAATGTCCAACCTACACACATATTAATGTTAATTTTAAGGATCTGACAGGTGAAAATTTGCTTCCACATAGGGATGGATATTTTATTTTATTTTATTTTTTTTCTTTTACACAGTGAAGGACACAAAGTGCACGAATCTTTATTCAATTGCCACCACCAGGAAGATAGGAAAATCACCCGAGTGGCCAGTGACAAGCACTGCCCACAGGGCAATGCTGTGTGAGCAAAACAGTGAAGGGGAGGGTCGGGACTAAAGGGATGGATATTTTATACTATACTGCATGGTGCTCCCATTTGAGGACAAATCGACTTACTCAGGAATGGATCCCGCTTGTAACCAGCGGACTGCTCGTGACTGTGAAATCACTCAAAACTCATGGCTCCCAGACGAGTTAACTACTTTTTAAAACCCTCATGTTACTAATTAACAATGGAAGAAAATGGGAGTTTTCATATGAATGCAGTCCAGTGTTTTCACTTGTTAGTAAATGTGTACAAGGCGGAGATAGACAGATTATAGCTGTGAAGAGATACAGTCATCATATCCTACTTTCTGATTAAGTGAGTTTAACCTGAGGAGCACCACACTTCTGGTGAAAGGCAATATTAAGAAGATAGGATTATCATGGTAACCTCAGCTGAGGCAGGATTTGAACCCTCACTGTTAGTATCAACTCTTTATCACAAACCAGCTGTATAAGCCGAACAAGCTAAATCATTTCTCCTCGGCTTTGCTGTAAATCTGCTCCCTCTTTAGCATATTATGCACCTCTATCGGCTCAATTATATATGAGGCAGGAAACTGGGCCAGTCATGGTGGGTGCAGTGTGGAATGATGAAAATCTAGCCTTGGTGCCCTCACCATGGCTTTGGCTTTGTGGTGAAGTATTGAATAAACACTGTTCATTACACACTAACATTCATCAGCACATGGGGTAACTTAAAATGAACTGAAAACTAAAATAATACAGCAGCATCTACATTGGACCTGGACCCGTGTGTGCAGCACAAGAGTGGCTGAGTGGCCTTTTCCACTAATTCACATGCTCATGTGAGCTGTTAGCAACAATCAGAATCATTACTGAGCTCTGCAGAGATCGAACCGGGAAATACAATTTAAAATATTTAATCTAATTTCGAACGACGGACAGAGAATAAAATTTAAAGAGGGAAAGGACAAGGAAAGATATACAAAAGAAAGAGTACAGCAGTCCGTGTTACCAATGCTCACTTTGACATTGTTTCTCTTTAAAGTTGATCTGTTCATCTGGTTGATAGTCTCCTACAGAATTGCCAGATTCATTTTGACGTGTCTTACTGCACCCTGAAGTAGGAGCATCTTCTACACCTCCATAACCCACCCTGTCAGTGACCACCTTTTCACATCTGCTCCCTTCTGCACCCGGACTCACCCCCACACTGATCCAGATTTTCTCTGATCTGGGCTCTCACCAATCCTGCTCTGTACTCTCTCTGATCTGGACTCTCACTGATCCGGACTCTCTCTGAACTGGGCTCTCACCAATCCGTACACTTTCTGCTCTGGACTCTCTCTGGTCTGGACTCTCTCTGATCTGGACTCTCTCCAATCTGGATTCTCTCTGATCCGGATTTTCTCTGATCCAAGCTCTCACTGGTCCATACACTTGCTGCTCTGTACTCTTTCTGATCAGAATCTCATTGATTCAGCCTCTCTCCAATTTGGACTCTCTCTGATCCACCCTCAGTGATCCGTTCACTCTCTGCTCTGTACTCTCTCCAATCTGGACTCTCTGGTCCAGACTCTCACTGATCTGTGCCCTCCAAGTTCCTTGGCTCTATTGCTTGTGGATTTGCTCTCTTCTGAACATTGAGCGCGGGCCGTCGGGGGAGACGTTGGGAGGGAGGAGGCTCAGTGCCAACACACAGCTGGTTGGGGGGGATGGGGGGGGTGGGGGTGGGGGGATGGTGGGGGGTGGTACATCTCCTCAGGTCAGTTTGTGATCAACCTCACCCTTTTTTTGATGGGAAATCTCATGGAATTACTCCACAGTGGATTGATCATGTTGGGACAGAGGGTGACCTCTTGCTATCGCACATGGGCTGTGAAGTCTACTGGTAACACCATTACTGATTGTCCAATTCTATGTGTCCTTGGCAGGGCAGTAATAAGTTTTAACCTTTTCTGGCGTGTGTGAGTTGAGTAACTGATGGGTATGTGCCACAACTTTAGAACTTCCTTGCTATTTTGTGCTGAATGGTGTACAGTGATACTGAAACAACTCACACAGCATTGTATGGATTTCTGTACTGAACTGAGCAAATGTGAATGCCAGAATTACAGCTCAATTTGTCCTTTAATAACAGTGGGTTCTGCTGTCCTGATCATTACTTTCTCCCAAAAATCTAAACAATTCCGTGAAGGTGGGAAGTGAGTTTCATTCTTGCCTGTTCATTAGTTCATTCTGACAGTGTTTAAGAGGCAAAAGTTATCCTGTGTTCATTCCACATGAATGACCATGAGTCTGAAGCTTGCCTTCACTATAAAATCACTTAGTTAACTTATTTGGAACAGCTCCTTGTCCCTTAACATGGAATGTTTGATTTAAACCTCAAAAAATATATGACCGTGCAATCAAGTTAAGAATGTTATCTGGTTAATGGATTGGAGCTACATTGTCCTTTTAAGAATTTTTTAAAAATTTATGTAAGTTTCTTCATTTTGGTCCCTTCTTAAATCTAATTAATCTACTTTTACGCTTTTACTGTCACCAGAATACCTTCTTTTACAATATTCAGCATTTCTAGTGACAATTATCCCTGTGGAGAAGACACAGTCTTATTCCATTAATATGGCATTGATTAAGCATCTTTGTCTCTCTATCCCTATTCCCATTCATTGGTCCATGAATCAGTCAGAGGACCACAGTGGCCGAGACAGGGTGGAAGTGACAAATAGAGTTAACTACTTGCTTAGCTCATTCAGTATTAAAAGTAACAATTATGATTTTCTTCAGTTTTTGCACCCTTTCATGCCTTAATGTGCAGGGCTGGGATTTCTTGTGGCTAGGAACCTAATGCATTTTGTACTTAACATCAATATACACCAAGCCTGACGTTCAATTTCACTGCCGATGCAGAGTAACAACAGGGGCTTATAACAGGCAGTGGACCTAATATCACACGCATTGTGCTAGTGTCCCAATGTAATTTCCAACCTGCAGTGTCATACTGGGGTCTACACTTATCAGTCATTATTGTAACAGCTCCCAGTGGGCCAGGCTTTGTGAATGATCCTTTGTATGGAGAGGTTTTAGGGGGGGGTTTTAGGATAGTCAACTACTGAAGGAATTCACAATGCTTCAGGCCTGACCCTTTCCTCACCTGACACTCGGCATGGCCTTCTCATTCATTCATGGAACACAGGCATCAGTGGCATTTGTATCCTGTCCCTAAATTTCCTTAAGAAAGTGTTAATGAGCTACTTTCTTAATGCGGAGGTGCCTGTGTTGGACTGGGGTGGACAAAGTCAGAAATCGCACAACACCAGGTGAGAGTCCACAGGCTTATTTATCAGCTAACCTCACCTGGTGAAGGAGCAGCACTCTGAAAGCTTGTGATTTCAAATAAACCTGTTGGACTATAACCCTGGTGTCGTGTGACTTCTGACTACTTCCTTCAGCCATTGCAGTCCAGTCGCAATTGCAATTTATGTACGACTGCTCGGGCCATTTCAGAGCACATCTTAAGGTCCAAACATTTCTCTAGATCTGGAGTCAAAAGTAGGCCCGACCAGGTAAGGACAACAGATTTCCTTCCCTGAAGGATATTCATCAACGAGATTGATTTTTTAGTCAATCTGGTAGATCCATATTTTGCAGCAGGAGGCATTTGGCAAGAAGTGGTTGCACAGTGGATCAATGTCACTTGACCAATAGTGCAGAATTGTGGACTCAAATCTCACTATGATCAATGCGGTTGGTAGTCCCAACAACTCTGCCCGCCCTGTGGCTGACCACTTCAACTCCCCCTCCCACTCCGTCAAGGACATACAAGTCCTGGGCCTCCTCCATTGCCACTCCCTAACCACCTGACGTCTGAAGGAAGAATGCCTCACCTTCCACTTGGGACCCTCCAACCACATGGAATCAATGCTGATTTCAATAGTTTCCTCATCTCCCCTTCCCCCACTCATCCCAGATCCAACCCTCCAACTCGGCACCACCCTCTTGAACTGTCCTACTTGTCCATCATCCTTCCCAGTAATCGGTTCCACCCTCAGCTCTGACCTATTACAATAACCTCCCACTTGCATCAATCTATTGCCTTTCCAGCTACCTTCCCCCCAACCCCACTCCCTATTTATCTCTCAGCTCCCTTCCCCCCACATTCCTGATGAAGGGCTTATGCCCGAAACATGACTCTCCTACTCCTCACACCCCACCTGACCTACTGTGCTTGTGGTTGTGTTCGCCGAGTGGGAATTTGTGTTGCAGACGTTTCGTCCCCTGTCTAGGTGACATCCTCAATGCTTGGGAGCCTCCTGTGAAGCGCTTCTGTGATGTTTCCTCCGGCATTTATAGTGATAGTTATCACTATAAATGCCGGAGGAAAGATCACAGAAAGCACTTCACAGTGAAAATGAAGGGGATTAATGTGAGGTCCCTCATCAGAATTGACAGGACTTCTCAGTTGTTACATGTTGATTGGACACATAGTACTTTCTCTAGTTCTTGACTTAAAATGTTAGGTTACTGTAGTTTTAATCTACTAAAAGTAGACTTGTTTCACATTTTGAAATGTGACTTCTTCCTGTCACAGTCCTAATCTAATGATTGCAGGATTTCAATTTGTACAAATTGGAGTTCGTTTTGACCTTTCCCAGGAGTGAATTGGGTGTTGGGGGCTTTATCAGAGGTGGACAGTGATAGTGCAGCGGTCGTGCTATTGGTATTAATTTAGAAGCCTCAGGTTAATTCTTGGGGTGCATTGATTTAATACCCATCACATCAAGCCGGAGGTGGCAACTATTAAAATATCAACCCATCTACTTCACTAATAAAGGAAATCTGCTGTCCTTACCCAGTGTGGTCTACACGTGCCTGCAGGCCCATAGCAATGTTGTTGATTCTGAACTGGACCAGCAAGTCACTCAAATCAGGGGCAATTAGAGTTGGGTAACATATGGTAGCCTTATGTTTATATCCTATTGGAAGAATAAATTTAAAAAAGCAAAGTGAATGTCAGTTTTTTATATTGCCTGTTTAAGGCCACAATGATGGGCAAAATTGCCCGGACTGCCTTAATGGGTCCTCAAGATTCACATAATTACAGCTTAAAATGTGAGCAAAATGTGCTATACTGCCTTTAATAAAACTGGATATCTTTGTAATGGGAAAGCTGATAGGGGATACCAAGTGTCACACTAGCGCAGACATTCTCAATCCTGAGGGAATACCTAAGGGAAAGAAAGGAAAAAGATTCTAATCCACCATGTGACACATTCGTAAAGGTGGTCTCATTTCAAATCAAACTAGATATAGCCAGATTCTCTATACGGCACTTTTGGGAGTGTGATTATTATTCTCCACTGGGCAGTATAACTCAAGTACTATTTTAAAAGTACCCTTGAGTTTCTTTCTAACTTTGAATGATCCACCAGACTATAACTTCCTTACAATAAGTACGTGCTTCTATCTTTATTTTTCATTCAGGGATTGAAAATCGATTGGGAGAAATATTTTTTTGGAGTTTATGTCCGTCGTGGGTGGTGGTCTGATGGTACAGAAATGTCAGTGAAATTCAGAGCAGCAAGTCTGCAACACTCCACAGCAAAAGTAGCCTTTCATCCAGAGTATCGTGGTTTTGTTTGAGTTCACAGAATCACAAAATTGTTATGGTGCAAAAGGAGGCCATTCAGCCCATCGTGCCTGCACTGACTCATCAAGTGAGCATCATTACCTGCCTTTCCCTCGTATCTCTGCACACTATTTCTATCTAAATAACCACCCAAGGCCCTCTTGAAGGCCTCAACTGAGCCTACCTCCACCACATTTCCAGGCAGTACATTCTAGCCCCTCACTACTCTCTGTGTAAAAAAGTTTTTTCTCACCCTTGCTTGTTTTGCACATCATTTCAAACACATGTCCTCCTGTTTCATTTATTTTGTGAGTGGGAACAGTTTCATTTTATCGACTCCATATGGACTATCTGTGATTTTGAAAACCTCTATCGGATTTCATTTCAGCCTCCTCTCCTCCAACGGGAACAGTCTCAACTTCTTCAAACTGGTTCATCACTAAAGTTTCTCATTCCTTGGAAGCATTTTGATTCTGAGATCAGCAAAGTCCAGGCATCAAATATAAGACCTTCCTGGTTTACCAGGCATGGTAGCACACTGTGTTGTACATTTGCACACTGTGCTATCAGTTTGGCTCTTTCTATCTGCATCTTTGTACTTCTACTCTATAACAATCTTTCCATCACTTTGAACTTGCTGAAATGCACTACATAATTCAAAATTATTTAACATACATTACGTAGTCGGTTTTTCAAAAGAGTTATAAAATTAACATGACTCTCCTGACCTTACATATATTATTAATATTTGTCAAAAATGGAAAAAAAAATCTTGGAACATTGTTTTACAAGTGCCATTCAGTAAAGACACTGAAAATGTTCACCTTGTCACGTTTAACTAGGGACAAATTATCTTTCATTAATTTCTCAACAGGATAATACATTCTTATGTTAAATAGTGCATTAGCTAAAAGCATTTCTATAAATCTTTTCTGCTCTTAAACTGCTTCATCACTTCATTAATTTATAGTACGCTGATAGTCATGAGTGACATCATTTTAAACATTATTATATGATTAGTTTTTAAACTGCAGCAATCATGTAGCTACTTTTGGAATTTATTATAACAGATCTTGAACATGTTTAGTTACTGGCAACTTTAAAATATGAGAACTGAGTCTGAAAATTATAGTACTTTTACCATATGTTATTATGTCAGTGTTTGTACATCCAAACTATTGGTATAACATTCTGTTCTCTGCCCACTGTTTTAATAGAAGTATTGGCCCATTTATTTCACATGTTGTAAGGTTTCCCAGTAAAATGCTCACCCTGGAGTTCAGTTACTAGTGATGTACGACAAGGATCTGTTTTGGGACCACTGCTGTTTGTCATTTTTATAAATGATCTGGATGAGGGCGTAGAAGGATGGGTTAGTAAATTTGCGGATGACACTAAGGTCAGTGAAGTTGTGGATAGTGGCAAAGGATGTTGCAGGTTACAGAGGGACATAGATAAACTGAAGAGCCAGGCTGAGAGGTGGCAAGTGCAGAAAAGTGTGAGGTGATTCACTTTGGAAGGAGCAACAGGAATACAGAACACTGGGCTAATGGTAAGATTCTTGGTAGTGTAGATGAGCAGAGAGATCTCGATGTCCATGAATGTTGCCACCGAAATTGATAAGGTTTTTAAGAAGGCTTACAGTATGTTAGCTTATATTGGTAGGAGGATTGAGTTTCGGAGCCACCAGGTCATGTTGCAGCTGTACAAAATTCTGGTGCGGCCGCATTTGGGGTATTGCGTACAGTTCTGGTCACCACATTATAGGAAGGATGTGGAAGCTTTGGAAATGGTTCAGAGGTGATTCACTAGGATGTTGCTTGGTATGGAGGGAAGGTCTTACAAGGAAAGGCTGAGGGACTTGAGGCTGTTTTCATTGGAGAGAAGAAGGTTGAAAGGTGACTTAATTGAGATATATAAGATAATCAGAGGGTTAGATAGGGTGGACAGGGAGAGCCTTTTTCCTCAAATAGCAATGGCTAGTATGAGGGGACATAGCTTTAAATTGAGGGATGACAGATATAGGACATGTATCGGAGATAGTTTCTTTACTCGGAGAGCAGTAGGGGCATGGAACAACCTGCCTGCAACAGCAGTAGACTCGCCAACTTTAAGGGCATTTAAATGGTCATTGGATAAACATATGGATGAAAAATGGAATAGTGTAGGATAGATGGGCTTCAGATTGGTTCCACAAGTCAGTGCAACATCGAGGGCCGAAGGCCTGCACTTGGCTGTAATGTTCTATGTTCTAAATGTAGGAGGAAGGCATGTTGTAGGATTTAAGGGTTAATATGCACCACCTTCACTCATTTTGAAGTGGTCTATACCTGGTCACAACTAGACTTAGACAATGTTTAACCTGGGCTGATAACACCACCAAAGTGACAGTCAATGTCTTACCTTCAACAGCAGCTAAATCTTCTGCAGAACAGAAGAAGTAGGAGTGAGCCATTCAGCCCCTCAAACCTGCCCTGTCATGCAACAGGATTATGACTAGTTTGTACTGCTCTTTGTTCTTTTGAAGTTTACAACATTATGGGAGGTGTGGATAGGATGGATAGTCAGAGTCTTTTTCCCAGAGTAGAAATGTCAGTTAATAAGGGATGTAGCTTTAAGGTAAAAAGGGGAAAGTCTAAAGGAAATATGAGAGGCAAGTATTTTTCACTCAGAGGGTAGTAAGTGCCAGGAACATGCTGCTAGAGGAGGTGGTGGAGGCTGCTGCAATAGAGGCATCATGACAGATTCATGAACAGGCAGGCAATAGAGGGATTACGTACCGTGTTGAGACAAAATGGTGTTTAGTTTCAGAAAGGCAGCGTATGTTAGCGCAGTCTTGGTGGGCCGAAAGGCCTGTTCTTTGTTCTTTGATTTGCCCCAGGCCTCAGCTTAGCCCTCACCTCCTCTACATTTCAAAAATCTATCTATCTTTAAATATTTTCATTGGTCACTGGGGTAGAGAATTCCAGACATCCACTACCCTGTGAGAGGTGAAATCCCCTTCATATCTCAGTTGGAAATGAGTGTCCCCTTATTCTGTTACTGTGTCCTTTCTTTCAAAATTCTCCCATGAGTGGAAACATCTTCTCAACATTTAAGCTGTAAAGCCCTCTGTGAATCTTGTATATTTCAACGAGATCATCCCCTTTCTTCTGAACTCTAACGAATAAAGGCCCAACCTGATCAGTCATTCTCAATAAGTCATCCCCTTCATCCCAGGAGTCAGCCTAGTGAATCACCTTTGAACTGCCTCCAATGCCAGTGTATCTGTTCAGCTTTTCAAGATACTCCTGATGTATCCTCCCTAAAGACAGAATCTAGCAATTTGCTAATAATAAATCTTAGACTAACTGGCCTCTTGTTTCCTGCTTTCTGTTGCTGTCTCTTTATGAACAAGTTCATCAATTCTTAGCAATTTTCCTATCTGCTGGAACTCTCCCAGAATCCAATGAGTTCTTGAATATTTTGACCAATGCCCCAACTATCTTTGCAGCCACATTCTTTAACCCCCTCGGTTGCAGGCTATCTGGTCCTGGTTATGTTGATGCCTTTAGGTTTGTCAAACTATGTTGTCCCTTTTGCTGGAGACTGTTAGATATTTTTCCCACTAGCACCTTGCTGGTGTGATGTTTATAATGTCCTTTTTCATGAAGACCAATGTAAAACATTGTGTTAGGTTATCTGCTATTTCCCTCATCCCCATTTTTAATTCCTCAGTTGTTTGCTCCAAGGGTTCCACAATTACTGTGCTCCTCTCTTTCTTTTTTGCATGCTCCCAGGAGGTCTTGCTTTTCCTGTTATATTTCTTTTCAACTGACAGCAAAACCTGGATATTTTCCAATTTGGGTTGACAAATGGCAAGTGATATTCATTGCTACACAAGTGCTCAACAATGACAATCTTCAACAAAAGAGAAACTAACTATCATCCCTTGACATTCAATTGCGTTACCATCATGGAATCCCCCACTATTAAGATCCTGGGGATTGCCATTGATGAGAAACTCAACTGGACTAGCCATATAAATACAATGGCTTCCAATGCAGGCTAGAAGTGGGGAATCCTGCAGTGAGTAAATCACCACCTCATATCCCAAAACCTATTCACCAAAGACAAGGGACAAGTCAGGAGGGTAATGGAATATTCTCTACTTTCTTGGATGGGCGCAGCTCCAACAACACTCAAGAAACATGATACCATCCAGGACAAAGTCGCCCGCTTGATAAATACCCTCAAATTCACTTCCTCCACCACCACAATGGCTCTGATGAACCTTCGGAATGGTTGCTGTTTTGCCATCTGATTCTGGGGTGTACCATATAAAAGGATAACATTAGAGCAACAAATTGTGCCCAAACTCATAACAGCTGACTCCATAGTAACCATTTCTAACTTGGAGGGATCAACAAGAATTAAGGCAACATATTGGTTTCTCGTTGTTTCTCCAGTCTCCTGTAGCTAAACAGGAAGCAGCAAATTCCTATAAGCATTCAATAGTCAGCTGGCTGCAACTCTAATCAGATCCTGTCGATTTTTTAACTAAAATGGGTTGCAAATTCTGGAAAAGTTGTCCAGCGTCAACTTGATTTTGATTATTTTGACTAAGTTTATTTGCAAATATTTAGGAGCTCAGCTGATTCTTTGAATGCTGCTTTCCCTCCTGATGAAACCAATCATTCAGATTGAAAAGGGTTTGGACGTATCAAAGAAAGTGTTGTGAATTTGGGATAATTCATTTCACTGATGCAGTCTGAAATTTAAATTAGTGCCTCTTTAACATGAGCAAATTACTCGAAATCTCATTTCTGATCCTTTTATGAAAAGGACCAGTTATTCCTTATTCACTCAGTCCAGGCTCCTCAAGATTTAAAATACCTTTATCATAATTCCCCTCAGCTTTTTCTGTCAGGAAACCATTTTTAAATTCTTCAATCTATCGAGCCAGTGTGGGTATTTTCTTACCTATCTCTCCATTGGTTTTTTTTGCACTACTTATTATTTGATTTTGCTATTTCCTTATTGCAACCAAAGTTGCACTGTATGCCTCTAGGTGGCAGGGTCATGTTAGGTGAAATTTTAACTCATTCAAAACCCTTTGCATAGAATTGAAATGGGGTCGGTTGTATCACTTAATGTTACTGTACCTGTCCTGTCTCTGCCTCCTGATCACCATGGACACCATTGTAACTGGTCACTTGCTGTCTGAACCTGCATTGTGATAAAGTTTGGTACCTTGTTGTGTAGTTGGTGAAATGGCTAAGGGGCAGAGGAAATGCTGAACTGTTTGCCATTAGAGGCGGTGAACACTGCTGCCCCATTGCTTAGATGCAGAGTGGGCCATTGAAGTGCTTGTTGAGAGAAGGTGGACACGTAGTCTATTGTGATTCAGATGCTGCTATTTCCTTTACTTATTTCAAAAATATACTTTATTCATAAAAAGTATTTTTGTACATATGCATAGTCACAAATACAGTTGGTTCTGTACAGTAGCATATAAAAGAATCAAACAGTCATTGGAGTTTGACTCTATCCCAACAAACCAAAGGCATCCCTTACACTTACAATACTACATTTACATGCATTGAGGCATTAGGAGGGTCCAAAAGCTGAAAGGACCTCCATCTAACTTCAGCAGGAAAACCTCCGACAGTGGTCTTTCCCCACTGCTTCTTGACAGCAGCTGCTAATTCTCTCCAAAGACCGAATTGATTTGTTGTCCTGTCATTCATTTGGTCATTGAATGAAATAGCAAAGACTGAAGCCATCAGCCCATTACTTTGGTGTTGACTGGTCAATAATTTCCACTCCCTTTCCCCACAGCACTGTAATTCTTCCTCCCTTCTTGCATTCCTCCAAATCTCTTTTAAATGTTCCTTTTGAAACATGTGACGTAAGATGTGTGATTTATATATATCTATTAATAGCATTGATCTCAGAGTTTGGGTTTTGAACTGGTGGCTTGTGGGTTTTGGTCTATTTGTATGAGGCAGTTTAATGATGAACTTGTCAAACTCTCTCGAGCATGGATTGTAAACCAATATGTGCCAGAACAAATGGGTGGAGCCCTCCTGGACCTGTAATGGGAATTTGTTTCTATTTTGTGATTTATAATCAGAAAGTGCAAACATTGACAGGCACTACTTTTCAAAACATATCAAATTAGAAAACAAAAATTAGTTAGAAAGCTTTGGTTGGAGTTCAAAGAAGAATTGGCTGAGGTTAGATGTAAGAGGAGTTTCTCCTGGAGAAAGGAGACAGTTCAGAACCTTTAGCAAATGGATAATCTCAGTGAAAGGAGTTTAATTGGGAAATTCCATACAAGAAGAGTTTGGTTAGAACCCTGAAGTAGTTATAGAGTCATAGAGATGTACAGCATGGAAACAGACCCTTCGGTCCAACCTGTCCACACCGACCAGATAGCCCAACCCAATCTAGTCCCACCTGCCAGCACCCGGCCCATATCCCTCAAACCCTTCCTATTCGTATACCCATCCAAATGCCTCTTAAATGTTGTAATTGTACCAGCCACCACCACATCCTCTGGCAGCTCATTCCATACATGTATTACCCTCTGTGTGAAAAAGTTGCCCCTTAGGTCTCCTTTATATCTATCCCCTCTCACCCTAAACCTATGCCCTCTAGTTCTGGACTCTCCAACCCCAGGGAAAAGACTTTGTCTATTTATCCTATCCATCCCCCTCGTGATTTTATAAATCTCTATAAGGTCACCCCTCAGCCTCCGACGCTCCAGGGAAAACAGCCCCAGCCTGTTCAGCCTCTCCCTATAGCGCAAATCCTCCAACCCTGGCAACATCCTTGTAAATATTTTCTGAACCCTTTCAAGTTTCACAACGTCTTTCCGATAGGAAGGAGACCAGAATTGCACGCAATATTCCAACAGTGGCCTAACCAATGTCCTGTACAGCTGCAACATGACCGCCCAACTCCTGTACTCAATACTTTGACCAATAAAGGAAAGCATACCAAATGCCTCCTTCACTATCCTATCTACCTCTGACTCCACTTTCAAGGAGCTATGAACCTGCACTCCAAGGTCCCTTTGTTCAGCAACACTCCCTAGGACCTTACCATTTAGTGTATAAGTCCTGCGAAGATTTGCTTTCCAAAAATGCAGCACCTCGCATTTATCTGTATTAAACTCCATCTGCCACTTCTCAGCCCATTGGCCCATCTGGTCCAGATCCTGTTGTAATCTGAGGTAACCCTCTTCGCTGTCCACTACACCTCCAATTTTGGTGTCATCTGCAAACTTACTAATTGTACCTCTTATGCTCGCATCCAAATCATTTATGTAAATGACAAAAAGTAGAGGAACCAGCACCGATCCTTGTGGCACACCAATGGTCACAGGCCTCCAGTCTGAAAAACAACCCTCCACCACCACCCTCTGTCTTCTACCTTTGAGCCAGTTCTGTATCCAAATGGCTAGCTCTCCCTGTATTCCGTGAGATCTAACCTTGTTAACTAGTCTCCCATGGGGAGCCTTGTCAAATGCCTTACTGAAGTCCATATAGATCACATCTACTGCTCTGCCCTCATCAGTCCTCTTTGTTACTTCTTCAAAAAACTCAAATCAAGTTTGTGAGACATGATTTCCCACGCACAAAGCCATGTTGACTATCCCTAATCAGTCCTTGCCTTTCCAAATACATGTACATCCTGTCCCTCAGAATTCCCTCCAACAACTTGCCCACCACCGAGGTCAGGCTCACCAGTCTATAGTTCCCTGATTTGTCTTTATCGCCCTTCTTAAACAGTGGCACCACATTTGCCAAGCTCCAGTCTTCCGGCACCTTACCTGTGACTATCGATGATATAAATATCTCAGCAAGAGGCCCAGCAATCACTTCTCTAGCTTCCCACAGAGTTCTAGGGTACACCTGATCAGGTCCTGGGGATTTGTCCACCTTTAACCATTTCAAGGCATCCAGCACTTCCTCCTCTGTAATCTGGACATTTTGCAAGATGTCACCATCTATTTCCCTACAGTCTATATCTTCCATATCCTTTTCCACAGTAAATACTGATGCAAAATATCCATTTAGTATCCCCCCCATTTTCTGTGGCTCCATACAAAGGCTGCCTTGCTGATCTTTGAGGGGCCCTATTCTCTCCCTATTTACCCTTTTGTCCTTAATATATTTGTAAAAACCCTTTGGATTCTCCTTAATTCTATTTGCCAATGCTATCCCATGTCCCCTTTTTGCCCTCCTGATTTCCCTCTTAAGTATACTCCTTCTTCCTTTATACTCTTCTAAGGATTCACTCGATCTATCCTGTCTATACCTGACATATTCTTCCTTCTTTTTCTTAACCAAACCCTCAATTTCTTTAGTCATCCAGCATTCCTTATACCTACCAGCCTTCCCTTTCACCCTGACAGGAATATACTTTCTCTGGATTCTTGTTATCTCTTTTCTGAAGGCTTCCCATTCTCTAGCCGTCTCTTTACCTGTGAACAACTGCCTCCAATCAGCTTTCGAAAGTTCTTGCCTAATATCGTCAAAATTGGCCTTTCTCCAATTTAGAATTTCAACTTTTAGATCTGGTCTATCCTTTTCCATCACAATTTTTAAACGAATAGAATTATGGTCGCTGGCCCCAAAGTGCTCCCCCACTGACACCTCAGTCACCTGCCCTGCCTTATTTCCCAAGAGTAGGTCAAATATTGCACCTTCTCTAGTAGGTACATCCACATACTGAATCAGAAAATTTTCTTGTACGCACTTAAGAAATTCCTCTCCATATAAACCCTTAACACTATGGCAGTCCCAATCGATGTTTGGAAAGTTAAAATCCCCTACAATAACTACCCTATTACTCTTACAGCTAGCTGAGATCACCTTACAAGTTTGTTTCTCAATTTCCTGCTGACTATTAGGGGGTCTATAATACAATCCCAATAAGGTGATCATCCCTTTCTTATTTCTCAGTTCCACCCAAATAACATCCCTCGATGTATTTCTGGGAATATCCTCCCTCAGCACAGCTGTAATGCTATCCCTTATCAAAATCGCCACTCCCCCTTCTCTTTTCCCTCCCTTTCTATCCTTCCTGTAGCATTTGTATCCTGGAACATTAAGCCTGTCCATCCCTGAGCCATGTTTCTGTAATTGCTATGATATCCCAGTCCCATGTTCCTAACCATGCCCTGAGTTCATCTGCCTTCCCTGTTAGGCCCCTTGCATCAAAATAAATGCAGTTTAATTTATTAGTCGTACCTTGTCCCTGCCTGCCCTGACTGTTTGATTCAGTTCTGTTCTCAACTATACCAGTCTCAGATTGATCTCTTTCCTCACTATCTCCCTGGGTCCCCCCCCCCCCCCCCCCCCCACCCCCCCCCACCCCCCACCCCACAATCCTCCCAAGCAGTTCTAGCAAATTTCCCTGCCAGTATATTAGTCCCCTTCCAATTTAGGTGCAATCCGTCCTTCTTGTACAGGTCACCTCTACCCCAAAAGAGATTCCAATGATCCAAAAATGTGAATCCTTCTCCCATACACCAGCTCCTCAGCCATGCATTCATCTGCTCTATCCTCCTATTCCTGCCCTCACTAGCTCGTAACACTGGGAGTAATCCAGATATTACTACCCTAAGGATCTCCTTTTTAAATTTCTGCCTAACTCTCTGTAATCTCCCTTCAGAATCTCAACCTTTTCCCTCCCTATATCGTTGGTTCCAATGTGGACAATGACCTCTTGCTAGCCCCTCTCCCCCTCTCTTAGACATCATTAATCCTGGCATCAGGGAAACAAGACACCATTCTGCTTTTTCTCTGCTGGCCACAGAAATGCCTGTCTGTACGTCAGACTACAGAATCCCCTAACACAATTGATCTGTTGGAACCCGACGTACCCCTCATTGCATTAGAGCTAGTCTCAATACCAGAAACGTGGCTGTTCGTGCTACGTTTCCCTGAGAATCCATCACCCCCTACATTTTTCAAAACAGCATACCTGTTTGAAATGGGTATATCCACAAAAGACTATTGTCCTAGGTGCCGACCTCTCTTACCCTTCCTGGAGTTAACCCATCTATGTGACTGCATCTGAGACTTTCCCCCCTTCCTATAACTGCCATCCATCATAAACTGTTGCAAATTTGCTGTTGCAAATTCCTTATTGCTTCTATCTGTCTCTCCAACTGATCCACTCAATCTGATAAGATTCGCATCCAACAGCACTTACGGCAGATATAATCTGCAGCAACCCTTAAACTCCCACATCTGACAAGAAGTACATATCACTGCAAAGGCCATTTTTGCTCCTTCACAATCTACAGACCCAGAAAATAATTATTCCTCTACAAAACACTGCACCTGGTTAAATTAATAGCTATGGCTTATATTTTAAGTTTAATCAAGAGACTTATCTCCAAAAATATATAATCAAGAAAGAACCCACTGTACTCACTAATACATCCTTTCTCTTGGACAGACTTGAAACAACAATGAACTTATCTGATTCTGCGTTGTGAACTTCGCCCAAACTGGTTCCTCCAAGATTAGTTGTGAAATTCACTGTTTGTTAATTTTCCCAGATGCACTCCGATGTCCAGCCACACACGAAGTCAAAAACAGCAAAGGCAGTAACTGTGCAGGTTCTCTCTCTCTCTCTCTCTCTCTCTCTCTCCTGCACTGTCCTCACCATGTGCTTCCATTGTCTGCTCTTCTCCCTTTTAAAACTGCTGTAGTTTTGACTTACTTTTTCTAAAGTTCCAAAACAATGCAACGGAATATAAAACAGTAATTGCTGCTCCTGGAATTCGAGGAAATCACCTCCAGCACCTAAAATACCTCAAAAAAAAAGGAGCATATCTTACAGCCAGAAATTTTTCCCATTCTCCATCTTGGATTAGTTAAGAAAGTTTACACTCAAATGTGTGAATCATGAAGGAAAAAGCTATCAAACCTCAAGATTGGGAATTGAAAGAAACTATAGAGTCAACCTATAGAAATGATAGAGAAAGGAACTCTCATCTGTTATTTGAGCACTATTAAGTGATGATGTTGAGAATAGATAGGATGGTACACTTAAATGTGTTTTGAAACTTTTCAGATTGTGTTATACGTAAATAGCTTGGTTTGTTCTGTTTTATCTTGATTTCTTTTGTGAAATAAACATTTGCTTTGTACTTAAGATCAAATCTGCAGCGTTGCATGCTCATATATCAGTAAAAGTCCAGTGCGATAAATAGTCAAAATACAATTCATCAAGGCAAGTTTCATTCTGGGATCTGACTTGCCCAGTCGTGAAATCAGTTGGGATCCTAACTATCTGCTCCCAGCCCTCCTTCAGTCAGTGCATTTCATATCACAGCAACTCATTGCATGAAAGAAATTCCCCTTGTCTGGCCCTATTTGTTCAACAGTAAATTATTTGAAGGCGTAATGAGGAACATCAGTGTGTAACAAGCTGGAGAATAGCTACAACTCCGGAACAGTCACAGTGGTGAATGCGAACAAGCTTGGAGTGAAAGTGATGATTGCACCACATTCAACGCTCTTAATCACTTCGAGTTTCACAGAAACTCCTGACTTTGCTGCCCTGCCTTGCATTGGGAGGTTTAAATAATCAATCAACATTCCCCCCCTAAATAATCAATCAACATTCCCCCGTAAATAATCAATCAACGTTCCCCCCCAAATAATCAATCAACATTCCCCCCCTAAATAATCAATCAACGTTCCCCCCCAAATAATCAATCAATATTCCCCCCTTAAATAATCAATCAACATTCCCCCTTAAATGTACATTAAAAACGAATCTACAGGAAAAAGGAAATAAGCAAAACATCTGTCTTTTGGAATATGACTGTTCGACAAAATCTCAAAGAGGATTTTTATATTAGTCAGAGGAGATGAACCAGACGCTGCACTGGACAGAAATAAACTATTCATTCATGATGAAGCACTCATGCCCTAACCGTCGACTGTCCTGCTCCTCAGAATGCTGCCTGACCTGCTGTGCTTTTCTAGCACCACACTCTCGACTCTGATCTCCAGCATCTGCAGTCCTCAATTTCTCCTAGAAATAAACTTTTGCCAAAGGAACAGGAAACTGCTCAACTAAGTCTGTCTCAAAAAACCTACATGCAGCCAACTCCTATATATCAACCACAGAACCTTCTGATAACATTTGGATGTGAATATAGAAGGTATGATCAGGAAGTTTGCAGAAGACACCATAATTGGTGGTACAGTGGACGGCGAAGAAGATTATCTCAATGTACAATGGGACCTTGAATGATAGGCCAATACGCTGAAGAGTTGTAGATGGAGTTTAATTTAGATGAATGCAAAATGTTGCATTTAGGTAGGTAAATCAAGCAGGACTTAAACACTTAATGGTAGGGTCTTGGGAAACGTTGCCGAACAGAGAGGCCTCGAGGTGCAGGTATTAAATTCCTTGAAAGTGGAGTTGCAGGTAGACAGGATGGTGAAGAAGGCACGTTTGCCTTCATTGGTCAATGCACTGAGTATAGGAGTTAGGATATCTTGCTGCAGCTGTACAGGACATTGCTGAGGCCACATTTGAAATATTGCATTCAATTCTGATCTCTCCCCTATAAGAAAGATATTGTGAAACTTGAAAGGGTTCAGAAAAGATTTACAAAGATGTTGCCAGGGTTGGGGGGTTTGAGCTATAGGGAGAGGTTGAACAGGTTGGGGCTGTTTTCCCTGGAGCATCAGGGTGAGCTGAGGGTGACCTTCTAGAGGTTTATAAAATCATGAGGGGCATGGATAGGGTAAATAGGCAAGGTCTTTTTCCCAGGCTTGGGGAGTCTAAAGCTAGAGGGCATAGGTTTAGGGTAAGAAGGGAAGATTTAGCAGGGGCCTAAGGGGCAACGTTTTCACATAGAATGTGATGCGTGTATGGACCGAGCTGTTAGAGGAAGTGGTGGAGGCTGGTACAGTTTCAGCGTTTAAAAGACATCTGGATGGTTTAGAGGGATATGAGTCAAATGCTGGCATATGGGGCAAGATCAGTTTAGGATATTTGGTTGCATGGACAAATTGAACCGCAGGATCTGTTTCTGTGCCACATAACTCTATGACTCTTTGACTTTATAACAAGTTGGTATTTAACTACAGTGCTTTTAATAAAGGACCCTTGACCCTTCACCCACTGAAAAGTCACTTGGACCATACTTTCACTCAGTGGTGAGATAGACTCCTCAGCATAGCACAATCGAAAACTCCAAAATCTCCTAAATCTCACCCTCCTTCATTGAAAAGCTACTTCTTTTGAAGACTCCAGCTATTGTTCCCTTAACAGCGCATTCATCTCTCTCATTATAGGCTCCCCTCCAGAACCTAGTCATAGCACCAGTGTATTCCTACACCCACTGTACTTCTCAAGGGATTCACTTGATCCCAGTTGTCTATACCTGACATATGTCGCCTTCTTTTTCTTGACCAGAGCCTCAATATCTCTAGTCATCAGTATTTGCTATTCCTGCCAACTGTGCCCTTCACACTAACAGGAGCAGGCTGGCCATGAACTCACATTATCCCGATTTTGCAAACCTTCCACTTGCCAGACATCCCGTTTATCTGCAAAGACCCTCCTCCAATAAACTTTTGTAAGTTCTGGAGTAATGCCATTAAAATTGGCCTTGCACCAATTTAGAACTTTTATGTGGCCATGCCTATCCTTTTCCATAACAATTCTAAAATTTAAAAAATTATGGTCATTGATCCCAAAGTGCTATCCCACTGTCACCTCAGTCACTTGACTTGCCTTATTTCCAAAGAAGAGGTCATGTTTTGCACCTTCTGTAGTAGGAACATCTACATATTGATGGAGAAAGTTTTTTTGAACGCTCTTCATTTCCTCTCCATTAGTACTGTGGCAGCCCCTATGGTTGGAAAGTTAAAATCCCCTACTACTGCAACCCTATTATTCTTACAGCTGTCTGTGATCTCCCTACATATTTACTTCTCAATTTCCCACTGACTACTGGGGGTGCCTATCCCACCAAAGTGATAATCTCTTTCTTATTTCTCAGTTTCCACCCAGATAACTTCAATGGGCAATCTCCAAGGAATTTACCTCTGCATCTACTGTCATGATGTTTTCCCCAAATCAAAAACACCACTCCTTTTCCTCTCTTGCCTCCCCTTCTAACCTTCCTTTAGCATTTGTAACCTGGAACAGTGAGCTGCTGCTTCTATCCTTCCATCAGCCATGTTTCTGTAATAGTGAGTATATCCCATTCCCATGTTCCCATTCATGCCCTGCATTCATCTGCCTCACCAATCAGCCCTTTTGTGCTGAAATAAATGCAGTTTAATCCATCAGTTTTCCCTCATTCCCTGCTATGCTCTAGCCTGGCTTGTCTGTTTAATTTGTTTTCTTTAACTTCTGTATCAGCCTCAACTTTCTGTCTTGTCTCACTACTGCTTAGGGTCCCAGCAGTAAAACTGAGGCTGTGCTATGACCAGTTCCCAGTTCCCCAAATTTTTAAAGATCTGCAGGATACCCCGAGTCTTTGAACTGCTGGGGGAGGGCGGACGGACTGGTCCCACCCACCCCTTTGGATCTCAGCAGGATTAAATTTGGAAAGCATCCCTTCCCTTGTGGATACTTTTCTTCTTGATCAAATGACTTTATGTTTTATAAGGAGCCAAATCAACCAGCCTTTCCTGAGTTAACAAAGGAGTGAGTTGATTGGTTACTAAATCGAGAATAAATAATAACATGACTCATAGATGAGAATGATAAACAAGGCCAAAAAAGATAAAAATTTTAAAAGACAGATCCGTCTCTGAGTTGTTTGCAATATATGGACGGTAGAACATTGTCTCCATTACATTTGGATGATACCTGTACTGTTGATGTTGGTAGTTAAACTGCTGATTTTGAGATACTTACAGATTGTTGAAGTTCCTGTTGGCTGATAGTGCTCAGAATAATATATTTACACTTTTTCCTACATTACAGGGGTGTTTAGTGGTTGTTTTTAAGCTGTGACCTTTGTAGTCTACTAATCCACAGACTTTAATATCAGGCCACTAATAGACATAGACCCAAAGTTTCAGTCAGTTGCTAATCCCTTTCTTTGGCTATCCCTGGAGAGGTAAAACACAATCATATCTGCAGAAGGTAGCTCTCTGCCTTTCCAGGTGTGATATCCTGGAAATCTGCACAGGATTCTACCAGTCACTGAATCTGCATGCACGTTCATCTTTTGGTTATAGCAGTCCTCTTTTGAAAAACACATTGTGATGATACAGTGGCTTTAAGAGGTGTGTTTTGTTCTGGTTTCTTTTAGTGACAGGTTGGAGGACAGGTCAGGAGCTGTCTAGCTGAAAAGCTGGTAAAGTAAACAGCTTGTGAGGCCTTGTGGTTTTATTTAAAATTTAAACAATAGAAGCAGCATGAATGGGTGGGGTCAAGCTCCCCACAGAGACAGGATTTTTAGTTTAGCTTTTAGCAGTGGCTGCTGGAGTCTTGAAGAGGTGGAAGCTGTTTTCTTGACCCCCACTTGGTTACAGCCAAAAGCTGAGTGTTCTTTACCTTTTACTGGAGTTATATGTGAGACAATCTATTTATAAATTTGCCTTTTGCCAAGGGTGTGGTTATGGGATGTTACAATATTAGAATATTGAATTATTAATAGTTACTGTGTCTATTATTCTGTTAAACATTCCAGTAAAGTTACAGATTCTTTTCTTTTTGTCATTGCTGTACTTTAACTGTAATGTATAAATAAATTGTGACTTGTTGGGCTGAAGGGCCTGCTTCCACATTGTAGGCACTCAAATCTAATTCACAAATTGGTGAGGCCTCAATTTAGTATCTTTTATGATAAACAGAACCTTCTCCAGTGCAACTTTGGAGAAGTGAGCAGTCATGATCAGAAGCCCAAAGCACCGATCAAAGTATTGATCTTTTAATTCCGATATTTTGTTATGGAGCAGACCAGATCCCCTCAAAATATACTATGCCTTGACCCTAACATTTTCTTATTTTAAAGGTGAATGTAAGGTGCTGTGTTCCAGATGCAATTTGATTGGTCAATGATATTGGTGTTCCACCAAGACAAGTGTCATCATTTTCTCTCTGCCACCTCACACTCACCTTAACCCAGCCACACTAACATTTACCAACTATTGCATGCAGCTCCTCCACTTAATGTTCTGACACATCTCCTCCTTTGCTACTGCTAACCCTTCATGTCATCTGGCTAAAAAGCAATACAATCTGCAGAGGCTGTCAGGATCCAAGTAAGTGCAAAGGGAATGTATGCTTGTGTGACGATGCTGTCACTTTAAGAGATTATTTTGTCCTGGTTTGTTTTTGAAGAGAGGTTGTAAAGCAGAGGTGCCATGCTGACTAATAAAGATCACCTGAGTATGTAGCCTGGGGGGCCTTGAGTTTTTTATTTAACAGCCTGAATGGGCATGGCCAGCTCTCGCAGATCAGGATGCCTAGGCTTTGGTTTATCAGTAACATCCAAAGCCATTGGGATCTCAACAGAGCTGGAAGCTTCAGTGAATGTCTCCAGGTTGCTATTTTCTCTTGATGCTTTTTTCCTCCTGAATTGGCGAACTGCATGCGAGAATCTGTATCTGAATTTTCCTTTTTGCAAAGGGGTGTGTTTATGGGGATATTACTATATTGGAACAGTTAATTAGTAATAATTACTATATCTGTTATCTGGTTAAGTTCCCAATAGAGTTAAGTTATTCTAAATTCCTCTTTCTTTTGTTGTATTTTAACTACAGTGTTTAAATAAATTGTATTTTGCTTAATATCGAGTGGTTTGACCAATCACGTTGCACCGGGAACAATCGCTTTACATTTGCCTTTAAGATAAGAAGGCAACCTTCTTAGAATATTTTGACAGGGTCTGGTCTAGTCCATAACATTTGGAACTGAAGCTAAAAGCCATTAGCTTTCATTTTGCATGGATGCATACAATGGCTGTGTAGAGCAATCGAGCAGGAGCATGCAAGTCAAAGGTGTCCCTGAGCTCCAAAGTGAAGTCCTGAAGTGAATTCCGAGGTGTTCCAAGATCATCAGTAAAGAGGCTGGTAGTTTGATGATATCAACTTCACTGGCTGAAGGGTGGAGGAGGACATTATTTGTGGAGCATTCAATGCCATGTTGGAATGGAGGCCTGGACAAGCAAGCAGGAGTTGCATCTACCAGGCAACCACTCTCACTTCCAAGTTAGAACTGTCACTGTCTAGTTCCTCAGGAGAGGAAAGGGAATTGCAAACTGTTTGTAAACAATGAGTTGGGGTTAATGAGATACAAATACTTGGAAAGAAGTTCATTGTTGCTTTTCAGTGAGATTCTACTGTCAATTTAAGGGGAAAGTTGGGAAGTTTTTTCTCAATCTTACAAATCAGATTTTTCATTTTTGCTGCATTTTTGCACATTTCCCACCTTTTCCCTTGTCACCCAAAGCCTGGGACAATTCCACCCAATACCTGTAAAATTTCAAATTTAATTAGGACCATGTGGTTGAGATTTCACTGTCCATTTTATGTTTGTTGTGGAGTGTGCATTTCCACAGAACCTTCTTGAGAGAGAGAGAATGTGTGTGCGTGTGTGTGTGGGTGGGTGTGTGTGTGTGTGTGTGTGTGTGTCTGCATTCATTCTAGTTTGGCATTGTATCCAATGCTGTACCACGGGTTGGCTTGGTTAGACTGCAGGAGATAGAAATGCAGAGCAGTTGTCTGTGTGGAGCAGAACAGGAGAATCCAGTGAAAGAAGTGGAGAGTTATTATCTTGTTTCAATGTGCACACAATGCTTTCATTTCAGGACGTTATTGCTCCTAATAGTTCAATCATTATATTAGCAATTTCTATGGCTAGCAATACATTGTATAGACAGGACTTTCCTTCATATTGATTTTTCTTTAATGGTGTTTGCAAGAAACATTCATAGGAAGCTATGCTGTATGAGTGCAGTGTTATAGTGTAACCCAACATAAACTCCAGAAATGAAAGGTACCATAAGTAATTGCTTTAAATGGCCGCTAGGTCATGGCTCATAAAATGACCACTGGTTGCAATGAAGGACACACTGACTGTAAACAATGGAGGGGTTAGACGTGGTCCTTGTAGGATGGTGTAAATCAGATGGTGATGAATCATATCCCATTCTCCGTCTCACCCGAATTTCACTTCCGTTGGGAGCCATTGAGATGCAAAGCTGGCTGCTGAGCAAAGGAGCATCTTTCATTTTACACTTGATGGACAATGCCAAGATCTCCCCGCATGTGTCGATTGGCAATGGTTCGCAAGGTGAATCCTGTGACTGCTCTGAAAACGTATCAGCGAAGACACACTTACGGATTGGTACAATCGTGTACAACTGCCATTGATTCTCACCATCACAACAACAACTTGCATTTATGTGGCCCTGCGACACTGCTGCCTCACAGTGCCAGAGACCCGGGTTCAATTCCTGCCTCAGGCGACTATCTGTGTGGAGTTTGCACATTCTCCCCGTGTCTGCGTGGGTTTCCTCCCACTGTTCAAAAATGTGCAGGTCAGGGTGAATTGGCCATGCTAAATTGCCCGTAGTGTTTGGTGAAGGAATAAATGTAGGGGAATGGGTCTGGGTGGGTTGCACTTCGGCGGGTCGGTGTGGACTTGTTGGGCCGAAGGGCCTGGTTTCCACACTGTAAGTAAGTAATCTAAAACTAGTGAGATCTCCCTCACAGGATCAATGATCAAACAGAATTTGATACCAAGCTACATAAGGGTATATTATGGTAGGGGACCAAAAGATGCGTCAAAGAGATAGGTTCTGAAGGACTGGTTTAAAGGAGCAGAAAGAAATAGAGAGGCTTTTGGAGGGAATTCCAGAGATTAGGACTCAGGCAGCTAAAGGCAAAGCTGCAAGTGTTGCAATAATTAAATTCAGGGATATGCAACAGAGGAGAATTAGAAGAGTTTTTTTATTTTATTTATCCTTTCATGGGATGTAGGTGTCACAAATAAAACTAGCATTTGTTGCTCATTACTCATTGTCGTGTGAACTGAATGTCCTGCTTGTAAACCACATTGCTGAGAGTCTGGAGTCACATGTAGACCAAACCAGATAAGGATGGCAGATTTCTTTCCTTAAAGGACATCAACAGACCAGGAGGGATTTTATAACATTAGTTGATAGTTTCAAGGTCACCTTTACTGAGAGTAGCCTTTTATCACAGATGTATTGATTGAATTCTAATTTCACCAGAGCCCACATCCCTCGACCATTAATTGAAGCCTCCGGATTACTTACTCAGTGACATTATCACAATGTTACCATCGCCTCCTGAAGATCTTTGAGGGCTGCAGGACTGAAGAAATTGGGGTGTGGTGAGGTTACACAAGAGAGTATTATTATCACTGGAATGTTCATCCAAAGACCCAGATAATCTGCGGGGGGCCTGGATTCGAATCCCATTGTGGCAGATGGTGAAGTTTGAATTCAATTTTTAAAAAACATGGAATTAAGAGTCTAATTAGATTAGATTGCCTACAGTGTGGAAACAGGCCTTTTGGCCCAACAAGTCCACACCAACCCTCTGAAGAGTAAACCCTCCCAGACCCATTCCCCTACCCTATATTTATCCCTGACTAATGCACCCAATACTATGGGCAATTTTAACATGGCCAATTCACACTAACCTGCACATCTTTGGATTGTGGGAGGAAACCCATGCAGACACAGGGAGGATAGTCACCCAAGGCTGGAATCAAACCCAGGTCCCTAGCACTGTGAGGCTGCAGTGCTAACCACTGAACCACAGTACCGCCCTAATGATGACTATGAAATTGTTGCTTAATGTTTCAAAAACCCATCTGGTTCACCAACACCATTTAACAAAGGAAACTGCAGTCCTTATCTAGTCTGGCGTACACAAGACTCAAGGAGTTGACTCATCACTACCCTCTAGGCAATAAATGCTGCCCCGGTCAGTGATGTTTGCATCCTGTAAATGATTGAAAAAAAAAGGACCATCGAGGAACTTTAAAACTAAGATGGGAATTTTAAAATTGAGGCATTGCTGGCCGGAGAGTCAAAGTGTTTCAGTGACGGGACAACAACACTGAGTGTGCTGCTTGTTACAGGTCATCTCCATTTTGAGTTGTGTTACGACATGGTGCTCAAATTGAGAACAACTGCACGTTGACCTTAAGAGAGAGGCACCCCCTCAGAGGCTGACAGTCACCTCAAGACTCAATTGCCTCAAATTATGATAGATCATACGCCACTTGACAAACCCTGGACCCATGCAGAAGAGCGTGGCATGTTACAGGACGCTCCAGATCCGATAAAGTGACCTGTTCCTTTTTATAAATGGCTTTTACAAATTAGCGGTATCTATGACTGCCTCCTGCAGGATAGTCAAACTTTTTTGCAACTGGCATACAGTTCAGGTTGGCCTATCATAGAACATAGAACATAGAACAATACAGCACAGAACAGGCCCTTCGGCCCACGATGTTGTGCCGAACATTTGTCCTAGCTTAAGCACCCATCCATGTACCTATCCAATTGCCACTTAAAGGTCACCAATGATTCTGACTCTGCCACTCCCACAGGCAGCGCATTCCATGCCCCTACCACTCTCTGGGTAAAGAACCTACCCCTGATATCCCCCCTGTACCTTCCACCCCTCGTCTTAAATTTATGTCCCCTTGTAACACTCTATTGTACCCAGGGAAAAAGTCTCTGACTGTCTACTCTATCTATTCCCCTGATCATCTTATAAACCTCTATCAAGTCACCCCCTCATCCTTCGCCGTTCAAATGAGAAAAGGCCTAGCACTCTCAACCTATCCTCGTACGACCTATCACCTGAGTGGCAACTTTCAAAGATCTATGAACATAGACCCCAAATCCCTCTGCTCCTCCACCTTACTAAGAACCCTACCGTTAACCCTGTATTCCACATTCTTATTTGTCCCTCCAAAATGGACAACCTCACACTTGACAGGGTTGAACTCCATCTGCCACTCCTCAGCCCAGCTCTGCATCATATCTAAGTCCCTTTGCAGCCGACAACAGCCCTCCTCACTATCCACAACTCCACCAATCTTCGTATCGTCTGCAAATTTACTGACCCACCCTTCGACTCCCTCTTCCAAGTCATTAATAAAAATTACAAACAGCAGAGGACCCAGAACTGATCCCTGCGGAACTCTATTTGTAACTGGGCTCCAGGCTGAATATTTACCATCTACCACCACTCTCTGACTTCGACTGGTGAGCCAGTTTTCTATCCAACTGGCCAAACTTCCCCCGATCTCATGCCTCCTGACTTTCCGCATAAGCCTACCATGGGGAACCTTATCAAATGCCTTACTAAAATCCATGTACACTACATCCACTACTCTACCCTCATCCACATGCTTGGTCACCTCCTCAAAGAATTCAATAAGACTTGTAAGCCAAGACCTTTCATTAAAGGCTCTATCGATTTTCCCTCACAACACTGGGACACAGCTGATCAGCATTCTGATTGGTTAGGTAGGCATTTTAGGGATGCCATCATGAGCGCTGCCAGACAGCAGAGTGACTTTGGGGAAAGTACTCGCGAAAAACCACTGAAGCTGTCCCTGGTCTTCTCACTTGTTTCAGAGATATATTGGAAGGTTCTTCTGGCATTCCTGTAGAGAACAATGAGAAACTGACTGTCCAAATCCTTGTTAATTGCCTTTTTCCTCATCATGCCCAAGTCTGCAAAGCCCAGAACCTCACTTGGCAGATTGCCTCATGGAAAGATACTCTCACTGCTCTTTATAAAATGGACAGGCATGGCCTTTTCGATTCTAAAAACGATAAAGGAGCTTATCCTCGGATAGATAATGTTTCCCCTCAATCACAGGCTCTATCCCGCACTGACAAATATCTATGAAATATTGGTCTTGTGGTCAGTGTGGGCACTGGCAGTATAACTGCCTTGCGGTTTCTCTACAGTGGTTTGTGCCCCCACCGGCCGCTTTTGTCCCACAATGCCATCCTCATCCTTATAATCCTTCCCCCCCCCCCACCGTTCCCCTACTGCTTATGGCAGCCGCGGGGTGGGGGCGGGGTGTAGCTGGCCACCTCAATACGACTCTCCCAGTCCCCATCTTAAAATGGCAGTGGAGATGGGAGGGCATTCCGTTCCGGTTTTGGTGGATTCAGGGGCCACTCATTCCTCTGTGGATCTGCCCCTCAGTTCCGAGTCTGTCCGTATTGTCGATGCCTCCAGTGTTCTTTTAATTGAGCTCCTCTCTGACACTATCCCTGTTCCTGTCAGACCAGTCATGGTTCCAGACTCAGCTATTGTTTCACCCTCCTGTCCAGTTGCCCTGCTGGGCCATAAAACCCTCTGCGAATTAAACATTTCCATACATTGTTCCTCAAAGGGTCTTATATTAGAGATACCCGAGTTGCACTACACGATGCTACATGCTGCCATGACAGAGCCCCTATTCACTCACACCACTGGTACTGCAGGCATTAGGCCTGTTATTGCTTCTTTTCTAGAAGAGGGCATCCTTGTTCCTACACAGAGCCCCTGCAATATCCCTATCCTACCTGTTCCAAAACCTGGCAAGACTGACAGGTGGTGGTTTGTGCAGGATATAACGTGCTGTTAATGTTGTTGTTTTTTGTTCCCCTGTAGTGCCGAACACAAATGCTATTTTCACTACCGTCCCTGCCTCCACTACTTATTTTTCAGTAGTTAACCTCTGCTCTGCCTTGTTCTCTATTAAATTGTCCCCTGATAGTCAGTACCTTTTTGCCTTTACTTTCAACAGCCGCCAATACACACAGACTTGGCTTCCCCAAGGGAACATGGAGAGCCCCAGTGTTTATGTTTCTGCTGTTCAGCGGACCCTTGAGATCCTCCACATGCCTTGCAATAGTATCCTTGTTCAATACGCTGATGGTTTACTTGTTGCCTCGGCCTCTCTTGATTTTACTTCTGGAGTCACTAAGGTTATGAGCAAGGCTCTGGGGACTACATGGAGGCATCATATACCTTATCAGCCACAGTCCTTGGGTATGGTGGAGAGGATGAATGGCACCCTGAAGACAATCCTCACTAAAATTTCACAGGATACAGGCTTGTCCTGGCCTGATGCTCTGCCCCTTGCTCTGTATTCCATCTGGAATCAAGTTAACCAGACTACAGACCTCACTCTTTTTGAGATACTGATGGGCAGACTCATGCCAACTGTGACCAGGCCTCCTAACCTCTCTGTGGATGTGGCTCTGCTCCTAACCCAGGAGTCTCTGATTGATTATACTAAGGCCCTGTCTCAACTTATCATTCAGAATCATGACATTGTTAAGTCATCCATTCCTATCCCGACAGTGATCTCATGCATCCTTTCCAGCCAGGAGAAACGAATTCTCTTTCTCCTAGATGGAAAGGTCCGTTCCTTGGTCCTCTGGTGACCCGGAATGGACTCACGCCATGCAGTGCAAGAGGGTGCCACCCCCAGAGGGTCACCAGTTGCATTCTGTGGAAACACCTGCAAAGCCTATGACCACAGATGGCTCCATGTGATTATGATTACACTTGTTATGCTGTTTTTGCTTATTTTTCTGATATGGCATGCTCTTGACTGGAGCCCCTGGAATACGCTGGTGGCCTCCAATTAGAAAGAATCACATTTTCACACCTTTCTTTATGTGCCGTATTTTTATGCAAGAAAGGTCAATGATTCTGGCTGCTGGGTCTGTGGGCACATTCCTTTCCATTGTGAAGGTGGGATCCCCTTGAGAGCTATACCTTTTAATGAATCCGATACTGCTGGATGGTGGTTACATCAACACCATTCTGCTGCTGTAACTACCTTTCATAACCCTCGTACCTTCCTGAAGCTGATAGGTGCCCGATCCACTTATGGAGACAATTCCCACCTCTGCTGGCAGTCAGCAGGGTATAGGATGGACACATTTGAAGGCTGGTTCCAGCCTCGCTACAATCTATCACGCACACCCCAGTCTCTATTCCTCACCAATGTTATGACTATGGCTACACCCCTAGGAAGTATTTGCATTAAAAGCAACCATCCTTTAGGGTGGCGAGCTGGGTTCAGTAAATGCCTTCACTCCATCCTCCTTTCCATATCTGCTTTCTGATCAACTGAGAAAGGCAGCATACTTATTCTCGCTGTTCCCAATAAAACTGCCAGCAATTCCTCTTTTACCACCGTGGGCGGCACGGTGGCACAGTGGTTAGCACTGCTGCCTCACAGCCCCAGAGACCCGGGTTCAATTCCCGCCTCAGGCGACTCTCTGTGTGGAGTTTGCACATTCTCCCCGTGTCTGCGTGGGTTTCCTCCGGGTGCTCCGGTTTCCTCCCACAGCCCAAAGATGTGCAGGGTCAGGTGAATTGGCCATGCTAAATTGCCCATAGTGTTAGGTAAGGGGTAGATGTAGGGGTATGGGTGGGTTGCGCTTTGGCGGGGCGGTGTGGACTTGTTGGGCCGAAGGGCCTGTTTCCACACTGGAAGTAATCTAATCTAATCTACCACCTTTCATTTATGAGCTTTCATTGGCACTTACTCCATTTGTAGCCAGACAGTGTACCCCTGGCTGCCTACCTCCTGGACTGGCAGCTGCTACCTAGGTTATGTTGTCTCTTTCCTTTACCACACTGACAGTTCACCTTTCGAGACTTTGAGACCTTGTATCAAGAGGGGACTCACTACCTTTCAGCACTTTTTAATTATCTTTTCCCCTCCCTAAGCCACCCTGCAGCTTGATGTTGAGTTTCACCATATTGGAACCACTCTGCAAGAGATCACCAAGGCCACATCTTCAGCCTTTGACCTGCCCAATGCAGAGATAGTCAGCATCTGCATTGTGGCCCTCTGAAATCACATGGCCCTTGACTACCTATTAGCTGAGAAGGGAGGCACTTGTGCCCTTATTGGCTCTGACTGTTGTACCTACATTCCTGACTCCAGTGAGACCATGACTAACATTGCCACCCATATTCGCAAGGTGGCCTCCTCCCTCCATGACGCTACCCCTGTTGGGATCTCTGGACCTGGATGGGTAGCTTGCTTGGCTCTTGGACTTCTACCCTCTTCCAGGGCCTTGTGGTTCTCATTGCTGTTTTTGTTTTGTTTTCCCTTATCATTATTTTTCTGAAACAATGCTGTGCCCATTTTGACTCCCTACTGATGTTGAATACCCCTGTTTCTTCCCAGCTTGTACAGTTTCCTGTTTCTGATGTTTCCCCACTAGTGGATGATTTTGTTGACTCCTACTCTTTCTCTCGAGCCTGGTGACCCAGACTCCGATGGTTACCTGGATGACTCTAAACTCCCATCACCCAACAAACCCCTGAGTCCGGCTATGTCCCTCCTTTTGCCGGCTCCTGTGAACTGCCCTCTTGATTTGGTGAAAAGGAAAAAGGAAGGAACTATGGGAGATTTATTAGATTTGAAGAGGCCATCTTGTCACATATTAAAAGCCTGGAAACTATTTTGAGCCTCACATTAGTGTCTGCTTGCTCATCTTATACTTCCCCAGGCTCAGTGAGATGGCTGACCTTGCAGCTGTCCTGATACCTGATAATAAACTCTATCCCAGCATGGGAATGTTCTTCTTTAACAGGAAACTATTGTTAGACTAACACTTGCTTATCAGCTGCTAACTAACACTGCCCAAACACTACATGACTGAGGCTAGTGACTGGGCAAGGTGCCTAAACTTGTCTTATCCTGCAGTTAACAGTTTGCTAATTATTACATGATTGTAACCTATATAATCATGCAACGCTCTGCATCTCATCGGAGTGACCGTTCGGTCGAGTTGTTTCTCCCCATGAGCTCACAAATAAACAGTCGATAACTCAAGGTTTGTGTGGTGCGATTTAGTGTTCCCCTAAATGGACTGCTATGAGTGAGTCACCCACTACATAATTTTTCCACCCCCAACAATCTCCCTATGGCTGTAGATCTCCCTGGGTCATCTTTGGTCTTTTGCTGCAAAGATGTTTCATATGAAAAAGATATCTTTGATAGAGAGTGTTCTGCTCATGGTTACTCTGTAGATGGCAGTTGGTCTCACTCTCTAACTGTCAAAATGCCTGCCTTTTTATACCCCCAGCATTGGATCATCTCATTGGTTCGATGCTGGCAAAACAATAAATTCAAAATCGATTGTTTTTTAATATCCTGGGGCATAAGTTAAACTGATTGGTTCAATTCAAAGTTGCCAAAACAGCAACAAAAACTCAGGTATTTGTTTCACAGCCAATGTTACATATTTTCAATTTTCCAACACGCTCCAAGACTGCTAGTCAGTCACATGACACATACCTGAAAGCTCTCAATACAAAACAGGTTTCACTCTCTTAAAGGTACAGTACACATCTTCAACTTCATAACAGCTCCCCCCCTTAAGAAAAAATGAAACTTCATAATTTTTTTTTCTAATTCTTAACCCCCACTACAAGGAAATACATAGGACATTAATCTGTTCATATTCACTTCTGCACACATATATAAATATAGGGATTTATTCAATCTTTTCTCTGCTTTATCTGTTAAATCCGTGAAAACGCAACTGCTATCACATTCTTACAACCTGCAACATGCACAATTTGTAAATTAAAAGTCTATAACATAACAATCCAATGAAATAGTCTCATATTCCTGTTTTTAAATCGTTCCAAGAATGTAAGAGAATTATGATCCGCGTACACAACTGTCTCCAATAAATTGTTCATCACGTAAACATTAAAATGTTGTAAGGCCAGTACTAAACTCATTAATTCCTTTTCGATGGGAGAATATTTTCTCTGGTGGGTGTTGAGTTTCTTTGAGAAGGAACCAACTGGCCATTCAATTCTATCATCATCTTCCTGTAGCAGTACAGCTCCAACTCCAAAGTTGTAAGCATTGATTGCAACTTTGAAGGATTTCAAAATGTGGTGTGGCTAATACTGCTTTTAAATTGTCAAATGCCTCCTGGCATTGTCTGTCCACCAAAATTTTGCATTCTTCTTCAGTAAATCTGTTAGCGATGCCACTCCCCTGCTGAGGTTTGGAACAAACTTCCAATGGAGTCCGCTCAGTCCAAAAAATCGAAGCACTTCCTTCTTCCAGGTTTAGATTAGATTAGATTACTTACAGCGTGGAAACAGGCCCTTCGGCCCAACAAGTCCACACCGCCCCGCCGAAGCGTAACCCAACCATACCCCTACATCTACATCTACATCTACATCTACCCCTTACCTAACACTACGGGCAATTTAGCATGGCCAATTCACCTGACCTGCACATCTTTGGACTGTGGGAGGAAACCGGAGCACCCGGAGGAAACCCACGCAGACACAGGGAGAATGTGCAAACTCCACACAGTCAGTCGCCTGAGGCGGGAATTGAACCCGGGTCTCCGGCGCTGCGAGGCAGCAGTGCTAACCACTGTGCCACCGTGCCGCCCACATTTTTGCGTTCCTTGGGGTTAACCTTCTATGCCCGATGTTATGTCCCAAGAACATCACCTCTGCCTTTGCAAATTCTGTTTTCTTTAATTGTTGATCACCAGTTTCACTTCTCTTAATCGTTCAAAGAGCTCTGCCAACTGTACCATGTGATCTTTCCATGGCTTGCTAAAGATCACTACATCATCCAAATACACAGTGTGGTTTGTTAACCCAGCCACAACTTTGTTCATGAGTCTTTGGAATGTGACGGGTGTGTTCTTCATTCCAAAGGACATCACTTTGAATTGGTACAAACCATTTGGGGTTACAAACGCAGAAATCTCTTTCATTTTCTCTGATAAAGGTACCTGCCAATAACCATGCAGTAAGTCCAACTTTGTGATGTAACTGGCTTGACCAACTTTCTCTATACAGTCCTCCCATCTTGATATTGGATATGAATCTGATTTTGTTACGGCATTGACCTTCCAATAGTCCACAAAAACTCATTGAGTTCCATCAGGTTTGGGAAATAACACAATCGGCAAACTCCACTCAATCTGACTCAGTTTGATGATATCTTCATTCAGCATTGCATCCACTTCCTTCTGGATCTGTGTGGCTTTGAGAGGATTAAATCTGTTAGGGGTGTTGTTTTATCATAACAGCATTCCCTATTTCTACCTCGTGTACAATAACAGTATTCCTCCTCATCTTATTCCTGCATTTGTCCTCATACTGCTACAACAAACCTTTCAATTGTGTTCTTTGCTCCTGAGACAGATAGTTTACTAACCTATCCCACTCCTCAAGGACCTCATTGTTTAATGTATTTTGAGGTACATCAAACTCCACACCATCTGGACTTGATTCCTCACTCTGCAGGGCGGTAACTAACACCTGTTTCTCCAGTTCCCTCTCTATTATAATCAGGTTTCAACATAGTCACATGACATACTCTGTACAGTGTTTTTCCTATCTGGTATCTTTACCAATTTCTTTTTCTCAATTTGATAGGGACCACCAAAAATGGCTTTGAAAGGATCTCCTACCACTGGTTACAATACTAATACATCATCCCCATGGGAAAATGTTCGAATTTCAGAGTTTTATCTGCCACCTGCTTCATTTTTGCTGTGCCCTCTTGAGGTGATGTTGAGCTAACTCACCTTCCTGATTTAATCTCTCCCTCACCTCTGATACATAATCTAAGTATGAAGGTCTCCAAGTTTGGTCCTGTCAATTTTTCTTTCATTAATTTCAAAGGCCCTCTCACTTCAAGTCCAAATATTAGCTCAAAAGAAGTGAACTGAGTAGATTCATTTGGGGCATCTCTAATGGGAAACAATACAAAGGGGTTACCTTTATCCCAATCATTTGGGTAATCCTGACAGTATACTCTCAACATGGTCTTCAGGATCTGAAGCCACCTCTCTAAAGCTCCCTGGGATTCAGGATGATACGCACTGGATTTAAAGTGCTGTATACCTAAGCTATCCATAACTTCCTTAAATGCCTCGCAGTAAAATATGACTCTTGGTCTGATTGAATCTCTCTGGGTAATCCAGACCGCATGAAGAAAGCAACTAACTCCTCTACTACTCTTTTTGCCTTAAAACCCCACAATGGAATTGCCTCCAGAAATCTGGTTGACACATCCATTATGGTTAGCAAGTATTGGTTCCCACTTTTAGATGTGCAGATGTGCAGGTCAGGTGAATTGGCCATACTAAATTGCCCGTAGTGTTAGGCAAGGGGTAGATGTAAGGGTATGGGTGGGTTGCGCTTCGGCGGGGCGGTGTGGACTTGTTGGGCCGAAGGGCCTGTTTCCACACTGTAAGTAATCTAATCTTATAGAGTGGGGACTTACACAATCAATTATAACCCATGTGAAAGGTTCTTCAAATGCGGAAATTGGCTGTCTGTGGCTTACCTACCATTAGGTGTGTATAACACGCATGGCAAAAGTTATCCACATGCTTGTGCATTCCAGGCCAATAAAAATGTTTTTGTACTTAGCCCAAGTCCTTCATACCCCTAGGTGACCTCCGACAGGTAGTTCATGTGCTACCCATAACACCGCCTGTCTGTATGCTGCTGGCAATACAATCTGGTGCACTTCGGCCCATTTCTCCTCTGCATTAACCTGTCTCCATTCTCATCTTCGGATTCTATCTTTAAGATAATAACCCTCAGGAATATTCTCTGACTCCTTTTTTGAGTATGTATCCACATATATATCTTTTATTGTCTCGTCTTTCTGTTGCAAGTCCCTTAGCCTTTTTGGACTAAACACTTCTGTCTGACCCTCTGCCTGTTCGGGCTTTTCCTGCACCATTAAGTCAAACAGGGTATCCACTAACTGAACCACAACTCCTTTATCTTTCTCTTTAGTTTCTCCGTCATATTGTGACTTATGATAATGGGATCTGGTTACCACACAGTCCGGGAAAATACCAGGATATTTCTGTTTTAACTCCTCAGTTCCTTGGTCTTCCTTGGGCTTCTCCACAACAAGGGATGTCACTCCCACCTTGGATCCTGCTAAATCGTTCCCAAGAGCAAAAGGAATTCCTGGAACTGACCCTCTGTCAATCTCTCCCACTGTTACTTCCCCAATCTTGATCTGGCACTCCAACCTGATCTTACATCGGGGATGCTAAATTTCTGTCCATCTATCCCACAAATTACCACACTCTCAGGTAACAGACCAGAAGGAGTGCATATTCGCTTATCCCTTACTATCAGCGACTGGTTAGGTCCTGTATCTCTCAAAATTATAGCTTCTTGTCCTTCTCCTCCGTTCTTTCTGAGTAAACTTTACCCACAGAGGTGAATTCTTTGGAGAAATCAGGTACTAACTCCATACCCAGCCCCTGCCTGGGCTGTGCACTCTCCTGCAACTCCCTCAGCTCTTCTTGGGGTCTCCTTTACTACTTTCACTAATGCCACTGGCTTAGCTTCGTTTACCACACCTTTTCCCACAGTGCCTTTCTTTAGCGACCAACACTGTGACTTTGTGTCCCGCTCTCCGGCAGTCAAAGCACCTTTTCCCAGTGCCCTTCTGAAACCATCGGCACTGTGTCTTTGTATTCCACTCCATTACAGTGAAAACACCAGAGGCCTTTCACCTCCTTCCCACCCTCTTGAGATTCTTTTTTAACCTGTGGTAAACTATTACCTGTGTGCTCTGCTCAATGTTTTGTCCTGTAGGATCTCCCTTTCTCCCAATTTCTATCCCTCACAGGATGAAATTCGCCTTTGCCTTATGTACCAATGCAAATTCATCTGCCATCTCTGCGGCCCTTCTCACTTCCTGAACTTTCTGTTCCTCCACATGAATTCTTATCATCTCTGGAAGTGAGTTTCTAAACTCCTCCAGCAGAATAATCTCTCAGAGCCTTATAGGTTTTATCTATTTTTAAGGCCTACACCTATCTCTCAAAATGATTATGTTTAATTCTTTTAAACTCAACGTAAGTCTGACCTGGGTCCTCCTTTATGTTTCTGAAATGCTGTCTACACACTTCTGGTACCAATTCATAATACTTAAAACAGCCTGTTTAACATCTGCATAATCTTTTGACCCCTCATCTGACAGCACTGCAAATACCTCACTAGCCCTGCCTACTAGTTTGGTCTGAACTAGCATTATCCACAAGTCCTCAGACCACTCCATCTGCCGAGCCAATTTTTCAAATGAAATAAAGAAGGCTTCAACATCTTTCTCATCAGAATGTGGCAATACTTTAACATATTTGTTTACATCACTACCTTCTCTCTTCATCTCCATCCTGTTAACTTGACTTACCTGAATAATTCACAGCTTCTAAAGTTCAATTCTCTCTCCTTTTCTCTTTCTCTCTCTTGTGTCTCTCTCTCTTTCTTCTCATTTTGGGGCCAGCGACCAAAATTCTGCTAATTTTAAAATAGTGATGGAAAAGAATAGAACAGATCGAAACGTTGAAGTTCTAAATTGGAGAAAGGCCAATTTTGATGGTATTAAGCAAGAACTTTCAAAAGCTGATTGGGCGCAGACGTTCGCAGGTAGAGGGACGGCTGGAAAATGGGAAGCCTTCAGGAATGAGATAACGAGAGTCTAGAGACAGAGTATTCCTATTAAGGTGAAAGGAAAGGTTGGTAGGTGTAGGCAATGCTGGATGACTAAAGAAATTGAGGGTTTGGTTAAGAAAAAGAAGCAAGCATATATAAGGTACAGACAGGATAGATCGAGTGATTCCTTAGAAGAGTATAAAGGAAGTAGGAGTATACTTAAGAGGGACATCAGAAGGGCAAAAAGGGGACATGAGATAGCTTTGGCAAATAAAGTTAAGGAGAATCCAAAGGGCTTTTACGAATACATTAAGGACAAAAGGGTAACTGGGGAGAGAATAGGGTCCCTCAAAGATCAGCAAGGTGGCCTTTGTGTGGAACCACAGGAGATGGGGGAAATACTAAATGAGTATTTTGCATCAGTATTTACTGTGGAAAAGGACATGGAAGATATCGACTGTAGGGATTTAGATGGTGACAACTTGAAAAATGTCCATATTACGGAGGAGGAAATGCTGGATGTCTTGTAATGCAAAAAAGTGGATAAATCCCCAGGACCTGATCAGGCGTACCCTAGAACTCTTTGGGAAGCTAGGGAAGTGATTGCTGGGCCTCTTGCTGAGATATTTGTATCATCAATAGTCACAGGTGAGGTGCCGGAAGACTTGAGGTTGGCAAACGTGGTGCCACTGTTTAAGAAGGGTGGTAAGGACAAGTCAGGGAACTATAGACCAGTGAGCCTGATGTCAGCGGGGGGCAAGTTGTTGGAGAGAATCCTGAGGGACAGGATCTACATGCATTTGGAAAGGCACGGACTGATTAGGGATAGTCAACATAGCTTTATGTGTGGGAAATCATGTCTCACAAACTTGATTGAGTTTTTTGAAGAAGTAACAAAGAGGATTGATGAGGCCAGAGCGATAGATGTGATCTATATGGATTTCAATAAGGTGTTTGACAAGGTTCCACATGGGAGACTGGTTGGCAACGTTAGATCTCATGGAATACAGGGAGTACTAGCCAGTTTGATACAGAACTGGCTCGAAGGTAGAAGACAGAGGGTGGTGGTGGAGGGTTGTTTTTCAGACTGGAGGCCTGTGACCAGTGGAGTGCCACAAGGATCGGTGCTGGGTCCTCTACTTTTCATCATTTATATAAATGATTTGGATGTGAGCATAAGAGGTAAGTTTGCAAATGACACCAAACTTGAAGGTTACCTCAGATTACAATGGGATCTTGATCAGATGGGCTAATGGGCTGAGAAGTGGCAGATGGAGTTTAATTCAGATAAATGCCAGCTGCTGCATTTTGGGAAAGCAAATCTTAGCAGGACTGATACACTTAATGGTAAGGTCCTAGGGAGTGTTGATGAACAAAGAGACCTTGGAGTACAGGTTCATAGCTCCTTGAAAGTGGAGTCGCAGGTAGATAGGACAGTGAAGAAGGCGTTTGGTATGCTTTCCTTTATTGGTCAGAGTATTAAGTGCAGGAGTTGGTATGTCATGTTATGGCTCTATAGGACATTGGTTAGGCCACTGTTGGAATATTGTGTGCACTTCTGTCTCCTTCCTATCGGAAAGATGTTGTGAAACTTGAAAGGGTTCAGAAAAGATTTACAAGGATATTGCCAGGGTTGGAGGATTTGAGCTACAGGGAAAGGCTGAACAGGCTGGGGCTTTTTTTTAGATTAGATTAGATTAGATTAGATTAGATTACTTACAGTGTGGAAACAGGCCCTTCGGGCCAACAAGTCCACACCACCCTGCCGAAGCGCAACCCACCCATACCCCTACATCTACCCCTTACCTAACACTACGGGCAATTTAGCATGGCCAATTCACCTGACCGGCACATCTTTGGACTGTGGGAGGAAACTGGAGCACCCGGAGGAAACCCACGCAGACACGGGGAGAACGTGCAAACTCCACACAGTCAGTCACCTGAGGCAGGAATTGAACCCGGGTCTCTGGCGCTGTGAGGCAGCAGTGCTAACCACTGTGCCACCGTGCCGCCCTGGAGCGTCGGAGGCTGAGGAGTGACGTTATAGAGGTTTATAAAATCATGAGGGACATGGATAGATAAATAAACAAAGTCTTTTCCATGGGTTGGGGGAGTGTCCAGAACTAGAGGGCATAGGTTTAGGGTGAGAGGGGAAAGATATAAAAGAGACCTAAGAGGCAATTTTTTCACACAGAGGGTTGTACGTGTATGGAATGAGCTGCCAGAGGAAGTGGTGGAGGCTGGTATAGTTACAACATTTGAAAGGCATTTGGATGGGTATATGAATAGGAAGGGTTTGGAGGAATATGGGCTGGGTGCTGGCAGGTGGGACTAGATTGGGTTGGGTCAGCATGGACAGGTTGGACCGAAGGGTCTGTCTCCATGCTGTACATCTCTATGACTCTCTCTTTGCTCAGATAAGTATCTTCTCTCATTTTCTTTATGTTCTAATTCCATTTAAGTTTTTCAAACTCCTCTGCACTTGTCTGTTTCTCTGACACACCTAACTCCCTTACAATTTCAGCTTTACCTTTGTCCCTGGCTAGACCCAATTCTAACCTCTTTGCTAATTCTAGAAGTATGGCCTTCTTCTGTCTTTCTAACCTTTCTTGGCAAATTTAGGTACCACCTTCAACCTCTTTCGCAATCTTAAGAGCCATTTCTCTCACTTTTAATTTAACAAACCACAAGTGGGTGAACTGGCAGCGTGGGTTGGTACCTGGGACTTGGATGTTGTGGCCATTACGGAGACATGGATAGAGCAGGGACAGGAATGGCTGTTGCAGGTTCCAGGATTCAGATGTTTAAGTAAGAACAGAGAAGATGGTAAAAGAGGGGGAGGTGTGACATTGTTGATCAGGGACAATATTACAGTGGTAGAAAGGATGTTTGGGGACTCGTTAACTGACGTAGTATGGGCTGAGGTTAGAAACAGGAAAGGAGAAGTCACCATGCTGGGAGTTTTCTATAGGCCTCTGAATAGTCCCAGAGATGTAGAGGAAAGGATAGCAAAGATGATTCTCGCTAGGAGTGAGAGAGGCAGGGTAGTTGTCATGGGGGACTTCAACTATCCAAATATTGACTGGGATCACTACAGTACGAGTACTATAGATGGGTCAGTTTTTGTCCAGTGTGTGCAGGAGGGCTTCCTGACACAGTATGTAGACAGGCCTACAAGGGGCGAAGCCACTTTAGCTTTAGTACTGGGTAACAAGGAAGTAGGTGAGCACTTTGGAGACAGCGATCCCAATTCTGTCAGGTTTACTTTAGTGATGGAAAGGGATAGGTGTACTCCACCGAGCAAGAGTTACAGCTGGGGGAAGGGAAATTATGATGCAATTAGGAAAGATTTAGGAAGTGTAGAGTGGGGAAGGAAACTGCAGGGGATGAGCACATTAAAAATGTGGAGCTTATTCAAGGAAAAGCTCCTGTGTGTCCGAGATAAGTATGAACCTGTCAGGCAGGGAGGAAGATATAGAACACGTGAGCCGTGGTTTACGAAGTAAATGGAATCTCTGGTCAAGAAGAAGAAGGCTTATGTTAGGACAAAATGTGAAAACTCAGTTAGGGCGCTTGAGGGTTACAAGGAAGTCAGGAAAGACCTAAAAAGAGAGCTCAGAAGAGCCAGGAGGAGACATGAGAAGTTGTTGGTGAATAGGATCAGGGTTAACCCTAAGGCTTTCCATAGGTATGTCAGGAATAAAAGAATGACAAGAGTTAAATTAGGGCCAATCAAGGATAATAGTGGGAAGTTGTGTGTGGAGTCAGAGGAGATAGGGGAAGCACTAAATAAATATTTTTCGATAGTGTTCACTATAGAAAATGAAAATGTTGGCAAGGAAGATACAGAGATACTTGCATCTAGACTAGAAGAGATTGAGGTTCACAAGGAAGAGGTATTAGAAATACTGCAGAGTGTGAAAATAGACAAGTCCCCTGGGCCGGATGGGATCTATCCTAGGATCCTCTGGGAAGCAAGGGAAGAGATTGCCGAGCCTTTGATATTGATCTTCAAATCATCATTGTCTACAGGAATAGTGCCTGAGAACTGGAGGATAGAAAATGTGGTTCCCTTGTTCAAAAAGGGTAATAGAGACAACCCTGGTAATTACAGAGCAGTGAGTCTCACTTCAGTTGTTGGTAAAGTGTTGGAAAAGGTTATAAGAGATAGGAATTATAACCATCTAGAAAAGAATAATCTTATCAGGGACAGTCAGCACGGTTTTATGAAGGGTAGGTCATGCCTAACGAATCTTATTGAGTTTTTTGACAAAGTAACCAAACAGGTAGATGAGAGTAAACCGGTTGATGTGGTGTATATGGATTTCAGCAAGGCGTTCGATAAGGTTCCCCACAGTAGGCTATTATACGAAATGTGGAGGAATGGGATTGTGGGAGACATAGCAGTTTGGATCAGTAATTGCCTTGCTGAAAGAAAACAGAGGGTTGTAGTTGATGGAACATGTTCATCTTGGTGTCCAGTTATTAGCAGCGTACTGCAAGGGTCGGTGTTAGGTCCACTGCTGTTCGTCATTTTTATAAATGACCTGGATGAGGGCTTGGAAGGGTGGGTTAGTAAATTTGCGGACGACACTAAGGTCGGTGGAGTTGTGGATAGTGATGAAGGATGTAGTAGGTTGCAGAGAGACATAGATAAGCTGCAGAGCTGGGCTGAGAGGTGGCAAATGGAGTTTAACGTGGACAAGTGTGAGGTGATACACTTTGGATGGAGTAATCAGAATGCAAAGTACTGGGCTAATGGTAAGATTCTTGGGAGTGCAGATGAGCAGAGAGATCTCGGTGTCCATGTACACAGATCCCTGAAAGTTGCCACCCAGGTTGACAGGATTGTTAAGAAGGCATACAGTGTTTTGACCTTTATTAATAGAGGGATTGAGTTCCGGAACCAGGAAGTTATGCTGCAGCTGTACAAAGCTCTGGTACGGCCACACTTGGAGTATTGTGTACAGTTCTGGTCACTGCATTATAAGAAGGATGTGGTAGCTTTGGAAAGGGTGCAGAGGAGATTTACTAGGATGTTGCCTGGTATGGAAGAAATGTCTTATGAGGAAAGGCTGAGGGCCTTGAGGCTGTTCTCGTTAGAGAGAAGAAGGTTGAGAGGTAACTTAATAGAGACACACAAGATAATCAGAGGGTTAGATAGGGTGGATAGGGAGAGCCTTTTTCCAAGTATGGGGACAGCAAACATGAGGGGACACAACTTTAAAGTGAAGGGAGATAGGTATAAGACAGATGTCACAGGTAGTTTCTTTACTCAGAGAGTAGTAAGGGTATGGAATGTTTTGCCTTCAACGGTAGTAGGTTCGCCAAGTTTAAGTACATTTAAGTAGTCATTGGACAAGCATATGGACATACATGGAATAGTGTAGGTGGGATGGGCTTCAGATTGGTATGACAGGTCAGCGCAACTTTGAGGGATGAAGGGCCTGTACTGTGCTGTAATATTCCATGTAACTCCTCTATGCACCTCTTCTATAATTTTCTATGTAACCAAAATTAAACAAATTGTCTCACCTACGTTTTATTTAAAAATCTAGGACACTAATTGGCAAATGTTTAAATCTTCTAGTATCTTTCTTACCCCAAATCTGTTCACATCTGTCCAAATCTCAGACCTGTCTAAATCTGTCCAAATCACGGACTCGTGCCCCCAAACTGTTACAACATGGCGGTGAACCCCTCTGCTATTCAAACCAAACAGCCAGAAGAGCTCCCCTCACAACATAATCTATTAAAGTATGAATGACAAAGAACTCCCAACTTCCATTGTTTAAAGAAGAAATATCAATTTATCTTTAAGTCTCAAAGTGAACATTAAACAACAATTATTTACAACTCTGAGTCCCCCTTTCACTTAACTGTTTGTTATCATCCTCCCACTCTATAACAATATACTGTTCTGATAAAAACCTGCATTAAAATTCAGTCTTTTCCTGCAAAGATGTTTCATATGAAAAAAGGTCCCTTTGATAAAGAGTGTTTTGCTCGTAGTTACTCTGTCGATGGCAGTTGGTCTCAATCTCTAACTGTCAAAATGCCTGCTTCTTTATACCCCTAGCATCAGATCATCTCATTGGTTCAACATTGGCAAAGCAACAAATTCAAAATCAATTAGTTTTTAATATCCTGGGGCATAATTTAAAGTGATTGCTTTAATTCAAATGGTTGTCAAAACAGCAATCAAAACTTAGGTATTCATTTCACAGCCAAATGCTACATATTTTCAATTTTCCAGTGCACTCTGAGACTGCTAGTCAGTCACATGACAGGTGTCTGCAAGCTCTCAGTGCAAAACAGCTTTCAAAACAGGTACAGTAGACTCCTTCAACTTCATACCAGTTGGGAGTTGGCTGCATATAACCTGATGCATGTTACAATGTGGAGGGCAGGGATTTGGATGAGCTCAAGTTTGTGGTGCATTAGAATGGTCATTTCTAACAGTAGCTTGGTGACAGAGTGCCAACTAATTGTTTCATAACTCTCCTTTGAAATCTCTCACAACAGTTTGCTATGCTGAAGGCATTCCATAAATACACATTTGTCTAACTATTTGCCTGGATTCCATCTGTTCCCAAGTTTCCAACTGTCTTGTGATCAGGTAAGAGATGTTTCTACTCTGTATCTTTACGAGGTTTTTTCATTCACCCATGGGATGTGGGATGTGGACTGGGCCCAGTATTTATTGCCCGTCCGCAGTTGCCCCTTGAGAAGGTGGGGTGAGCTGCCTTCTTGATCTGCTGCAGTCCACATACTGTAGGTAGACCCACAATGCCCTTAGGGAAGGAATTCCAGGATTTTGACCCAGTGACAGTGAAGGAATAGTGATACATCTCCAAGTCAGAATGTTGAGTGGCTTGGAGGGAAACTTGCAGCGGGTGGTGTTCCCATGTATCTGCTGTCCTTGTCCTTCTAGATGGAAGTGATTGTGGGTTTGGACGAGTGGTTTTGTTTAAAATATATTACTGCTGTGTTAATTGATGCAATAAGGATGTTCTTTTCTTAAAGAAGTCAAGATAATTAGTCAAGTTGAGCCTTCTGTTTCTGAATTTCTGTTGCTACTTTGCAGACCCTTAATACTTAAAGCAATTGTAGTGTGCCGACAAAATGTGTTTCTCAAAAACATTGGTCTTGTCTCTTGAAAGCGAATGAAGAAGTGGACAAGCTAAATCAGTCCTGCTCACTGATGCTGGTACGTGGGATAGATATAATATCACAAGTCACAGATAGTACGGCCAAACAATGTTTGAAAAGAGAAATGTGGGTGACTATGAATTTGAGAGACCTTCAAAGAAAGCCAAAGCACATATCAACAGGGTCAGCTGTTGGCCTTCTTCTCACCTTTCTCTCTGACCCCCAAATGAAATTCACACATTTCTCAATGACTGAAACTGTCTTCAAGAAGCTCAGTTACCTTCCATTGTGTCAAAAGACTACTTCCCGCAATACAAATCCTAACCTCTGCACAGCTCCTGCCTGTCCCAGATTTGAACACAGCTTTTAGGAGATGCTTTTAACATTCTTGTATTCTTACACAGATTCCAAGACAAAAAAAAAAGCTGGTCATCAGATTTGTGATCATTCTGTCATCTCAAGACTTTGAGCTTTACAGAAAACAAGACAGCTGAAGGGGGAAGGTGAAACTCACTCTAGACACCAAACTTTGTCAATATTGTTTCAGCATTGGGATATCAAAGAGAAACCATTTCTTTCATAATTATGGACTTTAAATATTGTTCATAAGGTTTAAAAATGCACACGGGATCAAATCAGTCACATAACTTAAGGCCAACACAACGCCATTGTGCATTTTTTGTCGCCTCTTTCAAATAATTAAACTCTGGATGGTGCTTTAAGCAGGGATTATCAAACAAAACTTGACACCACCCATAAAAAGATGAATATTAGGAGAGTTGACAGAAAGCTTGCTCAAAGAGAAAGGTGTTGAGGAATGTTTTAAAAAGAGAGGGGAAGGTGCCAAGGGGCAGGGGGCGGGGCTATCAGCAAAGGAAGTAGAATTGGTCAAGCAGAAATATCCCAGAGGCGCTGAGTGGCTCCAAGATCTGTAGGGTCTGGTTACAGACACCTTGGAAGGATTTGCAAACAATGACAAGGATTTTAAAGGTGGGACCTTTCTTGACTGGAGCTAATGACGAAATGAAAGTCAGTAAACCCAGGGGATGTGGATGAGTGCTTATCCTATGCTAGCTGAAAGCACCCATGTATTTGTTATAGAAGGCTAATTGGTGGAAGAAGGTTAACATGGGCTGCTGCAACTTTTGATATTGGAGGTTCACTTTCCTGGAGAAAGTTTGGTCCCTTTACTTGAGGAGGAAAGTAGTCATATTGACGACAGGTCAGATGAGGTTCACTAGATTGATTCCAGAGATGAGAGGTTTGTCTTTTGAAGAGAGATTGAGCAGTTTAGGCCTATACTCATTGAAGTTTAGAAGAATGAGGGGAGATCTAATTGAGAGATATCTAAAGGGCATTGACACAGAAAGAGTCTTCCCCCTTGTGGGGCAATCTATGACAAGAGGTCGTAGTTTCAGGATGAGGGGTAGCAGAATTAGAACCTAGATTAGGATAAATCACTTCTCTCAAAGGGTCATGAGGAATTCACTTCCCCAGAGTGTGGTGGATGCTGGGACAGTGGGTAAATTCCGGGAGGAGCTAGACAGATTGTTAATTAGTAATAGAATGAACGGTTATGGAGAGCAGGCAGGAAAGTGGAGGTGAGGCCGCGATGAGATCAGCCATGATCATATTAAATGGTGCAGTGGTCTCGAGGGGCAAGGAGAAAGTGAGGGGCTGAATGGCCCACTCCTGCTCCTAGCTCTAATATTCTTGTTCCACTGACTCACTACTCAGGAGTTGAATATATCCCTCCTACTTTGCCAAACCTTGGAGCTATTTCAATGGCCTAATTAGCTGTGCACTATATACAGTAGAGCAGTTGCCGTCTTCATGATATCTGGACAGGCAACATAACCTGTTTATGATCTTATTGATTTGTGTATGGCTTTTTACAAAAGTAAGTCAAAACGCCTTCAGCAGTTTTGGTACATGCCATGTTTGAGCAGTAATTGTAAGGTCAGACTTTTATCTTTATCCATTTTCCAATTTTCCCACCAATTTTCTCCCGTAAGCTCCATCGTGCAGAAGAGCAGTGACTTGTACAGCCCTGAAGTTGGGAGGTGATTCATGATGTGCTGCTTGGGGCGATTTTAGCAACAAGTGGATGAAAGAGAACTGCATGAACTTCAGAATATTATTATTAATTCTCAAGAGCCTGTTACTGAAAATAGTATTCAATCCCATCCCAAACCCATCCGCCTCTCCCCCGCTCTCTGAGTAGCAATCAGAAACCCCTTACTCATCCAAGAATGTCAAGACTAAATACTTTCACACTGAACTGTATAAACTCCCAATTGAGCAGATGATCCACTCAGCTCTGAAACCATACTCCATTCGACAAGACCACAATCATTAAATATCGGGAATACCCAAAATATTGTGGTCCCTGACACAAACTCTTTCTCAGGAGCTGCTGACACCATGACTCATTCTGCTAACTGGCTGATGTTGAATCAATATAATTGTACCGTTGGAACTGGACCTGGCCCCTACATCAGCTTCTGACTGCATGTTAATGACTCCACAAGGACCAATTGTTTCCACTTCCATAACCCCCTGTTGGGGATGGGGAAAGAAGTCACAGAGCCCAGCACCATTCTGGCTCAAGCCACTAACCCCACCCTGATCCAAGCACAACATCCCCTCCTCTGCGCCGAGCACAGCTGCCCCAATCCTGCCCCCAATCCCTCCCCCCCCTCCCCCCATCTCACACCCAGCACTGCGACCCTCCCTACACTCTGGGTAGGAGGCTGCCGGGAGGCCTGGGTGCTGATTACTAGATCCCAATGTACCCACCCTATCCCTGACATTGTACCCAGGTCTACCCTTGCCCCAGTCTATTTGCAGTCAGATTTTCAGATTTTTCAGATTCTTTTCACAGTATCAACGCTGTCCTGGCTGATCTCCCAAGTCATAATATCTGGAAATTTGAAGTCGACCAAAGCTATGTTGACAGTGAAAAATTCCCCTACGTGAGAACTATGGTGGGGGTAGGGATGGAGGGAAACCTGTTGGGGGGGCGCGGCGGTGTGTTCTGTAGAAGTGGGAGTGAAGGTGCTGTCTCTCGGTGAAGGATTCACTGAAGTAGAACTCCACATTGGCTGGCCAGTGCTGCCTTGGAGATTGTGACCTTAACCTTTTAGCTCATGACCCCACTTGGGGTCATGACCTCCACTTTGGGAAGCTCTGCAGTAAGCCCTGAAATTTCCTTCTTAAATCTATTGACCACCTCCTTTTCGATGCTTCTTAAAACCTCCCTCCTTGACCAAGCTTTTGATCATCACCGTTACAGGGCTCAGTGTCACAATCTGCTGAGAACTTTGAATTATATTAAGGGTGCTATATAAAGACGCAGTGTTGTTGGCACACTTGGTGATCAAGCGACCGGATAAAGACAAACTCTGGAAGAGCAGAAGTGGAGCTTGAAGAGGATTCGGAAGTCTTAGGAATAGTGTTTGGGAAGCAGAGCCAGCTTTCAAGATGGGTTTTGGGAAAGTGTGTTGGAGATGGAAGGATTCACCAGTGTGATAGGCAAAAGCATTCAGCAGGAGGAAAGGTATCGTGAATTTGAAGTAGCTTTTATTGTTACATGAACTCACATGAGTAAAGTGAAAAGTTTACAAGTTGCCACTTACCAAGCCATTTTAGGTACAATGGTATCTAGGTACAGAACCTTGGTACAAAGCAGAAAAGTAAAGAAAACAAGATTAAAATGTGAAACATTACAGTTCTCCTTACTGAAAGTTAGAAAAACAAAGAAAAAAAATTAACAGTTCAACACCACAGTCCCTAAGGCTGAGACAAATGGTTAGAGAGTAGAGTAACTTTTTTATGAATGAAATATATTTTTGAAATAAAATCTTTTCAATGCCAGCAGTTGTCCAAGTGCAGTTTTGAGGAGCTGGTGCATCCATGACAGTAAAATTGGGACATGATTTAAATTTACATTGGTCAAACTTTATTAACGTCATCTCAGAAGACAACTGTTCTGCAAACTATTGGATAACTGATTATAATCAGCTACTGGATCTGTCATGAGATTTTAAATATGCAATACGTTAAAGTTATAATTTAATAAAGTTTTCAATGGTTATATGTACTCTTGAATTAAACTCCATGCTATAATTTAAATCATTGAAAGTCAGACTGCTCCAGCACAAACTGTTAAAAGATTCATTCATTTCTTTTATTTTGGCTAAAATTCTTCAGATTCTGCCCATGGTTTATGAAGCTCTGTTGGTTTGAACAGAACCTTTTCTTCTGCAAACTCTGTGTAATTAAAACTGAGGAGTGTCTTAATGACTACAGGCTGCAGTGGTCTTGTTGCTGGGGTCTTGACAATTCTTTGCAAAGACCAATAAAATTACAATGCATCTCCCTTCTTAGCGCTAAACCGATTGAAATCCGTTCACCCCGTGTGAAGGGTGGAAAAGATTCATTAATGGCACTTCATTAGAAAGCTGCATAGAGTGCAGTGAATGTGACTTCTTCTGACAAAAATGTCAGTCTGTCTATTAGGAAAGGAACAAAGACAGTTTAGCAAACTAAACTCTGTCTCCACTGCTGAGGATTACGAAGGGTGATAGGATTAGTGTTTAATGACTAGAGGCAGGAGACAAAGGGAGTTATACTGCAAAGAGGCTTAGATATGGAAGAATTAACACTGTCTATCCCAGGCATATCTTTGATGACTTCTAACATCCTCAGCTCTTGCCGAAACTAAAGTCCAAAGAATAAACTATCTCTTTTTTTGTTTGAAAAGCAAAGAAAGCAGCATAAAACTCTTGCTCACTTTTATTATCCCAAATATTAATTTTTGCCTGAATTTTCGGCTGGGGAGAGGTCAACAGGAAAAACTATGAGCTATGGTTTGTGCCATTTGAAGGAATGAACACAACAGGGAGATGAGCTGATTACGGTTTGTTTGTAGGAAATGAGAGGATACAGCAATTCAAAACAAAACAAGCTACTGTTCAGTCTCAGTGTGACAGGCAGTAGTCCACTGACCCTGTAATGTGAGGTACTGACTGATTTGAGGCAAAGTTGCCCTAACATTGCAGCTCCTCAGGAACATGAGCCTATTCCAAACCAAAACACAATGAAACTCAAGCTGACTTCCTTCCCCCTTCAGAATGAAAGAAAGTCATATTAATATTTCCCTCATTAGCAAACACACACTGCTGAGAAGATGTTAGACGGTGTGCAAGCTGATCTCTGAGGGCATCCCAGGTCATTCAACCTTCAGGTTATTGCATGCTTGGAAAACCTGCCTGTGTTTCTTCTTGTGGAATGGCTGAAGTATGTTATTGTACATAATTCTGAGAGATACAGAAAAGCAAGTGAATCCAGAGGAGCTCACAAGAGAATAGGATTGTTTATTGTTAACTTTAAATCTGAGATAGATAATCTTTTTGTTAAGCAAAGGGTATTAAGGGATATGACCCAGACGCAGCTGGGCCACAAATCAGCCACAATCTCACTGAATGCTGCAACAGGCTCGAGGGGCTGAATGGCCTGAATGAGATATAATGATCGAATCCCTGAATTAAAAAATCAGCCAGAAGGTCCTTTCGGAGCATTTGGCAAAAGGTCTCAAAATCAAAACGTCTGCTTTTAGACATGTTAAAAGAGAGAAATGATGGATTTATTTTAAAAGCTGAGACAATTTGCTTCTTTCCCTGTTCAATGGCATAGTTATTTTCCCTCCCTGGCTCCCACTTAGATTCGAAGCCTCAACTATATCTGGCTTTTTCTAGTATGAGTGTGAAAATGGTAGCCCCCTGCTGTAATCCTTTCAGGGGCAATGCCATCAGTCAGTGTGAAATTAAATACATTACAGGGTTAGGGATTAAAGTGTTTTATAGGCAGCCATTCAGCCACATCAAACTTTAGCATTTAAAAAAAATCCGCACATTTGATCCTTGGACAGGAACCGTGGCTTGAGAATGGGAGTAGAGCATTTGACACTGTCAATGGGGCGTGCACAGTCTTCAGTTCAGAGCACTGCTCTGCAAGGGAAGGAAGTAGACGCAAGTAATGAATCTAAGTCCTGGAGAATCACGCGAGCTGTGTTGCACTGCACACCAGTTCATTTAACCAACAACATCAACAGTCTTTAGCAAGCCAGGCTTGTTCCAATCACGATACCAGGAAAACATTGAAGATCGTTTAGTGTCATGGATCATTGTCAAGCTAAGTCTTTAAAGTATGACTTGTAGATGATCCATACAGAAAACAACAGGGGAGGCTACAGTTTTGTGACTTTCAATTCCTCATTCAAGAATTCAGACAGCTCACAACCTAACATTGCTGAATCCCAATGTAATGTTTAACACTTCAGATCCAAGTGCTGCGATGTACATTGTGAAATCCACATGCACATTGGCCAGTTTATAACCTAAACATAGTTCCAAGGACTTAAAGGTCAGGAGACCTGATTCAACATTTTCTGCATCAACCCATTCAGAGATGTTATGACACACCTGTGGAGTGGGTGGGATTTGAACCCACCTGACTCAGAGATAAAAGCCTGTAAGAGACTGATTAATTCAGAATTCCTGATGGAATTCCATCCAGGTTTGCTTTGCTAATTTGGTATTGCATGTGGGATCAACAGGAGTAAACTGGCAAACACAAAGTTTAGACAGATGCTTACCTTTCGACAGCGGAAAGGAGCTCAGTGCGTGGCACAGCCTGCATAACCCTGAACAAATGAACGTTGTAGAAGCAGAGTCATTAAACATCCCTAGAAAGGAGATCAACAAGAACAATAAACAAATGCAACATGATCAAACCAAGCAAAGTACTGCGGATGCTGGAGGTGTGAGCTAAAAACAGACAGTGGTGGAGAATCTCAGCAGGCCTGGCAGGACCTGTAGTAAGAGAAACAGAGTTAATGCTTACAGTCATATTGGACTCAAAATGTTAACTCTTTCCCCCTTCACAGATGCAGTTCGACCGGCTGAATTTCACCAACATGTAAGTAAAATATGCTGCTTTTTTTTAAAATGTAAAGGATTTCTGATCACTTCCAAAGAATTTTGACCCTGCCATTTAAAATCCATTAGAATCGTACATTATAAATTACACAACAAGAATATATTAGTGCTAGTATCTGATCAGGAACTTCTGAGTACTGATGAAGCACAGAACTTCCTTCACACTGCAGTGATCTCAACTATAAATAATGGTTGCTGTTCATCTCCAAATATTCCGTGACTGAGTTTCATTTCTTTTTCTCAGTTGATCGACTGACCACAATGTCTGGAGAAGGTTCTCTGCCTTCCCAAGGATAAAGTAGCCATTCTAATTTTTATTTGACTGTAAGAGGCCACATATTTTTCTTTCATTTTGGACTATAAACGGGAAAATAAATGTTTTTGCCAAATAAGCAAAGGTACTAGGAGCATTATTGCAACTTGAAAATAATGTGGGCTTATATGATATATGCTTTAGCTATACAAAATTATTCCTTTTTGAAGCAGTGAGGTAGACAGTTTATGAGACAGAGTGGTACTAGGAATCTTTGAGTTCAGGAAATACTGCCTAATGATGGCCTTTGGATTGGTCAAGCTACAGTTTGTATAGACCTGTGAGTGCAGTTCTTGCAGAGATAACCAGAAGCTTGCAAACGAGGAACATCTCTCACCATCGCTCACTGCGAGTGAAAAAGACAAAATATGAAGATTCTGAAAATAAGGAGTCCTGATACACAAAAAGACTTAGGTCTATCTGATCAACCAATTAATAAAAAAAAATGTGATCATTGCCTGCAAGTAACCTTGCGTTACAATCACACAAAAAAAAATCAAACAAACTTTGAGAAACAGCATAACCACCCTTGTGGTCTGAACTCTAAAATTACATAATTGCTTTTCCTCATCAATATTTTTCCACCTACAGTATTTGTGTCAAATTATCTATTTTTATTTATCTTATTTAAGAATTAACGTGTGTGTGTTTGGACTTTTAAAAGGGGAAAGCTTAAGTCGTATTGCAATAAATGGTTTGTTTCCATTTATTAGGAAAAGGTTTGCTTGCAATAAATGGAGTTAATTTCCTGTTTATGGTGAAACCCAGTCTGAATTACTTTTGTCCTGAACAGCAGGCCATTGAGTCCTAAGCAGTATTTGAAATAAAAGGGAATTAACTATGTGCTCACTATGTATGAAGGAGCTAGCATTGAAATATAAGGGTTAACATGGATTAATAGGGTCTGGTGAATATTGTAAGTCATTGGCAGAGGCAGGTGGAGATCATTGCATAGAATCCCTACAGTGTCGAAAGAAGCCTTTTGGCCCATCAGGTCTGCACCAACCCACTGAAAAGCATCCCATCCAGATCCGGCACCACACCCCCTCCCTCACCCTACCCCCTGCTTTTCCCCATGGCTAACCCACCCAGCCTATACATCCCTGGACACTATGGGACAACCCAGCATGGCCAATCCTGAACTGTGGAAGGAAACCGGAGCACCCGGAGGAAACCCACACAGACACGGGGAGAATGTGGCAACTCCACACAGTCACTTAAGGGTGGAATCAAAACTGGGCCCCTGGGTGCAATGAGGCAGTAGTGCTAACCACTGAGCCAACAGGTCACCTTTCACAAGAGCTAAAATTCAGCAACACCGTATTGAGAGCTGACATGAAACTAGACATTTCCCTCAAGAATGTGAGAAATCTCTGAACTGTTAGAAGATAGATTTCCTAACTAGAGTAGACGCAAGCATCAAAATCAGGAAAGTGCACAGGCTGTTGGTCACCCTCCATTCGCAGCTAGTCTCACAATACAATTGTTCCTCGCTTCTTGTAGTATCTTTGTGCTGCTGCGTCTCTCCTCTTCCCCATATCCTTTGCCTTCTCTCTTTTGAATGGTTCATTTTTTTTGTTTCTCTTTCTCCTCTTCAGCTTCTTTCTCACTCCTTTTGGGTGCAGGCTGCAGCTCTCTAGATCATCAAGGAATCTCATGGTGACCTTGACACCTTTGTCTTCAGTGGAATTGACAATGGCTGCTATCTTATCACCCTTTTGTTACCCAGTCTCTTTGCTCCATCAACGTCTCTGACCCCTCCACACAGACCCATGTTGCCAGTTGTAACTTGCACTACTTTCTATGAATCAGAGGTTCAAGTCGCTCTCCAGGACTTCAGTGCAAGAATCTAGGCTGTCATTTCGTGTAATGCTAAGGGAATTCTGCCCCGTTGTAGATGCTATCCTACAGTTGAGAAGGTATAAGGTTAGAACATCCTGTCATCCCTTCAAACTGACTCCACCTCATGGATGATCTGCTTGTGGTCTCAAGCCCACTCTCCTGCTGGTAAACCTGTCAATCAAAAATCTGTCTAACCTCACATGTTCCCACACTATATCCATCTGCCAATTTATTCCTCATGAGTTAACCTATTTATATCTCTTTGCAAATATTTTCTACCCTTCTCACAAGCTACTCTCTTTCCTATCTCTGTGTCATCAGCAAATATGGCTACAGTGCAGTCAGTTCCTACAGCCGTGTCATCAGGATAGATAGTAAATAGTGACGGTCCCAGCACTGGTTCCTTTGGCACCCCACTAGTTACTACTGGTCAACCCAAGCATGACCAATTTATCCCAACTCCCTGTTTCCTGTTAGCTAGCCAATGCTCTGTCCACGCTATGGGAATTGCCCCAAGGTCTGAGCTGAAATCTGTCAGTGTTTCAAGTGGTCATCAAAATGGTTTTTGGAACCATTTTAGAGAAGGGTGGCTGAGTTCTCGCCAGTGTCCTTAACCGTTATTTATCCCTCAATTAATATCACTAAAACCTGGTCATCCCTTTAGGAGATCGTTGTGTGCAAATGGACTGGAACATTTCCTACATTGTAGCAATGGGTACATGTAAATATGTACCTCATTAGTTGTGAAAGGTTTTGGGACATCCTGTGAATATAAAAGACACCAAATCAAAATAAGTTCATTTAACTAATGTTAAAAATAAGCCTGCAATCCCACTTTCTCAGTGTAAATTCCATTGCCACTTCCTCTAATATGACAATATTGATTCATCCACTAATTTCCACTAGAATCTCCAGCATCCAACTTTAATGCCCTTATCCTATTATGATTTGGAGATGCCAGTGTTGGACTGGGGTGGACAAAGTTAAAAATCACACAACACCAGGTTATAGTCCAACAGGTTTATTTAGAAGCAGTAGTTTTCACTCGCGCTCCAAAAGCTAGTGCTTCCAATTAAACCTGTTGGTCTATAACCTGGTGTTGTGTGATTTTTAACCTCATCCTCTATTAGATCTCAAGTGATTTCTTGTCCTGTTGCTCATCCTGTTATCTCTGAAACCTTCAGAATATTTGGTTTCCAGTCGTGAGTGTGACCAATACAGGAATTTCCAATTGTAAAAAACACTGGGGCAATGTTAATCTTTCCATTTGTGGGGTTCCATTTGTCATAGTGCCATAGAGATGTACATCACAGAAAGAGACCCTTCAGTCCAACTCGTCCATGCAGACAAGATATCCTAAATTGATCTTGTCCCATTCTCCAACACTTGGCCCAAAACCTTCTCAACCCTTCCTATTCATATACCCATCCAGATGCCTTTTAAATGTTGTAATTGTGCCAGCCTTCACCACTTCCTCTGGCAGTTCATTTTCATACACACCTCACCCTCTGCATTAAAAAGTTGCTCCTTCGTCCCTTTTATATCTTTCCCCTCTCATCCTAAACCTATGCCCTCTAGTTTTGGACTCCCCCACCCCAGGGAAAAGACCATGTCTATTTATCCTATCCATTACCCTCATGATTTTATAAACCTCTATAAGGGCACCCCTCAGCCTCTCCTTATAGCTCAAACCCTCCAACCCTGGCAACATCCCACATAGTCTCAAACACTTACACAGAGCTACAATGCACTAAAACATAAGGACAATGATTAAGGCAGCTCCTGCAGTGCAGTGTTGCGGGAGAGCTGAACTGTTAGGGTTACTGTGCTACAGTGGTATGACTACTGTCTTTCAAATTAGACATTCAGTTTTAACCATGGACTGGATTTTCATGCGTTTGGACCATTTCCTGAAAACCAGGAGAAATGTTTTATTTTCCCCAGGAGGACAGAGTTGGACTGGAGTCAGGACCTCCTGAGGCAACCAAAAGAGAACTAGAGGTGACAGATGGGTGCCAAGGCCATCAGGTGAGGATGCCTCAGAGTGTCCTTATATCTGTTCAACCATTTTCCACAATCCAAAATTGGTTGAAAAACACCAGCCCATCTTAAGTGTTCATACATCTATCAAGAAAAACAAAGATATTCAAAATCCACTTCAAAACATTTTAATACTATTAACTGCTCAGAAAACTGTCAATCAAAAACAGCACCAGCCCCCATCCCAGCTGACTAAACAACCAGTCTCAAGCTAAATCTATTATTAGGATTTGGAGCTCAGCCAAGCATTTACATTAGAAATTACATTGCAAAACTGTGTAAACTAGTCACCCAGTGCACAATGCATTAACTCAGTAACCTAGATGGCTGGTTTGTGGGTTCAATTCCCACACCAGTGGAGGTTAGTGTAAAGTTTACTGTCCTTCCCAAGCTCTCCCCTCTTCTAAGACATGATCACCCTCAGGTTAAAATACCGCTGCTTATATATCTTTAATGAGGGAGTGGGACTACAGTGACTTTACCTTACATTTGACCCTTTAAAGTTGACTATCTATCTGCTTCTTCTTTCCCAACAGCTCAACACATGGACTTCAGGTATACCAAATACTGAAGACTACTGTTGTGATGTAGAAATATGACAGCCAATGTGTCTGCAGGAAGCTCCTGCAAATAGCAATCAATAAGTGATAACCTAATAATCTAACAGTGAATCCAGTGTTGTCAGTTGGGAGATAAATATTGTCACAGGACCCCAGGACAGACTTCTTGGCTACAACAACTCGCATTCATAGAGCACCTTTGATGTAATAAAACCTCTCAGTGACCCTCTTTGGGATTGTGATCATCAATTCACATGACACTGCGATGCTGACAGCCAAGATGCTTTCGAAATCCAGCCCCAAGTTCCCATCCAACATAAAGGTGGAGAACTTGAAAAGTTCTTGAGATGGCGAGTTTGTAAACAGAGTAAGTTCTCATCATCCAGGCATGCACATTACAAGCAGTGGAGGAGAGGGAGCAGAAAAGAACAGAAAATAATTGAAAGGAGTAAATAAAGAGCATTTTTAAGATGTTCAGTCCACTCAATGTGGTTCTCTGACTAACAGAGGAAAATAATTTCTCGACCTGCCTTATTGAGTAAAGTAGTGGCTCACTTTTTTGGAATCACTTCAAGGCTTGAGAGGGACACTAAGAACATGTCTCATTTTACAAACCATGCATAATTTGATGGTTCAATTCAATTGTTCTTTTTTGAATGAGGTTCACAGATTAAAAGTAAAAAAAAAAGAACTATTCTGCGTAGATAGTTGCCAATCCTCCCGGAGTGGCTGGGAGACTGCTGCAATTTGGAATCTCCACCAACCTCCTGGAGACCAAAGAAAGCATTCTGGGAAATTAGAAGATGACTCCTTGCCTACACTCATTCTGCACAATTCTCTGTGTACTGCAACATCACCAGCGTAGGGAGAGGGGAAAGCGTGGGGCTGGTAGGGTGGGGTTGTGTTGGGGGAAAATACAGTGAAAGGAAGGTGGGAGGGGAGCGGAGTGGGGCACATATTGCTTGCCAACTGCAGCTGATAGGTGTCAGACAGACAGCAATAGAACTAGCCGAAGGTTTGGAAGACTCCATTTACACTTTGCAGTTTCTGCACATCATGAAATGCAGAGCCAACATTTTCATTGGTCTATCCCTCTCATGATTGCCATTGAGCAGAATCCGATACGGACTCACCCCATAAACACAATACATGCAAGAGCAGGCCAAAGGCTGGGAATCCTGCAGTGAGTAACTCACCGCCTGATTCCCCAAAAACAAGGCACAGGTCAGGAGTGTGATGGAGTACTCCCCACTTCCCTGGATGAGTGCAGCTCCAGCAACAAGAAGCTCAACACCATCCAGGACAAAGCAGTCCGCTTAATAGTCACCACATCAACAACGTGGGTGGCACAGTGGCACAGTGGTTAGCACTGCTGCCTCACAGCGCCAGAGACCCGGGTTCTATTCCCGCCTCAGGCGCCTAGCTGTGTGGAGTTTGCACATTCTCCCTGTGTCTGCATGAGTCTCCTCCGGGTGCTCCAGTTTCCTCCCACAGTCCAAAGATGTGCAGGTTAGGTGAATTGGCCATGCTGAATTGCCCGTAGTGTTAGGTGAAGGGGTAAATGTAGGGGAATGGGTCTGGGTGGGTTGCGCTTCGGTGGGTCGGTGTGGACTTGTTGGGCCGAAGGGCTTGTTTCCATACTGTAAGTAATCTAAAAAAAAAACTGTCCATTTCCTTCACTCATGACAGTTAGTAGCAGTGGAACTCCTGGAGGTAAGATGCACTACAGAAATTCACCCAGGTTCCTTAGACAGCACCTTCCAAACCCACGACCAGTTCTACTTAGAAGGACACCATCCCCTGCATGTTCTCCTCCAAACCACTCACCATCCTGACTTGGAAATATATCGCCATTCCTTCACTGTCACTGGGTCAAAGTCCTAGAATTCCCTCCCTCAGGGCATTCTGGGTCTACCCACAGCATATGGCCTTTGCAGTTCAAGAAGGCAGCTCACCCCCACCTTCTCAAGGCAGCAACTAGGGACAGGGCAATAAATACTGGCCCAGCCAGCAACGCCCACGTCCCACAACTGAACAAACAACAGGAAACTGGTTAGCTGCTACTATCCTGGAAAAAAGAGGGCGAAGTACTCTTCACCTCTGCTGGTGGAGGAAAACTGAGTGGTTAGGTCTTTAGAACCAAATCACAACTTTCCATGTTGTTACCTCCACCCACTTCTCCTGAAATATGTCCAAGTTGTCAATGCTCTGTAAAATGAGTGTCTGGTGTACTGAATGAACAAATCAATGATATAATGAAATAGAACTCGCCAAATTTCAAATGAATATTTGTTTAAGACGTCATTCCCTCCAGGTTCCGAACACTTCAATCAAGCACTCCAACTATCAAAAAAAAAGCACTTACATTTATTACTGGTCTCCAGCATTGAGTCAGACTGAGATATTACCATCATTTGCTCATGTTGATTACATCACCCTCGTTAAGTCACTTCAAGCATATTTTTCAAAGCTTAAATTACCAAAATTTCAAATAGAAATATATTTCTGGTGTCAGTGCTCTTTATCCAAAAATGAATCATGGCTTCTTCTAAAACCTTCTTGTGATCTAAACTCCAGTGGGAGAGAAGTTGTAAAAGGAAAGGGATTTACACTGGATTTACACGTATACAGTTTCAGTTAAGTAACCAAGGTCAATTTAACAGCCCTGCTCCTTAAGGTCACAAATACATTTACCACCCAGCTTTAAAAGCCACATACAGTGAGCCTACTAGTGTGTACATGTACTTCAGTAAGAGGGGCTCATTTACATTCCTTCGCCCCGTCAGTGGGATTTGATTTAATGAGCTCTGTTGTGTTGTCAGAGAATCAACTCCTGTGGGTGTGGAAGGCAAAGGAATAAAGCAGCTGCCTCTTACCTCCAGGAGTTCCACAGCTTTCATTCTTTCCTCGTGGTCAAATTGACCACAGCCAGCGTCAGCTGCTGTCCTTCGCTTTTCAGACTCTTTGGTGACAGATAGAAACGGTGGTGTCTGGGGGAATGTGGCGGGGGCTACCGTGGGAAGAGAAAATAGTCAGATACCAAGGTAGCATTTTTATCTTGCTGTTCATCGGGCAAGTCATTGAGGAATTACCATGTATAGCTACAAGGCAAAGGTAAAAATCCTTAAAAGAACAATGTTAGGAAGGACTGGATGCTGTTCTTGTGAGCAATTAGTCACTAAGTGAATGCCCAAAGATAGCTAGTTAGCAAGTGGAATATGTGGAAGTAATAACAGTCATCGCCAAATATTTATATAAGGCAGCAGTACCTTGGTTCAATGATTAATAATATACTATCTTGGAGAAAGCTACAGGAGACGATTGTGTTAAAATTAATTTCAGCAATAAGAACATCATAACTACAAAGGTATAGAATGATTTCTGCATTTAAATAGGGTCCTGGGTTCGATTCCAGCCTCGGGCGACAGTCTGTGTGGAGTTTGCACATTCTCCCCGTGTCTGCATGGATTTCCTCCGGGTGCTTCGGTTTCCTTCCACAGTCCAAAAGATGTGTAGGCTGGGTGCATTGGCCATGATAAATTGTCCATAGTGTTAGGTGCATTAGTTAGGGGAATGGGACTGGGTGGGTTACTCTTCGGAGGGTCGGTGTGGACTGGTTGGGCCAAAGGGCCTGTTTCCATACTGTAGGGAATCTAATCTAATCTAATCTAAATATGTCCAGGTCTAGGTCACAGAATCGTTATGGTGCAGAAAGAGGCCATTCAGTCCATCATGCCTGCACTGGCTCTTCAAACGAACAGCATCCCTCCTCATGGCAGATTGGTACAAAAGGTGAAGTCACATGGTATTGGGGTGAGCTGGCAAGATGGATACAGGACTGGCTGAGTCATAGGAGACAGAGGGTAGCGGGGCAGGATGTTGTTCGGAATGGAGGGCTGTGACTCGTGGTGTTCCACAGGGATCAGCGCTGGGACCTCTGCCGTTCGTGATCTATGTAAATGATTTGGAGGAAAGCATGGCTAGTCTAATTAGCAAGTTTGCAGACAACACAAAGATTGGTGGAATTTGTTTTCACTAGAATGCAGGAGGTTGAGGAATGACCTGATAGAAACTTATAAGATTATGAATGACATGGATAGAGTGGAAAGTATGAGATTTTTTCTCAGGGTGGAGGGGTCAATTACTAGGGAACACATGTTCAAGGTGTGAGGGAGGAAGGTTAAAAGAGATGTGTGAGGCAGGTGTTTCACACAAAGGATGGTGAGTGCCTGGAATACACTGCCAGAGGAGGGGGTGGAAGCAGACACAATAGCAACATTCAAGAAACACCTGGATGAATACATGAATAGGAAGGGAATAAAAGGTTATGGATCCTGTAAGTGAAGGCAGTTTTAGTATGAAAGGGCAAAACGTGTCATCACAGCTTGGAGGGCCGAAGGGCCTGTTCCTGAACTGCTTGTTCTTTGTCGAGAGAGTGGTGCTGGAGAAACACAGCAGGTCAGGCAGCATCCGAGGAGGAGGAGAATTAATGTTTTGGGTATAAGTCCTTCATCAGAAATGCTGATCTCCAGCATCCGCAGTCCTCACTTTCTCCTCCCTGTTTTGTTCTTTGGTCTATACTGATCTCTGTTTTGTTCTGATATCCCTGCGCACCCTTCCTATTCAAAAGAATCATCCAATGCTCTCTTCAATGTTTCAACTGAACTTGCTTCCATCACACTACCAGCTGCTCATTCCAAACCTAACTATTTGCTGTTGTGAAACAGGCTTTTCTCACATCATCCTTACTTGGATCTGGGGCTTGAGATTACTAGCCCAATAATATTCCCACAATGCTGCTTCCTTCCCTGTAATGGTTTCTATATAAAAGACATGCACATCTTGAAACTAACTCTGACAGATTGGTCATGTATGTTAATAATCCATCTCAGGATTTTTTTTTAACTTTCAGACAGAGTCCCAATGTTCATAAAGATGAGTATCAAGGAAAATTGGTTGGACTGAGACTCCCTATGCAACCTTGAGGAGGTAGTCTGTGCAAAGCAGCAATATCTCAAAGCATCCTGCAGAGAGGCGGGTAAGTAATGTGCTGGGTGACAGGAACAAACAGGAAAATGGAGGAAAGAAGACAGAGTGGAGTTTGTAGAATAAGGTTGAGAGTTGGATCTCAAATGGAAGGAAGAGGATGATCAGGTAGAGAGGGCAACACAATGACAGTTGGAAGTGGAGGCCCGAACGATATAGTGGAGAGAATGGGTCAGAGCTCGAAAACACAAATACAAACAGAGAAAGCTGAAGAAAGGCAGCAAGTTAGGACAATTAATAACCACTAAAGTTATCATGAAGAGCAAGGGGTGAGGTGGCCGTCTCAATTACACTGTAAACAATAGGAGGCTGGAATGATTTGTTTGGTGATGATGAGTTCTGGGAAATCCCAGGCTGATCGAAACATTGATGTTGCTCTCAATTCTTCAATCCTGTCCCCACTAGGATTACATTCCATGCTAAATGTGATAAATGCTTCTGTTACTATTCGCGCAACCTGTTGGACTGTAACCTGGTGTTGTGTGATTTTTAACTTTGTCCACCCCAGTCCAACACTGGCACCTCAACTTTACCTGTTACTATTGGCCAGTTACTGGTTAAGGGTAGATGGGAATTTTTGTTCAGTGAAAAGTGCCCAGGAGAGAACTGTACAAAGCAGCAGACGCACCTGATAACATTTTACAAAACCTCAGAATTGGTTGCCTCAGGAAGTAAACAGACAATTTCTGTCTCTCTCTTAAGGAATGCTACTCACATATTCAAGGAATCTTTTCATATCTGTGATAAGTTTGAGAGGACGAGAGACTTAGAAACCTGTTACTACCTTGATTGCTTTGTGACACATTCAGTTCTTTGTAACGATCTTAAAAGACTGAATTAATTTCCATCTGTTTTCTTGTAATGACCTCAGATGAATATCATATATCCACTTAACCTGTCTCCTTAGTCAGCTGATTGACACACTGCTAATGAGTGCATCCATCATTTAACCTGAAATTAGTTTGTTTTTGACTGTGATATTGAAATGATACCTTTGCATGTTCTGCTCTGATATGACTCTTTGTGTGTGCACTTATGTGTGCCTGCATGTGTTTTTGTTTGTGTGCATGTGTGTGTGTTGTTTGTGTGCGTGTGTGTGATTGTGTGTTGGTGTGGGTGGGTGTTTGTGGGTGTGGGTGTGTCTGTGTGTGGGTGTGTGTGTTTGAAGGTGAAGGTGTGTCTGTTTGTGGAGGTGTCTGTGCGATTGTGTGTGTGTTTGTGTGGGCATATGTATTTGTGGGTGTGTGTTTGTGTAAAGGCACAGTTGCCATTGTTCCAGAGGACCAGAGGGCTGCTGTCTCATTACAGAGAGATGATGGTTGGTGATTTAGTGTGAGGGTCACCATGCCTCAGGTGAGGGGAGAAGTTCAGCAGATACGACCTTCATGGTTTACTTGTGTGTATGCCCATGTGTTTATTAGAGGAGATGGTTTCATTGTGAAGGTAGTTCCAATAAATTGCAATTCTTTTCATGACTATCTTTTTGATCATTGCCAAGGCCAATTGAGTTTCCTTGATATAACCTGGAAGGTTATATAGTAAGTGCCTTTTCTCATATGTCCATGCCCTACTGTCAGGTTCTAGGAGACCAAAACCTCTCACAAAACATCGTTAATCAACTTCCAATCACTTTTCAATCCCAAAATTGATTTTGGAGGATGTAAGCCTGCGCAGTGGTTATTGTCCAAATTCAGCTGAATTAGGCCAATAACTATAACCACAGCAGTTTTACAATTCTCCAAATTTATTTTCCTCTATCCAGTCCGAGACAACATTCCGATCCCATTGCTCTCTTCATAAAATGGACAAGTTGAGGCAGTGGAATAGTTCAAAGGCCACCCCGTGAACAACGTGTGTTGGGAGGCATTTATACCTCTCAACTTCTTACTGAATATTCCTTTCACCCCAGCCATCTTTAGTTTGTATAACACGAACAAAGCAAGTGATTTTTACTATCCGATGAGAATTCTGCACCTTCCAGAACAGTGGTCTCCACCAGTATGAGCAACAAGAGCAACAGATACATGAGAACACCATCCCCTGCAAATTCCCCTCCAAGACACTCACCACCTTGACCCAGAAATATAATGCTGTTCCTTCACTGTCGCTGGGTCAAACTCCCTCCTTCCCTACCTGCACCAAATGGACCACAGCAGTTTAAGAAGGCAGCTCACTACCACCTTCTCAAGAGGCAATTTAAGATGCATGCTGGCTCAGCCAATGCCTTCCACATCTGATGAACAAATAAAAATCCATGTATGGTGTAGATGGGGAGCATTCAGTTGGTTAAATCCAAACCAAAACCCTCCCTGTTCAAATGAGTGGGCCATTGAAATTATGACATTGTACTGAATTTGACAAATATCCTGAGTTGAATGGACTATCATTTTAATACCATATAAGATGAGGTGATAGTCTAAGGAATGTTTAATCAAACTTCAGTGGACTGGAAAGTTTGAAGATGTTCCACTAATATCTTCAACTTAAAGAGTCATTTACTGCATTGAAGGAGCTATATACTCTATGATGTCCATGCCAACTCATCCAGCCAGTCTTTCAGTCCCACTTTATCCCCACAGTCTCATAGTCACAGTCTTATTGTCTTGCTATATCCCCACAGCTAGTCTTATAGACCTGCTGCATCCTCATAACCTTGCGAGTTTACATATAAATGCCCAATCATTTTCCTTTTGAAACCATTGATTGTCTCCACTTCCATTGTTTGTGTGGCTTTGCTGTTGGTGGTTGTGCCTTCTGCTGATTTGACTCCAAGCTCTAGAGCTGCCCCCTAAACCTCCCTGACTCACTCTCTCCTGCTGCTTTCACTGAGCTACTGGTTACCACCTCATGGGCAGCATGGTCCCAATCATTACCAACCAATGTGTAAAAAAAAGGTCTTCCTCACCTTCATTCTGATTCTCTTTTCAAAAATGTTACATCTTGTCCCATCGGCTAATGAGAACCTTGTCCTTGCTTGTCTTATCCTAAGCTGTCATCTTTTGTATGCCTCAACCCAATCTCCCGTCAATCTCTTTTATTCCATCCTCAGTTTCTTCAGCCTAAAGCCCTCCATCCCTGGCACCATTCAGTTAAATCTCCTCTGCACTCTCGTAAGGACTCTCTCACATCCTCCCCAAAGTGTGGTGTTCAGAACTAGGTGTAATCCTTTAGCTGGGTCTGAGCCAGAGTGTTAGAAAGTTTCAGCATGTGCTCACAGAAGTGGTTCTCAGACATCCTTTATTTACAAAACGTTGCTAACTGTGCTCTCCTACCATCACTAGAGATCAATGTACATGCAGCACCAGGTTCCTCTGTCCCTGCACACTACCCTCTGAATGGTATAGAGTAATAGAGATGTACAGCTCAGAAAAAGACCCTTCAGTCCAACTCGTCCATGCTGACCAGATTATCCCAACCCAATCTAGTCCCACCTGCCAGCACCTGGCCCATAGCCTTCCAAACCCTTCCTGTACATATACCCATCCAGATGCCTTTTAAATGTTGTACTAGCCTCTACCACTTCCTGTCACCATTTTTCTCAGGGTAAACATGCAAACACAGAGCAGGGAAACAGATCATTTGGTCCATCCTGGTCCTCATCGCTGATACCTCACTGTAGGAGCACTTGGCCTCATACAATAGTAAGATCCCCAGCTGCCCCTGCATTATCTCAGGAAACAGTTTGTACTCACTTTATGGTGGCTTTGGATTTTTTTTCTAAGTACCTTATGGAAAAGCTGAGGGTAGACTCCTCATACTTTTTAAGGTAATTCTATAAATGGTAACAAACTGCCAGCACTTGTTAAACCTTCCCCTTCATTCGCTGAATTCATTTTCATTAATCTCAACAAACAGTGGACGCGATGCAAGGTAATTGACTGACAACCCAGTCTGCAGTGTAGGATTAAACTGCCCTAGTGTGACCATCTACGGCTCACCTACTTGATTAAAACAAACAAGAAAGCCAGTAAACTCATCCACAGAAGCCAAGAAATTCAGACCTTTCTAATTGCTGCACAATCCTAGGCTTTGATGTACAGCGTCATGTATGGTGTCGCTTCAGATTCTCCAATTACCACCTTTCCTTTTGTATCATATTTCTCACGGCTTAAATGGGAACATGTTAGTGGGGAAATTACTGACCAAGATTCAGTGCTAAAGAAACACAAAATGTTTTGCTTGCCACTTGATGAAGTTGGTGAATATAATGGACTGTCAAGATCCCATAAGACTGGGATGTTGCATACCAATTTTAAAATGGCATAATGTAGCAAACATAGAAACATAGAAGCATGGAAACATTGAAGATAGGAGCAGGAGGAGGCCATTCAGCCCTGCGAGTCTGCTCCACCATTCATAATGATCATGGCTGATCGTCCAATTCAATAGCCTAAACCTGATTTCTCCCCATAACCTTTGAATCCTGATTCCTCCCCATAACCTTTGAAATGTTTGACTATTTTCTCTAATACTGTACCAATATCAGCAGAAAGAGTTGTTGATTCTCTTGGCTGACCTCCTATCCTTTGCCCTTCACAAACTTCAGTTCATCCAAATCTTGTAACCCAACTTACACCGAATCTCAGTGATCCATCACCCGCTGAGCTCAGTGATCCTCATTGGCTCCCGACACAGCAGTCCCTTGGTTTTAAACATTTCTCAACCACGTTTCCAAAACCCTTGTCCTGCCCTACCTCCGTAATCTGCTTCCACCCTACAACTCACTGAGACCTCTACACACATAGAAGGCAGAATAGTGCAGCACAGATACAGGCCCTTCAGCTCATTATGCCTGCACCAAACATGCTGCTATTCTAAACTAATCCCAAATACCAGGTCTATTGAGCACCCCTCGTTTGCGTTGTATCACTGTTGGTGGTTGTGCGTTCAGCTGATTTGACCCAAAGCTCTGGAACTCCCTCCCCGACTCCCTCTCTCCTGCTGCTTTCACTGAACTGTTGGTTAGCTACTCTCAAGATCTTCACCAGTTGGCAACATTTAGTTTGAGAGTTTGCACACTCTAAGGTATTATTAAAAAAATTGTTAAAAACATCAAGCTACAAATGATCCCATGGATCTTATGATTTGGATTATTTCTAATTCCAAACTACTCATCGATTTATTTTAATTGGTAGTTCGCTCGTGGTTTTGCTGAGTTGTTTTCCTTAGATTCAGAACTGAACCACTGCCTGACTGTTTCATCTATGACCATTCACACATCTCCTGTACTACCCATTATCCACCAGCTGTAATGTGAAGGATGGATTGAGGGGATTTACACCTTTCCACAGACCTTTTGCTTTGTTTTGATTCTGCTTTTATTCCTGAGACTTGCTTTAGCCCTTTGGAGTTTCTCTGATCTCATATTTTCCTTCTCCATTTCACTGTTATTGTCATTTAGCTAATGTTGGAAAATTCTTTCATTTGGAGTTGTTAGTGGCTTCTCACTTGTAACTGGGATCTAAATGCCAGGAATTTTAAAATTCCCCAGCTAGTTCTTAGAAGCTGCTATGAAGTAACCATTAGCTCGAGTCTGAGGAATTTCATTGTGATCTGTGATGCAGGTGCAGAGTGACTGTTTCATCTGAAACTGTAGACTTGGAGCAACAATAAAGACTTGGTAATTTCTCGAGGTCCTGTTTGCATCCTCAGAGCAACTCAGAGCGCCACCTCAGAGTGCCAACTCAGAGTGCCAACTCTAGATAGATTTGCAGTTAGCCCAATAATGTTACTGCTCTCCAAACTCCTGGCAGTACTTTCTGCTCTTACTTCGTTAAATCACTTCTCAAAGATCCATCCCACCCTGGCAATATTTCTCTACGATTGGGGAGAAGGTACAGAAGCTTGAACATACACACCAGCCGGTTTCGGAACAGTTTCTACCCTACTGTTGTTAGAATACTGAATAGACTCTCAAACTCTTACATTCACCTGTACCTGTGATTTTGTTTTTACTGCTGTTTACCTACTATTTACTTACCTATGTTACTTAACCTTGTGATCTGCCTGTATTGCTCACAACACAAAGCTTTTCACTGTGCCTCGGTACACGTGACAATAAATTCAATTCAATTCATTACATTTCTGACTATTCTGGTATCCAGTTATAAAGTAATCACAGGTCATAACAATAATGAAGTGTGGGATCGGGTCTTTAAATACATAATCATTCATTGATTTCAAGAGGAAAGTTGAGCAGAAAATGGAGTGTTTGGTAACAGCAAGCTCACAAGAATCCCAAATGATTATGATGGAGGTGAAACCTGAGTTGAATGGGCAACCGGAGCTGAAGTATCTCAGTAACAACGTAATCACCCAGTAGGTGACAGGACCAGAAGGTGTGTGCTTCTTAATTCATTTAAACCCCTAAAAATATCTTGTGACTGAGCTCAAGCTGTCACTAGTAAAATGCAGAATAGATTAAGAGGTAGCCCTCACTCCATCTTGCCATTTTTGTTGGAGAAAATCACTTGTTCAGCAATTATTGTTGCTTGTCATATGAAGAGAGGTTAAGCAGTTTGGTCCCATACTGTCAAAAGTGTAGAAGGATGAAAGGAGATCTAATTGAGCTACGTAAGATGCTAAAGGAGATTGACAAAGTAGACATGGAGAGGATGTTTCCTCATATGGGACAAACCAGCATGAGAGGCCATAGTTTTAGGATAACGTGTAGTAGATTGAAAATACAGATGATGAGGGTCATGAATCTGTGGCATTCACTTATCCACAGGGCAGTGGTTGCTGAGACATTGAGTAAATTTAAGGAGGAGATAGACAGATTTTTAATCTGTATTGGGTTAAAGAGTTATGCAGAGCGGGCAGGAAAACAGAGTTGTCACTGAGATGAGATCAGGCATAATCATGTGAAATAGTGGAGCAGGCTCAAGGGGCTGAATGGCCTAATCCTGGTTTTCTTATGTTCTTATTGCTACACATTCACATTATCCTGAGACATTCCCTAAAATGCTTGTTATTTGGAACTTGCCAAACAAGTCAAATGTCTTGTATCATTGCAGTTGCTGCTCTATGTGCAAATGTTACACTATTTGATTGGTGCAGCTCTGTTAACTCTTAGCCTTCATTAATCCTAGAACAGTAAAAATGGAGGTGCAGATCTTCACAGGCCTGTGCTAGATTCCCAGCTGTTAACACAACTCAAGGGAAATGGGCAATGAGAGGAATTAAGGCAGAACATCAGCCATGATTCTTTTGAATGGTGGAGCACAGGTTGAGGGGCCAAATGGCCTCCTCCTGCTCTTAACTTATGCTGTGAGCTCAGTGTGCAGAGCTAACAACTTGTCACTTGGATGTTGGGAATCATTCCTAGAATGAGTTCAAACATTGCAACATGATCAACCATTGCATCCATCCTGCCATCTCTGTGAACCCATCAGTGAGGTGCTATTTCACAGAGAGACAGGTACAGCAAATAATTAGGATGCTGCCATTTAGTGCAACGGGAAAGGACTATAACGTTGGGATATTTTACTACAACTGTTTATGGTGCCAGTGAGATCACATCTAGAGTACAGTTGTAGTGATTGGAAGAGGGGCCAGGTGGATCCCATTGTCTGTAAGATCCTTGAGAGGGGTTGTTAACCTTGGCTAATCAGGGAGCCCTGGCTCACAGTTATAAACAGGAGTGTCAGAGAGTCTCCTCATTCTAGGGGTGGTCAGAGCCCATGTACTGTGCACACGTGAATAAAGGGTGACTTAGTAATGGGATACCGGCCTCCGTGCGGTTATTTCAGCTGTCTGCAGTATTGGTTTCTTTATCTGGAAAAGAGATACCATTTCATTCAGAACAGTTCATTGAGGATGAGGGAGTTATTGAATGGGGAAAGGTTGCAGAGGTTAGACCTGCACCAGTGGAGTTTAGAAAAAGGAGAGCTCATGCTACTGAAACATACGAGATCCAGAGAGGGCTTGAAAGGGTGGGCACTGGGAAGATATACCTTTTGTAAAGCTCAGGGACACTCTTTAAGAATATGAATGCCCTTTGTTAATCAATGGAATTCTCTTCACTAAAAAGCTGCGGGGGTGCGTTATTGAATTTGTTCAAGGCTGAGCTCGAGACAATTGGGTATTAAGATGGGGCCAGACAGGAAAGTGAAGTTGAGCCGACACCCTGATTATCCTTGATCTTAAAGAACAGCATAGCAGTCTCAGAGGGCCGAATGGTCTCATTCTGTTCTTAATCCTTTGCCCTTGGATATTATGCTATTTCTCTAACAGGTCAACAAAAGCCTCCTAAAATGGAATTGGGTCCATGTTGTAATGATATGTTCAATATGTGCTTTTAGTTCATATGTTCAGCTTCGACTGCACCGTTGAAATGACCATGGAAGTACAATGTGGCATCAGTGTCAATTAAGAGTACTTTCCTCTCCCCCCAGGCTTGGTAGGGAGCCAGAGTCAAAAGGACCAACGTTGCAACATTCAAGCTTTTTTCACAAATGGCTTAAATTAATAAGTGACTTTTTCTTATGCTGCCAAATTTGAAATCATTGAAATATTTAATTCTTTGCGAGAACTCACTGTGCTCTCCGCCTGTTTTGTGAGTGTTAAACATGTAGCATTCTCTGCCCACAAGTTCCTATACCAGATGTATACTCCTGGCATGGAAGTCACCATATTGTGCTCCCACTGTTTGTAAGAATAAAAACATACGAAACAGGAGCTGGAGAACATAGGAACGTAAAAGATCGGAGCAGATGTAAGCCATTCAGCCCCTTGAACCTGCTGTGACATTTAATATGATCAGGGTTGATCTCATCTCGGTCTCAACTCCACTTTCCTGCCCACTCTCTATAACCCTTTATCCTTACATTTACTCAATGTCCCAGCATCCACCCCACTCTGGGGGAGTGAATTCCACAGATTCACAACCCTTTGAGGGAAGTGATTTCTCCTCATCTATGTTTGAAACTTGCTACCCCTCATCATAAAACAATGACATAGAACATAGAACATAGAAAAATACAGCGCAGTACAGGCCCTTCGGCCCTCGATGTTGCGCCGACCGAAGCCTACCTAACCTACACTAGCCCAATAACCTCCATATGCTTGTCCAATGCCCGTTTAAATGACCATAAAGAGGGAGAATCCACCACTGATACTGGCAGGGCATTCCATGAACTCACAACCCGCTGAGTAAAAAATCTACCCCTAACATCTGTCCTATACCTACCACCCCTTAATTTAAAGCTGTGTCCCCTAGTAACAGCTGACTTCATTAGCGGAAAAAGGTTCTCACTGTCAACCCTATCTAAACCCCTCATCATCTTGTACACCTCTATCAAATCTCCCCTAAACCTTCTTTTCTCCAATGAGAACAGCCCCAAGTGCCTCAGCCTTTCCTCATACAATCTTTCTACCATGCCAGGCAACATCCTGGTAAACCTCCTCTGCACTCGTTCCAATGCCTCCACATCCTTCCTATAGTATGGCGACCAAAGCTGCACACAATACTCCAGATGAGGCCGCACCAGAGTCTTATACAACTGCAACATGACCTCAGGACTCCGGAACTCAATTCCTCTACCAATAAAGCCCTGTACAACATATGCCTTCTTCACAGCACTATTTACCTGGGTGGCAACTTTCAAAGATCTGTGTACATGGACACCAAGATCCCTCTGCTCATCCACACTACCAAGTAGTCTACCATTAGCCCAGTAATCCATCTTCTTGTTACTCCTACCAAAGTGAATGACTTCACACTTAGCTACATTGAATTCCATTTGCCACCTCACTGCCCAGTTCTGCAACTTATCTATATCCCGCTGTAACCTGCCACATCCTTCTTCACTGTCCACAACTCCACCGACTTTCGTGTCATCTGCAAACTTGCTCACCCAGCCTTCAAGCCCCTCCTCCAGGTCATTTATAAAAATGACAAACAGCAATGGTCCCAAAACAGATCCTTGTGGAACACCGCTAGTAACTGCGCTCCAAGATGAACCTATACCATCAACTACTACCCTCTGTCTCCTTCCAGCCAGCCAATTCCTAATCCAAACCTCTAATGCACCCTCAATGCCATACCTCCGTAGTTTTTGCATTAGCCTGCCATGGGGTACCTTATCGAACGCCTTGCTAAAATCCATATACACCACATCTACTGCTTTACCCTCGTCCACTTCCTTGGTCACCTTCTCAAAGAATTCAATAAGGTTTGTGAGGCACGACCTGCCCTTCACAAAACCATGCTGACTATCCTTGATCACATTATTCCTATCCAGATGTTCATAAATCCTATCCCTTACAATTCTCTCTAAGACTTTGCCCACAACAGAAGTGAGACTCACTGGCCTATAGTTACTAGGGCTGTCCCTGCTCCCCTTCTTGAACAAGGGAACCACATTCACTATCCTCCACTCTTCTGGCACTATTCCCGTAGACAACGACGACATAAAAATCAAGGCCAATGGCTCCGCTATCTCCTCCCTAGCTTCCCAGAGGATCCTAGGATAACTGCCATCAGGCCCAGAGGACTTATCTATTTTCATCCTTTCCAGTATTCCCCAGACCTCTTCCCTACGTACCTCAAGGCCATCCATTCTAATCACTTGTGACTCAATATTCACATCAGCAACAGTGTCCTGTTCCTGAGTGAATACTGACGAAAAGTATTGATTTAGTGTCTCACCAATCTCCTCCGCCTCCACACACAACTTCCCACTACTATCCTTGACTGGACCAATACCTACCCCAGTCACCCTCTTGTTCGAGATTGCCCCACAAGGGGGAACATCCTCTCTATGTCTACCTTGTCAATCCCCTTTGGCAATTGGTTTGGCTCAGTTGGCTGGATGATCGGTTTGAGGTTACCACGAAGGACTCTCCTTCTCAACCTCTTCCCTCACTTGAGGTCTAGTGGCCCTCAGGATAAATCACTATTCTCTAATGACAGAACAACCCCTGCAGTCTGGTAAGACTACTGTGACACAACTTGTATCCCTCAATCAGATCTTCTCTCATTCTTCTAAAATCCAGAGAGTACAGGCCTGAACTGTGCAATTTATTTTCATAAGACAAACCCCTCATCTCTGGAATCAATCTAGTAACCCTCCACTGAACTGTCTGCAATGCAACAACATAACTCCTCAAGTAGGGATCCCAAACCAGTAAACGATACTCTGGATGTACTCTCACCAATGCCTTATACAGGTACAGCAACACTGACATCATTAGAACAGGTGCGACAGAGATAGAGAAACTGGCTGAATGGGATGGAGTCCTTACAGGAAGCAGGAGGTGAGGATCTACAGTTCAGGTAACTGTGGGAGAAAGTAGGTTTGCAGTGGATATCAGTGACCAGCCTATTCCCAAAAATGAAAACAAGGATGTTGAGGAAGGCAAGAGAGGAGTCAGAGCTGGATCAGGTGAAGATGGGAGCGGTGTGGAAATTGGAAGTGAAATCAATAGAGTTCTCCAGTTCTTGATGAGAGTGGGAAACAGCACCAATGATGTCATCAATGTGCCGGAGAAAGAGTTGTGGGTGGGGTCAAGAATAGGACCAGAATAAGGAATGTTTCACACACCCCACAAAATAACAAGCATAGCTGGGGCCCGTGTGGGTACCCCGTGACCTGATGAAAGTGGGAGGAGTTAAAGGAGAAGCTATTCAAAGTGAGGATGAGCTCAGCTGGGCGGAAGTGGGTGGCGGTGGGTGGGAATGGCTCAGGAAGGAGTGGGCAGCCTTGTGACTATCCTGATGGGGAATGGGGATGGAGGTGGGGGTAAAGGTGATTGGTCAGAGAGGAGGGTGGAGCAAATAGGTGGGAAGGAAGATTGACAGGTGGGACAGGTCATGAGGGAGGTGCTGAGCTGGAAGGTTGGAACTGGGGTAAGGTGGGGGGAGGGGAAATGAGGAAACTGGTGAAGTCCACATTGATGCCCTGGGGTTGAAGTGTTCCGAGGCGGAAGATGAGGTGTTCTTTCGCTGGGCGTTGGGTGGTGAGCAATTGACGATGGAGGAGGCCCAGGACCCGCATGGCATTGGCAGAATGGGAGGAGGAGATGAAATGTTGGGCCACAGGGCAGTGGGATTGATTGGTGCGGGTGTCCCAGAAATGTCCTCTGAGGAGAACAAATCAAGTTGAGCGACAGGAGCAGGCAGAAGCAATGGGTCTGCTGGGAGTTCTATTTACGGATTTTGGGAGGGAGGTAGAAGTGGGCTGTCCGGGGTTGGGCGACTCGAGGCGGTGTTGGGAGTTGGGGGGAGCTCACTGGATGACATGAGATTAGAGGCCATTGTGAACCCAATAGCCTGGTGTTCAATGATGAGGTCTTGGTCCAGGGAAGCAGGCTGCTTTGTCCTGGATGGTGGCAAGCTTCTTGAGTAACATTGGAGCCGCACCCATCCAGCAAATGGGCAATATTCCATCGCACTCCTGACTTGTGCTTTTTGGTGATGGACAGTCTTTCAGGAATCGGGAGTGAGTTACTCGATGCAGTATTCCTAACCACCAACCTGCTCTCACAGCCATTGTGTTTACACGGTGAGTCCAGTTGAGTTTCTGATCAATGGTAACCTCAAGGATGTTAGTAGGGGGTGATTCAGTGATGGTAATGCCATTGAATGTCAAGGAAGGTGGTTAGGTTGTCTCTTATTGCAGATAGTCATAGCCTGACATTTGTGTGGTGAAAATGTGACCTGTCAGCTCAAGCCTGGATATTGTCCAGATCTTGCATTTGAATGTGGATTGCTTCAGTATCTGAGGAGTTGTAAATGGTGCTGAACGTGGTGAAATCATTGGCAACCATTCCCATTTCTGACCTTCTGATGGAGGGAAGGTCATTGATAAAGCAGCTGAAGATGGTTGGGCATAGCACAGTACCCTGAGGAACTCCTGCAGAGGTGTCCTGGAGCTGAGATAACTGATCTCCAACAACCACAACCATCTTCCTATGTGCCAGGTATGACTCTAAGCAGTGGACAGTTTGCTTTCCAGATATCCATTGATCACACACACACACACACACACACACACACACATACACACACACACATACACACACACAAACCTTATCCAAATGTTGGTCTATTGCTGAAATCACTTTGCATGGGAGCTTTTTCTTCTGGGGTTTCTGCCAGGATCAATTATTGATGGTTGATTTATCTTTTTGTGAAGACAGTGGTGTAGATTAATGATTTCTCTTTTAAGATCAACTTGCAGCGATGAGGTCTTCCAGCGAGGTTTTAGAGAAAGAAAGAGAGGCCAAAGGCAGTTGCCCCTGTGGCAGGTTCTGTCTGACTGTATTTAAACCCAACATGTTTGCACCCACAAACTGGATCATGTGGCCGCTCTGAAAGCATGATCGATTCAGTTACTCCAACCAACAGTTTGTGAAAGTACCAGGTAAAGAGGTTGAAACCATTAATGGCATTCCAGATGTGGTCTCACAAAGACCCTATATAATTGTAGCATGGCTTCCTTAATCCCATATGATAGACCTTTTGCAATAAAATGCTAACACGCCATTTGTCTTGATTGTGTGTTAATACCTGTAATTCATGTGCAAGGACTTCCAACTCCCTCTGTTGATGTCAACCCTTACATCTTTTAAACAGAAAATGTCTAATTTTAATATTTGCCTGCTCCGTGGTCCTATGGCAATTTTCATGAGAAACCAGAAAACGCTAGCAATGTACCTGCTTGGTCTGGTGTTCCTACTGCTACAGGATAGTAGGTAGCCATATTCAAAGGAACAGGAAGTGGGAATCTGCAATAAATAAAATGAAAATAACTGGAAATCAACAACAGGAGAGAAAAAAAGAGTTTACAGCCAAATGATTACAGTCAGAGTCAGGAAACCTTGGCGGAATTTTGTAGCGGAGAAAATCATTGCTGAAAAGATGAGCCCTTTTGCAATTGTTAGTGTGCTGTATTCAGACATAATAATGTTCAGCAGAATAGTACAACCAAACAGTTGGCAGTGATGGTGGCCAGAGTAAGGTGTCAGGTTGGGATTGTTTGGGGAGAAAATAGGTGTCAGGTGGGTGAGTAGGTGGGGTTCCAGGTGGGTAAGGGGTAACATGCAAGTGGGTATGAGAGTTAAGATGCTGTGTAGGTGAGTAGGTAAGGTTCCAAGTAACTAAAGAGGGACATGTGAAGGATAGGTAAGAGAGATAGGGCACTATCTAGGTGAGTAGGTAGTGTAAGGGGTAAGGGTGTCACATAAGTGGTTCTATAGGAAAATCACTACCACTGAATGCAATGCCAACAAGAAAGTTGGGACCAGAAACCAGTCAGTTAAGTTGTAGGCATCGAGCATCAAGTGGCTAGGGGACAGAAAGGGGGTGCTACAAGCAGTAGAGTGGAGGGTGTTGGCAGTCAACACACAGATACAATAAAAAGAGCTAAAACATGGAAACCTGTATTAATATGATTTTAAACTTATAAGCTTTTTAGGAGGCTTGATAGGGTAGATGCAGGGAGGTTGGTTCCCCTTGTACAAGAGTCAAGGACCGAAGGGCGTAAATTCTGACTGAGGTTGCTCATTTAAGTCAGAGATGAGGAGGAATTTCTTTCATTACCATTATCTGCATATTGGAGAATAGAGGAGCACTGGTTATGATGGAAACTTATTAAAGTCAATGCTGTGTTTGAAAAGTTGTAAAGGGCCTAAGCTAAAGACATTGCCACATGTCTCACCAACAACACCAAGTCTGCAACAGGAAGAGCAGACAGTGAGCTGTTCTGAATAAGACCAGTATTTCACTCAATTAACTGTGCTTCATTTCGTCTGATCTGCTGAATTTCTCCATGAATTTCTGTTTCTGGGCAGCTCCCCTCCATAAGCCCCTCAATGTCACTGGGTCAAAATCCTGGAATCTCCTCCCTGAGGGCATTGTGGATCTACCTACAGCACATGGGCTGCAGCAGTTCAAGGAGGCAGCTCACTCCCACCTTCTCAAGGGGCAACTAGGGACGGGCAATAAATGCTGGGCCCAGCCAGTGACATCCATATCACATGAATGAATAAGTAAAATAATCTCCAGCATCCACAGTAGTTTATCTTATCATTACTGGTACACATTGCTTCAAAAGTTTGTAGTCAATATTTTTCGTAGGAAATGGGTGTTACGTTTTAGAGAATTTTGTGTGTTGTGCTCATTTGTATTATCCTCCTGTGGTAAATATTTAATGTCAGTGGTTTGGAAACCTTAAGAGTCTAAGAATGCAGGTGCACTAGTTTCTGAGACAATGTCAGAAATGTGCAGACTTGTTTAATCCAGCTACTACACATAATTGTACCTTCAGATAAAGAATGTCCTTTCACTCATTTGATTCTATCTAACCATTGCAGCATGTTATACATCCAACATCTGCATCACATGCCACCCCTTCATGTAAATAAATAACATACTCTGTGCCTGATGACTTTCAGTATTCAGATTCCAACTGCAGAGGAGTTAATTAAATAGTTACATTGAAATAGATAAAGTGCTCTTCATCTGTTAGCAGAAACCAATTATCACCTCCTTACACAGATCAGTTTATTTTACCTACAAATAAAAAAAATAAGTGCATTGACACTGAAGATTTAAGAAAAAAGTGATTAAATCCAATCCCTCTCCCCCAGTTGACAGTTTGGCATCCAATGCATTAAACCAGTATACATTAAGCCCCAATTGTGATAATTGATTTGCAATAATATTTGACCTGGCACCATAATCTAAGCAAAACTTATCATTTTTTTAAAAATTTCAACGGAATGTGTAATTGTTTTGAAAAAAATTTCAAGATCAATAATAAGAATTTGCTTCGGCTTTAAAGGCATTCTTCATAATTGTTTAGACATTAAGTAATACCACTTCTTCTGATTTGACAACTCTTGACCGAGAAGCATTGTGACCAGAAAGCAGTAGGTTCAGTTATAAACATCAAACATTGAGTGGCTGGTGGACAGAAAGGGGGTGCTACAAGCAATAGAGCTGGAGGATGTTGGCAGTCAACACACAGATACAACAGAAAGGCTGAAAAGGTGAAAACCTGTTAATATCATTGACATTTTTAAGCTTGTTTGGGAGACTTGACAGAGTAGATACAGAGAAGTTGTTTCCCTGGTGGGAGAGTCAAGGATCAAAGGGCATAAATGCTGACTGAGGTCATTCTTTTAAGACAATGATGAGGAGGAATATTTTCTTTCAGAAGATAGTGTATCAGTGGGATTCCAGAGGGCTGTAAAGGCTGACTCATTAAAGATATTCAAACCTGAGAGTGACAGATTTTTATTCAGTAAAGAATCACTCGTTGTTTCATAGCTTCATAGTAATAGAAGCAGGAGTAAGGCATTTGGCCTGTCGAGCCCGCTCTGCCATTCATTAAGATCATGGCTGATCTATCCATCACCTCAGCTCCTCCTACCCACAATATCCCCATAATCCTTAATTCCTGTGCCATGCGAAAACCCATCCAACTGTGTCTTGAATATATTTAATGAAGCTGCCTCTACTGCTTCCTTGGGCATAGAATTCCATAGATTCACTAATCTCTGGGAAAAACAGTTCCTCCTCATCTCTGTCCTAAATCTACTCCCCCTAACCTTGAGGCCATGTCCCCTAGTCCTAGTCTCACTCCCAGCAGAAACAGCTCGCCTGCCTCTATCTTATCTATCCCTTTCATAACTTGATATGTTTCTATAAGATCCCCTCTCAATCTTCTAAATTCTAGTGAGTACAGTCCCAAGTGGCTCAACCTCTCATCAGAGGATAACTCCCTCAGCACCAGAACCAACCTGTTGAGCCTCCTCTGCAATGCCTCTAAAGCCAGTATATCTTCCTCAAGTAAGGAGACCAGAACTGTGCACAATACTCCAGGTGTGGCCTCACCAACATCTTGTACAATTGCAGCAGAACCTCCCTGCTCTTCAATTCAATTCCTCTAGCACTGAAAGCCAATATTCCATTTGCCTTCCTGATCACCTCTTGCACCCGTAAATCAACTTTTAGTGATTCATCTATGAGCCCTCCTAAATTCCTCTGCATCTTTCACCGTTTAAATAATACTCTGACCTATTATTTTTGTTTCCAAGGTGGATAACCTCACACTTACCAACATTGTACTCCATCTGCCAGACGCTTACCCACTCACTAACCTATCTAAATCTCTCTGCAGACCCTTTACATCCCCTGCACAGTTTGCCTTTCCACTCAAGTTAGTGTCATCAGCAAACTTGGATACATTACACTCGGTCTCCTTTTCCAAATTATTTATATATATCAAGAACAGTTGAGGGCCCAACATCGATCCCTGCAGCGCTCCACTCACCACTGAGCTCCAACCAGAGAAACACCCATTTCTCCCAATACTCTGCTTTCTATAGGTTAACCAGTCCTCTATCCATGCTAGTACATTCCCCGCAACTCCATGCATTCTTATCATATGGATAAGTGTTTTATGTGGCACCTTATTGAATACCTTTTGGAAATCCAAGTATACAACATTCACCTGTTCCCCTCTATCCACCGCGCTTGTTACATCCTCAAGGAACTCCAGTAAGTTTGTCAAACAAGACCTTCCCTTCCTGAATCCAGGCTGTGTCTGCCTGATGGAACCCTTTCTATCCAGATGCCTCACTATTTCTTCTATAATAATAGCCTCCAGCACTTTCCCCACTACAGATAGCCATAGAGTCACAGAGATATACAGCATGGAAACAGACCCTTTGCTCCAACCCGTCCATGCCGACCAGTTATCCCAACTCAATCTAGTCCCACCTGCCAGCACCTGGCCCATATCCCTCCAAACCCTTCTTATTCATATACCCATCCAAATGCCTTTTAAATGTTGTAATTGTACCAGCCTCCACCACATCCTCTGGCAGCTCATTCCATACATGTACCACCCTCTGTGTGAAAAAGTTGCCCCTTAGGTCTCTTTTATATCTTTCCCCTCTTCACCCTAAACCTATGCCCTCTAGTTCCAGACCCCCCCAACCCAGGGAAGACACTTTGTCTATTTATCCTATCCATGCCCCTCATGATTTTATAAACCTCTATAAGGTCACCCCTCAGCCTCCAATGCTCCAGGGTAAACAGCCCCAGCCTATTCAGCCTCTCCCTCTAGCTCAAATCCTCCAACCCTGGCAACACCCTTGTAAATCTTTTCTGAACCCTTTCAAGTTTCACAACATCTTTCCGATAGGAAGGAGACCAGAATTGCACGCAATATTCCAACAGTGGCCTAACCAATGTCCTGTACAGCCGCAACATGACCTCCCAACTCCTGTACTCAATACTCTGACCAATAAAGGAAAGCATACCAAATGCCTTCTTCACTATCTTATCTACCTGTGACTCCACTTTCAATGAGCTATGAACCTGCACTCTAAGGTTTCTTTGTTCAGCAACACTCCCTAGGACCTTACCATTAAGTGTATAAGTCCTGCTAAGATTTGCTTTCCCAAAATGCAGCACCTCACATTTATCTGAATTAAACTCCATCTGCCACTTCTCAGCCCTTTGGTCCATCTGGTCCAGATCCTGTTGTAATCTGAGGTAACCCTCTTTGCTGTCCACTATACCTCCAATTGCTAACTGGCATATAGTTACCTGCCTTTTTAAACAGCATCATGACATTCGCTGTCTTCAAGTCTGCTGGGACCTGCAGGGAGTCCAGTGAATTTTGGTAAATTACTATTAACACAACTACTATAACTTCCACCATTTCGGGAAAGTGGAATAGAGGATTAGCAGATCAGTCACGTTCTCATTGAACAGTGGCACATACTTGATGGTCCGAATAGCTAATTTTGTTCCCGTGTCCCATGGTATTATGCCTAAAGAACTTGGAGATGGGGACTTAGGCAATTTCCATGAAGTTGCCAAACTGTGGTGTTATTTATTAGTTAGTTGAAAAGGAATATTCGAAAGCTACTTCATCAGAACCATGGTGAGCCCAGGAATGATCACACTGATGAAGCTTTGAAATACAAGCTGTTATCAAGTAGGATTCCTGACCTATCCTGCAAAAATAAAGAAACAGCATATTGTGCGATGGTATTGCTGTGTAGCAGGAAGTGATGCAAATGTTTGTGGTTGCAATATACATATCTGTTGTATTGAATAAAAGTGAAATTTGCCTTTTTAACATTTGCATGTCAATTCATGTGTAATTTGTGATAATTCTGATTTGTGTTCAGGTAACAAAAGGTGAAATTTTGTTGGTAATTTGTTCCTTTGAGGACCTCTCAGTAAATTTCATTACATTTTGGTTTGCAGTTCTCCCACTGGGCTCATAACATACTCCTATATGCAAAGTTATTGCTAGTCTCTGTTATTGAATTGTTGACAGTGGGATACAGGAAATAATTCATAGACGAACACTGGAAAGAGTCATTCAAGGTCAGAGACAAGCAGCTTACTTGATCAAAAATTGGCCTAATCTTCTGTGGTATCTCTCCAACCCAACCTGTTGCCTTGTATCCAAACTTCTTAAAACATCATGCAATTAAAACATCTACTTATTAATCTACAATACAGAGAACAACAGTTCAAACTCTTTCCTGCAGACTTGTTTCTGAACCTCTTTGTCACTTTTATTAGGTTTGCAATTAAAAATCTTGCCAATAGTTTCCAGGTCAATGGAAAATTAGAATGGTCTGTATATAAAATGTTATAATCAACAATGAAGGTAAACCATTTTCTTTATATTGTATAACAATATTGGCATCACTTTCACTCTAATAATGTGTTAATAATGCAGTGTCTGTTAAACCATTGAACTGTGATCAAGCTTTTTTTTATTTCTTCATTGGATGTGAATGTTGTTGTCATTTACGAGTATTTGATCCCTGTCCTCATTGGCCTTTCTTGATATGAAAAGTCAACCACATTGCATTGGGTCCGGAGGTACATGTTGGCCTAACCAGGTAAGGATGGCTGATTTCCACCCCTGCAGGAAGTTTGTGAACCAGATACACTTTAACAACAAAACAAATTATGACTTTGTAGCTTTATGACTGAGTCTAGCTGTTGTTCCCAATCTTGCTTGGATTCACAGAATCCCTACAGTGTGGAAACAGGCCACTCAGTCCATTGAGTCCACACCAACCTCTGAAGAGCATCCCACCCAGACCCATACCCTTACCCTATCCATGTAACCCTGCATTTCCCATGGCCAATCCACCTAGCCTGCACATCTTTGGACTATGGGAGGAAACCAGAGTAAACCCACACAGACATGGGGAAAACATGCAAACTCCACCCAAGCATTCACCTGAGGTTGGAATTGAACCCAGGTCCTTGGCACTGTGAGGCAGCAGTGCTAACCACTGACTCACCATTCTACCACATGTGTTGAATTTTTAAAAAAATCAGTGGGGTGGGATTTGACCCATGTCAACTGGATAGTAACCTCTCCTGGTTACTTGTGAAATAATTCCACAAAGGCCGGTATCCCATCACAAAGTCACCTTTATTTACAGATGTGCAGTACATGGACTCTGACCAGCTGGCTCAGAGTGAGGAGAATCTCTGATATCCTCTTTATTTTTTTTCCTTTCTTTTTTTTTATTTTATTTTTTTTTATACCTCCACACTACCGCCTAACTGCAGTAGTGCTTATTTTTTTCCCCAGCACCCATGGTGTGTGTGTGCAGGTGTGAGACACAGTGAAAGACACAAGGTGCACGAATCTTTATTCGATTTCCACCACCAGGAAGATAGGAAAAACACCCGAGTGGCCAGTGACAAGCACTGCCCTTCAAACCACAGGGCAATGCTGTGTGAGCAAAACAGTGAAGGGGAGGGTAAGGACTAAATCAAAATAGAGTTGGAGGGAGAAATGATGCACTCCACTCCCTGCGGCGCCCACCTCTCCCTGAACGACTCCAGGGTGTTGGTGGACACCGCGTGCTCCTTCTCCAAGGACACCCGGGCTCTAACGTAACCCCGGAAGAGGGGCAGGCAGTCAGCCCTAACAACCCCCTCCACGGCCCGCTGCCTGGACCTGTTGATGGCCAGTTTGGCCAGGCCCAGGAGCAGACCCACGAGGAGGTCTTAAGACCTGCCCTCCCTCCTCCATACAGGGTGCCCGAAGATATCCTGTTTATTTCTGTCGGCCAAGACTCCCTGATTGGCCCAGATTACAGCCCCAATCAGAAAACTCATACTCAGTGAGATCCACCTGGCCAACCATGTTCCATTAACTACACTTGCTCGTCTTCTCATTATATTACCGCAGCTCCCGCTGGATAAGGAAAGCAGTGAGTTCTCATCATGGCCAAGCCCCACTCTCTAAGTTCAGAGAACAACAGTCAAACTCTTTCCAGCAAACCTGCTTCTGAACCTCTTTGTCACTTTTACTAGTTTTGCAATTAAAACTCTTGCCCAATATTTTCCAGGTCAATGGAAAATTAGAATGGCCTATGAAAATCCTGGATCACGTTCATGACAGATAACTTCTGTTAGTGGGTGTATTTGAACTATGAGGCAAAATGTAGATAAGTATATGGAATATCTTTTGACTCCCAGTCAATTTTTCCAATATATAACAATATGTATCCCAGTGAGTTACTGAAAATCAATAGCAAGGTGCATGAAGAGCAAATGCTATTTCAGATTAATTATTCTTTGGTAAGGAGAAATTAACTGGTTGAGGGCTCTGTAGCTAATTCTATCTTGAACTCTGCATTAGGACTACATTCAAATTAGCTTGGTCACAGATCATAAGCTACTGAATTGTAACACAGTAAGTTTACTTTTAAAAAGATCATTTCTACGCGAGGTTCACTTGAGGTTAATCAGGCATAGATTTTGTTTTGTGGGTGTGCAGGTAAAGCTCACACTGAGCATCTGAGAACTCTCTGAGTGCACAGACTCAGAGACGCGATAACAAGCATGTTGACAGAATATGACACTTATCATAATCTGCTCCCTGCTGAGGAAGACTGCACACACGGATTCCATTACCACATTTCATTAGTGTGCAGTGCACTTCAATTTGAAAAGGGTTTATTGGCTTTAATTGTGTTTAAAACATTGGCTTGCAACAACTAACCCAGTCATTTATTTATCCATTGCCTAAACCTACAGGGGGACAATGTGTGGCTTCATCTAGATAGCTGGCCGAAATATAACGAGCTGCAAGAACAGATGGTAATTAACTTTTGGCGCTGAAGGCCGATTGGTTCATTGGGCTGTGGGGCTCATTTCTTCTGTAGTCATTTGAAATGTAAGCTTCAGGGATGGAGGTAAGGAAGTGATACACAATGCACTCACCTTGCAGGCACATCCTCTCAATAAGTAAGCACCTTGGGCAGAATCTGACAGGAGTCAGAGCAGTGTGGGCTGTGGCAGAGTCATGTGAGATGTTCACTGAGGTCTATCTCAATGTCAGGAGCGTCTCTCTGCATCTTATAGTCTTTAGCCAAAGCAGCAAGTCGATTTTCCACTAAGCAGTGACGAGTTGCCAATAAAGGAGGATTATTGCTTGTTAAACACCTTATTAACCCTGCAGCTCGTTTCATCAATATTTAGCTTCTTATCTTAGCAAACGTAGGTATTGAGAATCTCCCCATCTCAGCTCACTGCCTGCTCCAAACCACCTCTGTGTTGTACACTGGGCATCAAGATCTCAGGGCACCGTCCATCAGTACCAGCTACATGTGCCTCACATCCACAGACATTGGCATTCAACATGTGTCAGCCTCTACAAACCCTCCTGGCACATCCCCAATCCACTTACAGGACACTCTGCCCTTCAATCCTGCCCCTTGGGCTGCCCCGGTAACTCATACTGCAGCAAGGACACAGTGCGCTCTGCAACACCCCACCGGCTCAGAGTCTGGACCAGGCTGTATCTCCAGAATTTGCACTCGCTCACTCACTCACTCTCAGCCAACCTGGATGCTCGTGGTATTAGCCTTGCATTGCCTTGTTGCACTTTGCTCCTCAGCCTAAGACACCAGGCTCATATTACTGCTATCTTCCCTTGTCGCTTACCACAGACACAAAGCCAGGAAGCTTATCATCATTGTCAGCAAGTCTCAGTCAAATCAAGGGACATAACCCTCAGCTGGAGGATGGGGGTGGGGTTTGGTGAATTAAGGCCAGCCTCCAATACCAGTCCAGGCTTGGCCACCTCTCTTTTCATCTTGAAAGTGTACATTATTCACTGAATTGATAGTCCTCCAGGTGCAGTTGATATTTGCATCCTGGGGAACGGACCATAGACACCAGAAGCTTGACCACCTCCACCCACTTTAGCTCGGTCTGCTGTATTGGGAGCTGCTTTACTACTGGAAGGAGAGAGAGGCAGATATTCAGGGAAATGCCACTTTTGGTGCCAGTGGGGAAGCTGTGGATTACTAGCCCAGGGACATTACCACTTTTCAAGCACCTTCTCATTGCTCTGAAATTGCCTCATTCAGTCTCTCTGCTTCTCCTTTACTTTTACTTCTTTGAACAAGTTCTGAGTCCTACTTGGTCATGTATTCTAACAGCTCCTTAGGTAACTCGATCAGATTTCTTTTCTTGATTGTTGTTTCAGTGCACCTTGGGTAAGGTTTTTTATCCCCCTAAGATTGACTCAGAGGAGTGTGGATTGGCTGCCTTGGAAAGCAGATTGCCAATCTGATTGGTTGATACCTCCATAGACTCAGCAGTGCTGGTGGCAGCGATGGCCAGCATTGGGACTGCAGATGGTCTACAGATTCCAAGACCTGGAAGCCAGGACCAGGTCAGTGCGAGGGGCCCTGAGGTCAAGGTTGGGGATGGGAGCTGTGTGTGAGGAGGGGGAAGTGAACTTGATGGTGTTGCATCTCACTGCAAAGCCTGTCCCTGACATTTATCAGCAAGCCAATCAATTGGTATATAGTTAATATACAATTTCACAAGAGAATTGCAGAATTGTTACCGTACATAAGGAGGCCATTTGGCCCATTGTGCTTATACTGGTTCTTTCACCCAGTGCCAATTTCCTGCCTTTCCCCCATATCCCCATGCACCACTTCTAACCAAATAATCATCCAATACCCTTTTGAATGCTTCATTTGAACCTGCCTCCATCAGATTTCCAGGCAGTGCATTCCATACCCTAACTATTCGCTGGGTGAAATTTGTTTTCCCATCACCCTTGCTTAATTTGCATACCATTATAAATCTGTGTCCTCTGTCCTTTTTATGACTGGCAGCATTTATTCTGCATTTATTCCATCTAGCCTCTATTCACGATATTGAAATCCTCTATTAAATGGACTATATTGCGCACTCAGATTTGAATATATGATGAGCCAGTGGTATTGCCACTAGGCTAATCACCCACAGGGATAATGCCTGGGGACCTGGGTTAAAATTTTGCCATGGTGGAATTCAAATTCAACTTCTCTTTTAGAAAAAAAATCTGGAATTAAGAGTCTACAACAATTTTTATTGTTGGGAAATTCAACTGGTTCACCCATGCACTTTAGAGAGGACAATTTCCTTTCCTTACCCAGTCAGGCTCATATGTGACTCCTAGGCCCGAAACATCGATTCTCCTGCTCCTCAGATGCTGCCTGGCCTGCTGTGTTTTTCCAGCACCACATTTTTCAACTCTGGTACTCCAGCATCTGCAGTCCTCATTTTCTCCTGCCCTAACCACCTCCTGTCCCAGCTTCTGATTTGGGCCTGGATGATTATTGGGGTGGATTTCCCAAACCTTGCCCCACCCCCACCCCCACCCCCACCTCACTGTAATGGTGTGGACAGGGTAGGGGAGGGTGGGAAGGGCAGTGGGAAAGCCAGCTGGGGGAAACTCTCAAATTCTGTCCCCTCGTGGGCATTTTACGGTGTTCAGGCTGCTACATGAACAGAAGTTGTTGCTGTTCAGCCTGCGCTGACTTGGACACAAACCTAGTCTGAGCAGAGCACCAGGAGGTGAATCTGGCAGTGAGCTGTAGCTCTGCATGTCAGACAGCAGCTGAAATTCCTTTCCTTTTATCTCAAAGCATGGAACATTCAGAAATGCTGCTTGTCAGAGTTTCCTTTCTGTACTTTTCCCAGGCAATGCTTACATCCCAAGATGCAAAAACCAGAACGCACTCGTTTCTTATAGTTTTCATAATTGACATCAACAAAGCAACATTTTCAGGCAGAAAAGTCGTCTTCCAATATTTTCACAATACACTGCCAATGGTCTGACTCTGCGCCGAGTTTATTCCTTTGCCATCCTGTGATTGGCTAATTCCGAGCTGCCAATGGCTTCTCCTGAATTTGAGCTGTGGCTAATTCCTTCTCTGCAAGTCATCGTTGGAAGTCTCCTATCAAAATGGCTGATTAAAATGCAAGGAAGTGTCACCCTAGAGAAAAAGTGCAGTGACTCCCATTAGCCAGGTGCACCAGTTGCAAATCTAAAACCAAGCCCTCAGGCTGCAGAAGCCAAATGTAAACCAAGAAATCAGACAGATACTCAAATGAAAACTTCCAGCTGAGGCTTGAATCAAATTCTACAGGTGCTCTTGTGGGGCTGAATTGAGTGAGCAACAGAATTGTTTTTTACACATAGTCATTCACAGGATATTGGCAAGTTGCCCAACCCTAACTGCCCACAAACTGAGTGGGTTTTCTGGAAGGGCAGTTGAGAGTCAACTGCACGGAGTCTAGGGTGAACCAGATGGACTTTTAGACCAATTGATGGCAATTTCATGGTCACCATCACTTGAATTTAAATTCCACCAGCGGACTGAACCCCTGCCGCAGAGCAATCTCCTGAGCCTCTAGGTTACTGGTCCAGTGATATAGGCAGGGGTGGGCAGGAGAAACATTACCCCGGTTGAAGGGATAAATGTCCAGGGGGGCATTGATTTAATGTAAGGGATAAGAGGATTAGAGGAGATGTGAGGAAAGACTTTTTCAGCCAGAGAGAGGGTGGTGGGAATTTAGAACCCACTGCCTGTGAGGTTGGGAGAGGCAGAAACCCTCATCAGATTAAAGAAGAATTTAGATGTGCACTTGCAGTGCCAAGCTGTGGGCCAATATCTGGAAAATGGGCTTAGAATAGTGAGGTTGTTGTTTTTGACAGACGTAGACTCAATGGGCTAAATGGCCTCTTTCTGTGCTGTAGATACTCTGACTCTATGGCATTGCCACTGTGTCCTTCATACGGTGATATCATTGCCAGCACAACCAAAAGGGAAATACCAGGCAAAGTTCATTCATGAGGTTTATAAAATCATGAGCGACATGGATCGGATGAATAGCCAAGGTCTTCTTCCAAGGTTAGGGGAGTCCAAAACTAGAGGACGTAGGTTTAAGGTGAGAGGGGAAAGATATAAAAGGGACCTAAGGGGCAACATTATTGTGCAGAGGGTGGTGCGTATATGGAACGAGCTGCCAGAGGAAGTTGTGGAGGTTGGGACAATTACAACATTTAATGGGCATCTGGATGGGTATTTGAAGAGGAAGGGATGAGAGTGATATGGGCCAAATGCTGGCATATGGGACTAGAATAATTTTGGATATCTGGTCAGCATGGACAAATTGGGCCGAAGGGTCTGTTTCTGTGCTACACTCTAATTTGTTGTTCAGGATGAAAACACAATCCATTGGTTATGTATAAGCTCCAAATGATGATGTCACAAGTGTGTCACTCGAAAATCTGGACCTCTTGTTCACCAAAGCTTCAATCAATTGCTTTGAGGTCCATACACAATTCCATAAAATGAATGGATTCAATGTCTGACTCAACTTTGAAAAATTAAATATATACTGCCATACAACAGTTTAATCTTTCCTTATTGTCATTTATCTCATTTTCAGCCTTTGAACTACACAATAATTTTCAACTCTACTTCTTTGCATAAACTAAAATAGGAGATAAGCACAATATCAAGATATATCATCCGTCACAACTCCCCCCTGTGGCCTTGCCATCTGTTTTCATATCGTCCCTTTAAGTAGATCATGAAGCTTTCCAAAAAAGCCCCCATCAGTATTTCTTTGTACGCACTGACAGAGGGAGGTTTGGCCCCTGTCTGGAGCACCATCTTGCATGTGTTTATCTCCTCTCATCACCAGCTGGAGATAATAAATGGACCTGCAGCCTGATGGGGCAATCTCCACCTGTAGCGGCCACCAAAGTCCCAACAGATTTTACAACTGAATTCAACCTAATGACCAATTTAGAATTCCAACCACTCCAATAAGGACGAAAAGACTTATCCACTGCTTCAAAGTAAATGTTGATTGTAAAATCCTGGATGATATTCAAGAAGGTGGGGGGCTTATTCCTACATTGAGAAGAAGACTCAGACGTGACTTCTTGGAAGTCTTATAGTTCTGAATGGGTTGAATAGGATTGATGGGGAGAGAACATGCACAACCACCTGATGAAGGAGCAGCATTCCTAAAGCTAGTGCTTCCAATTAAACCTGTTGGACTATAACCTGGTGTTGGGTGATTTTTAACTTTATACACCCCAGTCCAACACCGGCACCTCCAAATCATAACCGATCCTGGTTACATGAGAATTATTAATTTATCCAAAAGACAAAAAGGAGAAAATTCAGAGAGTAGTTAGACCTTGGAACTTGCTACTGTAGGAAGCGGTGAATGCAATTAGCTTCAGTACGTTCAAAAGGAAACTAGATAAGTAACTGAGAGAAAAGGGGCTAGAATGACAAGTTGAAAGGCTGAGATGAAGGAGATGGATTGGAGAAAAGTGGTGTGGATTGTAAACGCTAGCACAAATTAATTGGCTGTTTCTGAGCTGTAGATTCTATGTAATTGTAGGCAACTTATTTATTCAGGAACAATACAATCTAATGCACTTGAACATCACAATACTACTATTCTCTGTGGCACCATGTAACATACAGCACGAAAACCTATATCAATCCTTTTAATCATTCATTGTCTCTGACTGAAATTTTTTTTGACATCCCAGGCAGAGAGCAAGCAGGTTGGGGGCTAGCAGAAAGATTGGGTGAAGAGATGAAGCACGTGTTCACTGTTGGATTGAGCCTCACAAGCAGGAATGACAACCTTACGACCCTTTCCCCAGTCAATGTGTCAAATGCTCCTTTTATTCAATTTCTTCACAACTGTTTCAAAGAGATAATTTGACATATTTGGTATCATAAAGCTCTTATTCCCTCAGAATTGAAATGCAGCATTTGATTTAGAGAATGTAACACTTGATTGTGGCTAAATTGACAAGTGTTGAGGCTACTGTCAATATATTTCATCCGTCAAGTGGTTTTCAGAGCAGTAGGTCTGATAGCTAGGCTGCTTGGCAGTGATCTGGCAATTGCTCCGCACTAAAGCTGATCATGTCTGTCCTTTCCTATTGTGATAGATGACAGGCTCTCCTGTCGAGTTTACTGTAGCACATGGAATAGGACCACTGAACCTCTGACCAGTGGATGGAATGTATATCTGTTGCTAAAGGAATTCTAACATTTCAGATGCAACTATTAAGTATTTTCCTAATCACTTTTTTTGAATTCTTAAGGAAAGAATTCTTAAGAAAAAAACTTTCATTAGAGGTAGCGCAGAGAAACTTCATTCACATGATCCCTGGGTATGGAGGGATTGTCTTATGATCAAACGTTAGACAGGTTGGGAGTCCAGTCACTGGAGCTTATAAGAATGAGAGACAAATGGGGCATGACAGGGTTAATGCCGAGAGAATGATTTCCCCTCATGGAAGAGTCTGGGACCAGAGGAGACAGCCTCGGAATAAAGAATAAATTTCAGACTGAGATGAGGAGGAATTTCTTCTATCAGAGAGTTGTGAGTCTTTGGAACACCTTGCCACAGAGAGCTGTGGGAGTGGAGTCCTTGTATATATTTAAGGCTGAGATAGATACATTCCTGATAAGTCGGGAAATCAAGGGTAATAGGGAAAGGTCAGGAAAGTGGACATGCGTTTCTCCACAGATGTTGCCAGACCTGCTGGGCTTTTCGAGCAATTTCAGTGTTTTGTTTCTGGGGATCAGCTATGATCCTGTTGAATGGCAAAGTAAGCTCATGGGGCTGAATGGCCTACTCATGTTCCTATTCCTTATAGTCTTATAGGCAACAACCTAGAATATGCATTTGATGGGTGATCTTCAGGCATTCAAAGAAAAATTGCACCATCCAGTGAAAATGCTATGAATGTCAACTCGACTTTGACAAACTGCAAATATTCCATTTTTAAATTAGAGATTGAGTCAATGGGAAAAGTTGATGCCAACTCTGCTGACTAACTACATTGAGGCCTCTTACACTTCTATCCATCACGTAGCCATGAGACATGTTAAAGAAATTCAGATCGAATGGCTAGGCAAATTGGAACACAGTAGAATGGATGTATTTTGAGCAATGTGGGTGTTTTGTGAGACAGGTAGACAGCACACTAGCTGCATGGCACAGTGAATAATACAATGTTGAGTAAGGGGAATGCTGCATTGGTGCACAGAACTGTGACTTTTAAATTGACACCATGATGTATAGCACCAATTAAGAGTGGATTTGATCTCAGAGCTTCACAGTTGAATCCAGTCAACTATGTCACAAAAGCCATTGGTTTCATCTGCTGCATTCTGTGTTTTTTTTTAGGTTAAGTGTGAAATATTAATTTAGCATCGATAAATTCAGCTCAGTTTCACTGTCAGTTTTGTTGGAACTTGTACAGTTTATTGGTTGCAGATACAGTTGACTTATCATTTCTGAGTTTAGGAATTACACAATTTGAATACAAATTCTGGCATGAATCTCCCCAGGTGTGTGTGTGATGCTCACTTGCAGAATAGAGGAGACTTTTTGGTGCCTAGTGTGTGGAATAAGCAAAACAGATAATAAATAAACCAAAATCAGTTCACCAATGTGATTTGTCTCAGCACAGGACACATTAACATGTCACTATCTTATTCATGTCTCAAGTAACTTACCAACAATTCTGTCAGCTGATTACTACGGAAATGATCATCGTTGCAATCTTTTAAAATGCAAGAATGGTTCATTTGAAACCAATGTTGTAACTATCATTGTGCAGGATTATGTGCAAGTTGTGCATTATTCATGAATAATGCTTTACAGGATTAGGATAATCATTCACTTTCCCTTCATGGTCAAAGTAATAGTGAAGTATGGTTGTTGCTAGGAACTCACAATCAATATGCTTTCGGTTATTAGCATCAGATTAATAATTCAAAATCACAAATAGTGCAATCCACCCTCTTTGTGAACATGTAAGTTCTCCCCATAATTTTCCCCTTTGTTTTGCAAATACATCAGTTTAAAATTAGTCTTTGGCTTCACAATTTTGGTGTGATTGAAAATGGGCGTGACTAGCAAGCACTGTTCAAGAAAGCAGAAATAAAAATAACAAATGTTCATTTCCAAAGAGGCATCATCCTCAGCCCAGGACACTGTTTAAGTAGAAGAGCAAGCTGCCTTTTCTGTATAATTCACTTAGCAAGCTGCAAATTATTTACAGACCCAGCCATAAAGACATCTGTTGATGATACCAGGGAACTCGCAACCCATTTGTCCACATTTGTAGCATCATCTTCTTCGTGAGAATTGAAGGAACATTTTCTTGGCAATGAGTTTTGACGACTGTGAAATGTAATCTATTGACAATGGTGAGCAAAAGACAGCCAGAAAATAAAATCTGTTTTGCTCTGAATACATTGTTGAGGTTTGGTTTAAGGAGGCTGACTCATATCCAACTTACGTTGAAAAAATATTATTGATTTTCCCACTCTAATTGCATTCAAATCATTTATTCTTTCTGGGTGGAAATGTTTATTCAGGTTGGACAAAGCTGAGTGTAATAGCAATATAGTTTTCTCTCAATAAAATATTACACTTTTAATTCAGTTTCACAACTGTTTTGCATGATGCAGATTGGGGTCAATGGTGATGCAGTGGTTATTATTACACAACTATTAAATCGAAGGTCTCAGGCTAATGGCTTCGAATCCCATCCAAGGCAGCTGGGGTATTTAAAATTAATTAGTAAATCTGGAGTCTAAAGTTAGTCTCAGTGTGACCATAAAACCATCATCAATTGCATTAAAAACCCATCTGCTTTGCTCATGTCCTTTGAAGAAGGGAATGTGCTGCCCTTGCCTAGTCTGGCCGACATATGATTCCAGACCCACAGCAATGATATTGACCAGGAAAGACACTTAGTAAAAGGGTGATTAGGGACCCCAATTGATGGCTTTATCACTGACGACCAAATCCCACAAATGAATAAAAGTGAAAGGATGTGATGGAAAGGTATGTGGCTTTTGCTCCAATCTAATGTTCAAAGTAAAACAAAGGGGTGAAAAAGTATGGGGGTGGGGGGCGCGGAGGGATTTCACGTCAATAATGACAAATCAACAACAACCTGCATTTATATAGAACCTTTAAGATAGCAAAATGTCCCGAGGTGCTTCTCGAGAACACGGACCAGGCCGAATTTGACAACACGCTATGGAAGAAGGTATCAGGCCAGTTGACCAAAAGCTTGCCAGAAAGATTAGTTTTAAGGAGAATTTTAAAGGGGATAAGGTGGACAGATAGGAGAGGATATTTGGAGGAGGATGCTCCACAGCTCAGTCCCACTTAGCTGAATCCACAAGTACCAATGCTGGGGGGATTAAAATGCACAGATTGTTGGCATCCAATGCCCTGTTTTGGGGGGAAATGGATTTTGGGAGGTGTTATGTGGAGACAGGAACTGTAGTGAACTGCTCTTAGGTACAGTCTTCATCCTTGTTTCAGAGGATAATGGATTAATTTTGGCAACAAAATGTACCACGTTCTTTGAGGGGGGAGGGGGATTGTTGGAGGTCAGGGTGGTGGTATATTTACATTTCTGTTCACCACATCAGGGCATCACAAAGCACCTTAAAGCCAAAGAAGAATTTTGGAGGTGTAGTCACTACTGTCGGAAACATAGCTGCTAGTCCACACACTGCAAACTCCCATAAACAGCAAAGCGATTATCTGTTTTTAGGCACCTTTATTGATGGGGACTTTGAGAAGAATCCTCTTGTCCATCAGCACTTGGTGTGGTTATGTCACTGGACTAACAATCCTGAGCCCCATGCCAATGTTCCAGGGACATGGGTTCAAATCTCATCCATGGTAGGTACAGTCCATTCTGATGTAACGCGATTGTTCCTGCTCCCGTGCCATCCTGCGCTGTAAGAAAATCTCGTAATAGCAGCGCCATTTAAACCAATGGGATTGGAATCACTTTCTAGCCAGTCCAGGTGAGGAAAGATTGCATTCTACAAATAATGGTCTGAATTCTTCAATCACTTTGTAGCAAAGTCTCGTTGAAGAAATGTGCATTCTAACAGAACCGACTGTAGTAATCTTTGAACTTAATAAAAAGCCAGGCTAATGGCAAGCACCTGGATCATTGTTGAGAAAATCCCCCATGTCCATTAATGTCCTCCAGCGAAGGAAATCTGCCATCCTTACTTGGTCTGGCCTACATGTGACTCCAGTCCCATAGCAATGTGGTTGACTCTTTACCGCCCTCTGGACAATTAGAGGTGGGCACTAATTGCTGACCTAGCCAGTAGTACTCACATCCCGTGAATGAATTTTAGAGGAAATGAAATCAAAACAGAGTCATGGATCCTTCCTGTCCGCCCAAGAAACTAGATGGGACCATGATTCAGCATCTCATCCTTACAGTGGTCACACTGACAGTGCAGCATTGGACTGGGGATTGTGAGCCCAGAATTTTGCGGTAAAGCCTCTGGAAAGGGGGTCACCCCCCCCCCCCCCCCACCCCACCCCCACCTCCCCCCTCCCAGGTGTTCGACCCAGAGGTAGGAGTGTTACCCACAAAGTCCTGGCTTCCATTAACATTCCTCATACCCAACCTGCCCCAGAACCCCCAGGGGACATCCACGTTCAATGTTGATGGTGAAGGGAATAGATTGGATAGAAGTAAGGAGGTTGTTTCCACTAGAGGGTGAAACTGGAACGAAGGGACATTGCCTCAAAATAAGGGGAAGCAGAATTTCGGACTGAGCTGAGGAGGAACTTCTTCTCCCAAAGGGTTGTGAATCTGTGGAATTCCCTGTCCCGGGAAGCATTGAGGCGACTTCATTGAATGTTTTTAAGGCAAAGATAGACAGATATTTGAACAGTAAAGGAATGAAGGGTTATGGTGAGAGGGCGGGTAAGTGGCGCTGAGGCCATGACAAGATCAGCCATGATCTTATTGAGTGGTGGAGCAGGCTCGATGGGCCGGATGCCTACTCCTGCTCCTAGTTCCTATGTTTGCATGGTTTGCTTTCACTGACCTTATAGTGAGCTCATCCAAGAACAGAGGTGCAGGAAATTCCCCTCAATCCTGCTGAGAAGGGCAGAGAATCCTATAACGACAATCTCTGCTTACATTAGGGGTGCAGTGTCTGTGGATCTCAGCTTAAAATCCAGCCCTTCCATGGGGCTCCTAAAAAATGAAAATATAACAGTCCTCTGTGACATTTTGAGAGGATCAGTAAAGACTGCACATCATGATAAAATAGAGGGAAATAGCACCTTTTGAATGTCTAAACTCTGTTGGAGTGCTTGCAATTTTATTTCAACACTGGATGATTAATAGCTTTTTTTAAAAAAAATAATCTTTCAATGTTTCAGTCGATATTTCAAAGTGTTGCGGCTGTCAGAAATGTTCAATCTGCTGAGTCAAACCATTATTTTTAAATAGCAGAAGACATTATGATTCAGATTACACAGAAAACATCTTTTCCCCCTCCAAACTGCAATCGACTACTCTTACTGCTGATCAAAGGCGTACATTATATAACTTGATACTACTGCCCAGAAACATGTGGACACAGCTGTAGTGTCATGTGTCACTGTTGCTGGTGTTGCCAGCTGGCAAGGACATAAAGGAAGACTAAACCAAACAATTACTGTAATTCATAACATCAACTATGCACTCAGAACACAGTACAGGCTTTATGCAATAACTCTGCATTAAAACACATCCAATGGTGTAGAAATGTTTTAATCACCTATCAATCTTACCCAAGTGACTGTGCCAAAAAAATCACTGTACTTTACTACCCATTGTCCTGCTGGGAGACTGTCACATTTGCAAACGGATGCCTCTTGCTTTAAATGTCACAGAAGCATGATGTTATGTCTCACAGAACTGTCAGACATTTTTGTTTAAATTACAGTGAAACTTGTTTTGGCAGGGTTTAAATCAGAGTGTGTCATCTGGGCAGAAATGAAAAAAAGAAGAATTCACTTAACACAAAGTTTACTTTTGCAAGCTGAACGTTAACAGGATGGCTACAAATGGGCTGGACAGAAACAGGATGGATTATTTCTTTGAGGCGGCATTCATTTAGCAGAAATATCCACTCGCCAGGTATTAACTGAAGTGGGACTGGCCTCATGGTTGGTGTTGGATTGGTAAGTGTGGGATAGGTAAGAACAGTCCAAAAAAATGTCTGGATGAAGGAGCTGATCTAAATAGAAGCATTGTTGCAGACGGTTGCTGCCTGCCTGTTGTACAGAGCCAGAATCTCAGCAAAGCATGCGAAATTGGATTATGGTCAGATTCTGTCTTTGGTTACTGTGAGGTCTGTTCAGGTTTGGAGTGAGATGGGGAACTAACCACATTTCAGAACCATCACTGAGCCTGACCCTCTATTTTTACCTCTCTGATATGGTTTTAAAATCTTTTATACATTCACAGGATGTGGATAACACTGTCCAGACCAACACTTATTGCCCACCCCCAATTACCCAAAGGGCAATTAACATTAACCACATTGCTGAGAGTGTGGAGTCACATGTAGGTCAGACCAAGTAAAGACAGAGACAAGACAGCATGTTGGCTCAGTGGTTAGCACTGCTGCCTCACATCATCAGAGACTTGGCTTTGAGTCCAGCCTTGGGCGACTGTGTGGCATTTGCCATTTGCCCCATGTGTCTGCATGGGTTTCCTCTCACGGTCCAAAGATGTGCAGGTTAGGTGGATTGGCCATGCTAAATTCCCCATAATATCTAGGGATTTTACAGGGATAGGATGGGTCTGGGTGGGATGCTCTTCAGAGGGTCTATGTGGACTTGATGGGCTGAATGGCCTGTTTCCAAGGTTTCCATGAATCATTAGTTTCTATGATTCATTTCCTTCCCGAAAGCACATTAGTGATGTAGATGGGTTCTTAGAACAATCGCCAATAGTTTTATGGTCATCATTAGATTTTTAATTCCAGACTGTTATTAGATTCAAAAACTCCTGTCTGCCCTGTCAGAATTTGAACCTGCGTCCCCAGAACTTTACCGGGGTCTTTGGTTGAATAGGTTGAGTGATCACCTCCCCCAACGTTAGCCAACGTTGCCCTTGCCTCAGCCTATCTGCTGTTGGAACATGCCTTTGTTACCTCTAGACCTGGACATTCCAACAAAGCCCTGGGCTGCTCCCCTCCGTAAACTTCAGCTCCTCCAAAGCTCTGCCCCTTGTTATCTTCATCACACCAAGACATCTTCATTTATTACTCCGGTGCCCTCTGATCTACATCGGCTGCTTGTTTTCGAATCCCAGCCTGAGCTCAGCCTGTGCTACCTCTGTAACCTCTCCAACTGCATGTCTAGCTCTGAGATCTATGTGATCCTCTCATTCTGGCCTCTCGATCATTCTGGATTTTATTTGCTCCACTACTTCAGCAGTGTGAGCCACAAGCTCTGGAATTCCTTTCCTAAATCTCTCTGCCGCTATACCTCACTTTCCTCTTTAAAGCCGCCCCTTAAATTAAACGGATAGCCACCAGCCATCTACCCTAATGCCTCCTTATGTGGCCTGGAATCAAATGTTTCCTTTATATTGCCTCTGTAAAAGTGCCTTGGGGCTTTTAATAACATTAGAGGTGCTGCGTAACCATAAGTGGGGCAGTCTCTATGGGCCAAATGGCGGACTATTGCTCTTACATCGTAAGCGCATTGAAATTCCCCTCCGAGCCACTCACCATCCTGACTTGTGAATACTTTAGATTCCTTCAGTGTTGCTGGGTCAAATCCCGGCATTCCCTCCCCAAGGGAGTTGTGGCCTTCCTTACACCCAGACACTGCAGAGGTTGAAGATGCCAGCTCACTGTCACCTTCTCAAGGGGACATAAAGGCCCAGCCAGTGAAGACCATGTCCCATTAATGGATATAAGTAAGTCTGCTGGTGGTGCTGTTTTCAGAGCACCAGATTTCGTGACAAAAACAGAAGTTGCTGGAAAAGCTCAGAAGGTCTGGCAGCACCTGTGGAGAGAAATCAGAGTTAACGTTTCGAGTCTGGTGATCCTTCCTCAGAACCCGATCTGAAGCATTAACTCTGATTTCTCTCCGCAGGCGCGGCCAGACCTGCTGAGCTTTTCACAGCAAATTCTGTCTTTGTCTCTGATTTACAGCATCCGTAGTTCTTTCAGTTTTTACCAGATTTTGCAAAGCACGCACTGGAGGGAAGGAATCAACTTCCGGCATTCCACCCTTGGCACAAGGGAGCTGGATCTGATAGACAAAGGAATGCCAGCCTGAAATCCAAAACAGAAAAGGTCAGTACTGAAAAGCAAATCGCACGATTGAAATGGGAGTGGTCCATCTTCAACAAGGAGTGACAAACCTGACTACGGGATTTGGAAGGAAAGGCCAAGTTTCCCTTCACAAAGCCGGCTTCATCAAGCATCTGTTCAACACAGTCTTCAGGGCTGGCGGGCAATCGGTCTACATCAAACTGAAAGTAAAACCCCACACTTTAACCAAGCCGTACAGACACCGTCACGCTCCACTGTGAAACATAGTTTGAGAAGAGCCAAGAGCATTCTTGCCTTCAACAACAGCAGCAGCAGCAGGAGCAGGAATACTAACTGGTCTTGTTAGCTTTGGCAACCGAAGACTTATATGGGTCAGAAGCTGAAAATACGAGGGATGCGTGTAATTTTACTTTGAAAAGCTTTGTTAAAGCATTGACATTGAGGCTTAACCAATACGTAACGCTCCTGGGCATCTTTTTTTGATTAGTTTGCACTTGCGTTGCATCTTTTCATTTAATTTTCCCATTGGGTTAGAAACTGTCCAAACACATAATTGTATAGAATGCTTGATGAAGCCACATCTGGAGTACTGTGTACAATTTTGGTTTCTTTATTTAAGAAAGGATGTAGATGTGCTAGAAGCAGTTCAGAGAAGGTTCACTTGACTGAAAGCTGGGATGAGAGGGCTACCTTATTTGGGAAGATTATACACTTTGAATCTCTTTCTTTTGGAATTGAGGAGAATGAGAGGGTGATCTTATTGAAGCAGGGGTGGGATAGGGTGGATGCTGAAAGGATGATTCCCTGGTGAGAGAGAACAGATCCAGGAAATGCAGTGTGAAAAGAGGAGATCTCCCATTTAAGATGGAGAAGAATTATTTCTAAGAGGATCATAAGTCTTTGGAACTCTCAACCCTATAAAGCAACAGAGACATGGACACTGAATAGTTTGAAATTGGTGGAAATGCGATTCTTGATAAATAGGAGAGTCAACGTGTATGGGCGAAGGCAAGGATGTGGATTTGAGGCCACAGTCAGATCAGCCATGATCTTATTAAAAGGAGGAATAGAACAGAGGGACTGAGTAGCTCCTAATTCACGTGTTTGTATGTTTATATTGGCTGGCTGGGTCAGACATCCATCAATTAATACTGCTACATGTGTCTGAGATCATCCTGGAGAGATGGACTGTCACTTTGATTAGATTAGATTCCCTACAGTATGGAAACAGGACATTTGGCCCAACAAGTCCACATGGACTCACCAAGACCCATTCCCCTACATTTTATCCACAACTAATGCACCTAACACTTTGGCATGGCCAATTCACCTGACTGGCACATCTTTTGGATTGTGGGAGGAAATCCATACAGACACGGGGAGAATGTGCAAAATCTACACAGATATTTGCCCAAGACTGGAATCAAACCAGGGTCCCTGGTGCTGTGAGGCAGCAGTGCTAACCACTGAGCCACAGTGCCACCCCAAAGAGGAAGGATGGGCACAGACTAAATGTGTGCTGTGTTATTGAAAGTCATCTGTTTGGAAGATCAGATTAAACAGATGATTTTGGTGATGATCATGGATGATGAGAATTTGTAACTGACTGTTGCAGCTACACCAGCTGTGATTGGAGGGGAGGAATGGAGAAGTGCATTGTAGGCTGGACTGGCTGTACCCAGCTCTGATTGGCTCAAGGACTAGGGAGGAAAGGGTGCAGGTGTGGAGGTTCTCCGGCTCTGTCCTGAAGGCTCTAGGGGAGGAGGGAGATTGACTTGCACCCTTTGAGACAGTTGGTAGAAAGATGCCCTTCTGGATTAGTGGTGCTGGAAGAGCACAGCAGTTCAGGCAGCATCCGAGGAGCAGTAGAATCGACGTTTTGGGCAAAAGCCCTTCATCAGGAATACAGGCAGAGAGCCTGAAGGGTGGAGAGATAAGTGAGAGGAGGGTGGAGGTGGGGAAAAAGTAGTATAGAGTACAATAGGTGAGTGGGGGAGGGGATGAAGGTGAAAGGTCGGGGGGGAAGGTGGAGTGGATAGGTGGGAAGGGAGATTTGCAGGTAGGACAAGTCATGGGGACAGTGCTGAGCTGGAAGTTTGGAACTGGGGTGAGGTGGGGGAAGGGGAAATGAGGAAACTGTTGAAGTCCACATTGATGCCCTAGGGTTGAAGTATTCCGAGGCAGAAGGTGAGGCGTTCTTCCTCCAGGCATCTGGTGGTGAGGGAGGGGCGGTGAAGGAGGCTCAGGACCTTCATGTCCTAGGCAGAGTGGGAGTGAGAGTTGAAATGTTGGGCCACAGGCCGGTGTGGTTAATTGGTGCGGGTGTCCCGGAAATGTTCCCTAAAGCGCTCTGCTAGGAGGCATCCAGTCTCCCCAATGTAGAGGAGACCGCATCAGGACCAACAGATACAATAAATAATATTGGTGGATGTGCCGGTAAAACTTTGATGGATGTGGAAGGCTCCTTTAGGGCCTTGGATGGAGGTGAGGGAGGAGGTGTGAGCGCAGGTTTTGCAGTTCTTGCGGTGGCAGGGGAAGGTACCAGGACAGGAGGGTGGGTTGTTGGGGGGGGGGGGGGGGCGTGGACCTGACCAAGTAGTCACGGAGGGAACAGTCTTTGCGGAAGGCAAAAGGGGTGGGGAGGGAAATATATCCCTGGTGGTGGGGTCTGTTTGGAGGTGGCGGAAATGTCGGCAGATGATTTGGTTGATGCGAAGGTTTGTAGGGTGGAAGGTGAGCACCAGGGGCGTTCTGTCCTTGTTACAGTTGGAGGGGTGGGGTCTGAGGGCGGAGGTGCGGGATGTGGACGAGATGCGTTGGAGGGCATCTTTAACCACGTGGGAAGGGAAATTGTGGTCTCCAAAGAAGGAGGCCATCTGGTGTGTTCTGTGGTGCAACTGGTCCTCCTGGGAGCAGATATGGCAGAGGCGGAGGAATTGGGAATACGGGATGGCATTTTTGCAGGAGGTAGGGTGGGAAGAGGTGTAATTCAGGTAGCTTTGGGAGTCAGTGGGTTTGTAAAAAATGTCGGTGTAAAGTCGGTCGTCATTAATGGAGATGGAGAGGTCTAGGAAGGGGAGGGAGGTGTCAGAGATGTTCCAGGTAAATTTAATGTCAGGGTGGAATGTGTTGGTGAAGTTGATGAATTGCTCAACCTCCCCGCGGGAGCATGAGGTGGCGCCAATGCAGTCATCAATGTAGCGGAGGAAAAGGTGGGGAGTGGTGCCGGTGTAATTACGGAAGATGGACTGTTCTATGTAGCCAACAAAGAGACAGGCAGATCTGGGGCCCATACGTGTGCCCATGGCTACCCCTTTGGTCTGGAGGAAGTGGGAGAATTCGAAGGAGAAATTGGCAGCAGATCATGGGAACCCCACCCCCTGCAAGATCCCCTCCAAGCCATTCACTATCCTGACTTGGAAATATATCGCCATGTTACTGGGTCAAAATCCTGGAATTCCCTCCCTAAAGGCATTGTGGGTCTACCTACCATGTATGGGCTGCAGTGGTTTGAGAAGGCAGCTCTTTCTCCGAGACAATTAGGGAAAGGTAATAAATGCTGGTCCAGCCGGTGATACCTACATCCCATAAACAAACCAAAAAATGCTTGAAACTCTTTTGCCTGGCACCAATCCCTTTCCTCCCGTTCATCCTGCAGAGGGTGAGCCTGAGCAAGACACTGTTGACCAATCACTCCCCTGTCCACCTGGTGACTCCTAGAAGGTGCACACGGAAGTGGAATAACACTTTTGGCAACACTTCAGGGAGTTTGGAAAATAAGTGAAGTGTGATTCAAATCTTGACAAGGAGTCCCGGAAAACCACCCGCAACGATTCACTCTCCTCTTCAAACCTCGAACAGAACATGACCATGGAAGGTGATGTATCTTTACACAGTGCTTATAATCCTCAGCCTTGAAGAGGTTTCTGGCAGGTTGTGGGTGGCAGTGAGAGACGGTGAGAGGAGAGGGCTATCTTCTCAGCACAGCATCATCAATCAGCCCATCAGATCAACTGAAGTATCAATCAGCCTCTTATCCACTCTCTGGACAGACTTAACTAGTTAGCATTCCTGCATACAATTCTGACTGAATCAACGCTCACAACTTAGGGTCCCATTTTGATCACCTCAGAGACTGACCATTCTGGAAACAATTGCCCCCAAAGGGGTTGTAAATATCTCCACCCATTTTTCCCCGTCTTCAGCCTCTCCATTCACGTATCTGATTGAGAGGATGGATGAGCCAGTCTTCTCTCATTGGAGGGGAGCGTGAGGTTCTGTAACCCTCAGGGTTATAAGTCATGAACTGGAATTGGGAATTGAACTGCAGAATGCTGAGTTGACCAGTCGTAATACCATGAACTCCAAGGCGTCTTTCAAACCTTTCCGTTTTCATGAGAGGATTGGAGAGAGGTGGAGAGGGAATCGTGTTGAGGAGACCCCAGGGAGGGAGTGCAGGGACTAAGTGAAATGGACAAGGAGAAGGGGAGGAGTTGGAGGAATAGGGAATCCATGCAGCTGAGGCTGAGACTCCAGGGCCAGCTATGATGAATGGCGGTGATTGGGAAACCTCCTTCCTGCCTGCTCCCCACTCCTCAACCCCCCTCCCCCTCCAACATACACACACACAACACAACACAAAATTCTGAAGATCTTGGGGGCAGTTTGTAGCTTCTGTGTGGATTGGTGCTGCATGGTCCAATTCTAATTGTTTGACTCAATTCTGCCTGGTCCTGAGAACTGAAATCATGTGATCTGAGGGATGCTAATGGATATGAAGTGGATCATCTTGGATAGAGACCATCGATATTGGTAAATGATCTGGGCACCAGGGATGCCCTCAATTAGAGTCATTACAGTACGAGAACAGACCTTAAGGTCCAATTCCTCCATGCCATCCAGATTTTCCAAACTAAAAACTGGTCCCATCTTCCTCGATTTGACCCATATCCCATCAAACCTTTCCGATCCACGTACCTGTCCAAATGTCTTTTAAATGTTATACTTGTACCCACAATCACCACTTCCTCTGGCAGTTCATTCCACACACAAACCACCCTTTGTTTTATAATATTGTCCCTTAGGTGCGTTTTAAATCTTTCCCCTCTCACCTTAAACCTGTACCCTCTAGTTTTGGACACCTCCACCCTTGGGGAGAAGACCTTGGCTATTCATATTAGCTATACCCCTCATAATTTTATAAACCTTTATAACAGAGTCATAGAGATGTACACCATGGAAACAGACCCTTCAATCCAACCCGTCCATACTGACCAGATTTCCCAAACCAATCTAGACCCATTTGCCAGCACCCGGCCCATATCCCTCCAAACCCTTCCTATTCACATACCCATCCAGATGGCTCTTAGCCTCCTGTGGTCCAGAGGTAAACAGCTCCAGCCTATCCAGCTTCTCTTTCTGACAATGTGCACACTAGTGTTAATACCGATAGAGCAATTTGATTGGAAGCCTGATGGTCATCGATTCAGCGATGTAGTTCGGGTGAAAGGCCACATGGTGGGAACTTGATTGAAAATGATCAGAGATCATTACAGGTCTTTTCTTCAGGGGATTTAACGCCAAGATGTTAAGTTTTTTTCCTATGGATCTCACAGTGAGGCAAGATTGATGGGGGTTGGAATTGGAGGCAAGGATAGGGGGTGTAGCTCCCAGAGGCTCCCTTGCTCCACCCCCACATGGGCTCAATTACCTGTGGGTTGCTCTGGCGTTCCTCAGTCTCCTATCACTTGGCAGGGAACAGGGCCAAGGGCAGTTCAAAACAATTCAATGGCCATTATTATAGCATCCTTGCAGTGTGGAAGCAAGCCATTTGGCCCATCAATTCGTACTGACCCTCTGAAAAGCATCCCACACACAGATCCACCCCACCCCCCCATTACCCTAGCCCCGTAACCCTGCATTTCCCATGGCCAATCCACCTAACCTATATATCTTTACACTGTGGGAGGAAACTGCAGCACCTTGAGGAAACCCAACAGAGACAGGACAGAATGTGCAAACTTCACAAAGACAGTTGTCCGAGGGTAGAATTAAACCTGGGTCCCTGGTGCAGTGAGGCAGCAGTGCTAACCACTGAGCCACCATGCCGCCCTGTTAATTGACCATTTGAGCACCATATTGATGAAAAGTCAAGAAGGTCACCCATAGACTTTCTCTCTCCCTGCACTTATTTGATGAGGTGGTGGGATGGGATTGAACATCTCTCAGGGGTCAATCTGCCCAATTAATTGCACTTCTCATTTCTTCCTCCCCACCTCCATTGAGGGCCGTAGACATTCTATTTGAAATAGCATTTTACCTTGTTCAATGAATGAATACAGAGTTCTAATGTTACTTTTGAATTCAGCTTTGGCAATGTGACGTCAATGTTCCTTGCAATGTTGTGTTGCATAAATATTAAAGCAAGGAGCTAGCTCAGAGAGATTGAGAAGAAAAGCCCCATCATTGGAGTGTTAAAAGGACTCAACTCCCTACTTCGGACAGGGCAGGACTGGGCTGCAGTCCGCAAACTATCAGGACGTTTACTGCGTTCTCAGGCCGTGTTTGAGATTCATGCAGGAAGAGAAACAAAGCGATGTCCTCCACTGCACTCCACTCACCACACTCAGTTTGTCTCTTTGATGTCCTGCATTTCCTCTCAAATTTCCTCATGGACATTTCAAGTTTCCTGACTGAATGATGTGAATTCCAGGTTTACATGCAGTCATTCCACTGCTCACAAAAAATGCCTTTGTTGTTGGTTTTATGTTTTCCTCCAATTTTATCCCTTTTTAATGTCTCCTTTCATGAAAGTGCAGATTGTCGCAAAGTCTTAAGGTCACAATCCCAACTGCTCTGTGGTGGCGGATATCTCTCTGTTAGCATCAATACTGTAGACTTGTCGGTCATTGTGGATGATAGAGTGAGTCACTCCCTCAGTTCAATCTGATCATCCTCACAAACACATGTTATTCCAATAGGGATCTTGGACTGTAACCAAGAGCAGGAACATTGGCTGAAGTTTCCTTTCCTGGTTAGGCAGTGAAAGGTGGGAAGTGGATGCTTCCTCTTGGAGATCCCAGTACAAGGGGGCAGAGTTTAAACACAAAGTGTTTAAGTTGGAGTTGAGGAATTTCTTCTCTCAGACATTTGTGAGTCTGTGGAATTCTCTTTCCCAGAAGGCTGTGGATGCTGGGTCCGTGAATATACTCAAGGGCTGAGTTTGACAATGTTTTGATTGACTAAGGAGTCAAGGGCTATGGCGAAAAGGCAGCAAAGTTGAGTTGAGGATGATCAGATCAACCATGATCTCATTGAATGGGGGGAGCAGGCTTGATGGGCTGAATGGCTTTGTCCTACTCCTATTACTCTCAATTCCATGAAGCACACATAAACTCAAATAGTGCCTCATCTGAGACTGATTCACTATTGGCAGCAGGCTATCAACATAGCTTAATGCTGCAACAGGAGAACATTCCCTTCTGAGGAGCTTTATTCCTCATTTTGTATCTTTAGGAATCTGTGACTGAATATCTCGGATAATGTAACGGTCAAATAGACACTAAGAATTGGCAATTTAATTACTCCTTCTCTTAATTACATCTTAATTTCCTGAATATGTATGCAGGGAGCCCTCACTTAAAGTTGTCACAATGTTCCTGAAAATCACAACTTTAAGCGAAACAACTTTAAGTGAAGCATTGATTCCAATAGAGATCAATGGTAAAATTAGGGATAGGTTCCCGAGGGTATGCTGTGTACCCTGTAAGCACCCAGCTCCTCTTGGCAGGTGAGAGGGATATTCCCAACACTGGGTCTCTGACAGTGGAGTGGCTATCAAACTCCCCTCTTCACTCCAGATCAAATTCAGCACTTCCCCGGCATTATTCTACCATTTATGAGCCATGATTGACTGCTGGAACCCACCTCTACAAATTCCACTCTGATTGTAGACCCCAGCTCAGGAAGAGACAGATTTGGGTAGGGGAGAGGGGGTGGAGGAAATACTAATGCCCAACACCCAGCAGGAAGGAGGAGGAGGGGGTGGTCAGCAAGGTCCCACAGCTGGCTGGAAAGAGTAACTCCATTGCACCTGAATGAATCCTACAGGCGGTAGTGGTCATCAAGCGGGGGGGGGGGGGGGTCTTCGGGGTCTTACGAACAGATCAGTCAGCAGCTACATCGTGATCAGGGATACGCAAGAGAATTGGACCTGATGAGAGCGAGCCCTTTGGCCAAGACCTTGGGCAGATTATGTGGGTCGGAGAGAGGTCACAGGTTGGAGGGCGTGGCCCTGGAGTCTGGTGGTGGAGATTGGGGTGTGGGGTGGCAGGCTCAATCAGAGAGTGGTCGCTTTCTTGTGAAAATGGCACCAAACTATTCTGGTTCTGTAAAATGGTATTAACACAGATCTTGCAACACTCAGTGAATATGAAAGACTCCAATATCAATGTTGAAGTGAAACAACAGTAAACAGGATAACATTGACCAGCGACTTCCTCTACTAGACATGTAGATAAAGTATGTTTTTTCTAGAAAAGAGCTGAGCGCACATGCCAAGAGTATGTGGCAGAACGAATTTTAACCTTGTTTGACTTGCTTCCAAATGAAATCCTCAGTTTCACTTGTTTTAGCAGAACACTGAAACTGTAGCCAATTTAAATACCACAGAAGAAATAAAATAATTTCTGTAATATACCGGTGGAATAGGATCCAAATTAATTTCTATTCCAAGGTGAAATATTATTTTAAGTCATGCACAGCAATAACAAAGTCCACACGTCAGTGTAACCATGATTTAAAAAAAAAGTTTATCTACACTTTTGGGTTCAACTCCCAAAGTTTGGGAACTATTTTGTGGACATACACTACCACAATCGCAGGCAAAGTTATCAGAAGGATTTTGTGTTCACTTGTTTGTGTGAATTTTCAGGACATGGGGAAAGTAATTTCACTTGCTGATAGAATTCTTCAACATTATTAATGATTTACCGCCTTTTTTAGCAACAGCTTTGCCTTCTTTCCGCAGGGGCAATGTCTTTTCCCGAACCCAGGAGCCATGAACTGAACTGAGACGGACTTTGGCTGAATTCTTTTTCTTATCTATGGTTTCTGTTACTAATACAGTCACTGTGGTATGGCGACTTAAACACTTTTCAGTGTGCTTGTTTTGTAAAAAATACAAGTGACAATAAATGACTATCTATTCAAAGGCAGGCCTGTTGAAACAGTCGTTATTACTTACAATTGTAACATAGGCAGGAAATATGCTGTCTCAGTAATTTGAGGTTGATTTCAAATTGTTTGAGGATCCCCCCTCACCCCAACACCCCTGAGTTTTCAGTGGGGGCTCTAAATTCGGTAAATGAGTGTAAAGACATGTCATTCATACAATTACCATGCAATTAAAACATGAATGGATTGTGGTGGATCAAATTGGAATCGTGTCCAAGGCCCTAATAATACATTATGCATTGGATCATCATTAAATGTAAAGCTAATGTGTCCAAAAGGACTGAACTGCAAATTAAATGTGATACCACGGAATTAACTAAGAAAATATGCAATCCTTGTACTAATCTCAAACAAGAGCCTCTAAGATTAATAGAGGCAAGGTGTGAATTACTTAAAAATCACAACTGAATCATAGGATTGTGAAATAGACAAATTAAAGCTCCCATAAGTGGAATGTAAGATTTATGTGGAATGTGGCAATATTGTGTTTGTTTTTGTTGGTGACAGTCAATTCAAAATGTCCTTGAAATATATTTATAGGGGGGTCCCTGATTTACAAATGCCCAATTTAGGAATGCGAATACGTGGTCCAATATGGGGTGTAAATTTAAAGATATGATCTGAGAATGTTTCCTGTACTTACATTGTTGGCATTGAGTTTCAACTTGGGTACAAATTGACTTGCAAACAGACTCCATAATGGAATCTATTCACAGCTGGGACTGCCTGTACCAACACTATATCACATATGTATGGGTTAATCTTCATTAAATTTGAAAAACAGAATAGCTACAGAGTCTGCTGAGTTGATAAGACTTTATGTATCTCACTTATTCCCTACAGTGTGGAAACAGGCCCTTTGTCCCAACTCTTACCTCCGAAGAGTAACCCACCTAACACTACGGGCAATTTAGCATGGCCAATTCACCTAACCTGTACTTCTTTAGACTGTGGGAGGAAACCAGAGGACCCAGAGGAAACCCATGCAGACACGGAGAGAATGTGCAAACTCCACACAGACATCGTCTGAGACCAGAAACGAACCTGGGTCCCTGGTGCTGTGAGGCAGCAGTGCTAACCACCGTGCTGCCATTCCCATTGAACATTTTGTAGTAATTCTGTTAAACCAAAATCAGGGAGGCTCTGTCTTTGGGATGGGGAAATGGGACTGAAAAGGGGCAGAAGAGTGGCCCAGAGAAGCACCATTCTCAAATCCAGCTTTAGTGATACCACTGAGACAATCCTGGGAGAGTCAGTCTTCAGAGTACCATGGGGCATCAGCAATGCTACACAGAATTGTGGCCATACTGAAGGAGTGCGAAACAGAAAGGGATGGTAAAAAAATTAAAGAGATCTTTCAGAAATTATTATCATAATCTTTAACACACACATTCATTGAAACAGCCATTGGCAAAACAAATGACATATTGGCCGAAGTGTCTATTATATCAATCCCCATCCTTCCTGTCCTCAATAGACAGAACACTGAGTAAATGATCATCCAGATCTGTTTGCTAACTGATTTAATACCCCTAACTGTTTCTGAGTTGAGAGCATTGTTGGCTAAGCCAGTATTTACTGTTTTTCTCTGGTTGCCTTATGTGAAGATGATGGGGAGCACTACCTGATTGCTGCAGTCCTGTTAGGAAGGAAGCACATGATTTTGACCCACTGACAGTGAAGGGACATCAAATGGATTTCCAAGTTAGGATGGTGTGTGACTTGGAACTGTAAATACAGATGAACAAAGAACAAAGAGAAGTACAGCACATGAACAGGCCGTTCAGCCCTCCAAGCCTGTGCCGATCACCATGCCCTAACTAAACTAAAAAACGAACCTTCTGCCCTTATTCGGTCCATATCCCTCTATTCCCTCCCTATTCATGTAACCATCCAGATGCCTCTTAAATGTCACCAATGTACCTGCTTCCACCCTCTCATCTGGCAGTACGTTCCAGGCTCGTACCAGTCTCTGTGTGGAAAACGTCCCTCTTACAGATCCCTTTAACTTTTCCCCCTCTCACCTTGAACCTGTGACCCTCTTGTAATTGAAACTTCAGCCCTGGGAGAAATGAAGTTGTTGTGACACACATGGAGCCCTTTTTTTTCCCAAATGGCTGAGATGATGGGGTTTAGAAGCCTTGGAGACATCCTATAGTGAATCTTGTAGGTATACACATGCAATGTTGATCCCTTGCACCTTGTGATTTTTATACAACCTGCTACCTTCATTAAGCTTTTGCACATGCTTTTTCCAAATAATTCTCCTTTGCACTTTGTTGAATCAAATACGTTTTTTTATATGTCCTGGAGAAAGAGTTGTTAGAGTATCTTGGGTCTTGGACATCAGATCCCCCAAACCACCACCAAAATACAAACTGAACCAATCACACTGTCTGGATACAACTGTAAAGCTTGTGTTAGGATGCAGCTTGACCCCAGTTACCATGGAGGCAAAAGTGAGGCCTGCAGATGCTGGAGATTAGAACCAAGAGTGTGGTGCTGCTGATCAGGCAGCATCTGAGGAGCAGGAAAATTGACTTTTCAGGCAAAAGCCCTTCATCAGGAATGATCCCTTCCTGATGAAGGATTTTTGCCCGAAACGTCGATTTTCCTGCTCCTCGGCTGCTGCCTGACCAGCAGCACCACACTCTTGGCCCCAGTTACCATGGAGATTATCACAACAAATCTTGCTGGCGTTAGTTTCTGACTTTGTTTGGTATTAAACACCTGAAATATGATAACTGAGTTTGAAAGAAGTAGCTACTAAATCAAATATATGTCATTTTCATACATCAGGGTAAGTGATGGCTTGTGGGGTAGTATCACTGGACCATTAATCCAGAGACCTGGTCATAATCCAGGGACCCAGGTTCGAATCCCATCATGGCAGATGGTGGAATTTGAATTCTATAAGTGTCTGGAATTAGGAATCTAATGCTGGCTATGGATCCATCTGGTTCATTAACATCCCTTAGGGAAGGAAACTGCCATCCTTACCCAGTCTGGCTAACATATGACTTCAGGTCTACAGCAATATGATTGACTCTCTGGGCAATTAGGGATGGACAATAAATGCTGACTTTGCCAGCGATGTTCTCATCCTGTGTAGGAGTCTGACTTATAATCAGCTACTTTACTGATCTTTAAGCAGGTCAAATCACTGCCAGAGCCCTGGTTCTGGACATTGGACTTATTCATGGGATGTGAAATGAATAGGCAGTGGACAGGTGTTTGAGGGCAAAAGAACATCTGCATTTATTTAAGGTACAAAAGGTAATTATAATACAAGAAAATAGGTAATGCACTAAATCAAGGAAATTGACACCATTAACATACACAGGAACAGTAGAACTGTAAATGTACATTTAACTAGATGAACACTATTAGACATTATCCTACTGACCCACAGAAAAAACAACAGTGTTTACTGTCAGATCTTTGATCAGAGTTCCTACCCGAAGTCCCAGTGCACTGTCTCCCCTTCCCTGTTAGCCAGGTCAGAACACTGGGGCTTCGGGAGTTTATGCTCACCATTCAGAATGTGGTTTTGAAGTGTGCCTGGCTGTTCTGACTTGCCATACCGGGAGCCTGGATGAAGAATTTGGTCTGCGTCGGTTTTTCAGTTTGGGTTGAGTCTGCTGACACGATAAGGTCTTGTGGCTGGTTTGATATGGCCTCCACAATGTCACGTCACCGTGGGGTCAGGTCTTTATCTCACATTGGTCGGGCTCTAGGTTCTGGGTTTCCACAAGGGCCAGGCCTGCGAGAGGCTGGAAGGCCCCTGATCCCTCTGGGTATGTTGTTCCAGCGTTGGCAAGGTTGGCGGGTGTGTCCGATGGGGCCCTGGGCACGAGCTGTATTCATGATCGCTCCAGGGGTCTTGCAGCCGGCCTGTCAGGCCCCCTTGATGTCGGGTCACCGTGAGGTCAGCTCTCATTCTCATGCTGGTCAAGCTTCGGAAATTGGGCCTCATTTTTGGAGAATCTTTAAACCTAAAAGTTGATTGAAGACAACATTGTTGGTAATTCTGATAGACTTAGAATGGCGGTTTAGAAGAACTGAATGATTATAAGATATGTAAGAACAAGATCTGCTGTAGACAGACTACAAAGAGTCTCCATGTTCCTGCACCATCTTGATTGGTCTGAATATATTTGCTGGGGGTTTGGTCTGGTATATAACATGTGGTCCAATTGAATGGCAAATCATACTCAATAGAATCATAGAATCCTGACAGTGTGGAAGCAGGCCATCCAGCCCATAGAATTCACATCAAACCTCTGGAGAGCATCCCATTCAGACTCACACTCCCCTATCCTGTTCCTATTACCCTACATTTCCCATGGCTAATCCACCTAACCTGCACATCTTTGAACTGTGGGAGGAAAGCGGAAGGAACCCACACAGCTATGGGGAGAATGTGCAAACTCCACACAGACAGTCGCTCGAGGGTGCAATCAAATCGGGTCCCTGGGGCTGTGAGGCAGCAGCGCTAACCACTGAGCCACCATGCCAGCCCAAACATAAACACACATAGAGATTGAACAAACCTACGCTCATCAAGCGGCAACGAGAGTGGGAGACATGAGGCTTTCTCGAGTTCCTTTACATAGACACAAGTATCTAATGGAATCTGAATAGCTACATATTTATGAAAGATAAATCCATGGGAGATTGGCTTATTCTGTTACTTTGGACAATTATATAAATGGTGAGCTAACAGGAGAGTTGTGAAAATGTGAAGACAGTTACCAATGCAGAACTGAAGTGAGAAATGGTTTGTTTTTGTTTTGCGCTGTTGTGAAGCGGTTTCTTATATAAAACATTGGATGCAAATGAAAATGATGGCTTTCCATCTGTGTCGCTACGGGAAGGTTTCTGCATGATCAGTCAGCTTAGGCTGGTCCATAGGAGAGCTTCTGAACAGAGTTTGGGCATGATCTATTAGACTGGGACTGATAATCAAACAAATGGTGGGTCTTCATCACTGGATAAGGGCAGAGATTGGGGAGCAAGCTGCCTCTGACCTATTTCACATGACAACTGATGGATGGAGCCAGAGGCATGTGAAGAGCTACTGTGGGATAAAATGACTGAACTGGATCACAATCATTAGTTGGGGGGGGGGTCGGGGAAGGAAAGGTTATCTCATTATTGATAGTTTCACAAATGAAGGGAAGATCATAACTTATTTATGGATTGGTCACTTGAACATTTTGGAATTTACATTCAAACTGTCAGTAAGATTCTTTGCTGTTGAATGGTACAGCATTAGTTGGATTCTTAGCACTGTTTTGCAAAGTGAAGAATATAGTTTGGAATTTTCATTGAGGATATCAAACTACTACAATACTCAAGTCACTTGACAGATGGGTTTTCTGGTATTCTTGAAGAATTAAGGCAATTAATTGCAACAACATTATAAATAGCTGTTGGGCCTTTGGAATCTGAAATCAACACGTTTAGCATCATTCACCCTCATTAGCCTTGAAAGTAATTTTTATCAACTGTAGAGCGTGCTCATACTCGTTCAACATGAGTCAAATATTCTTTCACATGATTAGAATAAAAGGCATTCTCAAAACAGGCAAGAGAGAATCAAATGAAACATGTATTTTCCATTTCTGAGCTCTGATTAAAGGGGGAGAAAAACTTAAAAATTCAAATCAACATAAAAACTGTTTTACTTTAAAAACCTAAAGGAGGGATTCAGTGAATTCCATTATTTTCACCCACTGTCAGTTTGAATAATTTAGGAAGGCAAACTAAATTATAGATAAAGTGTACTGTTGGAAGGAAAAGTTCATGCATAGCCTGGGGCTATAACCATCCCCTAATGACATCTATAGTCAGAGGAAAGAACATGTTTGGTTAAGGATAATTTGCAAAGGGCTGTGACAACACTTCTTAAAGCCACACCGCTTTGAAATTATGGAAAGAAAATGATGGAATGCAAGGACTGAAAAGTAACTTGGAAGAAAATGAATTGAATGCAATATTGTTATTCAAGCTTAAGTTTAACCCAAGGAATGAGTCGATATCCCTAATCTTGTTCAAACAATAGTTCTAGTATCCACCACCTTAGCTGAATATAACTTTCATCCCTCTATAATGAAGCTTCAAAAGAAACTAAACAGCCGAAACGTCTTTGTGTTTTTATTGATTGGTCCATCCAACCTGTAAACTATCACTCAAGTACATTCAACTTAGTTGAACTTTCAAAAGTTTGGCATTGTTAAATACTTGGTCAGAAATTAAAATTAGATACGTTTTAGGAGCAGCTTTGTTTGAACAGGGAGTGGAGCTATCATCAGGGTGAAGTTACACCAGGACTTTAAAACAATGCGAAGCAGCCAAATCTGTGTATTTGAGGTGCTGAAACAATATAATTAGCATTTGTGTTCCTGGTGGGCACAATTCAGGAATTAAACTAGGTTAATTCAAACTAGGTAAGGGAGTTTTGAGAAGATATGTAGATCAGGTTGAGGTTCTGGATGTACGTTTGCTTGCTGAGCTGGAATGTTCAATTTGGACCCTTTCTACAACCCTCTGAGGAAAAGAACAGTAAATGGCATCACCAACACAGGAAATGACATCATCAACCCAAGGAAACCTGAACACAGAAATAGAAAACAGGACATAACACCAGTCCCTTCACCAGAGGCTCACTGATGATGTCACCTAGTATCACGACGAAACGTCTGAAAATAAACCTTCCAGCTCAGTGAGCAAACATACATTCAAACCAGGTAAATTAAACTCCAGACATTATTATTGGCACTTATAGAGTCATGGAGATGATACCACAGGAAAATGACATTTGGCCCATCAAGTCTGTATTTGTCAAAAAAAATACACCTAACTATTCGAAACCCTTCTTTAAAAATGTGGAGGGCAAAATGGCAATGTGCTTACTTTGTAATTTTCCATTGATTTAAGTTTGATTAGGGTGGTGTCAGTGAGATGCCCCCCAGGATTAAGGACTGTTGCAAATTAGCAATAAGGTGTTTTCACGTTTATAACCAGGCCATTACGTTCAATAAGTTAATAAAAAGAGGGATGGGGTTAATTGGACAGTCATTTCAAAGAGTTGGCAGGGTACAATGGACAGAATGGTGTCCATCTGTACTGCATAGTTCTGTGGGTGGAATTTAATTGAGCCCACTGGAGGTGACAGGGGGTATGAAGCCATGTGAATCAGCACTGGACTGCCAGTGTCTGAAAAACAGTCTTCAGTGAAATTAGGGGTGGGTAGGGAGTGACAGAAGGATACCATTAGCTGATGTGAGATATGAATTGTGTTCATCATAGAACTGCTTAACACCATTTCTCTCCAAGCCCATTGGAATTCAGTGGTTAGGGAGCTCTTGTACACTATGCTGCACCCCTGCCCCGACCCCCGCCACTCAAAAACATAATCTCAGATCCACTCTATTCTCCCTCAAACCTTTTGTAAAGTTCAATCATATTATGATTGCTGTTACCACAGCTGTTCGACATGACACAATTAATTACATCTATCTTGTGTCACCGTGCTAGGCTGAGTTAGCCTGTCCTCTAGTCAGCTATGTTGCTGTTCTCAAAAAATACCCTAAAAACATTCTTTGAGTTCCTCATCTGGGCTATTTTTGCCCACCAGACTTTTCCAGTTTTAAACAGATTGAAATCTGCTTTGATTATTGCCAAATCTTTGAGCTCTTGTTATTTCTTTCTCTATGTTTCACTATACAACGTGTTTACTGTTTGGAGACTTATATGCCACTCCCACATGTAACTTGTTGCACTTATCATTTCCCATCTCTACCCAAACTACATCCACATCTGAGTTTCCTGAAATTAGGTCAGGCTTTTCTATTGTATAATTATTGTAAGTCCTAGCAGTGTCACCCCTAGATCTTTACCTAATTTATTGACCTTCCTAAATATCCTGGATCCTTCAGGACTTTGGTCTTAATCAGTGTCATCTAGCAACAGCAGCATGTCTCAGCAACAGCCACCAAATTTTGTTTGTTTCCATCGCCAACTGGGAAGAAGCTGCAGCTTGAGCTTTTCTGCAACGGTGGAAATCTCTGACTGACAATCCTCCTCTAGCACAGAGACAGCTACCTCGGCAGGTACTCCATTTATATTTGATTTGGGTGTGCATCTGGTGAGTGCATCATTGACGGGTTCTCAGCTGGTGCAGGAAGAAATGCCCAAAGTCATTGACATTCAGAGGACTGCCAGCTGCCTGATCTGCAGAAGAAGCGCCACTGAAATTGGCAGTAAGTGAGCAAGAATGCAAGTTGTATCAACTTGGATAGTATGAGCATGTTAGCATCTACCTATCCACATTGTGACGATGTTCTGGAAGTCAAACTTGTTCCTGCAAGGTATGAGTAAAGGAGGTCTTTGTTCAACTCTCAAAGTAAAAGTCTCCAACTCCACAAAACTGCACACCCCAGAACATGCTACAGTGAGTTTATCAGCATCTTGGCTTTCGAAAGGTTTGCTACTACAAATTAAACGTGTCCATCCTTTAACTAAAGCCCAGTCTCTATTGAGTCAGCAGCAGCAGCTACTGCATCTGATTATAATGACATCACTTCCTTCATACCTTGCATCTCTTCACAACAGAAAAGACAGTTTGGAGCAGGTGATATGTGCCAAACAGAGTGCGCCTCAGTAATCAACCTTGAAATACTGAGTTCTGTGGAAGGATCACTGGACCAGAAATGTTAACTCTGATTTCTTTCCACAGATGCTGCCAGACCTGCTGAGCTTTTCCAGCAACTTATGTTTTTGTTTCTGATTTGTAGCATCTGCAGTTCTTTCAGTTTTTGTTTAGAAATGTGCATAAATAGCTGACATGAATTCACAATTTACAATGGGAACATATAAACTCAGTTGTTTTAAAAAATACTGGAATAATGGTAAAAGTAAAATTGGACCATACAGAGACTCATTGGAAAGATACGACTAGTGGTGCTTTCACCTGAAGGTCACCATTCTTCAGGTGAGGGGAAAGGTTGAGAAGCAGGATCTTCATGGTGACCTCAACTTTATCTTTAATACTAGAGTATAGATTATTGGAAAGCAACATTGGAACCCACTGACATTTTCTCAGAATATGGATGATCACAATCTTTCTATGGGATTAAGAATGAACAATAATTCTGATACAATAAACAGAGGCACCAACAAAGCAATTCTTATAACACAACTAGATGGTCTATCAAACCTCCATGACCAACACAACTCAAGATGGGTCTTGAACCTGGAAGTCTGACCCCAGGGGTAGGTACACTACCAAAGCACCACAAGAACACTAATATGTTATATTCCATTGACTTTACATGAAACAAACAAGGAATAAGATAAGCCATCAGCCCCTCGAGCCAGTTCTGCTATTCAATGTGATCATGGCTGATCTGTGGCCTAACTCCATAAACCTGCCATTGGCCCATATCCCATAACGGCTTTACTTAACAAAAGTTTATCTATCTAGGCTGATCCAGCATCCACTGCCAGTTGTGGAAGAGAGTTCCAAACCTCTCCCACCCTTAGTATCGAGAATTGCTTCCTAATATCTCTCCTGAACAGAGACAATGCCCCTGGTTCTATGAACCTCAATTAATTGAAATAGTTTATCTTTATCTCTCTTGTCTTTTCATGTTAATATCTTGAAGACTTCAATCCGATTACTCCTTAATCTTCTAAATGCTAGAGGAAATTTGTAATAATCCCTTCTCATAACTTAACCCTTGAAGTCCAGGTCTCTTTCTTGTAAACCTACATTGTGCTGCCTCCAAGGTCACTACCACCTTCCGAAGGTGTGATGCCCAGATCTGCTCGCCAGTGGGGTTTAACTGAATTTTGTATAACTGCAGTATAACTCCTGCATTTCTATCTTTCAGTGCTCTAGACCTGAGGGCTGGCATTCCACTAACTGTCTGGATTATTTCCTGCACCTGTTCAAGGCATTTTAAAGATCTATGCACCTGAGTCCCCAAGTCTATTTAACTCCACACCATCTAGAAAGTACCCTCATTTATCCTTTTTCACACTCACACTTGTTTCCATTCAACTCCATCCCTTGGTCATTAAGAATCTATCTCCCTCGGCCTTAAAGATATTCAAAGATTTTGCATCCACTGACTTTTAGAGTCAGAGATTCATGGAGCTGTGCAGCACAGAAACAGACTCTTCAGATCAACTCATCCATGCCGACCAGATATCTTAAAATAATCTAGTCCCATTTGCCAGCATTTGTCCCATATCCCTCTAAACTCTTCCTATTCATCTACCCATCCAGATGCCTTTTAAATGCTGTTATTGTACCAGCCTCCACCACTTCCTCTGGCAGCTCATTCTATTAACACACCAGCAACTGCATGAAAAAGTTGCCCCTTAGGTCCTTTTTAAATCTTCCGCCTCTCATCATAAACCTATGCCCTCAAGTTTTGGACTTTCCCACCCCTGGAAGAAGACTTTGTCTATTTACCCTACCCATGCCCCTCATGACTTTAAACCTCAGCCGCTGACGCTCCAGGGAAAATAGCCCCAGTCTATTCAGCCTCTCCCTATAGCTCAAATCCTCCAACCCTGGCAACATCCTTGTAAATCTTTTCTGAATCCTTTTGGGGAAAGGAATTCCAAAGACTCACAAGACTTTGAGAAAGAAAACAAACTATGAGCTCCAGTTCTAGGTTCTCCCACAAGAGGGACATCCTTTCAATATCCAATCAATCAAGTCTCCTCAGGATCTTATGTGTTTCAATTAAGAAACCTCTGACACTTCTAAGCTCCAGAGGATACAGGTCTAGCCTGTCTAGCCTTTCCACATAAGTCAATCTGCTCATTCCAGGTATTAGTTCGGTAAGTCTTCTCTGACTGGCTTCCCACACATTACCATCCTTCAGTAAGTATGTTTACAATGTGCTGTGCATGTACAATGTACTCTAGATACAATCTCACCAATGCTCTGTACAACTGAAATGTTCTTAAGATTGAGTTAACAATCTTTCGCATCCACTATACCTCTGGAGCTGATAGGACTTGAATCCTGACCTTCAGGGACAGAGGTAAGGACACTACCATTGTGCCACAAGACCCTGAAAGCCCGACAGTATGGATCACAACACATGGATTAGAAGCCCTACTGACTGAGCTAGCTTGGGCTAACACAACATGTTATTGTTTGCAACTCAATTACACGGGGAATATTCATACATGGAGTATTTGTCTATATTGTGCAAGATTGGAAGATGGTGTATATTAAGGTTGAGCTTTATATGGAACAAAATAAATCGATAAAGTCCCTATTTTAAGAAATTCAGAGTTTACCCAGATGCAGAGCACAGCACAGCTGATCAGAATTATATTGCAACAAAAACAGAAGTTGCTGGAAAAGCTCAGTGGATCTGGTAGCATCTGTGGAGAGAAATCAGAGTTAACGTTTCGGGTATACTGACCCTTCCTCAGAACCACAGATAATGCAAATGCTCCACTTACTCAGCTGTAGATTTATCACCCGATCATCATTACTCTCGGTTTGATATTCTGGCTTTTGCACGTTCAAAAGCTTTGGAAATCCGAGATATTTCTGCATCATCCTGCCCCAAATGAGCTGTGTGCATTCACCAATGTGTTAATACAATAGAATGAACCATGCTTTTTGCTAGATGGTTTATTAATGATACCATTATCACATCACTGAAATATTTTCAATGATAAGTGGTAAAATCTCAAGGCTCCTGCATACTGTCATATTAAGTCACATTCAACAATTCAAACCCGATGTAAATCTGACAGCTTGCTTGAATTAAGGATTGAATTCAGCAAGTCTGAAACAAAAGGTGTATTCACCTGAAATCACAGGTAACCAGAGTCTGTATTACTTCAATTGTCTACACGGAGCAGTTCTGGATAAACATCCTTTACCTGAGAATGTTTAAACATAGTTGATCCCTCATTGACGAACTTCAATGTCAAGTGTTAATAGCTTGTTTTTATCTCTTTCCAAGACATGACAGAGAAAGTAGCAGGGACAATTATATGCAGAATCTCAAATATTGAAAATAATCAACTTAATGCTACCTCACTGCAGATGTTTGAAAGTGATCAGGGACTGTGTGGTTAAAGCCAGTTAACAGGGCTGAACACAGGGATGTGTTTGGATTCAAAGGCTTACGTTTCCAGTGCCTGTCGGAAACAAGATAGACTTCTGTCTGCCTGAATACATTTTCCTTGGAGAACCTTAATGAAGAATGTAGCATGAGCTAAATGCCACATATTAAATGGTTGCTCTCCGTTGCTGGGAAGGAAGGAAATTTACTGCGGCAGAAATAATTAAAAGGCTAAGAATGAATTGCAATGCTGATCAGTACTTGGCAGCTGGATGACGCTCATTTCTGCATCTCACTCCAGCATGACATTTGACTCACTCAGTCACAGTTCATTGCGTAAATTCTGTTGTCTCTGAATGTGAACGCTGTGAATTCAGGGCCTACTCTAGATAGTTGGGAACAAAACGTCTTGGTTGATCCAATCCTCTGCAGTGTGGAGTGAATGCTGCACTGTCAGTGATGTTGTCTCCTGGAATCCTACACTACCACAGTTCTGCATGCCAAACACACCTCACTGGCTGTCACACGTGTGTTTTGGGCATCCCGAGGTCACAGCAATTACTATGTAAATGCAAATCGACACCTCCTTTATTCAAGCACCTTGCCAAATACTCCGACAGTTAGGAATGACTGAGTGAAATGGTGGGTGTATCAAAGACAGCAGAAAATTGAGATGTGGGCGACACAGAACAAGACACATCTGTCAGCAATGAGGCATGGGCAAAACTGATCAACCTCAGCTGAGGAATTAAAGAACAGATGGCCCAACTCTTTAATCAGACAGCAATTTTCCCTCTGTGAAATTTTGTATAAGATGATGGTTCTGAAAGAGTTAATGTCCATGCTGTCTTAAGCTCCACCCAATCTGGATGGAGCATCATCTGGTAGTCTTTGTAAAGATGTCTAATTGGTCATTGTAACTTGTACCTATTACTGCCATGTAATAAACTAAGTTTATGTAATAAACTTGTTGCGAAGATCAGATCTTATCCTTGTTAAGACTCAATTGTGAACTCTCCTCTACATTTCCCTATTGGATAGACCCTTAACTCTGCATAGAAAGGAAAACTGGTGAGTAATGCTGTACCTCAGTCATAAACCCCTTAAATTTCTGCTGTAACCTACAAAGTGAATGCAGTCAGGAAATCAAAACTGGCATCAGTCAATGAACATCAGTTTTACTGCTACAAATAGAATTTGTATTAGAATGACGAGGCATACCTAGAATTTGCTTTTGTCCTATCTGTGAGCTAGTCATGAGAATTTGAGAATAAAGGTGGAACAAGCCAAGTGGGAGCACCTTGAGATTCTCGTTCAGGCAGGCAGTGGGCTGGTGCACATTTGGAGTATTGTGCACAGATTTGGACCCTTTATCTTGGGAAGGATGCATGGCCTTGGAGCGTGTTCAGGAATGGTCCAGGAATGAAAAGCCTAACATATGAGGAATGTTTCAGGACTCTGGGTTTATACTCAATGAAGTTTAGAAGGATGAGAGAGGGATCTAACTGAAACATACAAAATGCTGAATGGCCTGGACAGAGTGGATGTTGGGAAGATGTCTCCATTGGGAGGAGAGGCTAGGACCCGAGGGCATAGTCTTAGAATAAAGGGAAGACCTTTGAGAACGGAGATAAGGAGAAACTTCTTCAACCAGAGAGTGGGGAATCTATGGAATTCATTGCCACAGAAGGCTGTGGAGGCCAGGCCACTGAGTATATTTAAGATTTGGAGATGCCGGTGTTGGACTTGGGTGTACAAAGTTAAAAATCACACAACACCAGGTTATAGTCCAACAGGTTTGATTGGCCGTGTGGATTCAGAGTTGACATTTCCACTGAAGGCAGAGGGTAATGGTGGAAAGGTGTTTTTCTGACTGGAGGTCCGTGACTAGTGATGTTCTGCAGGGATCCATTCTGGGACCTCTGCTGTTTGTGATATATATATAAATGACTTGAATGAAAATGTAGATGGGTGGGTTAGTAAGTTTGCAGGCGATACAAAGACCGGTGGAGTTGTGGATCGTGTGGAAGGTTGTCTCAGTTGCAGATATGGGCGGGGAAATAGTAGATGAAGTTTAATCTGGGTAAGTGTGAGGTGTTGCACTTTGGGAGATCAAATGTTATGGAAAAGTATACAGTTAATAGTAGGACCCTGAACAGCATTGATGTTGAGAGGGAACTTGGGGTTCAAGTCCCTAACTCCCTTAAAGTGGCAACACAAGTAGAAAGTGTGGTAAAGAAGGCTTATGGCTTGCTTTCCTTTATTGTTTGGGGAATTGAGTACTAGAGTCAGATGTTATGTTGCATCTTTATAAGACACTGGTTAGGCACACTTAGAGTATTGTGTTCAATTCACTTACAGGAAGGAAGCGGAGGCTTTGGAGAGGGTGCAGAAGAGGTTTCCTCATGAAGAGTCCGGCTTGAAACATCGATTCTCCTGCTCCTCGGATGCTCCCTGACCTACTGTGTTTTTCCAGCAATACACACACAACTGCAGAAGAGGTTTACCAGGATGCTGCCTGGATTAGAGGGTATGAGCTATAAGGACAGGCTTGAAAAATTCGGGTTGTTTTCTCTTGAGAGTGGAGGCTGAGGGAAGACTTGATAGAAGTCTATAAAGTTATGAAATGCATAGATAGGGTTGACAGACAGAATCTTTTTCCTGGAGTTGAAATATCTAATACAAGGGAGCATGCCATATTTAAGGTGAGAAGGGAAAGTTCTAAGGGGATGTCTATACACAGAGAGGAGTAGAAGTATGGAATGCACTGCTAGGAATGGTAGTAAAATGGGGCATAGAAGATACTTTTAGATAAGCACATGGGTATGCAAGGGATGAAGGGAAAATTTTCAAAAAGCAGGTTTAATTTGGCGTCATGTTTGGTACAACATTGTGGACCGAAGGGCCTGTTTCTGTGCTGGACAATTCTATGTTCCATGTTCTAACAATCTACATCTACAGTTAGTAAAAAGCAGAGGAAGCCCATTATCCTGATACCAGAAGAAGTTATAATCGATTCCTCTTTCTTTATTCTTTCACAGGTCATGGGCACGGAGAGCCAGGCCAATGGTGATGCATATTCATAATTGCCCTTGAACTGTGTGGCTTTCAGAGGGCAGTAACAAATCAACCACATCACTGTGGGTCTGCATTCACATCGAGCCAGACCAGGTAAGGATGGCAGATTTCCTTCCCAAGAAGGGAATTAATAAACCAAATTGGGGTTTTTATGATCACAGCTTTGTAGTCACTGTCAGCATCATCTAGCTTGTTTCATGAATTAATTTTCACTTAAGCACTCAGGTGATTGTCTGCATGGAATTTACACATTTTCTCCATGTCTGCTCCGGTGCTCCAGTTTCCTCCAAAGATGTGCAGGTTAGGGTGGATCGGCCATGGGAAATTGCCTATAGTGTCTGGGGATGTGCAAGCCAGGTGAATTAGCCATGGGAAATGCGGGTTACAGGGATGGGCTGGGGGTGTGGGTCTGGGTGGCGGGAACGCTCTTTGGAGGGTCGGTATGGACTTGATGGACCAAATGTCCTGCTTCCACACTGTAGTGATTCTTTGATTGGGAAGATGCTGGCATCAGATTTGAACCCTTGCTCCCAAACTAATTGCCCAGGGTTTCTGGTTCACTAGTCCATAGACACGACTATTGTGCCACCACCTCCACTTCATGGTGAGGGCATTGCTCAGCAACCACAATAAGAATTGAATAAAACAGGTAACTGAGTTAGGGGAGGCAAAGCAGACAAATCTTAATCTATCAAGTTGTAGAATACTGCTGATAGGAATGAAACAGCATATTCAATAAGCTCCTATTTTCTGAAGTTAGTTTCAGTTACTGCCCATCTTGGATTTGCCCAAAAAGGAACATTTAACGGTAAACCTATAAATACAACACCCATACTATTTAATAGTCATCTTTCAAACTGGTCTCGCAATGAGAAATCCAATAGGAAACTTAGGAGGATCTTGTTAGCCAGACACTGGTGAGAAGGTGGAACTTGCTACTGCACGGAATCATTGAGACAAATAGAATAGATACATTTAAACACATAAGGGAGAAAGGGATAGGAGGATTTGTTGGCCAGATGAGATAAAGTAGGCCAGGATGTGACTCCTGTGGACTATAAAGATAAATGGACTAACTGATTGGAACTTATCTGCTCTCTACATTCAATATAATTCCATGTCATCCTGCTGTTGCTCAGAGTTCCGTGCACTGGGTCGTAATCCCCTGGAAAATGATTTGCTCAGCTCTTCCAATTACAGCAAAAAGTCCTTTTGGAAATACTTGACTGGAAGGTTTCTGTCTGAACAATGAAAACATATCCGCATTGCTGTTTAACTCTACATGAAATGTCAAAATGTACATGTCTCACATGGATCACCTTGGCCGCTAATGAATTACAGTCGAGTTACCGAGCTTTATTTTCTACAAACCAGTCTCTTCTGATCATTTACTTTTTGTGTCAATAACAGCAAACTGCAGTGTAATTCCCAAAAAAAAGGGAGATTCCTTTCAATTGGTCATGAGCGGTGTAGGTGATCCACGTTGTACACCCATATTTTGGTGTTTCATGTGGAGTAAAACAGCAGTGAGGATATTTTTTCACTCTTCAGACAGGAACTTTCCCGAATCCAGACTATCTGTGTTTCTTCCCTGCATTCAAACTGCACACAATCAAGTTTTCCTGAGATTCAGATCAATGTTTTGGTTGACAGCACATCCAGCTATTCCTGAACCTTTGAACTACATCATTTCAAAGTTGAACCTTTGCACTTTATTTGGGTTCTAGTTGGGTTGGGTTCTAGTTCCAACAGTTGCCTGCCTTTTGTTTGTCAAAAACCAACCATTGTTCGGGTGAGCAGATGTATTTCTGTACCAGGAGTTCCCCGACATTTATTAAGCTGCAGTGGTGAGGGTGGAACGAGACTTATTTTCCAGCAGCCTACAATTATATTAAAGCAAATGACATCATCGTCTCGAGGGAAATCATCCAGAAACTTCTGATTTCAAACTGTTTTCAATAGAAATTTGCATTGCTTCCTGCATTTCCAGACAGTTCCAAATTATGTGCAGTTTGTACTTTAAGGAAACTCTATCTCTCTTCCAGTGACACCTACATTTAACCAGCCTAATTCTCACAGTTTTGCTATCTTTTGAAATTCTTCATTATTTGACTAAAGCTAAATTTCACATTAAATACACATTCCAACATTAGAAATAATTAAGATTCAGAGGGATTCCATTCAGGCCCCAATCTTCTGTTCCACCATTCAATTTGGTCATGGTTAATCTGTAAATTATGTTCATCTAATTAATCATATAATTAATTCCTTAAATAATGCCCTTTTGATCCCTGTACAGGTTTGGTCTCCTTATCTAAAGAAAGATATATTGGCATTGGAGGCAGTCCAGAGAAGGTTCACTTGGTTGAACTTGAGTATGGACAGACTGTCTCATGGGGAGATGTTGAGTAGGTTAGACCTGGACTCATTGGAGTTTAGAAGAATGAGAGGCTACCTTCTTGAAACATACAAGATTCTTCGGGGACTTGGTAGGGTAGTTGCAGAAAGGTTGTTTCCCCTCATGGGAGAGATTGGGACCAAAGGGCATCATCTCACAGTAAGGAATCTCACATTGAAGACAGAGGTGGGGAGGAATGGCATATCTCAAAGGGCAATAAATTTAAGGAATTCTTTATCACAGAGGGCTATTGAGTCTGGGTCATTAACTATAGTCAAGGCTGAGATAGACCAGGATCAGGCAGGGAATCGAAGGCTATAGGGAAAAGCAGGAAAGTGGAGTTGAGGATGATCAAATCAGCCATGATCTCATTGAGTGGCAGAGCAGCCTCAATGGGCTGAATGGGAGAAAGTGAGGACTGCAGACGCTGGAGATCAGAGTTGAGAGTACGGTGCTGGAAAAGCACTGGTCAGGCAGCATCCGAGGAGCAGGAGAGTCGACGTTTCAGACATAAGCCCTTAATCAAGAATGCATGATGAAGGGCTCGTGCCTGAAATGTCAATTCTCCTGCTCTTCAGGTGCTGCCTGATCTGCTGTGCTTTTCCAGCACCGTACTCTCGACTCAGTGCACTAAATGGTCTACTGCTGTTCCTACATCTTACCATCTTATTCGCGAGTTATGTTGTAAAAAGAAATCTGTTAATTTCAGTTTTCAATTGACATCAGCCTAACAGTCTCAACAACTTTGTGGGGTGAGATTCGAAATATCCAGTCCCTTTGTGTAAAACAGTGCTTCCTGACACCAACACTGAACACACAGCTCCCATTTTAAGGTTATGTCCTCTTGTTTCCGACTCTCCCAAAAGAGGAAAATGATTTTTATCAAACCTTGTAAATGCTTTGATCATCTTCTGCCCACATGCACTGTCCATGCCTGTATCCAGGGTCAAATCCTTCCGAAACTGCTATCCCTACCCAGATAATGGTTTCAAATCCTCCTGCAGGCCTCTCAGTGCTCACAACAGACACGTAAAAGAGCAGGGCACCAGAAAAAGAACAATAAGGACAATTGAGGACAGTGCCTAAAAACCAGTTCTATATTCCAATATCTTTATTGCTCTTTCAAAGACTTCATGGATTGGCCTCATTCCTGGAAAACAAAACATCTGGGAATGGTCATTTCAAAGCAGATACTGATTGTTTTTCCTCCAAAATACTCAAGGCAAATATTATTGTTACTTTAATGGCCATCAGTTTCTCTCACAATGTTGAATCTGTTGCTTTTGCAAGCACTTCGGAAGATTAAAATATCTTTCATTTAATAGTGATGATTTTCAGTTCTATAGCACTCTTTATATAGTGGTGACCAATTAGTTTATGGTAGGAATCAGGATGACATCAACAGCCAATGCCAATGGCTATGATTCCCTTTCCAGCCAAGGTAGGTTAGCCCCGACTCAGAGAGTGGATCACACTGGCAATCCACTCCTGACAAGGGTCAGCTAAGGGTGAATGTCAGAGTGAAATGAGGATCAGTGTCCACCGATAGGACTGTGCTGCTTTCCTGGAACCAGTCCTGCAATGTTCAAACCTCAGAGATTCTGCCTACCAGAAGGCCTGGGCACTGGGAGGTTTCTGTACCACAGTCTTGACACTGCTCCATATGTGACACATTTCTCCTACTCTGAGCCTGCTGTATGTCTGTCCTTTGCCATGTTACTCTTATTTATTCATTATCAGGATATGGGCATTACTGGCTAGACCACCATTTAATGCCCATTCCAAAATGCCCAGGCAGCAGTTAAGAGTGAATCACATAACTATGGCTCTTGAGTCACATATAGGCCAGACCAGGTAAGGGCGTCAGATTTCCTTCTCTAAAGTGTATGAGTAAACCAGGTGAATATTTATTTTGTACAACAATCAACAATGATCATGCCATTAGACCAACTCTCTATTCCAGACTTTTATTGAATTCAAATTTCACCATCTGTCATGATGGAATTTGAACACATTTCCCCACAATATTAACCTGAGGTTTTGGATTGCTAATCCAACAACATTACCATTACACCACATCACCCCATTGAAGAGTAAGTGGCATTCAACTCTTAGGAGTCCCAGTGAACTCTTTATTTATACATGGAGAGATGGAATATTGATGACAGCTCTCAGCGCAGTGGTTCAATACTTATCTATGCAGCAATTAGAACAAGGTCAGCCAGGTGGACCTCATAGAATAGGAGTTCCCTGATTGGGGCTGTTAATCTGGTCCAATCAGGGGGCCCTGGCTGACAGATAGAAACAGGAGTATTAGGGGTTCTGTTCATTCTAGAGGTCAGCTCTGAGGGAGCTGGGTCAGTATCATGTAATATGTACGTGTAAATAAAGGATGACTTAGTGACAGGATACAGGACTTTGTGGAGTTATTACAGTGTATTTTGAATCATGAGAGCATGAGGTGCTGGATGTCATAGTTGCATCAATAAGTACAGCGCTGCCATTAGCACGTTCACTCCCATTATTATGTAACACCTACAGGCAAACGTTTCATCACATTAAGCATCTGAAGACATTTCACCTGAGTAATTTAGAGTCACAGAGATGGACATCACAGAAACAGACCCTCTGGTCCACTCATCCATGCTGACCAGATATCCTAACTTAACCTAGTCCCATTTGCCAGGCCCATATCCCTCTAAACCCTTCCTATTCATATACCCATCCAAATGCCTTTTAAATGTAATTATACCAGCCTCCACCACTTCCTCTGGCAGCTCATTCCATACACACACCACCCTCTGTGTGAAAAAGTTGCCCCTTTGGTCCCTTTTAAATCTTTTCCCTCTCACCTTAAACCTATGTCCTCTAGTTTTGGACTTCCCTACCCTGGGAAAAAGACCATAACTATTCGCCCTATCCATACCCCTCATGGTTTTATAAACCTCTATAATGTCAATTTGTTAAAGAAAACTCAACACCTGACCAGTCACACTGTTAGGTGACAAGAAGCTTGGTCAAAGTGATACATTTTAAGAAGCATCTTAAAAGATGGAGTGAGGAGCGCTTTGGTGTCTGAAGACACAACCACTAATGATGGAATCATTTGGGACGATTGAAAATTAAGATTGATATCGAGAGTGAGTGTTGAAACTGTACAAAGAAGGAGTTTCTTGAAAGCGAAGCATTTAGAATGTTGAAGCCGTGAACATTTTCCATTTTTGATTCTGTGATGAGCTCATCTGGTATAAATACCCAAACTGTCACCACATCAGAGAAACTTTCACAAATTTCCCTCATTTTATTATTAAGGAATATTATTTTTAAGAAGGAAAAATTTCTTGAATTCAAACACTTCAAAACAAAATTCCATTGTTATATGGAACTGTGTATTCGATTAGAAAAATATAATTCAGAATTCAAATTAATTAGATGCATCAAATATTCGTTTTGCACGGTGTGCTTTTGTTTTGTCCAGTTTTCTCTTTCGGGGTTTGAGATGGTTAATATCTAGGACTGCAAAGACATTCACAGCATTGAGACAGTCTAGTCATTCATCAGACGTTCCAGCTTCTATGTGTTCAAAAAACACACTGCTTGATTGAAACAGAAACTGAGCCAAAATAGAAACTAAAATGTTTTGAAGTACATTTCCAGTCACACAAAATATTCATTTTCCACTGGACAAAATTATGTAGTTATCTGCAAAACTGAAGGAATACTTCAAACACATACAGTCATTACATGTACTTTTTTATTCCAACATTTAAATCAGTCTGATTTATCCTCCAGCTTTATTTGGCATATCAGAAAGGTACAGAAAAGTTACAATATGGAAACTACCCATTTAGCCTAAGTTTGTGTTTCCTCTCCATGTTAGTCATTATCAGATTTACATCCTGCATTCCCAAATCTCTTCTTGTCTCGAATCTTTACACAGTCTCTGCCTCAATCAGTAACCCCAAAACTGAAGTCTGCTGTCATAAAATTCCAGGTGGGCATCCCCGGTATTTGTTCCTCTCCTTAATTGCCCTTGAGAAGGTGGTGGTGAGCTCTGTTGTTGATGCACCTCAATCCATGGGGTGTCAAGACATTCATGATGTCTTTCGGGAGGGAATTCCAGGATTTTGACCCAGTGACAGTGAAGGAACAGCAATATATTCCCCATGGCAGCGTGGTAGATGAACTTGCAGGTGGTAGTGTATCTACTGCCCTTGTCCTTCTAGATAGGAGAGGTTGTAGATAATTTTAATCAACTTGTTCAGAGATGTTATTACACACCTCTCAAGCATGTGGGACTTGATCTGAGACCTCCTGGCTCGGAGGTAGGACACTACAACTGTGTCCATAACAGCCAAAATGCTTGAGGTTGTAGATTTAATTGGAAAGTACTGTCAAAAGAGTAGCAGTGACTTGTTGCACCTTGCTGATGGTATACACTGCTGTAGCTGCGCATTGGTGGTGGAGGGAGTGAACATGAATGAAGTCTCTCACTCTCCTGTTCTCAAGGATCAATATTAATTGTTAGGGGAGGAAGGGTGAAGCTGAAACATCAAACTCCCCAAGTGATCTCAGCCTGAATGCAATAACATGCCTTTTGAAATGATGTTATTGGACAGAAACATCAAATTAGTCACCATTTGTCTGGGGAAATGACCCTTTCCCAAAACTAAAATGTCTCCAGTTAAAATGATAGTCATTATTAATGAATCAGGAACAGTGGACATGGAATCTTAATTTTAATCTGCTAGTTGTACCGCTCTCCTGAGTGAGGTTCAAACTCAATCATTAAATCTTTCACATGTAATCTCAACTCCCAATCTGGATCAGTTAATCACTGTTTCTATTGACGTTGCCTGACCCGTCCAAAGCCTTAATTATTCATGCGTTCACTTTACAATCTGTAACATTTTACAATCTTTACAACATTTGAATCAAAAAGCCCCAGTGGTTCAGATACTATGGAATAATGCAAATCGCTAAATACTATAGGCTGACATACTACTGTGGGATAAGATTGTTGTTCTTTCTTGGACTGTGGATATCACTGCCAAAGACAAATGTACTTACCCTTTATCTGAGTGACTTTCCAGGCTAAGGGCCAGCCACACAGTGTTGTGGGCCTGGAGTCACATGTAAATAAAGCTGGCAAATTTCTTCTCCCTAAAGAGCATTAGTGAATCAGATCGACTTTTGTGACAAATCAATGGTAGCACTGACAGTCACAGGATTACTGACAGGAGCCCAATTGCCGACATTTTAATTATTTGGAATTAAAATTCCAGCAGCTGCCATGGTGGGACTTGAACCAGCCTCCACAGGACATCAGCTGGGGTTACCCGGCCAGCGGCATTTCTACTATGCCTTCTCATATCATTAGGCTCCTGTATTGACATTTTACATGAGGTCTTGTCTGTTTAAAATAATAACATGTTTGACAATACTGAAATATTGTTCCTTTGAACAACAAAACACTGACTCTAGGAGGACTGAGCATAGCAGTCGCATCTATATTGTGAGAAGGAGATAGTCACAGGACAGTGTGTCCAAAGAAAAGATTTCTAAGGATAGAAACATACACAGAAACATAGAACATAGAAGCAGGAGGAGGCCATTCAACCCTTTGAACCTGCTCCACCATTCGTCACAATCATGGCTGATCGTCCAACTCAATAACCTAATCCTGCTTTCTCCTCATAATATTGGATCCCATTCACCCCAAGTGCTACATCTAGCCGCCTCTTGAATACATTCAATGTTTTGGCATCAGTTACTTCCTGTGGTAATGAATCCCACAGACTCCCCACTCTCTGGGTGAAGAAATGTCTCCTCATCTCTGTCCAAAATGGTCTATCCTGAATCCTCAGACTGTGACCCCCCTGGTTCTGGACGCACCCACCATCAGGAACATCCTCCCTGCATCTACCCTGTCAGGTCCTGTTAGAATTTTATAAGTCTCTATGAGATCCCTCCTCATTCATCTGAGCTCCAGCGAAAACAATCCTAACCTGGTCAATCTCTCCTCATACCTCAGTCCCACCATCCCCAGGATCAGCCTGGGGAACCTTTGCTGCTCTCCCTCGAGAGCAAGAGCATCCTTCCTCAGACAGAAGGAGACAGAGCTGTATGGGACTCAGGTGTGGTGACAGTGAGGTTGAAAGGAGTTAGGTGGTGGAGAGGTTGCAGAAACAGACAGACCAGCAGGGAAGCTGTGTGGGATTCAGGAACAGTGAGAGTGAAAAGATCTCAGAGGCAGACAGACCAGGTGAGTTGCTGTGTGGGACTCGGGAGTGGTGACAGTGAGGTTTTTTTTTAACAGATTAGATTAGATTACTTACTGTGTGGAAACAGGCCCTTCGGACCAACAAGTCCACACCGACCCGCTGAAGCGCACCCATCCAGACCCATTCCCCTATGTTTACCCCTGCACATAATACCATGGGCAATTTAGCATGGCCAATTCAACTGACCTGCACATCTTGGACTGTGGGAGGAAACCGGAGCACCCGGAGGAAACCCACGCAGACATGGGGAGAATGTGCAAACTCTACACAGTCGCCTGAGGCAGGACTTGAACCCGGGTCTCTGGCGCTGTGAGGCAGCAGTGCTACCCACTGGGAGGAGTGTGAAGAGGTCCTGGAAGCAGACACCTGCAAGGGAGCTGCTTCAACAAAATTAAAGTGTGACGCCAGAGAAGATCAGGTCAATAGTTCAGGTCAGTAATCGATAGGTATTTCTCTCTTGTCTCTGATTTAAATTAAAACTGTAAGTACAGCTTAAAAACTATGCACAGATAACTAATACTTTAGAACTTCAAAAGTAAGTTACTTTGTTTGATAGAGTTAAGAGTTTGTTCAGTTGGTTCTCTGACATAAACAAGATTAAATTTCTGAAGAAGGTTCATATTGGACTTGAAATGTTAACTCTGTTTCTGTCTCCACAGATGCTGCCTGACCTGCTGGGTTTTCTCCAGCATTCCCCAGCGTTCCAGTATCTGCAGCATTTTACTTTTACATAAACGAAGGTAAGAGTTTTCAAGTCTATATTTAAGTCAGGGTAAGAGGTGGAGTTTGCACGTTCTCCCCGTGTTTGCGTGGGTTTCCTCCGGGTGCTCCGGTTTCCTCCCACAGTCCAAAGATGTGCAGGTTAGGTGAATTGGCCATGCTAAATTGCCCATAGTGTTCGGTGCATTAGTCAGGGGCAAATTTAGGGGAATGAGTCTGGGTGGGTTGCTCTTCGGAGGGTCGGTGTGGACTTGTTGGGCTGAAGGGCCTGTTTCCACACTGTAGGCAATCTCAACTAATCTAAAGAGTAAAATAAAAATAAGGGTTAATATTTTGTTTCGTTAAGGTAGGTCTGGGAGGCGCAGGTCCGTGATGTGCACACACTGCACTGTGGAGGAAATCCTTGACTCTCTGCTGGTCAGGATGACCTGCTGCTGGAGGTGACTCTGGCTGGAGCCATCGCAGCTCTGGGTTTTGGAGAAGAATTCTGATGGACAGAATATTTCTACACTTGGAGAGACATGGGTTAATCAGGGATAGTCTGGAAGGCTTTGCTAAGGGAAGGTCACATCTGACAAATCTGATTGAGGTTTTTGAGGAGCTACCCAGGAGTGTTGATGAGGGTGGTCAACAAGGACTCAAGAAAGGCTTTTGATAAGCTTCCTCATGGCAGATGGATGAAGACAGTAAGAGCCCACGTGGCACAGTGGCACATTGGACCCAAAATTAGCCGAGAGGCAGGAAGCAGAGGGTGGTGGTACGAGGGTGTTTCTGTAATGGGAATTCTGTTTCCAGTGGGGGTTCCACAGGCCTCAGGGCTCTTGGTGTATATTAACAATATGGACAGAAAGGTAAGGGATATGATTGAGAAATTCACAGATGACACAATAATTGGTGGGGGGTAAATATTGAGGAGGGTAGCTGTAAACTACTGGAGGATATCACTAGACTGGTCAGCTGGGCAGGAGAGGGGCAAATGGAATTCAATCAGGAAAAGTGAGAGGGATTGCCCTTGGGAAGGTCTAACAAAGTAAGGAATTACACTCTGAATGGCAGGAGCCTGGGAAATCCTGAAGATCAGAGGGAGCTGGGTATCTATATCCACAGATTCCTGAAGGTAGCAGGGCAGGTGGTGAGGAAGGCAGATGGCAAACTTGGCTCGATTAGCTGAACTGTGGAATACAGGAGCAGGGAGATAATGCTGAAACTGTATAAAACACTGATTAGACACAACTGGAATACTGTGTGTAGTTCAGATCACCATATTATGGAGAGGATGTGAATGTACTAGAGAGAATGTAAGAGAGATGCTCCCTCAGGGACCTGATAGAGATGTACAAGATTATGAAGGACATAGATGGAGTGGATATTAAGGCATGTTTTTCCATTAGTAGTGGGGTTAATAGTGAAGGAGCATCAATTTAAAGGCAAAAGGTAGAAGCCGAGGAGGAGAGGTTTGGAGAATGTATTTTTTACTCACAGGGTGTTCAAAATCTGAAATTCCTTACTTGAAAAGGTAGTTGAGTTAGAAACTCTTGAAACGTTTAAGCAGTATTTAGAAACCCGCTTTTGTTGTCATAGCCTCAAGGGCTATGCGCTAAGAGTTGGAAACTGGGATGTAGCCAGATCTTTGTTGACTGATACAGGTATGACAGGATGAATGGCCTCTCTCTGTGATCCCAATGTCGAAGAGTGTATGACATCAGAACTGTAGGGTTAAACCATCAGGAAAGATGACATAAGCTGGTCTCCTTGTTCTTAAAGTAAAATACAAGCCATGGTATAAACTGATACCAATGTCCTGATAGTTATGAAATGGTTTGATTGGGTAGGTGTAGAGATCACTTTTACACTTGCACGGGAGATTGAACTAAGGGTTAAAACTATATAATAAAGAATTCAAGAATACCTCGATGTTCAGAGTGTTGAGAGTGTGGAATGTTACTTAGTGGAATAAAGTTGAATGCATGTTAGGACAAGCTAGGAAAGTATACAGGGAGAAGGAAAGTAAAGGATGTGTTCACAGAGGGGCAGAAACACGATCACAGTATGGAATAATTTCGAGTCCTGATGGAAGTCAATAATTTGCAATTCCATGTAGCAAATAAAGCAAAAATAATAATGTCAGACGAAGAAAGAAGTGTTGACACATGAGATGATCAAACTCCAGTGCAATCATTTTGGAAATGAACGAGTGTTTTAACTGGCAGAATTTCTCTGTGTTCTGCTACTGACCACAGTACAGGGCTGGGCTTCATATGGGAAACTATTTCACGCACATACAGTACATTTCCCTGGCACCGAAGATGTGGTTGTCTCCAAGGTGGCTGTATGTCAGGGCCAATACGGATCTACCGCACAACTCATGACTTAACAAGTCAAAAGCAAAATGGTTTAAAAGCAAAATCCTGCAGGTGCTGAAAATCTGAAACAAACACAGAATGCTGGAGAAATATAAAGAACAGTCATACCAGACTCAAGACACAAGCTCTCTCCACAGATGCTGTGAGACCTGCTGAGTTTCTCCAGCATTCTCTGTGGTTTCCTCCAGTTTCTTGTCAGCTCCAGGAAATTTCAGACTCATTAAAGGACACAGTTTTCATGATCCCTGTTTTCCACAAATCTCCAAATGGGAACATCTTTTCCATGTCTAACCTATCAAACAATTTAATTGGACTGAATCTGATGATATTTTGGTGAAGTTTCTTGAGTTTTACAGAGTGTTTCTCTCTCCAAGGCCTAGGCATTTTTCTTACACTATTCCTCCCTCCTAACCCCCCCCCCCCCCCCCCTCCATTAACTCCCTACACTGCCCCTCACATCTGGTGCTGGCCTGATTTTCCCACACTCCGTGGTTGGAATTCCTCCCTACAGCTGGTATTCCCAGAATAGATGGCCATCCCAGACGGAAGCAATGCCAACTTGTAACCTCAGCTGTTGGGTGGTGGCTCCCTGGGGTTACCCTTCACTGTTAATGTATCAGCACAGTGACCTTTACCCAGTGGTTCACACAGCACAGAGCTGGTACAGCTGGTACTTCCTCAGACAGACAACTGCACGTTCCCAGTGCCCTCGCTGTTTAAACACCAGGCCCCACACCTCAGTGCTCCGTAGAGACATCCCGTCTTACTACCGTCTCTAACTCACTGCTACTCTCTCCCTGATGTCCATGGCATCTCAGCATTGTTCACTGGGGGAGCTATCGCTGACTGGGAAGTCTTGAAGTAAAATGTAAAACATTAACTTCTATTTCAAAAGGTAAATGTGAACAGAAATCAAACCAAAGGGGCTGCATTTCCCTCCCAGTATACAACAGAACTTTTAAAAAATTTTTATTTCAAAAATATACTTTAATCATAAAATATTTTGATGATCTGTACAATTGGTCATGCCATACATACATAAGCATTCCATTTCCTGGCATACAGAGACAGAGTAATCATTCATATATACAGGTCTGTATGATTACTCTCCACATATTTAGCAGGGGGGTTAGCGGAGCCCCCTTACTGTGTCAGACCCCTGTGCTTAGGCAAGCAGACGTTACACGGTGGTCTTTCCCCACCGTGCCTTGGCGGCAGCTGCCCCGACCCACCATACAAAAGAACAGCTTACAGGTGGTTTACAGTCAGGGAAAGGCTCATATTGACTGGGGCCTGCTGTCAGTTTAGTCCTATCAGGTTTGGAGTGACTGACCCAGCTCCGCTCTGTCATGGAGAATGTGAGGGCTCCCTGCTCAATGTTCCCATCCTCCTCCTCCTCAATAACCTCCTCCCAGATCCTCCCAGTCCATCACATCGCCCCCAGCCGCCTGCTGTTGTTGTACAGAGCACAGCATGCTGGGATTATACACCATACTGTGTCTGGACCATATTGCAGGGATCACCCCGCAGCCCCTCCTCAAACTGGTCCGAGCAGCGGAACCCCATCCTCAGGGTTTCATTGTCTGCTCCTCCACCCCGGGGGGGGAGAGGGGGTGAGGAATGGGCAGCATGGTATTTCTGCTTCACCTCAGTCGTGTAACAGAGACATCAACCATGGTCACAGAGGGCAGCTCTGATCACCAAGTAATAAGCTCTGGGAGGGACCTAAACCCTTGAATGCAGCAGGAACACAAGAATTCCCGATGATGCAGCTCCCAGGGGTCCAGGTGCAATCTTGTCTGATATAGCATTGGCAATCACAGATCACTTAAGCATTGATAGAGTGGACTCTTGTGCAGTAAAAGTTCTTCTGTCTTAAACAGTGGAATCATGTGGCAGTATTCTTTAGCAAATAACTCAAATTTCGAAGTTCGTCTGCTACTTGAGAAAAAGCTACCGTTCTCTTGAGTGATCACACCACATGTTTCAGCATCAGTCACTGTCTTACATGCAAGGAGTGAAAATTCTGGTTTGACCGCCCTCCCCTAACCCCGAGATGTCCAGACAAGTTATCACATTATTCCTGGTGCTGAGCGTGAAATCATTCAACTGAACAAGGAGAAACCCAAGTCTCAAAACTTGTAACTTTCTGATCAGGATGCCTCAGTTCACTATTACGTGTCACACTGATCACCTGGAGCAAGTTAATTACCTCAGAATGTCCCAAAACTAATAAAGTAGTTTTCAAAATGCAATCATTATCATCATGTCAGAAACAGGACAGCCCTAAATTTGCACAAAGCAAGATCTCAAAACCGGCAATGCAATAACTGCCAAGTATTGAGCATTTAACAATAAATTGAACACTATTTCTTTATTTTTCTGCATTTATATTCTAAGTTTTGGTTTATTTTTCTCTGTTTTAAGATGGAGCTGGAGAATGGCAACACTGTACAACACGTTTCGCTGTATTTTATATTTAAAAATACACATGACAATTAATAAAATAAATTAAAATTAAAAAAAGTTGGTCGGCCTGGACCAGTTTGGGCCAACCACCTGTCCCTGTGCTGTAGGACTCTAAGTTAATCTGGTTATAGTCCAACAGGTTTAATTGGAAGCACACTAGCTTCTGGAGCGAAGCTCCTTCATCAGGTGATTGTCTACCACCCAATGAAGGAGCGGCGCTCCGAAAGCTAGTGTGCTTCCAATTAAACCTGTTGGACTATATCCTGGTGTTGTGTGATTTTTAACTTTGTACACCCCAGTCCAACACCGGCATCTCCAAATCATGACTAAGTTAATCTGTTTTTGTTGATGCATATTGAGGAATAAGTGTTGGACTTATTCCTCAATAAGGACACTGGGGATAACTTTCTTTGAAAGTGGGATTTTAACTCCTATGTCAGAAAACAGAAGGGATTTTGGTTTAATGCCTGAATCAAGAGGCAGCACTTCCATCAGGGTGGCACTCCCTCAGTACTGTCTGCCCAGATTTCCCTGCTCAATTCCCTGGAGATGAACTTGGAAATTAGCATTTCTCTCCAACAACATGAATGTGGTGTTACCACCTAAACTGGGGCGGACAAAACACCATCGATCAAACACACGGATAAGCTGCTGATTTGGATCAGTGATGCATAAACTTGGCAAGCAGTAGTAGTCTTTCATGTACAGCACATAGCTGATACTTTCTTTCATATTAAAACCCACTCAATCAAACAAACCTGTTCTTGAATCTTCAACTGAAGCTCTGGGTGATTAAAGAGCTCAAAACTCTATAAATTGAACCCCCTGATAAAGAAGGCCATACTTACTGACCCCAAGGTTCAGTAATCAGCTTCCACTGTCATCCAGAAAGTTTGTCACTATCTGAATAAAGTTGAAAATCACACAACATCAAGTTATAGTCCAACAGGTTTATTTGGAAGCACTAGCTTTTGGAGCATTGTTCCTTCATCAGATGACTAGTGGGGCAGGATAATAGGACGCAGAATTTATAGTAAAAGATCACAGTGTCATACAACTGATGCGATGTATTGAACATACCTAGATTGCTGTTAAGTGAGTGTATCAGTGTAATCGTGTTTAAGAGTGTGTGAGTGAGAGTGTGTAGTGCAGTGTGACATGAACCTAAGGTCCCAGTTGAGGTCATCCCCATGGGTACTGAATTTGGCTATCAGCCTCTGCTCAGCCACTCTGCGCTGTTGCGTATCCCGAAGTCCACCTTGGAGGATGGTCACCCATTTTAAGTGATTAAAGATTTAACAGAAATCTAGGTTTGTTCGATACATTGCATCATAGAGTCATAGAGCTGTACAGCACGGAAACAGACCCTTCGGTCTAACTCGTCCATGCCAACTAGATATCCTAACCCAATCTAATCCTATTTGCCAGCACTTGGCCCATATCTCTCTAAACCCTTCCTATTTATATCCAGATGCCTTTTAAATGCTGTAATTGTATCAGCCTCCACCACTTCCACTGGTAGCTCTTTCCATACACGCACCACCATCTGCATGAAAACATTGCCCTTAGGTCCCTTTTAAATCTTTCCCCTGTCACCCTAAACCAATGCTCTCTAGTTCTTGACTGCCCCACCCCAGGGAAAATATCTCTTCCAATTACTCTATCCATTACCCTCATGATTTTATAAACCTCTATAAGGTCACCCCTCAGTGTCTGACACTCCAGGGAAAACAACCCCAGCCTATTCAACCTTTCCATACAGCTCAAATTCTCCAACCCTGGCAATAAATCTTTTCTGAACCCTTTAAAATTTCACAACATCCTTCTAATAGGAAGGAGACCAAAATTGCATGCAATCTTCCAATGCCCTGTACAACCATAATATAATGTCCCAACTCCTGCACTCAATACTCTGACCAATAAAGGAAAGCATACCAAACGCCTTCTTCACTATCCTATCTACCTGGGACTCTACTTTCAAGGAACTATGAACCTGTACTCCAAGGTCTCTTTGTTCATCAACACTCCCCAGGGCCCTACCATCAAGTGTATAAGTCCTAGTCTGATTTTCCAAAATGCAGCACCTCGTATTTATCTAAATCAAACTCCACCTGCCTCTCCTTGGCCCATTGACTCATCTGTTCAAGATCCTGTTGTAATCTGAGGTAACCTTCTTTGCTGTCCACTACACCTCCAATTTTGGTGTCATCTGCAAACTTAATAACTGTACCTCCTTTGTTCACATCCAAATCATTTATATAATTGAAGAAAAGCATTAGACCCAGCACCAATCCTTGTGACACTCCACTGGTCACAGGCCTCCAGTCTAAAATGCAACCCTCCACCACCGCCCTCTGTCTTCTACCTTTGAGCCAGTTCTGTATCCAAATGGCTAGTTGTCCCTATATTCCATGAAATCTAACCTTGTTAACCAGTCTCCCATGGGGAACCTTGTCAAACACCTTACTGAAGTTCATACAGATCATGTCCACCACTCTGCCCTCATCAATCCTCTTTGTTACTTCTTCCAAAAACTCAATGAAGTTCATAAGACATGATTTCTAACACTTTTATCTTTTGGCATAAATTCTGTGCCCTGTGATCCTGCCCCACTAACTACCCGATGAAGGAATAGTGCTCCGAAAGCTATTACTTCCAAATAAACATGTTGGACTATAACCTGGTGATGTGTGATTTTTAACTTTGTCCACCCCAGTCCAACACCAGCACCTCCAAACCATAACTATCTGAATAAGCAGCTGGATGTAACTCTACGTACTTAGTAGGAGGTGAACCTTATCCCATCACTGAACTGGAAAGTTATTCCTGCTTCTAACACCATTTACCTTAGAATGTTTTTTTTTAATGTTGGAAGCTAGTACTAACACCTGCACAAATATCTGAACAGCTTACGGCAGCAATGATCGCTTATTTTGTGTTCAATATTGGAAAGAACATGTTGCTTTGTCTCTTCATTATTTGCACGAACCACCTTATCTTACACCAAATCCATTCGGCATCTGCAGCTCTTCATTTGTAGGATCATCGAAATTTACAGCATAAAAGGAGGCTGTTCCCCCTCCAATTCTATTTTGATTTAATCGCTAACCCCCTCCCCCCGCTTCACTTCCTTCATGTGAGCATTGCCTTTACCAGACTTTACTTCGTACTGGTTTCCTGGTGGTGGAAATAATGAATAAAGTTTTTTGTACACAGTGTCTTTACTGAGTCACTGCACGCGTGCGTACACACACACACACACACACACACACACACAAACACACAAACACACACACACACACACACACACACCTCTGTGGGGGAAGAATAAACACACTATTGCTGTGCAGTGGCAGTGTTGCAGGAAAAATATAGAAGAAGGCCATTTGGCCCTTTATTTCAGCCATGGTTGCATTTTCTAAGAGTAGCCATGCCGAATCCCACACTGCATTTTTTATTCAATGTCATGTATCATTTGTTTGTGCTGTTCAAACTCCAAAACTGTGCTCACAGGCCACACTCAATTAACATTTCCACCAGTCTCTTGGCTTGCTTTGAAAGATCTCAGCATGATATAAAAAAATAAATCAATATTTTACCAACTACAGCAATATTTGCATTTATTTCCCAGCTTTAATGAGGCAAAACCTTCAAGGAGCGATTACCGCACTGTTCGACACAGAGCTACATAACCAGGTATTGGATCAATGATCAAAGGCTTGGTCAGTGAGATAGGTTTGAAGCTGGAGGTTGGCCCAGAGGGGGTCTCCAAAGGTAGGTGGATGAATGTGGGGTTGGGGTGTGCGGGAAGGAGCTGGATGTTTCCTCTGTGTGCTCTCCCATGAGAGAGACGACTGATCGTGGTTTAACCTAAGGATCATTACATCTCAGCAAAGGGACGATCCCTCATGGTAATCTCAGCCGGTGCAGGGAATTGAAGCCATGCTGCTGGTATCACTCATTAGTCATCCAGCCAACTGAACTAACCAACCCCCTTTAAAAAAACTAAACATTAAATAACAAAGGAAAATTGGGTCAATGCTGAAAGGGAAAGAAAATAAAGGGACACAGGGAAAGAACAGAGGGGTGGGATACCAAAAAGCTCATAGAGGAACAATGGGATTGGTTTGTCACCTTCTTTGATTCTAAGATATGAAAGATTGACCTAATTGCAATTTGTTGAGGGTTGAAGGTTCAGTATACCTTTGTAACATTTGAGAGCTTTGGTTTAGATTAGATTCCCTACAGTGTGGAAACAGGCCCAACAAGTCCACATCAACCCTCCGAAGAGTAACCCACCCTGACCCATTTCCCTCTGACTAATGCACTCTCCACTATGGGCAATTTAGTCTGGCCAATTCACTTGACCTGCACATCTTTGGATTGTGGGAGGAAACCCATGCAGACATGGGAAGAATGTGCAAACTCCACACAGATAGGCTGGAATCAAAGCTGGGACCCTGGTGCTGCGAGGCAGCAGTGCGAACCACTAAGCCACCATCCTACCCCAGGTTCTACAGTGCAAAAACACTGGCTAGTTCCATGGAAATGGTATTTCTACTTTATGTGCTAAGAAGGGGAAGACATGGTTTTAGTTTAATTTTAGTTTCACTCTGTGAGTGATGATGATTTGCATGTCTTTAAATCCTATGGTGAACAGCTCTGTGCTTTAGGAAAGAAAAGGTAAGAGAACAAAAGAAAAGCTGCTGTTCCATAGTTACAAGGATTCCAGTGATAAAGGGCTGCTCTCTCAGACAGAGGGAGAGACTTGGGAGGGTGTGTGTGTTTTCCTGAGAGTTACTGTGGTTCAGGGTGAGGGGAGAGATTGAGAAGGAGAGTCCTTCACGATAACCTCAGTCAGTAACAAAATCATTTCATATAGCATGTATATAGTATGGTATAGTTTGGGTGTTTCTTTTGTAAAATAAACTTTAATGTTGTTTTGCTAAAAGTATATTAGTGACTTCCTATGTATTTGTCAATGACTGATCACTACAGTAAACACAATGAAAGTGTTAAACTTATAGTCTATCAGGCCATTTCTACCTCTGGATTTTACTTGTCCAGTTGACCATCAATTTGAATCATACCATGTGCCCACTAATTGGTGATTGGACCGGACACTGAAGGGTATTCTGACATCATGGCCAGCCTATCACCTACATCTGATTTGGTTTATCTCAGGTCCCTTAGTTGGTTTTGTTGTTAAACTTTGTCTGCTCTACTCTGCCAATAATCTGGATGTTTCTCTTCATTTGTTCATGACTGGGCCAGAATTGATGATCCCATCCCCAACTACCTTTCAGTGGAGTGGCTTGCTTGGCCATTTCAGAGGGCAGTTAAGAGTCAACCACTTTACTATGGGTCCGAAGTCACACATAGACCAGACCAGGTAAGGTCGGCAGATTTCTTTCCCTGAACCAGGTGGGCTTTTACTGCAGTTGGCATGGTTACATGGTCATTATTCTTTTCATTTCATTCACTCGCTGAACTTGGCTTCTCTGTCTGGACCCAGCATTTATTGCCTGTCCCTAGTTGCCCCTTGGGAAGGTGGGGGTGAGCTGCCTTCTTGAACCACTGCAGTCCATGAGTTTTAGGTAGACCCACAATTACCTTAGGGAGGGAATTCCAGGATTTTGACCCAGTGACAGTGAAGGAATGGCAATATATTTCCAACTTAGGTTGGTGAGTGGCTTGGAGGGGAAGTTGCAGGGTTAGATTAGATTAGATAGGTTAGATTACTTACAGTGAGGAAACAGGCCCTTCGGCCCAACAAGTCCACACCGAACCGCCAAAGTGCAACCCACCCATACCCATTCCCCTACATTTACCCCTTCACCTAACACTACGGGCAATTTAGCACGGCCAATTCACCTAACCTGCACATTTTTGGATTGTGGGAGGAAACTGGAGCACCCAGAGGAAACCCACACAGACACGGGGAGAATGTGCAAACTCCACACAGAGAGTCGCCAGAGGCAGGAATTGAACCCGGGTCTCTGAATTGTGTCTTGTAGATGGTGGACAGGCTTTGGGGAGTCAGGAGGTGAGCTACTTGCAAATGTACTCCTGACCTGCTCTTGTAGCCACTGTGTTTATATGGCAGTTCTGTTGAGTTCACTTGAGTTTCTGGTCAATGGTAACCTCCGTGATGTTGATAGTGGGGTATTTAATGTGTTAACATGGTGAGTGTGAAGGAGTGGTGGTTGGATTGTCTCTTACTGGAGATGGGGATAGCCAAGCATTTCTATGGCACAAACGTTACTTTCAGCTTGCTCTTTGCCAGATTCATAGTGAATTCTAATTTCATCATCTGTTATGCTGGGATTGGAACTCATTTCCCCAAAGCATTAATCTGGGGTTCTGGATTGCAAGTTCAGTGTCCACATCATGGCATCACCACCTCCCCCTGTAGGCCTGGGACAGTAATTACAGCTCTCGATTCATACTCTGTGGTGACTTTGGTCCTGGTTCGGACTGTGTCTCATGGGCACAGCGTGTTCCTTCTGTTCCAAGTTGTCAACATGCAGTGACTTGGTGCTAAGACATGGTCAGGTGATCACACCAATGGGCTTTAGTGTATCCAAAGTGAAATTCTTTCTAGAACAGGTGCTTGATTGCAGTGCCAGTTTAATACTGTAGTTGGCTGAATATCTACATCACTACACTTATAATTTCATAAAAATGTAGGAACCATGAGCATGAGTAGACCATTTGGCCCATTGAGACTGCACCACTGTTTAGTATGATCATGGATGATCTTGGCTTTCAGCTCTACTTTCCCAAATGCTCCTCATATCTCTCAATTCCCTAGGAGACCAAAAATCATACTTTTGTGTTCAATGTTAGAAACTCCATACTCTTCTAGAGTAGAGAATTCCAAACCTTCATGACCCTCGAGGCCAGACTGTTCAGGAGAGATGTTAGGAAGAACTTCTACATGCAAAGGGTGGGAGAGATTTTGAACTCTCTTCCACAAATGGCAGTGGATGCTGGATCAGTTGTTGGTTTCAAATGTAAGATAGTTTTTTTTGCTCAAACGATTATCTTAAGGCGTATGGGCCAAAGGCAGGTAGTTAGGACACGGATCAGCCATGATCTCATTGAATGGCAGAACAGGCTCGAGGGGCTGAATGGCCTCCTCCTGTTCCTACATCCCTCTGTGTGAACCAACTTTCCTTCACCTTACTCCAAAATGATGGGTCCCTTATCCTGAAATTGTATCCCTTATGTTCTAAATTCCCCAGCCGGGGAGAAAATGTCTTCGTGTTGACCCTGTCCAGCCCATTCATTACGCTGAATGTTTGAATGAGATTGCCACTTATTCTGCTAAAACCCCAAGAATATTGACCTGATGTACTCAGCCTCTCGTCAGAGGAGCACAGTCTCATTCCAGGAACCAATCTAGTGAGACTGCTGGAAAATCCCACTGGATTTGGCAGCATCTGTGGACCGAAAGTAAAACCAACATTTTGAATCTGGTGACCCTCTTCAGAACAATCTAGTGAGATCAGTCTACTGTGTCCAATGCAAGTGAATCCTTTCTTAAATACAGAGACCAAAACAGCTCGTGATATTCCACAACTTGTCTTACTAAGGCCCAATACAATTTTAGCAAGTTACTTCTATTCTTGTATTCCCAGTCTTTTGTAATAAAGCCCATCGTGCTCGTTGCTTTCCTAATTACTTGCTACACCTGCATGCTAATCCTTTGTGTTCCTTATCGGAACACATCCCACTCTCTCTGAACACCAACAAGTTTCATGCCTCTAAAAAAAGTTCTGATTTTCTATTCGTGTGACCAATTCGACACTATCTGCCATTTATGGCTCTCTCTGAGTCTCTTTGCAGTCTCTCTCTCAGTGTGTACTATAAGTGAAGCTTAGACATAAACACTCGCATTGCTGGCATCAATTCTCACACAGGAACGTAAGTGTAACAATCAAGGCTGAAATTGCAGTGCCTGCCTTAGGCAGTGTTATCCGTCATGGCTGCAGTGTTGTGTAAAAAATACCAAAAATGTGCCTCATTTTTCAGCTCAGGTCTTATAGCACAAAGAGGAGGGGAGTTCGCCCGACTATCTGTCAATCAGCATCCCATTGTTGTTTGTGGGATCTTGCTGTGTGCAAATTGGCTCTGTATTTCCTACATTACAACTGTGACCCCACCTCAAAAAGTACTCCATTGGGTTTGCAACACTTTGGGAAGTTCAGTGTCATAGAGTCATAGAGATGTACAGCATGGAAACAGACCCTTCAGTCCAACTCGTCCATGCCGACCAGATATCCCAACCCAACCTAGTCCCACCTGCCAGCACCCCTTCTCTATCCTATCTATCTGCAACTCTACTTTCAAGGAACTATGAACCTGTACTCCAAGGTTTCTATATTCAGCAACACTCCCTAGGACCTTACCGTTAAACGCATAAGTCCTTCTAAGATTTGCTTTCCCAAAAAGCAGCACCTCGCATTTATCTGAATTAAACTCCATTTGTCACTTCTCAGCCCATTTGGCCCATCTGGTCAAGATCCTGTTGTAATCTGAGGTAACCTTCTTCGCTGTCCATTACACCTCCAATTTTGGTGTCATCTGCAAACTTACTAACTGTACCTCTTATGCTCCCACTCAAATATTTACATAAATAATGAAAAGTAGTGGACCCAGCACCGATCCTTGTGGCACTCCACTGGTCATAGGCCTCCAGTCTGAAAACAATCCTCCATCACTACCCTCTGTCTTCTACCTTTGAGCCAGTTCTGTATCCAAATGGCTAGTTCTCCCTGTATTCCATGAGATCCAACCTTGCTAACCAGTCTCCCATGGGGAACCTTGTTGAATGCCTTTCTGATGTCCATATAGATCACGTCCATCACTTTGCCCTCATCAATCTTCTTTGTTACTTCTTCAAAAAACTCAATCAAGTTTGTAAGACATGATTTCCCACGCACAAAGCCATGTTGACTGTCCCTAAACAGTCCTTGCCTTTCCAAATACATGTACATCTGTCCCTCAGGATTCCCTCCAACAACTTGCCCACCACCGACATCAGGCTCTGGCTGTGGAAGGTGCTATACAAATGCAAGTCTTCCCCTTTTGTTACTTTGCTATCTGCAGATTTTGTTTCCTCTTCTTCTTTGTCTCGTTGGCTACACCTGATTCCCTGCATATCTGAAAGAAGTGCCCCCCTCCACCCCCAAGAGGTCAAACTACCTCAACGGGATATTTGTACTTATTCACATTTCCTCAGGATGCGAGGGAACTTGGGAATTTTTAAACTCTGATTCACTACGAAAATTACAGTACGCTGATGCTAAAACACACTTTAAAATGACCTCATTAATATGCATTGAGCAGCATGAAAAACTACTTAGTGCCATCAAATGAAACAGGTGAATCAGTTCTTTGATATCCTGAAATGCAGCCGACAGATGGAAACGCAATAGAGTTTAGCCCATTTTAATAAAGGACCCATTGCAGTCTGAAGCGAAACTGTGGGAATATCGTAGAGAACCAGCTCATAAACAGCGTCCCTGGATTTAGCTAAAACAAGAATCGTGCAGCCAAGAAAATGGGCTTCGATGCAAAAGGAAATACTGTACTCTTGAAACAACTAATTACATTAATGAACAGTTGGGGCCCTCCAGATTATTCAGCTACTCAGGCTGTGCCTCATACTTTGGCTAAATCCCAACACTCATCCTGGCACAAATTATATTGCCTTCATTACAGCCATAACATTTACCATTGAAAGCACTACCTTTTGAGCAAAATGCAATGCATCGACAGTCAAACAGGTTAAATCTACCTTTGATCTTAAAGCAAGGGCTTACTCTCATACATGCGCATGCGCACACACACGTGCACACTCATGCACACACACATAGGCACACACAGATACACACACTTCAAAAAAAGGCCATTAGGATACAAAACAATTTTTGCAAATTAATAAAATCTGTTTCTGAAAGCCATAGTGATGAAGACCCTTAAGCTGGAACACATACCTCACATTCATAAGTGTGGAAGTAGATCGTTCAGCCCATCGAGTCCACACTGACCCTCCAAAGACTAAACTAACCAGATCCATTCCCCTATCCTATCACTGTAACCCTGCACATTCCTGAACACTATGGAAAATTTAGCATGGCCAATCCACCTTAACCTGCACATCTTTGGACAGTGGGAGGAAACCGGAGCACCCGGAGGAAACCCACGCAGACACAGGGAAAATGTACAAACTCCACACAGACTGTCGCCTGAGGGGGGAATTAAACCCATGTCCCTTGGGCTGTGAGGGAGCATGGCTAACCAATGAGCGACCAAGCCACCCAAATGTGCAGTTTAATAATGTGAAGAAGTAAAGAAATGACTTTACTTCAGACTTGTTCTCTGATACATTTAACGTAAATATCACATCTCTGATCTGAAACCATCATGACAACTTGAAGCAGTTGTAGTTTTGTTCAGGTTTTCCTACAGTATGCAACATAACAACAGGCCACTTGGGTCTTGGTGGTATGTGCACCTTGTGTAAATTTGACATTGAAAAGTAAATCGACACACTTCCAGCCATGTGATCCACAGAATAGGAACTTAACTTTAAACCTACATCCAGTTCTATGTCTTAGACATGGGGAATGAAGCTTTTACTTTTAATAGTGATACAGGATTGACCCATAATTTCAAGTTCCACTCCTGAGGTTTGAGCACAGGCACCTTAGACAGCACCTTCCAGATGCACAACCACTTCCACTGTTTCCACCACCTCCACTGACAGTCCATTCCAGTCACCCAGCACCCTCTGTGTGAAAGATTGCCCCCTTCTCAGCTTGAATTCATGCCCTCTTGTGATGGACCTTTCCACCCTCTGACCGTCTACCCTACCCATGCCTCTCCTAGTTTTGTAGACCTCTATCAGGTTGCTCCTCCAGCCTCTGACTTTCTTTTGTGTAATGTGGAACTTGAAATATAAACAGACCAGCCACCATTTTATTGAATGGTGGAGAGCATTCAATGCACCGAATGTCTTCCTGCTTTTCTTTCATTCGTTGGCAGGGGTTGTTGGAGGAGAGGGGTGACGTCTGAAGGGCCACTGCGGTCTGGTGAGGGGTGGGTCAGGACTAGCATCGTGGTCAATGGTCAAGATTAGAATGGTGCTGGAAAAGCACAGCAGGTCAGGTAGCATCTGAGGAGCAGGAAAATCAACGTTTTGGGTAAAAGCCCTGAATGAGGAATTAAGGTCAATGGTTCCTGCCCCTGCCCCTCAGTAACAATGAGCCCTAGCCTGTACAGTTGAGAAACAAATTCAGAAAGTTGTTGATCTGAACCCCTAGCTTCACTTCTCTCCACAGATACTGTCTGATCTACTGAGTATTTTCATCTTTTGTTTTACTTTCCCTTTCTGCTCATGGAGTTTTAAGGAGAGTACAGAAAACAACTAAATGGCTAATAGTTGTTTGCATGTTGCCTCTATTCCATCAAAGAAATTACCTCTAATTTAACAAAGAATTGTAAAAGCAAAAGTGTACAATGCTTTGAAAGATAATGGGAAGTCAGAGGATTGGGAAACCATTTAAGACCAGCTGAGGATAAGTAAATAGCAATGGAGGGATGGGTAGAAAATGAAATGTGATGAGTAAGCTGGTTTTAATATTAAACAAGATTGCAAGAGTTTTCTTTAGGTATATAAAAAGGTAAGAGAGAGGCAAAAGTGGATATTGGAATGTTGGAAAACGAGACTAGGGCAGTAGTAATGGGGATCAAAGAAATGGCAGAGGAACTGAGTAGGTACTTTGCATCAGTTTTCACAGCTGAAGACATCAACAGCATACCAGAGCTTCAACAAAGGGTGGAGGTGAGTGTAACGGTCATCACTAAGGAGAAGGTGCTGGGGAAGCTGAAAGGTCTGAAGGTGGATACATCACCAAGATCAGACGGACTATATTCCAGAGTTCTGAAAGAGATAGCTGAGGAGATTGTAGAGACATTGGCAGCGATCTTTCATGGATCACTGGAGTCAGGGAGGATCCTGGAGGATTGGAAAATGGTGATTGGAACACCTCCGTTTAAAAGTGAAGGGAGCAGAGGTAGAAAGCTACAGGCGAGAGCTAGTCTGATCTTAGGCATTGATAAGATTTTACAGTCCATTATTGAAGATGAGATTGGGTGGAGTCAACACAGTTTTGTCAAGGGGAGGCCCTGCCTGACAAATTTGTTAGAATTTGTTAAGTGTGCACAAGAAAATTTTCTGATGTGGATGTACCTACTAGAGAGGGTGCAAAACCTGACTTACTCTTGGGAAATAAGGCAAGGCAGGTGACTGAGGTGTCAATAGACAATAGACAATAGACAATAGACAATAGATGCAGGAGTAGGCCATTCTGCCCTTCGAGCCTGCACCGCCATTCAATATGATCATGGCTGATCATTCCTAATCAGTATCCTGTTCCAGCCTTATCTCCATACCCCTTGACTCCACTATCTTTAAGAGCTCTATCCAATTCTTTCTTAAATGAATCCAGAGACTGGGCCTCCACTGCCCTCTGGGGCAGAGCATTCCACACAGCCACCACTCTCTGGGTGAAGTAGTTTCTCCTCATCTCTGTCCTAAATGGTCTACCCCGTATTTTTAAGTTGTGTCCTCTGGTTCGGCATTCCCCCATCAACGGAAATATGTTCCCTCCTGCCAGAGTGTCCAGTCCTTTCATAATCCTATACGTTTCAATCAGATCCCCTCTCAGTCTTCTAAACTCAAGGGTATACAAGCCCAGTCGCTTCAGTCTTTCTGTGTAAGGCAATCCTGCCATTCCAGGAATTGACCTCGTGAACCTACGCTGCACTCCCTCAATAGCCAGAATGTCTTTCCTCAAATTTGGAGACCAGAACTGTACACAGTGGGGGAGCACTTTGGGGCCAGCAACCATAATTCAATTAGATTTAAAATAGTGATGGAAAGGATAGACCAGATTTAAAAGTTGAAGTTCTAAATTGGAGAAAGGCTAATTTTGATGGCATTAGGCAAGAACTTTCAAGATCTGACTGGGGGCAGATGTTCACAGGTAAAGGGACAGCTGGAAAATGGGAAGCTTTCAGAAATGAGATAACAAGAATCCAGAGAAGGTATATTCCTGTTAGGGTGAAAGGAAAGGCTGGTAGGTATAGGGGATGCTGGATGACAAAAGGAAGGCCCCAAGGGATCCTTCCATATCCATCACAAATTCACCTGCACCCCCACAAACATCATTTACTGCATCCGCTGTACCCGATGTGGCCTCCTCTACGCTGGGGAGACAGGCCGCCTACTTGTGGAATGTTTCAGAGAACACCTCTGGGACACCCGCACCAATCAATCCAACCGCCCCATGGCTGAACACTTTCACTCCCCCTCCCACTCTGCCAAGGACATGCAGGTCCTTGGCCTCCTCCATCACCAGACCATGGCAACACGACGCCTGGAGGAAGAGCACCTCCTCTTCCGCCTAGGAACCCTCCAACCACACAGGATGAATGCAGATTTCTCCAGCTTCCTCATTTCCCCTCCCCCCACCTTATCTCAGTCCCAACCCCCGGATTCAGCACCGCCCTCTTGACCTGCAATCTTCTTCCCGACCTTTCTGCCCCCACCCCCTCTCCGGCCTATCACCCTCACCTTAACCTCCTTCCACCTATCGCATTCCCAACGCCCCTCCCCCAAGTCCCTCCTCCCTACCTTTTATCTTAGCCTGCTTGGCACACCCTCCTCATTCCTGAAGAAGGGCTTATGCCCAAAACGTCGATTATCCTGTTCCTTGGATGCTGCCTGACCTGCTGCGCTTTTCCAGCAACACATTTTTCAGCTCTGATCTCCAGCATCTGCAGTCCTCACTTTCTCCTAAAGAAATTGAGGGTTTGGTTAAGAAAAAGAAGGAAGCATATGTCAGGTATAGACAGGATAGATTGAGTGAATCCTTAGAAGAGTACAAAGGCAGTAAGAGTATACTTAAGAGGGAAATCAGGAGAGCAAAAAGGGGACATGAGATAGCTTTGGCAAATAGAATTAAGGAGAATCCAAAGAGTTTTTACAAATACATTAAGGACAAAAGGGTAACTAGGGAGAGAATAGGGCCTCTCAAAGATTAGCAAGGCGGCGTTTGTGTGGAGCCGCAGAAAATGGGGGTGATACTAAATGAATATTTTGCATCAGTATTTACTGTGGAAAAGGATATGGAAGATATAGACTGTAGGGAAATAGATGGTGACAACTTGCAAAATGTCTATATTACAGAGGAGGAAGTGCTGGATGTCTTGAAACATATAAAGGTGGATAAATCCCCAGGACCTGATCAGGTGTACCCTAGAACTCTGTGGGAAGCTAGAGATGTGATTGCTGGGCCTCTTGCTGAGATATTTGTATCATCGATAGTCACAGGTGAGGTGCCAGAAGACGGGAGGTTGCCTAATGTGGTGCCACTGTTTAAGAAGGGTAGTAAAGACAAACCAGGGAACTATAGACTGGTGAGCCTGGCCTCAGTGGTGGGCAAGTTGTTGGAGGGAACCCTGAGGGACAGGATGTACATGTATTTGGAAAGGCAAGGACTGATTAGGGATAGTCAACATGGCTTTGTGCGTGGGAAATCATGTCTCACAAACTTGATTGAGTTTTTTGAAGAAGTAACAAAGAGGATTGATGAGGGCAGAGTAGTAGATGTGATCTATATGGATTTCAGTAAGGCATTCGACAAGGTTCCCCATGGGAGACTGATTAGCAAGGTTAAATCTCACAGAATACAGGGAGAACTAGCCATTTAGATACAGAACTGGCGCAAAGATGGAAGACAGAGGGTGATGGTGGAGGGTTGTTTTTCAGACTGGAGGCCTGTGACCAGTGGAGCGATCGGTGTTGGGTCCTCTACTTTTTGTCATTTACATAAATGATTTGGATGTGAGCATAAGAGGTACAGTTAGTAAGTTTGCAGATGTCACCAAAATTGGAGGCACAGCAGACAGTAAAGAGGGTTACCTCAGATTACAACAGGATCTGGACCAGATGGACCAATGGGCTGAGAAGTGGCAGATGGAGTTTAATTCCGATAAATGCGAGGTGATGCATTTTGGGAAAGCAAATCTTAGCAGGACTTATACCCTTAATGGTAAGGTCCTAGGGAGTGTTGCTGAACAAAGAGACCTTGGAGTGCAGGTTCACAGCTCCTTGAAAGTGGAGTCGCAGGTAGATAGGATAGTGAAGAAGGCATTTGGTATGCTTTCCTTTATTGGTCAGAGTATTGAGTACAGGAGTCGGGAGGTCATGTTGCGGCTTTACAGGACATTGGTTAGCTATAGAGGTTTCACAAAATCATGAGGGGCATGGATAGGGTAAATAGACGAAGTCTTTTTCCCTGGGGTCGGGGTGTCCAGAACTAGGGGCCTAGGTTTAGGGTGAGAGGGGAACGATATAAAAGAGACCTAAGGGGCAACCTTTTCACATAGAGGATGGTACGTGTATGGAATGAGCTGCCAGAGGATGTGGTGGAGGCTAGTGCAATTGCAACATTTAAGAGGCATCTGGATGGGTATATGAATAGGAAGGGTTTGGAAAGATATGGACCGGGTGCTGGGAGGTGGGACCAGATTGGGTTGGCATGGATTGGTTGGACCGAAGGGTCTGTTTCCATGCTGTACATCTCTATGACTCATGTGCATATGACACAATGAAAGCTGGAGGGGCAGGACGTTTTGAGGAAACAAGGAGCTGCAGAAGGATTTGTAAAAGCTAGGAGAATGGGAAAAGAAGTGACAGATGGAATACAATGTGGGGCTATGCACTTTGGTCAGAAGAATAGAGATGTCGGCAATTACTCAAAGGGGAAAGGCTTGGGAAATCTGAAGTGCAAAGGAAATTAGAGGTCTCTTAAGGTTAACATGTAGGTTTAGTTGGCAGTTAGGAAGGCAAATGCAATGTTAGCATTCATTTCAAGAGGGTTAGAATACAAGAGCAGAGATGTACTGCTGAGACTGCATAAGGCACATTTGAAATATTTTAAGCTGTTTTGGCCCTATGTCTAAGGAAGGATATGTTAGTGTTGAAGGGCATCCAGAGGAGATTTACAAGAATGATCCCAGGGATGAAGGGCTTGTCATGTGAGGAGCAATTGAGGACTCAGGGCCTGTACTCGATGGAGTTTAGAAGGATATGGGGGGAGGGATCCCATTGAAACTTACAGAATACTGAGAGGCCTGGATAGAGTGGACGCGGAGAATGTGTTTCCACTGGTAGAAGAGACTAGGACCTGAGGGCACAGCCTCAGAGTGAAGGGACAACCCTTTAGAACTGAGATGAAGAGGAATTTCTTCAGCCGGAGGGTGGAGAATCTGTGGGACTCATTACCATAAAGAGCTGTGCAGGCCAAGACATTGAGTATATTTAACACAGAGATAGATAGGCTATTGATTAGTGAGGGGATTGAGGGTTACAGGGAGAAGGCAGGAGAATGGGGTTGAGAAACATATCAACCATGATGGAATGGTGGAGCAGACTCGATGGGCCGAATGATCTAATACTGTTCCTCTATCTTATGGAATATATTCCCTAAAGAATCTCCTCAGCTTCAGATCCAAAACTAGAACTAAATAAGCTCCTTGAATTAATTTAGTGTTGCCACATCTCACTGGAACTATGCATAGGAATCGAGTCCTATTATTGTCAAGTCTTTACAACATTTAAAGATTGCATCAAAATACACAGTGTTCCCTTATTTTCCATCTGTGTAGACCCAGCCCGACAGAAAGCACAGTCCCATTTTGTGTACTTAATAAAAATGAGTACTTATTACAAATAAATAGATTCTAGTTACGTGTAAACGACTATGGACTGTCAATATAATTGCTGACGTGTCTACTAATGACTACTCTAAGCTCCCAACACACATATACTCAAAAGAAATTGGTGTTTTGGATGGAGGAACAAGCTAGAAAGGCTGTTCATTGGCTCCTGGTCACAGGGTTCCTTGAGATGATCCTTTTGCTTGTTAGAACTTGCTGTTCTTTAATGTCTATTCTCTGGCCATTTTTTAACTTCCTTGCAGAATGCACAGAGTAACCGGTTCACTTCTTATAAAGTCTCTAATTTATTGCCTGAAAGCAAAAGTTACAGCAACTGCTTGAAGAGGAAAAGTGGCTTTGTACAGGTTTCAGGTATTTTCTGTTGCAGAGAGACATATTACCTCTCCTTTCAGAGATCCAAAGACTTCTGACAATGTCATTCACACCTACAGCATGTTCCTATACCCTCGAGCCAATCACCTTGCTGCTGGCAGGCAGATGGCCTTCGTCAACTATAGCGGGGCTCAACTTCACAAACAAATCCAATCAGCAACTTGTTGCCGGCAGAATCTCTCTCTGTTCACATGCTTTGTCTACTCTGCAGTAACCAGCCTCTTCTGGATCAATAAAACAACTGTGTAAACAACACCTCCAATGAGTTTCAGTAACTCGCCTTTAAAAGGTGGAGCAATCTTTCAACCATCAATGATTCTTTTCTCCCTTTAATCCACAATCTAAAATATGGAAAAATAAAAAAAAAGTCTTCAGACGGCTACAGAAATGAATATAAAATGTAAATACAGCAATGTTATATCTGTTCATATCTGCTTCAGATAAACCACACGATCAGCGAAATCACCTCCTGTTTCAATCCCAGTTCCAGCAGGAACTTGTTCTGACTGATTGAAACTACTGTTTTCTGTTAGCACGGCCCTGTTCAAATGTGTTAACCAATTGGTCACTAATTTTGTGAGCTTTAAACCTTCTTTAATGAAAGTAAATATGAAAACTTTCAGGTTAGAAGAGATGGTGAATTCAGCTTCTATCTTTTCAATAATTATGGGTTTGTAGGGATTCTGGGTAGATGGGGACATACAGACACAGCCTGCAGGATATCAAGTTCAGAACATCAAGTTGAAGGCGATCAACATGCTATCCAGAAGTTTTTTTCTTGGAAAGAAACTTATGATTTGCCTATGGTGAACCACGGTGCTTTCCGCAGGAGTATAATTAATGGATAGGAAGGAGCTGTACTGGAATTGCATGTTGGCTAAACATAACAAAGAAATGTTCACTGTGTTTTATGTGCTGCATTTCATTTAATATAAAAACATTAACTCTGTTTCCACAAATGCTGCTAGACCTGCTGAGTTTCTCCAGCAATTTCTATTGTTCGAGACTTCCAGCATCCACAATTCTTTGTTTTATTCAACAAAGGAATGGTTTGTTAAGTAGCCTTTGGTGAGTCTGTACATTTGGCCAAACCTACTGATCGCAACACAGCTGTATAATTCTCGACTGGAACTTGACTTCTTGTTCAATAGATTAACTGAACCTGTAATATTTGTTATGATTGATTTTTTGCATTACTGTTGAGAAACTATACACTTTAATGATTAAGCAACATCATCTCATTCCTGACAATTGTGTTGCTCTTTGTAATTTAAGCTTGCTGACATTCAATGAACAATACACATCCTTTCTAATATAAATAGCGTGTGCAAACATCCATGTGTATCTGCCAACAATTCCTATTTTACCAGCTGTGTGTAGTCATTCGTCACTAGAGAGTGATAAATTTCTTTGTAATTGTTTTCAATACAGAAGTATCTCTGCTGAATACTGGAGTAGGAAATTTGAAAGATGTCATGTTTTGCAAGAGTCCCCCCATTAACAAACATTTGCTTTCAGTTTATTTTCCAATGACTTCCCATGTAAGTAATTATAAAGACATCAAATGCTTCAAGCATCAAGTTACAGATTGATATTTAAAAAGGGAGAACACTTAAGATCACAAGCAACAGCATCCTTGGAATGACAGAGGGTCTTAGTAATCATTTCTTGGACACTGTAACTTGTAGAATAGAATCAAAATAATCTTAGGCATGTCTGACCACAGAACAGGCCACCCAGCCCATCGTATCTAGTGCTGGCTTTTTGAGAGAAGGCCCATATCCCTGTTGTTGGACTGTGACACCGTAAGTTTCTCAACTTCAAGAACCTATCCAACACCCTTACAAATTATTCAAGGACTTGGCTTCAGGCCCAGAGCTCCAGACCCCAACAGCTCTTGGAGTGAAGATGTTTCCTCTCAACCCCTCCTCGAGATCTTCCTCCTGGTGAGTTTCTATCTCTAGCCTCTGGTTATTGAGCCACTCACCAAAGGCCAGAGGGTTTCTGTATCCATCATCAAACCCTATCAGCATTTTGAAAACCTCTGTTCCAATAAGAACAGTCTGAACCTTTCCAACATCCCCCAAAACTGTAGAACACCCACCCTCCCCACCTCCCCCCCCCCCCCCCCCCCCCCGCCCCATCCCAGCCCTGCGAACATCCCGGGAAACCACCTTGAGACACCTGCAAAGGCTGTTATTCCGAATTAAAATGTGGAGCCCAGAGGTGCTGAGATTTAAACAGAGATTGATACATTTCTAACATCATCTCCATGCTTTAATATTCTAAAGGATATGGTACCTTTGTTACAGTACAAATCAGATAATAACTGGTTTAAATATTACAGTAATTCACCATTTGCAACCTCCTCTTTTTATTTTCCTTCCAAGTTTGACATAATATACTTCAGAGGCAGATTTCTCACAATAAGAAAATAAATTAGTGATCTTTAACATCCGCTCAAAATGGACAGGTGATGCCTTTTTGTTGTAATTCATTTCCATCCATCATCTCAAAAAGTATCCAGATCTCAGTCAGACCGAGGCAGGCACTCTGCAGGGGCTATTGCCTTCTTTCTTTAATGAATGGAAAGGAAGCTTTCAGATACTCTTTCACCCAGAGGCTGGTGCAATTACAGCATTTAAAAGGCATCTGGATGGGTATATAAACAGGAAGGGTTTCCATAGAACATAGAACAGCAGCGCAGGACAGGCTGAAAGAGGGATGTGGGCCAAGTGCTGGCAAATGGGACTAGATAAGGTTAGGATGTCTGGACGGCCTGGATGAGTTGGATGAAGGGTCTGTTTCTGTGCTGTACATCTCTATGACTCTGTAGCTCTGTCACTGGCTGGTTCAGTGACAATACTAACAGACAGTTGATTCTTCCAAGCTCATGAATGACATGGGCTTGGTAAAAAAAGGTAGGAAAATCATGGGATGTCTGCAAATAGGGAGATTCATCACCTTGGGAGCAAACCCGTCCACCTTCCATCCAGGTGTTGAATAGCATGGTGGGATTCTTGCTGGTGAACAACAAGAGGCCGATGTGCATTCATTATGAGTTAATCTCACCCCACCAACATGCAGTTCCCCATTCTCCCACATGTTGGGTGGAATAAAGATGGTGACAATTCCCAAAATGAATGTCAGAGCAAGTCAGATCTCAGCCTGCAATTCCAGCTCACAAGCTCCTCCCCCTTGTTCACCAGGCAGCAAAATCTCAGCACGTACTCCATGGGCACTGACCCCTGCTGGAGCACCATTTCCCCACCTCCCAACACCTCCAAGTCTCTGGGGACAAAGCAGGGGAGAATGATGGCCTAGTGATATTATTGCTGGGCTGTTAATCCAGAGACCCGGGTTACATTCTGGGGACCCAGGTTCGAATCCCATCACAGCAGATGGTGGAATTTGAATTCAATAAAAATATCTGGAATTAAGAATCTTATGATGACCACAAATATATTGCCATTAATGTCCTGTAGGGAAGGACACTGCCATCCTTACCTGGTCTGGCCTACATGTGACTCCAGATCCACAGGAATATGATTGATTCTTAACTGCCCTCTAGACAATTAGGGATGGGCAATAAATGCTGCCTAGTCAGCGATGCCCTCATCCCATGAATGAGTTAAAAAAAGGTGCCAATTATCCTCTGTCAGACATGCCAAGGGTAATCCACCAGCACCGCATAGGGCAGCTGTGGACAGTCAGCACTTGATTGGATACATGGCTGGGTTTTAAAGATGCACTGGTGTCAGGAATCATGGAAGGTCCCAGCACTGGGCAGTACTCCCCACTGTGGTGAGTGGGATGTCATGGGGACATGGTGCTTGGGTCATAAGGTAAGCGTGGGAGGACAGTGTGAGAAAACTCACTCGGGTTCACAGAGAGAAATCCTCTTCGACACCCACCAAAACTCCGACTTAGCCGATATCTGTAACATTTCAGCCAAGAGAGTATTGAAAACAGAATTAGTAATAGAAGGGCAAGAGGATGCAAAACTCAAACAAAATCTGACTGCAAAAAGAATGTACTTACCTGTTACAGGCAATAAGCTCCACAAGTGAAATTTGTGCAATGGAATAAAACCAGGAGAAAGTGAAATGGGATGAGGTGTGCCATAAACTCTTACCCCATTTAAACAGAGACCTTCCCCGTGATTGTAAACATGGGGTACAGCACTTTGAAGATCTGCTGGCACTGGATTATTCATCGTAGAAGACAAACTGTGCCTATGGTGAGGGAATCCTACTTGAGATTCCTCCAATAAAATATGAGATCAAAAGAAATACGAGAGTCGATAATTCTAAAGGATTCAAATTAATGCCTCAGTGTAAAAATGGCAGTTTTATACACCAGCTTTAAGTTAAGAATCTTTCCTGTTACCTCAAATGAATTCTGAACAAAGGAAAGATTTCATGTGTGTTTGCTGCTTCCCATTAAAGATGCAGTATATCAAAAACATTTAGAGACCTAATCAATATTCTCACCCATGGAAACTATTTAACAGCTTCATGTTCTTTCTATTTTACCTTCTTTATTTATGGATCTTGCTCTGAAACCCATTATTTTATTTTTTGCTGAGCGAGAGGAATGAGACAGTAAAGGTAAGGCCGCCATAGTCCCAGAGGAACATAGGGCTAAGCTCTCATTAGAAACAGTACAGAGATAGTGGTTACATTAGTTCAATATACAGCATCAAGGTTCAAGGTTCATCTCCTCACCCTCCTGGCATTGCAGGTTTTAAAAAGAAGGATAGCATGGATCTGGCTTTATCTATCTAAAGTTGAAGTGATCAGGCAACTTGGATTATCTGTTCTCACAAATGTGTGGTTTGAGCGTGACCCATCTCACCCTCAGTGCTGACTCTCGGTTTGCAAACTCTCAGATTAAACAACATCAGGCAGACCTAAACAGATGAGTTAAACCCAGTTAGTTGGCACTATTGAGTCTTAACATCATCTATAATCTCCCCAATAAAACCTCAGAGGTACAAGTGTGCATGTTTACATTGTACTTGCACTGTTGTTTAGTGATATGAAACTGACAGCGACTTTGGGGCAGGACTTTATCTGGGCCTGAACGAGGTATTACAGAGATGCGAGAAACTCCACATTAATGAAAATTATTGCTTTTTAATGATTTCACTAACTGCATATCTGACCTCATTAATATGCAGCTTTCTTTTATAACACCTAACATGAGCAAGAAAGATGCTAAGAATTCTAGAAGGGCTTATACATAGAAATATTGATAAATGTAGACAATAGGTGCAGACAACAGGATCTTTCCAACCTGCACCACCGTTCAATATGATTATGGCTGACCATGCAATGTCAGTATTCCCATTCCCACTTTCTCTCCGTATTCCTTGATTCCTTTAGCCACAAAGGCAACATCCAGCTCCCTCTTGAATATATCGTGTGAACTGGCCCCAACATCTTCCTGTGGGAGAGAATTCCACAGGTTCCCAACTCTCTGAGTGAAGAAATTCTTCCCCATCTCTGTCCTGAATGGCGTACCGCTTATTCTTAGACTGTGACCCCTAGTTTTGGACTTCTTCAACATCGGGAACATTCTTTCTGCATCTGGCCTGTCCAGTTCCATCAGGATTTTAAATGCTTCTATGAGAACCCCCCCATTCTTCTAAATTCCAGCCAGTATAAGCCCAGTCGATCCAATCTTTCCTCATATGTCAGTCCTGCCATCCAGGGGATCAGTCTGGTGAACATTCTCTGGACTCCCTCAAGAGCAAGAATGTCTTTCCTCAGGCTAGGAGACCAAAACTGCACACAATACTCAAGGTATGGCCTCACCAAGACCCTGTTTGACATCTCTACTCCTATACTCAAACCTTCTGACTCTGAAGGCCAGCATGTCATTAACTATACTACTCAACTCTCCCACTGCCTGTTGGATCGAGTTCCATATTATCATCCCTCTGGCTAGAAACCTTTCTCTGATTTATTAATGTCTGTCTTATGTTTAAAATTAGCTCTGCTTACCCCCACAAGTTTTCACTACATCTGATGTGTCAACCTAACTCTTAATTTCAAAGACTTCTAATCAGATTACCCACTCTGCAATAAAGGGTCTTGTGGGTGCAGAGGCAGTGTCCCTGAGCCAGAAAATCTGGGTTCAAGTGCCACCTGCCCCAGAGGTGTGAATAAAGTAATTACCTCTTGACCTTCCTTTTCCTGAGAAAAAGAGTGTCAGATTGTTCAGCCTTTCCACAGGGTTCCCAACAGATGATTCAACAAAGTCACATTGCTATCATTCTTGCAGTTTTCCTGTCCCTTATTTTCCATTAGAGGGGTTCAGTAACTGCACAGCTGGTTTGTGATAGCAACAAGGAGGGTTTAAACCCCATTCTGGCTGAGCGGACCATGAAGGACACTCCTTCTCAACCTCTCCCCCCCCCCCCCCCCACCACTAGTTGAGACATGGTGACCCTCAGGTTAAACCACCGCTGGTCATCTCTAATGAGAGAGTAGAACCACAACACTTTAACACTTACCTTTTACTCATTTGCTTTGAATTCTGTCTATTCTTTGACTGAGCAATTCACTTTTGCGAAAAAGGAAGAAAGATTCCCAGGCAATCATAAATAAGGGCAGTAGGGTTCTCAGTATAACTGCAGTGTTGCAAGGCAATGAAAGTCTTTAGCAAAGTGGACCTCCTGCTGAGTTCACTCTTAATGTGTAGCTGGGAATGTTTCATAAACACTGGCAAATACTCAACCCACCTCTGTAGAGAGATAGAGATCAGATACAATGAGACTTCAATGTCTGCCATTACTGCAACAATTACAGGAATAGGCTAATCAGGAATCACTAGTTACAAGTCAATTAGCTGCTAAATTAATGCTTCCTCTTGATCTGTGGAGCCATTAATTTTAAACGTTTTTTTTTCCACCACATGTATTGTGCTGCCTTATTTGAATTCGTCTGTTGTATGATGAAAGTACACGCTCACGCTAAGATATCAAACAGATAGGCTATGATTTTCTTTTCCTTCAAACAGTTCAAATTCAGGAAATCTGACACAATGTGGAATGGCATAATTCCTGGGGCGTGGGCGGGAGGTGTGCAGGAGGGGCAGCAACATTTGGAAGATAGTATCCTTTTTGGAATTTGGCACCAGGATTCTGTTGGTGCTTGGTGTTCCCTTCGCTGTGACCCCACTCTCTAAATTCATGCTATCACAGATTTCTTACAATGCAGATTGAGGCCATTCAGCCCATCATGTCTACACTGGCTCTTAGAATGAGCATTGTAACTTAGTGCCATTCTCTACTGCCTTTACCCCGATGATGATGGACAATTATTTAATTAAAAGCAGTGCCCGTTGAGGAATGCACCAATTGAACCTGCCTTCACCACCAGATATTCCAAATCGTAACTACATATTGTTAAAAAGTTAAGTTGTGTGTCACATTTGAGATTTTTGCAATTCACTTTAAATCTATGCCCTCTTCTTTGTTTTACAAATGGAAACAGTTACTCCTTATCTACTGTGCCCAGAAGCCCCCCACCCCAATTTTGAAATCTTTTATTAAATTTCCTCTTAACCCTCTCCTCTTCATGGCGAAGAGTCCCAACCTCTCTGATCTACTGTCAAACTGAAGCTTCTCAATGATGGAACCCCTCTACCTTACACTCTAACGTGTTCATATCATTCCATAGTATGGAGCCTGGAACTACACACAATGCTGTAACTGAGATCAACATTGTGCATGCATTTTAATGACCAGAATTGACAAATGGACAGAAATAACTAACACCTGAAAGACATTAACAATTCCAATATTTAAAAGAATCTTTGACAATTTTTGGAAGACGTTTATAATTGCTTTTTCTTCTCTTGTAAGACTAGTTGCCAGGCATCTTTCCAAATTGAGCTCCTGTGTTTCAACAATTGACTCAAAGCTGGATGGGAGGGTGAGCTGTGAGGACGATGCAGAGGTGTTGCAGTGGACAGGCTGCATGTGTGGGAAAATGCATGGCAGATGCAGTTTGATGTGGATAACTGTTAGGTTATCCATTTTGGGAGTAAAAATAAGAAATCAGATTATTATTTGAATGCCTGTAAACTGACAGAGGGGAATATTCAATGAGACCTGGGTGTCTTCATGCACCAGTCACTAAAGTAAGTGTGTGGGTACAGCAGGCGATAAAGAAGATGAATTATATGTTAGTCTTCATAACAAGAGGATTCAAGTATAGGGACAAGGATGTCTTGCTGTAATTATACAGGGAATTGTTGAGGACACACTCAGAGTTTTGTGAGCAGTTTTGGTCCCCTTATCTGAGGAAGGATGTTTTTGCTGAGGAGGGAGTGTAGCAAAGGTTTACCAGACTGAGTCCTGGGATGGGAGGGCTGACGTATGAGAAGGCATTGAATCGGTTTGGATTATATTCACTAGAGGTTAGGAGAATGAGAGGGAGATCTTGTGGGCGGCACGGTGGCACAGTTGTTAGCACTGCTGCCTCACAGCGCCTGAGACCCGGGTTCAATTCCCACCTCAGGCGACTGACTGTGTGGAGTTTGCACGTTCTCCCCGTGTCTGCGTGGGTTTCCTCCGGGTGCTCCGGTTTCCTCCCACAGTCCAAAGATGTGCAGGCCAGGTGAATTGGCTATGCTCAATTGCCCATAGTGTTAGTTAAGGGGTAGTTGTAGATGTAGGGGTATGGGTGGGTTACGCTTCGGCGGGGCAGTGTGGACTTGTTGGGCCGAAGGGCCTGTTTCCACACTGTAAGTAATCTAATCTAATCTCATAGAAACCTGTGAAATTTGTACAGGACTAAACAGGGTAAGTACAGGAAGGGTATTCCCAATGATGGGGTAGCCTAAAATTGGACATCATTGTTGAAGGTGATGAAGGAGCAGTGCTATGAAAGCTAGTGCTTCCAATTAAACCTGTTGGACTATAACCTGGTATTGTGTGATTTTTAATTTAATTGAATGGGGGTTGCAGTCCCTCTCTCAGTGTTATAAACGTGGCTTGCGATACGTCAGTCTAAAAAAAACAAATGCAGCTTCATACATTTGAGTTCTTTATACTCCCTACCACTCCCAGTAATCTTAAATATCATTCCAAACTTTTCCCTGATGTTGACAGTCCTGAACGTACTGTTGGTGTGTGTGTGTGTGTCTCTGCCTGTTACTAGTCTGATCCTCACTTCCTCGGCAGCAGTCTCTGTCTGGTTTGTCCATTAGCAAGAAGCCTACTGTCTGAAAGTAGCGGTCTGAAGGAGGATCCATCCAGCAAACACAAAACAGGTTCGTTTCACCTGACTTCAAGATGACACCAGGCAATTTGACCAAGAATTTACTTGCTGTGAACTAATACACCAAATCCAAAGGTCAGGTTCCTCAGAAGGGTTGAGGCAATAAGCTCACTACTTAATACATGCAAAACAAAATTACCAGGAAAGTATGAAGGCCCCAAGGCAAAGGAGGAATTCATCTGGGTGTTATATTGCAAGATGACCTTACATAGAGTATAGAAGGCAACATGCACTTACCTGGAGCTGCACCCAACCTGCTATAACCCGAAAAACAGTAGATTTGGTAAATGAGATTAGAACTGGTGGCTCGTCTATCCAGCCATAATGGGCTGAATGGTCTCTTTCTAGAGCAGAGGTCACACAGCTTTCAAATAAAGCTGTTGGACTATAGCATGGTTTCATGTGACTTCTGACCTCGTCCACTCCAGTCCAACACTGGCACCCCAACTTCATACCTTTGTAGATATTTTCTAATCAACCCATTCATTGATGTTATTACATGCTTCAGCAGCAAGTACAGGAGAATGTGAATCTGAACCTCCCAGCTCAGAGATAGGGACACTACCACTGCACCACAAGAACTCCAAAAAGGTTCTAATGTACAGCATAGTTAAAATCACTTGTTCCAGTCCTCCTACTGTTCATTCTATCGACCTATCCTTCTCGTCCTCTCCCCCTCGAGCTTTTATGCAGCTGCCCCTTCCAAGTGTCTCTATTATTCATGTCAACCACTCCATGAAACATTGAGTCCCACACTCTCTGGGTGAAGAGGCTTCTTTATTTGATTCCTTGAGTGAATCGCTCAGGTTAAACAGCCTCATGGTTTGTTCTTTCCCATGAGTGGAAACATTAGGTCTCCGCAGATCTGTTCTGTCAAAGCCGCCTCATTTTTAAAAATTTTTGTTTTGCCCGGTTACTTTTTTTTCCATACCCCTACACTACTGCCATACAGCCAGCACCCATGTGTAAGTGTGTGCAACTGCAGGACACAGAGAAAACATCAGGTATCTAAATGACTTCATTAATGTTCCGCCACCAGGAGAAACACTGATGTGACCAAAGAACCAGTCCCAGAAGCAGAGCCCCACTGGGTCAAGGTCTACATGGAAAAAAATGAAGGTGGGGGAGTGGTGTGTGGGGCAGAGTAGGGATCAAATCAAAATAGAATTTGAGGGGGAATTAAAGCATTCCACCCCCCACGGTGTCCACCTCTCCCTAAAAGCATTGAGAGTCAAAGCCTCTTCATTGTTTGAAAGACGATCACTCAATCAATTAATCGCTTTGTGATCATGTTTGTCCGAAAGGGGAGACCCAGTTTGTTCAGCATCTCCTCCTGGTCCAAACCTCCAGTTTCTCTGCAAAGCATAAAGATACAAATTGAAGTATACCAATAACCAATTCGAAATTTTATCCGGAATGTTTTCATTGCATCATAGAAATCCTGATCCACCACCAAATTTTGACTCGGGGCAGCTGACTAGCACACTGGTCTAATCAATGGTGTAAAATGTATTCCTGGTGCTAAGTGCTTTCCTTGTGTTTGTGTTTCACCTGAATTTGCTGACGTCTAATTAAGTTGGCTGTAGTGCAGAGATTTCCAAATTAACTATTGTTATCTTCAGCTGATTGAACACCTGACCGATGCACAGTTTTAACGAAATTTATTAGTTCACAGCAAGTGAGTTCTTGATCAAGCTACCAGTATGAGCTTTAAACTTCATAGCTAGATGTTAATTTAATGTGGAACAAAGCAATTTGCATTTACTATTAGATCAGCAATCATTTCCTTGAGATTCATTCTTCAAAAAGCACCATAAAAGACATTCTAAAGATTTCAAATATTTATCGCATTTTTCTCAGATTTTCTTTTCTTCACAAAACATAAGTAGAAATTTAATTAAACTATTTCGACATACATCCAGGACAGGAGAGACTTGAACTGAGGCCAGTTGGACAAGAGGTAGGGATCACAATTCCCTCTTGCAAGAACGTAGAAAACCAGTTAATCAAATATTTGTATTATATCTGTCAGCATCAGGATGATTGATAAAGGACAGTGGGCCAGAGAGTAGACCTTTGTTCCTCGTGTGTACTTGCAGCAAGGAACTGTTTCGTTGTCTTCTGGAAAAATATTTCAGGAAGCTGGGGAGCTTGTTGCCAGCAATTGTTGGATGTGCTGGACTCCATCCCGAATTTCAGCTCTCCTGATGGGAATCTCTTCACCTCAGCCTGCTAATGGAATTTTGGCTGCTTGATCTCTCAGAATATATACATATATATATATGTGCATAAATATATGCTTAGGTTTGTGTGTGCATATGAATATGTATACACTGAGTTATGTAACACGTACAGGAGCTTGTCACTATCTGTCAACCTTACCAAGGCCTCTCCTAATCAATATCAGATGAATTATGATTAACCGTTTTGAGAAAAAGCATAATTATATGATATTACAATTAATGGAATTCTCTGTGGTTACAGCAGCAACTCACAAGTCTCTGCGCTCAGTCCACCTCAGCAGCTTTAAGCTGCAGGGACTACCAACAGTATGATTTTTTGTATAACTATCCTGCAGGTTTTGCATTCAGTGTTAAGCAGTTAAGACAATCTGTTGGTCTTTGTACAGTCTTACAGTCATAAAGATCTGTGGCATGAAAATAGACCCTTCAGCCCAACATGCCCATGCTGTTCAGTTCTCACAATTTAAACTAGTCCCATTTGCCTGCATTTGGCCCGTATCCCTCCATTGGAATATTACATGCAATTCTGGTCTCCCTCCTGTCGGAAGGATGTTGTGAAAATTGAAAGGGTCCAGAAAGGATTTACAAGGATGTTTCCAGGGTTGGAGGATTTGAGCTATAAAGAGAGGCTGAATAGGCTGGGGCTGTTTTCACTGGAGCGTCAGATGCTGAGGGGTGACCTGATAGAGGTTTATAAAATCATGAGGGCAATGGATAGGGTAAATAGCCAAGGTCTTTTCCCTAGGTGGAGGAGTCCAGAACTAGAAGGCATAGGTTTAGGCTGAGAGGACAAAGATATAAAAGGCACGTTTTCACACAGAGGGTGGTACGTGTATGGAATGAGCTGCCAGAGGAAGTGGTGGAGGCTGGTACAATTGCAACATTTAAGAGGCATTTGGATGGGTATATGAATAGGAAGGGTTTGGAGGGATATGGACTGGGTGCTGGCAGGTGGGACTAGTTTGGGTTGGGATATCTGGTCGGTATGGACAAGTTGGAGTGAAGGGTCTGTTTCCGTGCTGTACATCTCTATGACTCTATGACTCCATACCTATCCCATCCATGTACCTGTGTAAATGTTTCTTAAATGATGAAATTGTGCTCATTTCCACTACCTCGGCCTGCTTGTTCCACTTACTCACCACCTTCTGCGTGAAAAGATTGCTCCTCCATATCCCTTTGTGTCTCTCCCCTCAAACCTGTGGCCTCTAATTTTAGACTCCCCTATCATGGGGAAAAACTATCAGTTTTATCTATGCCTCTCACGATTTTATAAACCTCGTTAATGTCACCACTCAATCTCCTACGCTCTGGGGAAAAAAAAAGTCCCAGCTTATCCAATCTCTCCTTGTAACTCAAACCTTTCAATTCAGGTAACTTTCCAGAAAATGGTTTCTGCAGTTTCTAGGTTAAAAACATCCTTTTAATCTTGTTCGAGACAATGCGATTTATATTGCTGGATTCCACGGTGTGCACATCCATACATCCTTGAAGCTAGCAGGACAGGTAGTTAAAGTGGTTAAGGCACATCTAGAATAATTGTCTTTATTAGTTGAGACATTGAAAATAAGAGCAAGGAGGTTATGATAGAGCAACAACAAATGTTAAATAAGCCACAACTGGAGTATTGTATGCAGATGATCACCACATTATAGAACAAATGTGACTCCTTGAGAGAGGGTGCAGAGGGGGGCCCTGATTGAGGTGGACAAAGTTTCAAGAGGCAGAGACAGGATAGATAGGGAGAAACTTTTCCCATAGTAGATGGATCAATAACAAAAAGGGGCACAGTTTTAGGGAAGGAAAGAAAGCTTAGCAGGGAGTTGAGGAAGCTGTTTCATTCAAGGGGTTATGGATATCTGGAACTCTGCCTAAAAATGATAGCAGGGGCAGGAACTCTCAAGACACTTTTGTAGCATTTCGAGGTTCACTTGAAAAGCCAGAGCATTCGAAGCTAGAGGCCAAGAACTGGAAAATGGGATTAGAATAGATGGATCTTTGATGACCGGCTTAGATATGATGGGCTGAAGGACCTCTTTCAGTGTTGTAAAAACTCTGACTCCATGTGAGCTGTAGGATTCCCAAGCACCATGGTGGTGCTTGGTGAGTATGGGGGTGGCAAATGCACAGTGCATCCCAGGACCATGGCCAAAGTGACCAATGCTTTCCTTTATTGGTCAGAGTATTGAGCACAGGAGTTGGGAAGTCATGTTGCGGCTGTACAGGACATTGGTTAGGCCACTGTTGGAATATTGTGTGCAATTCTGGTCTCCTTCCTATCGGAAGGATGTTGTGAAACTTGAAAGGGTTCAGAAAAAATTTAAAAGGATGTTGCCAGGATTGAAAGATTTGACCTATAGGGAGAGGCTGAATAGGCTGGGGCTGTTTTCCCTGGAGCGTCGGAGGCTGAGGGGTGACCTTAGAGAGGTTTATAAAATCACGAGGGGCATGGATAGGATAAATAGACAAAGTTTCTTCCCTGGGGTGGGGGAGTCCAAAACTAGCTGACATAGGTTTAGGGTGAGAGGGGAAAGATATAAAGAGACCTGAAGGTAACTTTTTCACACAGAAGGTGGTCCCCATGTATGGAATGAGCTGCCAGAGGAAGTGGTGGAGGCTAGTATGATTGCACCATTTAAAAGTATTTGGATAGGTATATGAATAGGAAGGGTTTGGAGGGATATGGGCCGGGTGCTGGCAGGTGGGACTAGGTTGGATTGGGATATTTGGTCAGCATGGACAAGTTGGACCAAAGGGTCTGTTTCTGTGCTGTACATCTCTATGACTCTATGACTCTATTACCATCAAGGATTGTGGTCCATCCCCCATTCAGATGACTCATAGCCTCAGTAGTGCCACTGTTAGCGGTGGTCCTGGCTGGGACTGCACCCGCAGAATGAGAGGGAGTTTGTGGATGCACATCCTTGAAGTCATGTGAGTGAATTCAGGGGCATCAGGCAAGAATGGGTGAGGGTTGGGGCCATGGTGAGGGGTGCTGCTGCTTGAGGCAGCTGCCAGCTTTGCTGCAGAGGCTATCACCGCTGGCAAGAACATCTCCATTCGGCTAACTCTTGAACTGATGGTTGACCATTTTTCTCTCAGTTTGCAATCTGCCCACATTCATCATTTTTAATTACCTCATCCACTTGCTGGTTATAACGCAAAAGCAACAAATGTTGGGAATTATTGACCAATTTAAACCATTTGAAGATATTCCAAAACAAACTCAGAATCAGCGTTGAGTAAAGCATGGAAACAGACCCTTCATTCTAACTCTTCTATGCTGATCAGGTATCCTAAATAAATCTAATCCCGATTCGGTTTGACTGCCTCTAGCCCATATCCCTCTAAACCATTCCTTTTCAAATACCCATTCAGTTGCATTAAAATTTTAGTAACTGTCAGGTAAGTGATCACAATGAAAAACTGGCAAGATTTTATTGAACTGTTGTTTCCTACAATAATGATATAGAGATTATACCAATGAGCTACATCTCTCTTTACAAAGCAACATGATCTCAGCTGGACAAGTCAGTCCTCTGAATGAAATCTCTCTTGATAGTTTATATTTTGTTTATAATTTACAGGAGTGGTATTTCTCTAAAACAAGGACAAAGATGCAGATTTAGCTTTAACAATACAACAGAAGTTTATTAATCAAAATAAATAAAACATAAAATAAACCAAGCTATCAAAAGGTGACAGATTTTAAAATTCCAAAACAAAGACAAATATAATTCCATCTATTGCTTAGCGCCATCATTTCACAGTTAATTAAAACACAAAGAAAGGTTCCTTTGCTGTCTAATCTATAGGTTTGACTCAGCAGTTTCTTTCTCAATTCCTCTCCCGTTAGCTATGAAGTATTTTTCTTTAATCCTCACACAACTGCAATCTTAGATTTTCTCAACTTTGAATAACTAAAGTAGAATTCTAACCAAACACTTTTGGTCTGGAAGTTTCACAAACTACATTATTTTACTGAGGCAACTCATTCCCTTTTGAAGGGTCATTGGGTCCAAAATATTAACTGCGCTTTCTCTCCACAGATGCTGCCAGACTTGAGTGTTTCCAGTAATTTATGGTTTTGTTTGATTTCCAGCATCTGCAGTTATTTGTTTTTTTTTCATTCCTTTAACTGTTCTGAATAATTTCCTTTTCTTGAGGAGAAATTATACTTGCATCTGACTTTCATTAAGTCTCCATCAAACTGCCCAAAGGCTTTCCAAAGTGTTGTTTTCAAATAAAATCAATGATTATTTTAAACGCAAAATCAAGCTATTGTCATTCAATGTTTTCTATCTCCTGTCATAAAACCAGACAAAATTAACAAACTTCCATTAACACTCCAGGAGGCACATATTGATTTAAAATCATGGTTCTCAAAAAACTGACCTAGTTAATTAGAATCATAGATTTACATGGAGTCACAGCATGGAAACAGACCCTTCAGTCCAACTTGTCCATGTTGACCAGATCCTAAATTAATCTAGGCCGATTTGCCAGCATTTGACCCATATCCCCCTAAACAGTATTTTGCTCTTCTCTGAATGCTACACTATCATTACATTCTGTTCTTCATACAGCAGTCTCTCATTTCCATCATCCAATACATCATAGGTTCTGCATTCAGCATGACCATAATTAAGGAGAATATTGGGTAGCAGCATCTGGAAGCTATAAAGGAGTATCTACAGGTTACCTGTTTCACCACAAGTTGTATTGTACCAGTATAGTGCTCAGATTCATGAGTGAAGTCTAGACCACACTATCCCTACCCAGGAGTTATCTATTGGACATACCAGACAACATTAGGGCTGCTACATTCAGGCACAAGTGAATTTTTAATCAATGTAATAAATCTTAATTACTATCAAATAGCATCTCTGGTCCTGAAAAATTAAGTTTACAGTCTAATTTCTTCTGAATTATTGCAGTCTCTTAAATCTCTCTTGATTCCATGGTCAACCCTGGTGAATAGCAGATATGGACAGCTCAGTCCATGAGTAACCTGATCTCCAGACCCTATCTAAATGAATACTGTTTGTCAGTGTTAAATAATGAGAGGGATGGTGTTGGTATAGAAATGAACGAGAAGGAATGTGACAAAATTTTAAAAATTAGCATAGACAGAGACGAGGTTCTAAGTTATATTGCCAGCTTGAAAAGTAGATAAATCTTCAAGGTCAGATGAAACATATCTCAAGCTGTTAAGTCAGGCAATGGAGGAAATAGCAGGGGTGTTGGCAGTAATTTTCAATTCCTCACTGGCCACAGGTGAAATACGAGAAGACCTTTTAAAAAAAAATTATTCACCCATAGGATGTGGACGTCATTGGATGGGCCAGCATTTATTGAGAAGGTGGGGGTGAGCTGCCTTTATGAACTGCTGCAGTCCATGTGCTGTGGGTAGACCCACAATACCCTTAGGGAGGGATTCCAGGATTTCTAGTGATACTGAAGGAACGGCGATATAGTTCCAAGACAGGACAGTGAGTGCAGTTCTGCAAAATGCAATGTTAGTGGTTTATATAAATGATTTAGACTTGAATGTGGTGAGTTGATTGGTAAGTTTATGGATGATACAAAAATGGATGGGGTGGTAAATATTGAGGATAGCTTTCGATTACAGGAGGAGATAGACGGAGTGGTGAGATGGGCTGATCTGTGGAAAATGGAATTCAATTTGATTAAATGTGAGGTGATGGATTTTACCAACAGAAATAAGGCAAGGGAATGCATGATGAACAGCGGGAGCCTGGGAAGCACCTAGGATCAGAGAAACCTTGGTGTGCATGTCTACGGTCCCTTCAGGTAGTGGGACAGGTGGGTAAAGTGGTTAAGGCAGCATATGGTTTACTTGCTTTTATTAACTGAGTCAGAAAGTTTAAGAGTAGGGAGGTATGCTGGATCTTTATAAATTGTTGGTTGGCAATAGTTGGAGTATTGTACGCAGTTCAGGATTTCACATTCTAGGAGGGATGTCAATGCACTGGGGAGGGTGCAGAGGAGATTTACTGGGACATTGTAACTAAAACTCTCCAACCCAGTCAAGGAGAGCGTGGACAGACTGGGGTTTTCTGTGGAGCAGAGGAGACCAAGGAGGGAACCTGATTGATACAGTCATAGTCACAGCATGGAAACAGAACCTTCAGTCCAACTTGTCCGTGCCAACCAGATATCCTAAATTAAACAAGTCCCACTTGCCAGCACTTAGCCCATATCCCTCTAAACCCTTCCTATTATTAAATTGCAGGGGACGTAGACAGGGTAGACACGAAGGAATGCTTCCTCTTGATGGAGTAATCAATGACCGGGGTGAGAAATCGATTGTAAGGTAAGAGACAGGAGGGTTACAGGAGAGGAGAAGAAAGTGGTGGGAATCTGACCTCACTGCCTGTGAGGATGTAGGGACAGAAACCCTTGTAACATTTCAGCTTTTAATGGGGAGGTGATGACCTAGTGGTGTTATCACTGCACTCTTAATCCAGAGACCCAGGTACCTGGGTTCAAATCCTACCACAGCAGGTGGTGGACCTTGAATTCAATTTTAAAAAATAGATCTGAAATAAGAGCCTAATGATGATTGTCAGGAAAAACTCACCTGGTTCACTTTAGGGAAGGAAACTGCCATCCTTACCTGATCTGGACTGGAGTGGATTCTGAAATTCCCTTTGTGCAATTAGGGATGGACAATAAATGCTGGCCTAACCAGAGATGCCCTCATCCTGTGAGTGAATAAAAACATTAAATGTATATTTGTGATACCAAGGCAGACAAGATTATGGGCCAAGTGCTGGAAAGTAAGGTTAGAATAGTTACTTGATTGTTTTTGACCAGTACAGATATGCTGGGCCAAAGGGCCTTTTTCTATGCTGTAGACTTCTATGACACAGTGAAGTGGCTGACTCCAAGCCACTCAGCTCAAGGGCAATAATGCGCACATCCCATGAAACAACTGATAAATATTACATCCCTGAGACATCTCAATGTTTGAAAAACTTGCAGCATTATAAAAAATGCTGCTAATGTTCTTCCCAGATCTACCTGGAAAGCTTCCCGCAGGATCTGGGTTACTAGCTGACAGTATAACTTCAACATAAGCCACTAATCCCAAGCACTGTGTGACTAAGCTTTCTCTTTACAAGCATCTGTTTATTCAGGAGCTGAGGTTAAGTGAAAGCCAACGTTCAATAAGTACACATGGGATTTTCAGTACAAATGGAGGCAAAGTGCAATGTACTGTGAGCAGTTCTACACCGTCCCAGTGACAGAGAAATATATAGCAACGTGACCAGAAATTCTGAAGGCAGTCTCCTGGTGAGTCATTGTGAAATAAGTTTGGATTAACACTTGGGGTGTTAATGTATGCAGACTGAAATTAGTAACAAAAATAAGGTTTCAATGAAATGCTGCATGAGTGCAATTTTGTACAATCACAAAAATATGTGCCAGATTTTCTTTCATCCCTCTACATTTATCACTGCAGACTAACTATTAAAAATAACTGTTTATTGAAAAACGCTTGCATCAACCTCATCGAGGGTCTGACAGTTTTGCCGGTTAAGCTGGTTCAAAGCAGCAGTACTCAGTCTCAGGTTGGACACATTGCCCAAACTGGTGGATGGTTATTCCCATTGGACAGGTTGATCCGACACTCCAAGGATGCAGTGATCTCTCGGGGTGAAGGAACCACACACCAGATCAGAGACTGGCTTCACGTCCCAGATGACAGGAGGAGGAGGATAGACAAGCAACAGCAAATGCTGGACAGCATGGCGTGGCCAGGAATCAGGAGGGGTTCAACTCCAACTGGATGTCCGTCTCCAGAATATAGCAGAATTCTGTTTGCTCTCTGAAATGATATGCAGCCTGCCTAGTGAGATTTGTTGTTTGAAATTCACTCAGAGCTGCCAAGGTGGACAAGCAGAAACTCATCTCTGATGGACAGCAGGTGAGGCCACTCAAGTAATCTCATCTGCAAGACGTATCTTTCCTTCCACTGACTGCAAATAACTCAATATTTGGAGGGTCCCATTAAAGTGCGTATGCTGTCAACTAACAGATGGAGTCTACACTAGAACTAAACGATAGCTATTAATGCCCCCAGACAGTTGTGAATGCAGCCCAGCCCATCACGCAAACCAACCTTCCATCTGTTAATTCTATCTATATTATTCCATCAATTGAGACCCCTCCCACCTCGGTTATAATCTCTTCCATCAGGCAAAAGATAGCAAAGTTTAAACACACGTATCAAAGATTCAAGAACAGCTTCTCCCCTGCTATTATTAGACTGCTGAATGGACATCTCAAATTTCCAAACTAATGCTTTTTATGCACCTTCTTTGCAGCTGTAACTTTGTATTCCTCACCCCATTCACTCATCCTAGATTAGATTCCCTACACTGTGGAAACAGGCCCTTTGGTCTAACCAGTTCTCCGAAAAGTAACCCACCCAGACCCATGTCCCTCCGACTAATGCATGGCCAATTCACCTGACCTGCACATTTTCGGACTGTGGGAGGAAACCGGAGCACCCAGACACAGGGAGAATGCGCAAATTCCATACAGACAGTCACCTGAGGCTGGAATTGAACCTGGCACCCTGATGGTGTGAGGCAGCAGTGCTAGCCACTGAGCCACCGAACCTAGTGAAAATCAGTACTGACAATAATAAATCAAAACAAAAAACATTGTGATTTGGACCATTCTTCCCCATCACAATGAAGATTCCAGCAACAGCTAGAGTAGCTCTTACCTTTAATTTTGCATCAGATGTTTTCCAGTCTCACACAGATGGTATGAATGGTGTTTGGTTTGTTGTCCATCACTAGATATTTTAAAAACAGGATTAACCATTACGAATGTAAAGTTTCAGATTACAAATATCAATCTCCTGGGTCCAACTTCAAAGAAACCAAGAGTAAACCAATTGGAGCTAGCTGAACGTGAAAACAGTTGATACGTCCAATTCGACAAATACATGGAGGATAACACACAAAGCAATACACAGCATGACATTCCTATTTACAATATTATGAGGGGACAGAGACTCAGGAACATAGGAACAGAGGACTGAGTTGATCATTTGGCCTTTTCAACCCCTTCTGCTCTTCAGTTAGAATATGGTCGATCTGATTGTGCTCTCAAACCCATTTTCCTGCCTGCCATCATGACCGTTCCCCCTCCCACACCCGCTCCAACAATAGCTGTTAACCCCATGGTGTATTTCAAAAATCTATCCAACTCAACCTTAAACACATTTAATGATGCAGTCCCCACTAACTTGAGGAGGAAAATTCTGTACTCTAATGAAGCTCTGAGGGGAAAAACAATTCTCCTTATCTCCATCTTAAAAGTGGCGTCTCTTATTTTAAACCATTTACTCTAGTTCTACAATCCCCACTGCTTTGCCTCTTCCTCCCCTCTTCTCCACACCCCCACCCCCCACTCACCATCCACCCTGTCCGATTCCCTCAGGACCTTCTGTTTTCTGGGAACAGAAGTAGGCCATTCAGCCCATCATGTCAATAAGCTCATCTCTCATTCTTCGAAAAACTTCCGACCCAGCCTTAACAACCTTTCCTCATAGGGTAACCTGTCATTCACAGGAATGAGTCAAGTATAAAAAGGATAAACAATTATCAGAGTTTGTAATGGATAAATGGATTCCAGCAGTTAACACACTGCCAGATTAATTACACAGGAAAGTGTTCATCACCACCATATAGGGACTTATCTAGTGGGCTAAACAATCTGATCACTACAAAACCCAGATTTGCATTCTGTTAATTTCAATTAATGATTGCCCCACAGGCGGAAAGAATGTGGGATTTACCTGATGGAATTTAATATTCATTGTGTTCATAGAGTGTCACTGAGGTTGAGCGTGTACATTGCCAAAGCAATTATGGCTGCATCACTGGGTTATTAATAATCCTGGGAGCACAGGCTAATATTCTGGGCACAGGGTTTCAAACCCCATCATTGTGCAAAATTAAACGTTTAATGAAGCAAGTCTCTAACAAGGACCATGATGCTGCCATCTTTTGTTGTAAAATCCATATGGTTCACTAACGTCCTTTAGGGAAGGAAATCTGCTGTCCTAACCTGATCCGGCCTACATGGGATGCCAGACCTACAGTGACGTCGCTGATTCTCAACTGCCCTCTGACATGGTCCAGCCAGCTCTTTCCCTCCACCACCGACACTCAGTAGCAGCAGTGTGTACCATCTACAAAGTGCACTGCGGAAATTCAAAGATTGTTTGACAGCACCTTCCAAACCCACGACCACTTCCATCCAGAAGGACAAGCTTGAAATACCACACCCTGCGATTTTACCTCCAAGTCACTCCTCATCCTGACTTGGAAATATATCACGGTTCCTTCAGTGTCACTGGGTCAAAATCCTGGAATTCCCTCCCCAGTTGCATTGTGGGGCTTACCTAAAACACATGGACTGTAGTGGTTCAAGGTAGTTCACCATCACCTTCTCAAGGGGCAACTAGGGACGGGCAGTAAAAAGGATGCTGGCCCAACCCATAACACCCACACCCCATGAGTAAATAAAAAGGCCCCTCAATTGAGGGCAATTAAAGATGGGACACAAATAGAATTATAGTCACACAGTACAGAAACAGACCCTTCAGCCTAACCAGTCCATGCTGACTATAATCCCAAACAAAACTAGTCCCACCAGCCTGCTCCTGACCCATAGCCCTCCAACCCTTTCCTATTCATGTATCCATCTATATGTCTTTTAAACATTGTAACTGTAGCCACATCCACCACTTCTTCAGGAAGATCATTCCACAGGTAAACTACCCTCTGTGTAAAATATTTGCCCCACATTCTTTCCGCCTGTGGGACAATCAATAATTGAAATTAACAGAATGCAAATCTGGGTTTTATAGTGATCAGGTTGTTTAGCCTACCAGATAAGTCTCCATAAGACCATAAGACATAGGAGTGGAAGTAAGGCCATTCGGCCCATCAAGTCCACTCCGCCATTCAATCATGGCTGATGCGCATTTCAGCTCCACTTACCAGCGTTCTCCCCGTAGCCCTTAATTCCTCTAGACAACAAGAATCTATCAATCTCGGCCTTGAAGACATTTATAGTCCCAGCTTCCACTGCACTCCGTGGCAATGAATTCCACAGGCCCATCACTCTCTGGCTTAAGAAATGTCTCCGCATTTCTGTTCTGAAATGACCCCCTCTAATTCTAAGGCTGTGCCCCCAGGTCCTAGTCTCCTCGTCTAACAGAAACAATTTCCTAGCATCCACCTTTTCCAAGCCATGTATTATTTTGTACGTCTCTATTAAGTCTCCCCTTAATCTTCTAAACTCCAACGAATACAATCCCAGTATCCTCAGCCGTTCCTCATATGCTAGACCTGTCATTCCAGGGATCATCCGTGTGAATCTCCGCTGGACACGTTCCAGTGCCAGTATGTCCTTCCTGAGGTGTGGGGACCAAAACTGGACACGGTACTCCAAATGGGGCCTAACCAGAGCTTTATAAAGTCTTAGTAGTACATCTCTGCTTTTATATTCCAACCCTCTTGAGATAAGAGACAACATTGCATTCGCTTTCTTAATCACAGACTCAACCTGCATGTTTACCTTTAGAGAATCCTTGACTAGCACTCCCAGATCCCTTTGTGCTTTGGCTTTATTAATTTTCTCACCATTTAGAAAGTAGTCCATGCTTTTATTCTTTTTGCCAAAGTGCAAGACCTCACACTTGCTCATGTTAAATTCCATCAGCCATTTCCTGGACCACTCTCCCAACCTGTCCAGATCCTTCTGTAGCCTCCCCACTTCCTCAGTACTACCTGCCTGTCTCTATATGGTGGTGGCAAACATTTACCTATGTAATTAATCTGGCAGGGTGTCAACTGATGAAATCCTTGTATCCACTACAAACTCTGATAATTACCTATTTTAAAAAAAAATCTCTCGTCAACATGAAATTGCATCCCCTCATCTTGATGTGGCAGAGCTAGTGTTGGCCTCGGGTGGACAAAGTTTAAAAAAAATCACACAACACCAGGTGATAGTCTAACAGGTTTATTTGGAAGCACTAGCTTTCAGAGCGCTGCTCCTTCGTCAGGTGGTTGTGGAGCAGCATCAGAAGACACAGAATTTAGAGCAAAAGATTACAATGTCAAGCAACTGAAATGATATATTGAACAAATCTAGATTGTTGCTAAATCTTTCATTTTTTAGAACGGGTTGCAAGGTTCAGTTCATTAATATGTAAATCTCAACTTCTTTTAAGTCACATTCTCGAGATAACTTAAGGCTTTATAAAAAAAGGTGACATTTCAGCTCAGACAGTGCACTAAAGGTGTGAGATCAGAGTCTGTTTGTATCCCAATCTTGAGTCAAATTGGTTCTATTTCCAAAGTGGAATTTACAAAATATTACATGGATAGACTACCTGCATATTGTGCATTTTTTGAACAAAATAGAATATATCTGCAAAAATAATTCTGCAAATACAAATTCACCTTATAGATTTAGGGGTATGTGTGTGCACAAGACAGAGAGGGACAGACAGACAGAGAGTGAGTGTGTGTGTGCGCGTGCAAGCAAGCTTAGTGAAGTCTGTGTGTGAGTGTGATGGAGTACAAGTGTGTGAGAGGGTGTGTGTGTGTGAGAGAGAGAGAGGGTCTGCATGAGTGTGAGGGTATGTAAGAGTGTGTGCTTGTGTGAGTGAGAGAGTGTATAGTGCAGTGGGGTCACCTCTAGTGTGACATAGACAATGTTGGCCGAGTCACATGAGTAGCTGCCGCGTACATGGTGGGTGGTGCCCCCTTCATTGTCCAGTATTTCCTGGGAGCTGAAAAACTCACCATGTTCTTTGCAGCATTATTATTGAGGATGAGCATCTCACCAAGACCTTCCTTAAAGCCTCCACTTCTCACCTTTAAACAGCCACCAAACCTTAAACAGACCATTGCTCACAGCAAACTGCCCAGCCTCCAGGACAACATCAACCACAACACCATTCAACCCTGTCATGGCAACCACTGCAAGACATGTCAAAGTGTCGACATAGATACCACCATTACACGTGGGGACACCATCCACCATATTTGCAGATATATTCCATTTTGCAGGCACTCATGTGACACGGCCAATGTGGTCTGCCTCATAAGCTGCAGGCAAGGATGCTCTGAGGCATGGTACATTGTTGTAGCATCTGCTTGATCTTGCCAACAGATGAGTGGACACTGCGCAACAATCCCTAAACAGGAATTTTCCCTCTCAGTCGGGGAACACTTCAGCGGTAAAGGACATTCAGCCTCAGACTTTCGGGTGGCCATCCTCCAAGGCTGACTTCGGGACAGGCAACAACACAAAGTGGCTGAGCAGAGGCTGATAGCCATGTTCGGTACCCATGGGGGTGGCCTCAACTGGGACCTTGGGTTCATGTCACACTACAGGTGACCCCACGGAACTGTATATACACATACACACACTCACACAAGCCGTCTCTCGTTCACACACATAGACCCCCCCACACTTACACACATTCTCTTACAGGCTTATACTCCATCACGTGCACACTTTACCAAGTTAAAAATTACACAACACCAGGTTATAGTCCAACAGGTTTAATATGAAGCACACTAGCTTTCCGAGTGCTGCTCCTTCATCAGGTGATTGGCTAGTGTGCTTCCAATTAACCCTGTTGGACTATAACCTGGTGTTGTGTGATTTTTAACTTTGTACACCCCAGTCCAACACCGGCATCTCCAAATCATGACACTTTACCAAGTGTACACACACTCACTCACTCACTCTCTCATGCACGTGCACACACATAAGTCTATGGGGTGAATTTGCATTTGCAGAAACGTTCTATTTTGCTCAAAAATGTACGATCTGCAGGCAGTCAATCCATGTAATGTTTTATAAATTCTTACTTTGGACATAGGGCCAGTCTGACTCAAGATTGGGATACAGACAGACTCTAATCTCACACCTTTAATGCATTGTCTGAGCTGAGATATCACCTTTTTGTTTTAAAAAGTGTTAAGTTATCTGCAACCTATTCTAAAAGATGAAAGACTTAGCAATAATCTAGGTTTGTTCAATATATCATTTCAGTTGCTTGACACTAATCTTTCATGATAAAATTCTGTGTCTTAGGATCCTGCTCCAAAACCATCTGATGAAGGAGCAACGCTCTGAAAGCTAGTGCTTCCAAATAAGCCTGCTGGACTATCACCTGGTGTAGTGTGATTTTTAACTTTGTCCCTTAGTCTTGAAATCCCCCATCCTAGGGAAAGGACAACTACCATTAATCCTACCTATACCTGATTATTTTATAAACTTCTACCAGATCACCTCTCAATCTCCTACACTCAAGTGAAAAAAGTCCCAGCCTATCCAGCCTTTCTTTACAAATCAAACCATCCATCCCAGTAACATCCTTGTAAACTTCTTCTGAACCCTCTCCAGTGTAATAATATCCATTGCTCTACCAGCAATGCCCTAGTCCCACAAAAGAATAAAAGATGTTTGAGAAGTCACATGGAGGCTTTCATTCCATGAAATAAATTCATTAATAAAGGGCAAAAAAAGGCTTGCCGTTGTTTCAAATGTGGAGAAGATATGTTGTGTGATGCTGGGAATTTAAATAGAAAATGATTGAGTAATTTTTTTTCCAGGAATTAAAAAGCTGACCACTTAAACAGTCAAAGATGATGCAGTCTTCTGCAATTAGACTTGAAATTCGATTCATTTGGACTGAAAAGATCATGTAAGAGTAACAATAGATGTAAATAATTCAACCACTCTCTTTTCTATTACTTAATGTATTTTCTCAAAAAAAAATTATGCTTAATGGAACTATTCGCATAATGGTACACAGAAATGTCTACACCATCATGATGCATAATTCATTCAGAAAGCAGAGACAATTTTGAATTTTAAATAATACTTAGCAAATAGTGAATCCATACAGGAGGAATGGAAAGCCTGTGGCAGTGGTGAAAACGTCTTTAAAAGCCTTTAAACTCCTCCATTCTGATCCCCCAGTCCATCCCAGAAAGCTTTCTGGAGACAGCGGTGACGAGAAAAGTATCTTTGTTTTCTGAACCTGGATTTAATGTTAATCCAACAAGAACCACAGTGACCCTTGTGACAATAAACCCAACCATTTACAAACCTCGAAAAACATTTCCAGCTAGGTATTAAGTAAACACTGCCCCTTTATTTATCTCCTTTTCTCTTTCTCTCTCTCAACATCATTTTTCAACCTTGGTGATGCCTGATTGATGACCTTTCACCTGTGTAGGTCAATGAGATAGGGTCTTTCTGGAACACAGAATCCATATAAAACTCTTTGGAGTGAACTTAATATCTTTTAGCTGTTTCAGCATAAAACTCTGTGCTGGGAGCACTGAAGAAAAATATTTGTCTGGCAATATTTTTTTTCATTAAAATGAATTCAGACAGTGCAACAGATGACACATGCAACATGCCTATAGCACCTTCTGACCATTACCAGTACACATAGCACCTAAATCATCTGTATTTGGGTTTGAGAAATAGGATCAGGACAGGGCTGTTCAGTCCCTGGAACCTGTCCAATCATACTTTTTTTTAGATTAGATTACTTACAGTGTGGAAACAGGCCCTTCGGCCCAACAAGAGCCCCCACACTGCCCCGCCGAAGCGCAACCCACCCATACCCCTACATCTACCCCTTACCTAACACTACGGACAATTTAGCATGGCCAATTCACCTGCCCTGCACATCTTTGGACTGTGGGAGGAAACCGGAGCACCCGGAGGAAACCCACGCAGACATGGGGAGAACGTGCAAACTCCACACAGTCAGTCGCCTGAGGCGGGAATTGAACCCGGGTCTCTGGCGCTGTGAGGCAGCAGTGCTAACCACTGTGCCACCGTACCTCGCGTCCACATTCCTGCCTGTTTCCTTGATTGCCTGACTGGTCAAGAATCTATCTCAGCCTTAACTATGCACAAAATCTCTGCCCCCACAGCTATCTGTGGGTAGGATAAAAAGATAAAAGATAATAAAAAAAAGAGGCAAAAACAAGGACTGCAGATGCTGGAAACCAGAGTCTAGATTAGAGTGGTGCTGGAAAAGCGCAGCAGGTCAGGCAGCATCCGAGGAGCAGGAGAATTGATGTTTCGGGCAAAAAGCTCGATTCCTGATGAAGGGCTTTTGCCTGAAATGTCAATTTTCCTGCACCTCGGATGCCGCCTAACCTGCTGTGCTTTTCCAGCACCACTCTAACCCAGGAGTTCCAAGACTCAAGCCTCAGAAAATAAATTCCTCCTCATCTTGGTCTTACATTGCCCACCCCTTTACTTTGAAACTGTGTCCTCTGGTCCTAGACTCTCTCATGAGGGGAAACACCCTCTCAGCATTGACCCTGTCAAGCCGCTTCAGAGTCCTATATATGTTTCAATGAGATGACCTCTCATTCTACTAAACTCCAGTGAGTAGAGACCCAACCTGTTAACTTTTCTTCCTAATGCAATCCCTCTGTACCAGGATCATCCTCGTGAACCTTCTTTCTGAAAGTCATTCACTTGCCTCTAAGTTTGACCCAGTGTTAACAGCTCACCTTGAAGTAAAGTCACCCCGCTTTGAAGGGTGGATTTTAATTGGATTGCACTCTGTAATCTATCCATGTACCTCCCTCTCTGACAGGCTAAATATGGTGAGCCTGCCCATTCCTATACCTGAAATGTCAACCCTCCTGCTCCTCGGATGCTGCCTGACCCACTGTGCCTATCCAGCGCCACACTTTTCAACCACCATTTTCAGGCTTAGGTGCAGACTGGCACAAGGATTTGGGTGGAGAAGACAGGGCCAGCAATAAACATTGATGATCGGCAGATTTTTAAAGTGGTTTTCTAAAGTCTTATCATCAAGGTAAGCAAAAGACCCAAAAACAAAATAATCCCATGCAAGTGAAGAACAACAGGCCTGCATTCACATAGCACTTCTTGTGACTTCAAGTTGTCTTAAAGTACTGGTCAACCAAGGAAGGTCTTTTAAAGGTCACTGTCACAATATAGGGGGAAACAAAAGTCAAAAAGAGTCTATATTCCAACGATTGTAGGACAAACATATCAACTTCAGAAGACTGTTCCTTGCATACCTTGTATAATGAACCTTCTATGGATCACCTCCAATGCTGATATATCTAGCTTTAAGTAAGTAGCCCATGGTATTGCTGTTTTGAAGTTGCACTGTCTAATTAGACTGTTCCTACTCAGGGTCTGCTGCATCCCCAACCATGCCTGATTGAAGAGTAAGAATGTGTTGCTGGAAAAGCGCAGTAGGTCAGGCAGCATCCAAGGAGCTGGAGAATCGACGTTTCGGGCATAAGCCCTTCTTCAGAAATGAGGAGGGTGTGCCAAGCAGGCTAAGATAAAAGATAGGGAGGAGGGACTTGGGGGAGGGGCGTTGGGAATGCGATAGGTAGAAGGAGGTTAAGGTGAGGGTGATAGGCCGGAGAGGGGGTGGGGGCGGAGAGGTCGGGAAGAAGATTGCAGGTCAAGAAGACGGTGCTGAGTCCGAGGGTTGGGACTGAGATAAGGTGGGGGGAGGGGAAATGAGGAAGCTGGAGAAATCTGCATTCATCCTTTGTGGTTGGAGGGCTCCTAGGCGGAAGATGAGGCGCTCTTCCTCCAGGCGTCGTGTTGCCATGGTCTGGTGATGGAGGAGGCCTAAGACCTGCATATCCTTGGCGGAGTGGGGGGGGGTGTGGGTAAAGTGTTCAGCCACGGGGCGGTTGGGTTGGTTTGTGCGGGTGTCCCAGAGGTGTTCACTGAAACATTCCGCAAGTAGGCGGCCTGTCTCCCCAATGTATAGGAGGCCACATCGGGTACAGCGGATACAGTAAATGATGTGTGTGGAGGTGCAGGTGAATTTTACACCTCCTCCCACCCTGCCCCCTGTAAAAATGCCGTCCCATATTCCCAATTCCTTCGTCTCCGCCGCATCTGCTCCCAGGAGGACCAATTCCAATACCGAACAACCCAGATGGACTCCTTCTTCAAAGACCGCAATTTCCCCTCAGACGTGGTTGACGATGCTCTCCACCACATCTCCTCCACTTCTCACTCCTCCACCCTTGAACTCCGGCCCTCCAATCGCCACCAGGACTGAACCCCACTGGTCCTCACCTACCACCCCAACAACCTCCAGATAGATCGTTCCATCCATCGTCATTTCTGCCACCTCCAAACAGACCCCACCACCAAGGATATATTTCCCTCCCCACCCCTATCAGCGTTCCGGAAAGATCACTCCATCCGCGACTCCTTTGTCAGGTCCACACCCCCCACCAACCCAACCTCCACTCCTGGCACCTTCCCCCGCAACTGCAAGAAATGCAAAACTTGCGCCCACACCTTTCCCCTCACTTCCCTCCAAGGCCCCAAGGGATCCTTCCATATCCATCACAAATTCATCTGCACCTCCACATACATCATTGACTGCATCCGCTGCACCCGATGTGGCCTCCTCTACATTGGGGAGACAGGCCGCCTACTTGCGGAACGATTCAGAGAACACCTCTGGGACACCCGCACCAACCAACCCAACCGCCCCATGGCTGAACACTTTCATTCCCCCTCCCACTCCGCCAAGGGCATGCAGGTCCTTGGCCTCCTCCATCGCGAGACCATGGCAACACGACGCCTGGAGGAAGAGCGCCTCATCTTCCACCTCGGAACCCTCCAACCACACGGGATGAATGCAGATTTCTCCAGCTTCCTCATTTCCCCTCCCCCCACCTTATCTCAGTCCCAACCCTTGGACTCAGCACCGCCCTCTTGACTTGCAATCTTCTTCCCGACCTCTCCCCCCACCCCCTCTCCGGCCTATCACCCTCACCTTAACCTCCTTCCACCTATCGCATTCCCAACGCCCCTCCCCCAAGTCCCTCCTCCCTATCTTTTATCTTAGCCTGCTTGGCACACCTTCCTCATTCCTGAAGAAGGGCTTATGCCCGAAATGTCGATTCTCCTGCTCCTTGGGTGCTGCCTGACCTGCTGCGCTTTTCCAGCAACACATTGTTCAGTTCTGATCTCCAGCATCAGCAATCCTCACTTTCTCCTTATTGAAGAGTAAGTCTCTCTCACTCCCAAGGAGTCCTGGAAATTCTCTATTCTAATAGACAGAATCCCATTGGTAGCTCTTTAGCACCATGCTTCATTGTTCGCTTCTTCAAGTCCTGACGACATGTGGAAATTGATAGCAGGTTTGCCCCATCACCAACATATTCATTTTCCATTATACTACAGTAACTGCATTTCAAAAGTACATCATTGGCCTTAATATACAGGGATGTCCAGAGGCAAATGTGTTTGCTGGCAAAATGTACTATCAGCCCTTGAACTGAGTGGCTCACTGAGGCCATTTTTAGTGATAGTTAAGAGTTGTGGATCTGGAGACACATGTAGGTAAGACCTGGCAAGGACGGCAAATTTCCTTCCTTGATAAAAAAAGGGGATATTAATGAATGAGGTGGGTTTTTACAACTTAATCAATTGTCATTTCTAATAAACAAAACTTTTCTCATTCCAAATTTACATAATTAACAGAGTAAAAATTCCTCAACTACCAGATGCATACTCAAACCCTCCAGGTTACAAACTCAGTCATACAACCACCATGCTACCATTTTTAAGCCTTTTAACATTACAGAATGTATGCAAGGACAAGCTCACCAAACAGAAGAACAATAATTTCATCAAAATTAGAGATGTGAGCACTAAAGTGTTGTTTGAAATCATCCATAAAACCTTTCAGACTGAACAAAAACTCAATGCTCCTCACTTGCCTGGATGGGTGCAGCTCCAACAACCCTGAAGAAACAGCATGCCATCCAGGCCAAAACAGCCTGCTTGACTGGCACCATATCCACAAACATCCACTCCCACCACCACCAATGCTCAGTACACACTGTTACTACTATATACAAGAGGCTCTGCAGAAATTCACCAAAGATCCTTAAATAGCACCTTCCAAACCCACGACCACTTCCTTCTAGAAGGACAAAGGCAGCTTATACATGGGAACACCTACCCCTGCAGGTTCCCCAAGTCCTGACATGGAAACATATCACCATTTCTTTAATGCCACTATGTCAACAACCTGGTACTCCCTTCTTAACATTGTGCGTATCCCGACACCAAATGGACTCAATTGTGGGGACGTCATTCCTACAAGTCAGGCCAGCCTCTGAGAACGGAACAGCATGAATAACCTTCTAAATCAGCTGTAAATGAAAATTAGTAGTTGGTTAAGTACCTGAAACAGCATTTGTGTGATTACAGCCGGATGATTGCTTCACAGACTGGAGATCTGAGGCTTGACTGACTGAAAACAGACAGCTTATTACAACACCCATACAGAGTGATAACTTCACAAGTGGAAATCTAAACTTCGAGAGACTGAATGAAAAGATCCCATGATGTGTTCCATGTTTTGTGACACTTACTGTAACAGAACACACACAAAGTTAACATTGACTCAACACTATCTCATCATGGAACATAAACTGTAAATGGTGGGAGGTCTTCCCATCAGTTTTTATATTGACCAAGAATCACAAGTGTTATGGTGCAGAAGGAGACCATTTGGCCCATCGTGCCTTCACTTGTTCTACCACCTGGTGCAAATTCCCATCTCTTCCTTAGGTCCCTGCACACCATTTCTATCCAAGGGCCCTCTTGAATGCCTCAACTGAACATATCTCCATCACATTTCCAGGCAGTGCATTCTAGGCCATACTTACTCACTGTGTGAGAACATTTTCCTCACATCAGCCTTGCTGCAGCTCAATGCCACCTTCCCAAGGGCAGTTAGGAAGGCCCACATCATATGAATGAAGTAAAAAGCAAGTCCAATGGAAAACCACTAACCATCATTGAAATGGTGTTCAATAGATTCACCATTGCTTTATGAGTGGAACATGTGCCCTCATATAAACACAAAGTCTTTTCTTTCCTTTTCAAAGAGGGCAGCAGCAGCAGATTTAAATCTAATAATGGCCGTGCAACACAACAAGATCACTTTGACACAACTCCCCCAGGACCCAAACTGCACACAAATGTAATGTTGCCTAAACTACCTTCTTGTGTGGGTCTTAGAGTCAGCTTTATTAGCCTGGAAATTGCTATTCCTGTCCTAATTGTAGGCTAACTTTGAATGATTAAAAATTTCTGGTAGAGTGTACTCCTGCTGGTTAATACACAATTTGCTGTTTTCAATCTGAGGTCTAAATTGCGGGGAAGTCATTCCGACAAGTCAGGCCAGCCTCTGAGAACAGACCAGCATTAACAACCTTCTAAATCAGCTGTAAATTGAAATTGTTCATTGGTTAAGCACCTGAAATAACATTTGCGTGAGTACAGCCAGATTGCTTCAAGATTGCTGGAGATGGGTGGCACGGTGGTTAGCACTGCTACCTCACAGCACCAAGGTCCCAGGTTTGATTCCAGCGTTGGGTGACTGTCTGTGTGGAGTTTGCACATTCTCCCCGTGTCTGCATGGGTGTGATCCAGTTTCCTCCCACAGTCCAAAGATGTGTGGGCCAGGTGAATTGGCCTTCTAAATTGCCCATAGTGTTAGGTACATCATTCAGAGGGAAATGGGTGACTCTTCAGAGGGTTGGTGTGGACTTGTTGGGCCTTAGGGCCTGTTTCCACACTGTAGGGAATCTTGACTGACTGAACACAGACAGCTTATCACAAGACTGATAACTTCAAACATCCAGTGATCGATTGAAACGATCAATGATACAGTTTTATGTTTTGTGACATTTAGTGTAACAAACAAACTAAAAGTTAACATTGAGTCAACATTGTTTCAATGTGAAATTCTAAATATGGGAAGTTTTTCCATTAATTTTTACACTGACCGAAAATCCCACTCCACCACTACATATTATTGCATCCTTTAAAGGACATCTCATTTTCGAGAAATCAATCTAAAGTAATCCATACCTCCCAAAGGCTTGTATTCTATCTCTGCCTTTCCAAGTTTGGTAACTCCTAACTCAGCAACTAGAATAACCATCTGCATGGTCTAGGAGGAATCTGAATCTGCCAATGCCCACCTCTGAATCCAGAGTGACCCCTATCACTCAGTTACAAGCAATGTAGCAATTTACCCCAAAGTGCATTACTCAATGAGCAATTTACTCTAGCATTACCCCAATAGCACAATACCCCCTAGTGAAATATTCCAGGGGTGCATTACTCCAGTAGTGCATTACTCCAATAGCATAATACCCCCTAGTGAAATACTCCAGGGATGCATTACTCCAGTAGTGCATTACTCCAATAGCATAATACCCCCTAGTGAAATACTCCAGGGATGCATTCCTCCAGTAGTGCATTACTCCAATAGCACAATACCCACTAGTGAAATACCCCAGGGATGCATTACTCCAGTAGTGCATTACTCCAACAACACATTACCCAATGAGTGCATTACTCCAATAATGCATTACTGCAGTTGCACATTATCCAAGTAGTGATTTATTCCTGTCGTATTCAATAACATACAACCCTCCCTTCACGTATTAGCCCATTAAGCCTTCCATAAATTGCTTCCAATGCATTTGTATCCAATAGTTCATGACTACAAGAAGCTTATCTAAAATTATAAAGCGGTCTTAATCAATTGGGTCAATGGGCCGATGGGTAACAGATGGAATTTAATTTGGATAAATGTGAGGTATTGTATTTTGGTAAAACAAAGAACAAAGAACAATATATCACAGGAACAGGCCCTTCGGACTTCCAATCCTGCACCAACACATTTTGCCCTTCCATACTAAAACTGTCTTCACTAACAGGATCCATAACCTTCTATTCCCTTCCTATTCATGTCCAGGTGTTTCTTGAATGCTGCTATTGTGTCTACTTCCACCCCCTCCTCTGGCAGTGCGTTCCAGGCACTCACCACCCTCTGTATGAAAAACATACCTTGCACATCTTTTTTAAACTCCTCTCCCCCCACCTCACCTTGAACCTGTGTCCCCTAGTAATTGACCCCTCCACCCTGGGAAAAAGCCTCATACTTCTCACTCTGTCCATGTCATTCACAATCTTATAAACTTCTATCTGGTTGCCCCTCAACCTCCTACGTTCCAGTGAAAACAAATCCAGTCTATCTAACCTTTCTTCATCGCTAAAATCCCCCACACCAGGCAACATCCTGGCAAACCTTTTCTTTAACCTCTCCAAAGCATCTACATCCTTCTGGTAGTGTGGTAACCAGCAAGTGTGACCTAACTAAAATTTTATAAAGCTGCAGCGTAACTATTCTATCCTTATACTCAATGCCCTTTTCAATGAAGACAAGCATGGGATAGGCCTTTTTACTACCTTATCTACCTCTGCTGTCACCTTCAGCAATCTGTGGACCTGCACTCCCAGATCCCTCTGCATATCAATACTTTTCAGAGTTCTGCCGTTCACTATGTAATTTCCACCTGTACCTGACCTTCCAAAATGCATCATCTCACATTTGTCCAGATTAAACTCCATCTGCCATTTCTCTGCCCATGCCTCTAACTGATCTATATCCTGCTGTATCCTCTGACAGTCCTCCTCACTATCCGCAACTCCACCAATTTTTGTATAGATTGCAAACTTACTAATTAGACCAGCTACATTCTCCTCCATATCATTTATGTAGATCACGAACCGCAGAGGTCCCAGCACAGATCCCTGTGGAACATCACTAGTCACAGCCCTCCATTCTGAAAAAGAGCATTCTCCCACTGCTACCCTCTGTCTCCTACGACTCAGCCAGTCCTGTATCCATCTTGCCAGCTCACCCCAATACCATGTGACTTCACCTTTTGTACCAATCTGCCATAAAGGACCTTGTCAAATGCTTTACTGAAGTCCATGTAGATAATATCAGCCGATTTTCCCTCAACAATCACCTTCATCACCTCCTCAAAAAACTCTATCAATTTAGTGAGGCACAACCTCCCCGTACAAAACCATGCTGTCTATTCCAATCAGTCCACTTGCTTCTAAACAAGTGTAGATCTTGTCCATGAGAATCTTTTCCAATAAGTTCCCTACCACTGACAAACAAGGATGGGATTTATACAACAAATGGTAGTGCTCTGGATGGTGTTGTAGAACAGAGGTTCAGGTACATAATTCTTTGCAATGTTTGTCATATGTAAGCAGGGTGGTTAAGAAGGCATTTAGCACACTTGCTCAGACATTTGAGTATAGTAGTTGGGAAGTCATGTTGAGGTTGTACAAGACATTGGTGAGGCCTGGAGTACTTTGTCCAGTTCTGGTTGCCCTGTTAGAGGAAGGACATTATAAAACTGGAGAGGGTTCAGAAAAAAGTATCGCCAGAATGGGAGGTTTGAGTTATAAGGAGAGGCTGGATATGCTGGGACATTTTTCACTGGAGCCTACGAGGTTGAGGGGTGACCTGATAGAGGTTTATAAAACCATGAGGGGCATAGATAAGGTGAATAGCAAGTGTCTTTTCCCTAGGATGGGGGAGTTCATAACTAGAGAGCATACGTTTAAGGTGAGAGGAGAAAATTTTGAAAAGGACACAAAGGACAACTGTTTTACGAAGAGAGTGATTTGTGTGTGGAATGAACTACCAGAGGAAGTGGTGAATGTTGGTACAGTTGTAACGTTTAAAAGACAATTAAATAATTACATCAATGGGAAAGGTTTGGAGGGATATGGACCAGGAGCAGGCAGGTGGCACTAGTTTGGTTTGGGAACATGGTCAGTGTAGACTAGTTGGACCAAAGGGTCTGCTTCAGTGGTGTATGACTCTATGACTCCATATAGAGTGACTCTACATATTGCCCTAATAGTGGATTAGCATTATTGTGAATTACCCCAATAACACATTACTCCAATACCATTGGACCTGAATAGAAGCACTCAAGCAAAAATGATGTTCCAGTATCGTTCCCTGCAATAACCTCCAGTTCATTTCTGAAACTTCCACAGAAGCATTAAGAACCAGGAGCAGGAGTAGGTAATCCAGCCTCTCGAGCCTGCTCCACCATTTGATACAATGATGGCTGATCTCATTTTGGCCTCAACTCCACTTCCCCCTGTCCACTCTCTGTAACCCTTCAACCCATTAGGAATCAAAAATCTCTCTACTTCCTCTTAAATTTATTCAACAGCCACTGTACTCTGGGAGTAGTAAATTCCACAGGTTCATGATTCTTAGAGAAAAGTACTTTGTCCTTATCTCTGTTTTAAACCTGCTACACCTTATCCTGAAACTATAACCTTGCTGGGTCTTATTCTAGGTTGCTTGTTCTAGGTAACCCCACAAGGTGAAACATCCACTGTGCATCTACCTCATCAACCCCCAATAAATTACCCAGCAGAGCTATCTCCCTATGTAACAAATATTTACCAACTTTCGCAGTGGGTTATGGATGTCATCAAGATCCACTGAATTTCCTCAGATTATTTGGTGTTGTGCTGTCAAAACTCTTTGGAAAATATAACAAATTCCAGGATGTTTCACCAAATCATTGAGAGTAGCAAGTATTTTGCAGGAATTCTGATCCTTGCAATTCCTTGAATTTCCAGCTTAAAAGCCAAAGCTTCCAAGTTGGAAGCAATAGTTGATTTATGGAAGTTTAAACAATGTTGTCTCTTGTCCAATTAAAAACTAAAAGAACCGCAGATGCTGTCAATCGAAACACAAACAGAAGTTGTTGAAAAAGCTCAGCAGGTCTGGCAGCATCTGTGCAGAGAAATCAGAGTTAATGTTTCAGGTTTGGTGACCCTTCCATAGAACTGTCCCCTGTCCTTTTATGTGGCTGTTGGCTTTTTTACTGGGGCCTGCAAATTAAACTGGCAACTTTGACATTGTCCCCTGAGCCACTAAAATCAGCTTCCAACGATTGTCAATACCGTCTTCTGGCTGACCTGGGCCAACAGGAGAGATATTATTAATCATTACAAGCAGAAGACCTTTAGCAACCCAGCAACAGTGATTACCCTAACGTTCCGAAGAAGGGTCACTCAACCTGAAACGCTGACTCTGATTTCTCCCCACAGATACTGCCAGACGTGCTGAGTTTTCCCAGCAATTTCTGTTCTTGTTTCTGATTTGCAACATCCAGATTTCCTTGTGTTTTTTGTACAGTGTATTACCCGAAACTTCTTCTGTTGTACGTGACAACGGCCTGTCAGAGGAGGAACGGTTGAGGACTCTGGGTCTGTACTTGATGGAGTTTTGAAGGATGAGGGGGAATCTGATTGAAACTTACAGCATACTGAGGGGCCTGGATAGAGTGGATGTGGAGAAGATGTTTCCATGAGTAGGAAAGACTAGGATCCGAGGGCACAGCCTCAGGGTGAAGGGACAACCCTTTAGAACTGAGATGAGGAGGAATTTCTTCAGCCAGAGGATGGTGAATCTGTGGGACTCATTGATGCAGAGGGCTGTAGAGGCCAAGTCACAGAATAGATAAGAATAGAATAGAATAACCTTTATTTTCATGTGCTGAGTGTATTTAAGACAGATTGGTAGGTTCTTGATTGGTAAGGGATTGAAGGGAGAAGGCAGGAGAATGGGGTTGAGAGACACATCATCAATGATAGAATGGTGGAGTAGACACAATGGGCTGAATGGCCTAAATCTGCCCCTTTACCTTACGGTGTTATGGCTATCTTTAGTTAATTTCAGACCAAGCACACACTTACACATGACTTCCTAAAAATGAGAAAGCATTGTGTGAAAGCCTGCTCAGTACCTTTACAAGGTGCACTGTGACAGGTTAGCGTCACTTCATTCCAGCAATCTTTCTGGTCCACAGACAGTGGAGGGTCATGTGCTGCCTAGTTACTGAAATATATGAATGTTGGTGGACAGCATTGTAATACTGCCATTGCCAAGTGTGTAAGCTGTGATACACTTAACCAAGGATCACACTGCCCCAAGTTTGGGGAAGTAGTGGTGTGGTCTAGCACTCTGTTAAACCTCAGGACAATGAGTTCAAATCCCACCGTGGCAGATGGGGAAATTTAAATTCAGTAAAATAAAGAGCTGGGAAATGGTGAACATGTAACTGTTGTCAATTGCTGTTTAAAACCCATCTGATTCACTTTGGATAGAAATCTTAGAATCCCTACAAAGTGGAAACAGGCCCTTTGGTCCAACAAGTCCACACCAGCACTCAGAAGAGTATCCCACCCAGACCCTATTATACATTCCCCTACCCTATTACTCTACATTTCCCATGAGTAATGTACCTAACCTACACATCCCTGAACAATATGGGCAATTTAGCATGGCCAATTCACCTAACCTGCACATCTTTGGACTGTGGGAGGAAACCAGAGCACCCGGAGGAAATCCATACAACACAGGGAAAATGTGCAAACTCCACACAGACAGTTGCCTGAGGCTGGAATTGAACCCAGGTCCCTGGCACTGTGAGGCAGCAGGGCTAACCACTGAACCACTGTGCTGCCCAACCACTGCCATCCTTACCCAGTCTGGCCTGCATGTGACTCCTGACCCACAGTAATGGGACTAAATCTTAACGGCAGTTAAGGATGGGTCATTAATGCTGGTCTAGCCAACAACACCGATATTCTATGAGTTTAATTTTTTAAGAAATGGTCCAAATCTAGAGTTAGGTTTATGGTCAGGGTTAGGGCTAGGGTTAGGGTTAAGGTCAGGGCCAGGGTCAGGGTCAGGGTCAGGGTCAGTTTCAGGGTCAGGATTAGCATTAGGGTGAAACAAGGCTGATATCAGAGAGAGGTACTGAAGGAGGGCTGCACTGTTGGTGGTGCTGTCTTTCAAAAGGGAGGTTCAACCAAACACCTTCATGTGTACCTGGGTGGGATGTACTTGATTTTCCCTGGTACACTCTCTAAGAAGAGCAGGGGAGTTCAATCTGATGCCCTGGATAACCCATCAATCAATATTACAAACACAGGTGATCTGATTTCTGTAAAATTGCTGGTTGTCTGTACTACAGCAATAGTGTTTCCTTCATTGCAACGGTTTTAAAAATTCTTCTTCGGCTTTAAAAACTTTGAGGTGTTTACTGGTTGTGAAAAGTGCTACATAAGTTGTCAGGATTGGAGTATTTGAGTGACAGGGAGAAGCTGCATAAGGTGGGGCTGTTTTCCCTGGAGCATCAGAGGCTGAGGGATGACCTTATAGAAGTTTATAAAATCATGAGGGGCATGGATAGGATAAGTACTCAAGGTCTCTTCCCTGGGATGGGGGGAGTCCAGAACTAAAGGGCATGGGTTTAGGGTGAGAGGGGAAAGATTTAAAAGAGACCTAAGGGGCAACGTTTTCACACAGAGGGTGGTACATATATGCCAGAGGATGTGGTGGAGGCTGGTATAATTGCAACATTTAAAATGCATCTGGATGGGTATATGAATAGGAAGGGTTTGGAGGGATATGGGCCGGGTGCTGGCAGATGGGACTAGATTGGGTTGGGATATCTGGTTGGCATGGACGGGTTGGGTGAAAGGTCTGTTTCCATGCTGAACATCTTAATGACTCCATGTCTCTATAAATGCAACTCTTTATCTTCTTGTGAAGCAAACCCCTCTGTTATTCAGGTACAATGGCATCTAGGTGTCTTGTACTTAACTTCAAATATCGCCACTGTCTATGTCATTGTTTTGTTTCTATCCCTAGGCAGGAATTTGGCAGTAGCACAGGGACAGGGGCAGTGCTATTCAGATGACAGTATGACTATCCTCTGCCCCTAATATTCCTGGGTGTGGGAGCCTCATTATGTTTTGTAAGTCACAATGAGATGTATGGGTCCCCATGCAGTATCTAGATGCCAATGCCAGACCATGTACCACACACAACCCTGCCCCCACACCCAACAGCATAAAAGCTAGGAGCAGGAAGAGGCCATTCTGCCCCTTGAGCCTGCCCTGCCATTTAATACAATCATGGCTGGTCTCATCTCGGCTCCAACTCCATCTCCCCTCCTGGTCCCTTTAACCTAGTACTCGTCAAAAATCTACCTCCTCCTTAAATTTACTCAGTGTCCCAGCATCCACCACACTCTGTGGTAATGAATTCAACAGATTCATGATCCTTTAGAGAAATAATTTCTCCCCAGCTCCATTTTAAATCTATCACTCCCTTATCCTAAAACGATGACCTCTCGTTCCAAATTGCCCGACATGTGGAAGCATCCTCTCTATGTTCACATTACCAATCCCCTTTAGCATTGTATATATGTCAATCACATCACCTCTCATTTTTCTAAACTACAGAGACTAAAGGCCTAGACTGCTCAATCTCTCCTCTTACACCTCTGGCATTAACCTGGTGTACCCATCCCTGACTGTCTCCAATGGTATTACAGCAGGTCACCCATAAAGTCAAGCAAGTAAGGCTATTTAAAATAAAAGACAAGAGCAAGGAGGCCACAGATGTAAGACAGTCATTCATATGGAATGTGAATAAAAATGCTCATTACCACAAAAGTCAAAGCTAAACAGGCAGGGAGGGAAATGAAATAAAAACAGGAGTGACAGAAAGAAGTGAAAGACATGTTAATAGGGTGAGATGAAGAGGGGGTGAGAAAGGCTTGGGCAGAGCATACATGCCAACATGGGTATCCTGGGCCGAATGGCCTTTTCTCAGTGCTATGAATTGTATCTAATTCTGTTTTGGTTTCACAAATAATCTTTCCATCTATTCTAAATACAACTGCATAGCATCAGTTGGATTTAATTTAAGCAAGCATGGTATTAAATCTATAAACAAACATACCACAGAACAGAAAGTACAAGTTATTTTTAATTTATTTTTAACAAGAGAGTACCAATTACCTGTCCTAGATCAGTGAACTGATTGAAAGTAAATTACCAAATCTTTCTATAGACTACAAGTCAACTTCAGCTTGAAATATTTAGTTGCTATCTCCCTGAATTCTCAGGCCATTCCTCCTCTTGTTATGGGTTTTTTTTTTTACGTGGTTGGACAACCATTTTCTTCCATCTTTTTGGTTATCTTGAACTCTTGATAGACACTGACTTTTCAACACCACATTTCATGCCTCAAAATATTTTTTTAGCTCAAGTCCAAATGATTCAAGAATTCCATTACTCAATTCAGACTTTAAAATCAAACAACACCAGGTTATAGCCCAACGGGTTGATTTGAAAGCACTAGCTTTCATGGTGTTGCGTGATTTTTAACTTTGTCCCCCCCCAGTCCAACACTAGCTCCTTCACATCAGTTTAGAGTCACACCTGACATTAATGAGATAAAACTACAACAAAGGGACAAGTGCTAAACAAGAATTGCTCTACAAACCAAAACAGGAGTCTCCACTTAGGATGACAATCTTTTAAAAAAAAATTTTGGAGGTGCTGGTGTTGGACTGGGGTGTACAAAGTTAAAAATCACACACCAGGTTACAGTCCAACAGGTTTATCTGGAAGCACTAGCTTTCGGAGCGCTGCTCCTTCATCAGGTGGTTGTGGAGTATGAGATTGTAAGACACAGAATTTATAGCAAAAGTTTACTGTGTGATGCAACTGAAATTATATACTGAAAAAGACCTGGATTGTTTGTTAAGTCTCTCATCTTTTAGAATGACCATGTCGGTTTCAGTTCTTTCATATGTAAATCCCAGAACTATTTTAAAGTTACATTCTCAAGTGAACTTTAATAACAGGTGCCATGTCAGCCCAGATAATGCATTGAAGGTGTGAGGTGCCCTGTGTGTGAGATTGTCTGTGCCCCAATATTCAGACTGATGCTATTCCTAAAAAAAGGGATTTACAGAGTCTTACATGGATTCATGCAATTTTCAAGCAAAATAAAATGTAATTTGCAAGTACAAATTCACCCCACAAACTTATATGTATGTGTGTGAGTGCGAGTGCAAAGGGATATAAGTCTGTGAGAGGTTGCATATATGCGTGAATGTGGGAGTGTATGTGTGAGCGCATTTTGTGTGTGTGTGTGTGTACATAGTGCAGTGGGATCACCTGTAGTGTGACATGAACCAAAGGTCTACTTTGAGGCCATCCGCATGGGTACCGAATTTGGCTTTGGGACAGGCAACAACGCAAAGTGGCCGAGCAGAGGCTGATAGCCAAGTTCAGTACCTATGGGGATGACCTCAACTGGGACCTTGGGTTCATGTCACACTAGAGGTGATCCCACTGCACTACACACACCCACAGACACACACCCACAGACACACACACACACACACACACACACACACACTCTTATACACATTCTCTCTGTCAGTCACAATTACTTCACCATTAATAGAATAGTTGTTTTTTTAAAAATATTTTATTTAGTCTCATTCATTAAACATGTATGGAAACATATAGCACAGAAGGAGGTTACTCAGTCCACTTAAGGATTTACAGCATTGATTCCAAAGAGAATCACTCAGTTGGGATGAAGAGTTGACTTATTGAGAACAGTTAACCAGATTCGGCCTTTATTCATTCAGAGTTTAGAAGAGTGAGGAGTGATTTTATTGAAACATACAAATTCTGAGGAGCTTAACAGGGTAGATGTTGAGAAGATGTTCCCACAATTGGGGAAGTCACAAACTAGGGGACGTAGGTACATAATAAGAGGGCACTCATTTAATACAGCGATGGGTAGGAATTTCTGCCCCGAGGCTAGTGAATACCTGGAATCCTCTCTAAGCTGATTGGGATCAATCCCCTGCACTGGGATAGGACAACCCCTTGACTGACCGTGAGGGGAGTACCTGCTTCATCTCAATCAAGGCAGCCCTCCTTTGATTTTCACACATGACCATTTAGTTGAGGCAGAGCCAGCAGGTTTGCTGTGCAAACTGTTGGCATATGCCTGAGGGCGGATGTTTACGTAATATGACAGCAATATGTCCATCCCACTTTGACAGTGCGGTGCTCTCACAGTAACAAGCTGCTTAAGTTCCCTTTCCACCTAAATAAAACAATGCTGACCACAGACTGGTAGCCATCAAGTAAGGAGTAAAGTGAGTGGGCCCTAAGAGAGCAAGCTCCAAGCCAGAAGATGCATCCTATTCAAATGCATGTGTCTCTGAACACAACATGATCTTAGCAATTTTTGAAAAGATTTGTAGTTCAGGTTCTGGATATAAGTTTGCTCACTGAGCTGGAAGGTTCAGTTTCAGATGTTTCATCACCATGCTAGGTAACATCATCAGTGAGCCTGTAATGAAATACTGGAGTTATGTCCCACTTTCTACTTATGTATTTAGGTTTCTTTAGGTGTTTGGTGATGGTGAACCAGAAATGACCTCACCAAACACCCAAAAAAACCTAAACACATAAATAGAAAGTGGGACATAACATCAGCGCTTCAACGGAGGTTCACTGATGATGTTACCTAATATGGTGACGAAACATCTGAAACCGAATCTCCCAGCTCAGAGAGCAAACTCAGATCTAGCAGGAATATGCAAGCCTTAGGCATCCCTGAGCTCTGAAGTAAAGTGTTGATGGACTGAAGTGGTGTCTGAGGTAGTCCAGGAGCAGACGCAATGACATGGTGAGGCCGGTGGTGTCTGATGCTAACCTGTGTGTTCAAGGAGTTGAGGAGGCTTGTGGCCACAAAATATTTGGGAATGTTGCATGTTGGCTGGGACAAGCATTTGTTGAGCTCAGCTGCCAGTACCTGCTCTAACTTAGATTCTTAAGTAAGAAGAAGAGAATTGGAAAGGATATATAAATAAGACAAGTTAGGGCCTTAATGAGATCCAAATGTATGGAAGTAAGGTAGTCAATACTCAAATAACAGGGTTCTGAAGTCACTATTCAGGGTTGGAGAGGAAAATGTTTTTTGATGTTGAGAATCTGATTTTCTCATTCTCTCCCTGTATGTTCCCACCTTTCTCACTGTTGCCGACATCACATCAGGGAGGGAAAAGTTCCCAGAATTTCTTTTCTAACTGTTTGTTTGAAGTGACGAGCGGGTGATAGTATTATTTCACCTCCTATTGCTGAGAACAAAACAAATTTAACAAAACACGTTTGTGAGGTATTTTGGCCAATCTTGGGACAGGAACAGGAGGAGTCCATTTAGCCCCTCAAGTCTGTTCTATCATTCAATGACATCATGGTTGATCTGTGATCTGACTCCATACATCAGCCTGCACCCCATATCCCCTAATACCTCAGTCTTCAAAATTCTCCACCTGAGATTTAAAATTTACAGGTGATTTAGTATCATCACACGTTTGAAGAAGTGTGCTATGCACTTCTGTCATCCGTTCTGTGCAGAAATGTCTCTTACTTTCACTCCTGAAAAATCTAGCTCAAAAATCCCCTTAGTTGGAGAATCTCCGACCAGCAGAAATAATTTCTCTCTAACTACCTGATCTACTCCCCTTAAAGTCTTGAAAACTTCCATCACACCATTACCTTTCGGTGTTGAAATTCCAGTGAGCGCAATTCTTGAGTGCTCTGTTCCTGAAATTTAACCCCTGGAGTCCAGGTATAATTCAGATAAATCTCTGCCTCACTAAATCTTGAAAACTGAATCAAATTAAATTACAAACTTCTAAATTTAGGGAATACAATCCTCATAAGTGAAAAGCACTACAAAAATCCAAACAATCACTGAGCCAGGGGTGGAAATACAGCTGGTAAAGTTACATCAAGATAAAATTGTGATTTTTTTTTAAAAAAGGGATCTTCTCCAGGTACAAATAAGCCTTATCTTTGGCTTTGTGATTTCCTCAAAAAGTTTTGTTGAGGCCAGTTTTTGGTTGTTTCTTTACTGTGTTGGTTCTTACTCAGTTTGTAGGAAGATGACTGAGCAGAAGCCAACAAAGACGCTATTTTCTAGAACTTGCACTTCTGCCACAAAGCATCAGTCTCTCCCACCAGAACAGCTGAGACCGGGACTCAGTGGTTGTCCATGCTGCTGAGGAAGGGTTTAACTATATTGGAGGCTGGGACAAGCATTTGTTGAGCTCAGCTGCCAGGTACCTGATCTGACTTAGATTCTTAAGGAAGAAGAAGAGAATTGGAAAGGATGTATAAATAAGACAAGTTAGGGCCTTAATGAGATCCAAATGCATGGAAAAAGGTAGTCAATACTTAAATGGCAAGGTTCTGAAGTCACTATTCATGGCTGGAGGGGAAAATCTCCGATTGATCCCTGAAATGAGTGGGTTGTTTTATGGGGAGAGGTTGGAGAGACTGGGCTTTGTTTCCATGGAGTTTTGGAGAGTGAGGTGTGACTTGATTGAAGTGTCTAAGATCCTGAAATAACTTGATCAGGTGGACATGGAAATGGTGACTCCTCTTGTAGGTCGGTTCAGAATGAAGAATCATTGTTTTAAAATGGGGGTCACCTTTTTGTGAAATAGACGAGGATAGTTCTCTTGTCTCAGCTGTCTGTGTGTCTTTGGAACCCTCTGTCTCACTGGAAAAATTGGTCATTAAATATCTTTAAGGTAGAACGAAATAGATTCTGAAATAAAAACAGACCAACTCAACAGAACACAGAGAAATAACCTCCTGCAATACTAGCAACACCCACTACAGAGCTCTGGCATAGCAAGAGTCCAGACAAAAGGCCCACTGTCAGCCAGCTTAAGCTGTCTACACTGTTTTATAACTGTGGGGTCAGCTTGCAAAGAACAAATTAGATTCCAATCCACTTTCCATCCAGTGGAAGAAAATTGTCTGCCCCCTCCAATACATTTCTGCCCTCGGTCTTAAATCCAAACAAAGGAAACTATGCAAGTGTTAGGGGAAAATTGGCTAAGGTAGATTGAGGGACTACTTCGAAAGACCATAATGATAGATGGGCAACTGCGAACATTTAAAGAGCTACTATGTAGTTTACACCAAAGTACAATCCTTCAATATGCAAAAACTCATTAATGTGTTCCAACTATGGACAATGAAAGAAATTAAGGATTGTATTAAATCAAAGGAAGTGACGAGTAAAGAGACTAAAGAAAAGGTAAGCCCAAAGATTGAGAGGATTTTAGAATTCTGAAAAGGAAGATAAAGGAAAAAGATGAAGAAATAGGATATAAGAGTAAACTAAAGAGAAAATTGGTCTATAAAAACTGGTATGAGAAAAGGAAAGGAAGGAAAAAAAAACAAATGTGGATCTATTATGAGCAGAGATCAGGAATTCATAATGTCTCATGAGGAAATGGCGAAGGAATTAAACAAATACTTTGTACATGACTTCACAGAGGGCAAGATTAAAACCCCTCCCAGAAATAATGGAGAATCTGAAGATTAATGTAAACAAGGAATGCCACGAAAATGATATTCATTTTAAAAATGTACAAGACAATTTGATAGAACTTACAATAAGTAAATCCCCAGGACTTGACAATTTACATCCTGGAGTGTAGAAAGAGGTTGGCACAGGGATAATCCTTTAATGGACAGCTTTCAAATTCACCAAGATTCCTTAAGACAGGATCTTCCAAATCCATGACCATGTCTATCTAGAAGGACAAGAGTAGCAGATACATGGGAATGCCACCCTCTGCATGTTCTCCTCCAAGCCACTCACCATCCTGACCTGGAAATATATCACCTGGAAATATATTCAGTGTCACTGGATTAAAATCCTGGAATTACCTCTACAAGGGAATTGTGGGTCTCCCTACAGCACATAGACCGCAGCAGTTCAAGAAGGCAATTCACCCCAGCTTCTCAAGGGACAACTAGGAACAGGCAATAAATGCTGCCCAAACAGTGGCACCCACATTCCATGCTTGAAAAAAAATGACACTGAATAGATTCCTGCAAATTGGAAGGTGGCAGATATTATTTAAGAAAACAGAAAGGGAGAGAGCATAATCTATAGACTTGTTTGCCTAGCATCAGTCTTCGGTAAAATACTCAAGTCCATGATAAAGTATATAATAATACGAAAAGTAGAAAGTACTATTGGATACTATGGATTTGTGAAACAGCAACATCTAACTAACCTGTTGCTTTTTTTGTGGATGCAACAAGTAGAATAAATAAGGGGATAATGTTGGATGTTGTATATTTAGATTTTCAGAAATCTTTTGATAAAGTCCACACAGGAGGTAAGGAAACAGAATCAGGGATTGGGGCAGTGCAGTGGCCTGGACTGAGAACTGGTTCATAAACAGCAAATTAGAATAAATGGGTTATTTTCAGGTTGGCAGGCTGTGACTGGTGGGGTACCACAAGGATCAGTGCCTGGGATACAACTGTTCACAACCCATACTAATGACTTCAATGTGTGCATTAAATGTAACATTTCCAAGTTTGTTGGTGGTGCAAAACTAGGTGAAAGTGTGAGTTGTGAGCTGGGTGCAAAGATGCTTCAGGGTGATTTCGAGAGTATAAGTGAATGGACAAAAATTTTGTTGATGGAAGACAATGTGGAGAAATGCAAGGTTATCCACTTTGATTGGAAAATCAGAAATACAGAGTATTTCTTAAATAGTAAGAGGTTGGGAATCTCTAGGGAATTAGGTGTCCTTGTTCATGAATTGCTGAGAGTTAATATGTAGGCACAGGAAGCAATTAAGAAGGCAAAAGGTATGTTGGCCTGTATTATAAGCTGAGTGCGTTAACTGCTAACTGCAGAGCCTGGTTGAGAGCACATTGAGAATATAATGTGAATGCTTGGTCCCTTTACTGACAGGGAATGATACTCATCCAAGAAAGAACACAAGGAACATTCATCAAACTAATTCATGTGATCGAGGGAATGTTCTGAGAGGGAAGGTCAAATAACCTGTGCCTATACTCTCTGGAGCTTATTAAAATGAGAGGTGATCACATTCAAAAATATGAAGTTATTTGGATGAGAAGGAATGTCTTCACTGAATCTTTGGTATTCTCTGTCTCAAAGGGCTACGGAGGCTCAATCATTGAGATTGTTCAAGACAGAAGCTGATAGATGTTTATGTGTTAAAAAGCATTGCGTGATATGGAATAGTGCATAAAAATGGTGTTGAAGTTCTTGACATTGCTAGGCAGCACATTGAGTCTCACAGTTGGGATGCCAGGTTGCAACTGTACAGGACTTTGGTTAGACCACTTATAGAATACTGCATTCAGTTCTGGTCTCCCTGCAGTAAGAAGCGTGTTGTGAAACTTGAAAGGATTCAGAAAAGATTTACAAGGATGTTGCCAGGGTTTAGAGAGTTTACACTCTAGTGAGAGGCTGAATAAGCGGGGGCTGTTTTCCCTGGAATGTTGGAGGGTGAGGGTGACCTTATAGAGGTTCATAAATCATGAGGGGGCATGGATAGAGTGAATAACCAAAGTCTTTTTTCTGACGTGGGGGAGTCCAAAACTAGAGGGCAAAGGTTTAAGTGTGAGGGGAAAGATTTAAAAGGGACCTAAGAGGCAATATTTACATGCAGAGGGTGGTGTGTATATGGAATGAACTGCCTGAAGAATTGGTGGAGGCTGGTACAATTACAACATTTAAAAGGCATCAAGATGGGTATAGGAATAGGAAGGGTTTAGAGAGATATGGGTCACATGCTGGTAAATGGGACTAGATTAGGTTAGGATATCTGGTCGGCATGGACAAGTTGGAGCAAAGGGTTCAAAGTTCAAAGAGTTCAAAGAAAATTTACAGCCTAGGAACAGGCCCTTCTGCCCTTTAAGCCTGAGCCGATCCAAATGTACTGTCTAAACCTGTCAGTCAATTCCTAAGCATCTGTATCCCTCTGCTCCCCACCTACTCATGCATCTGTCCAGATGCATCTTAAATGAATCTACCGTGCCTGCCTCTACCAGCTCTGCTGGTAACACATTCCAAGCGCCCACCACCCTCCGTGTGAAGTACTTGCCGCGTGTATCCCCCTTAAACTTTCCACCTCTCACCTTGAAAGCATGACCTCTCGTTATTGAATCCTTCACCCTGGGAAAAAGCTTGTCTCTATCCACCCTGTCTATACCCTTCATGATTTTGTAAACCTCAATCAGGTCCCCCGTCAATCTCCTTTTTTTCTAGTGAAAATAAACCTAACCTACTCAACCTCTCTTCATAGCTAGCACCTTCCATACCAGGCAACATCCTCGTAAACCTTCTCCGCACCCTCTCCAAAGCGTCCACATCCTTTTGGTAATGTGGCGACCAGAACTGTACACAGTATTCTAAATGCGGCCAAACCAATGTCTTGTACAATGTTAACATGACTTGCCAGCTCTTATACTCAATACCCCGTCCGATGAAGGCAAGTATACTATATGCCTTCTTGACCACTCTATCCACCTGTGCAGTAACCTTCAGGGTACAATGGACCCGCACTCCCAGATCTCTCTGCTCATCAACTTTTCCCAAGGCTCTTCCATTCCTTGTATAATTCACTAAAGAATTAGACTTGCCTAAATGCATCACCTCACATTTGTCTGGATTGAAAGCCATCTGCCACTTTATCTCCAGTCTATCTATACCCTCCTATATTCTCTGACAGCCCCTTATGCTTTCTGCTGCTCCACCTATCTTTGTGTCATCTGTAAACTTGCTGATCAGACCAACAGTGCCCTCTCCCAGATCATTTATGTATATCACAAACAACAGTGGCCCCAACACTGACCCCTGTGGAACACCACTGGTCACCTTTCTCCATTTCGAGAAACTCCCTTCAATTACTACTCTCTGTCTCCTGTTGCTCAACCAGTTCTTTATCCATCTAGCTAGAACACCCTGCACACCATGTGACTTCACTTTCTCCATTAGTCTACAATGGGGAACCTTATCAAACGCCTTATTAAAGTCCATGTATATGATATCAACAGCCCTTCCTTCATCTAACAACTTGGTCACTTCCTCAAAGAACTCTATTAAGTTGGTCAGGCATGATCTCCCCCGCACAAAACCATGTTGCATTTCACTGATAAGCTCATTCTTTTCTAAATATAAATAGATCCTATCTCTTAGTATCCTCTCCGGCAACTTCCCCACCACTGACGTCAGGCTCACTGGTCTGTAGTTACCCGGAATATCCCTACTACCCTTCTTGTACAGGGGGACACTATAAGCTACCCTCCAGTCTTCCAGCACCTCACCTGTGTTTGAGGATGCCACAAAGATATCTGTCAGGGCCCCAGCTATTTCCTGTCTCGCCTCCCTCAGCAACTTGGGATAGATCCCATCCAGTCCTGGGGATTTGTCTACCTTAATAACCTCTAGCATACCCAACTCATCTTCCCTACTTATACCAACGTGATCCAGACTAATCAAACTTCTATCTCTAATCTCAAGATTCATCATATTCCTCTCCTCAGTGAACACTGATGCAAAGTAATCATTCAGAATCTCACCCATTCTCTCAGGTTCAGTACACAGCCTTCCTTCATTATTTTTTAATGGACCAATCCTTTCTCTACTTACCCGTTTGCTTCTTATATAAGAAAAAAGGCTTTGGGATTTTCCTTAATTCTGCTCGCTAAAGCTCTTTCATGACCCCTCTTCACCCGCTTGATTCCTTATTTAAGACTTGTCCTACTCTTCCAACATTCCTCCAGGGCCCATTCTGTTCTGAGCAACTAGACCTTATGTACACTTCCCTTTTCCTCTTGGCTAGTCGTACAATTTCTCCTGTCATCCACGGTTCACGAATCTTGCCCCTCCTATCCTTTGCCTTCAACAGGACATGCCTATCCTGCACTATCTTTAACCTATCTTTGAAAACCTCCCACATACCAAATGTGGACTTCCCTTCAAATAGCTGTGTCCAATCCACATTTCCCAGCTCCTGCCTAATTTTGGTGTAATTGGCCTTGGCCCAATTTAGTACTCTTCCCTGAGGGCCACTTTCTTCTTTATCTACGAGTATTCTAAAACTTACAGAATTGTGGTCACTGTTCTCAAAGAAATCCCCCACCGCTTGTCTTGGCTGGTTCCCCAGTACCAGGTCCAACATGGCCCCTTCCCTCGTCAGACGATTGACATACTGCTCTAGAAAACTCTCTTGGACGCTTCGTACAAATTCTACCCCATCCAGATCTCTCATGCTAAGTGTATCCCAGTCTATATTGGGAAAATAAAATCTTCCATCACCACTAGCCTACTGCCTCTACATCTATTCATAATCTGTTTACCTATTTGTTCTTCTCCCTCACGCTCACAGTTGGGAGGTCTGCAATACAGCCCCAACAATGTAACTGCACCCTTCTTATTTCTCAGCTCCACCCATAATGCCTCACTACCCAATGCTGCCATATTGTCCTCCTTTAGCACAGCCGTGATATCATCCCTGACCAGCAATGCAACTCCACCCCCCCTTTTACTTCCCTCCCTGTCTTGTCTGAAGCGTCTATATCCTGGAACATTTAGTTATCAATCATCATTCCCTTCCTTCAACCAAGTCTCAGTGATGGCAATAATGTCATACTCCCAGGCACCAATCCAAGAACTAAGTCCATCTGCCTTACACACTATACTCCTTGCATTAAAGTAGATGCATTTCAGGCCACCAGTTCTTTTGCGCTCACCTGCTCTCTGCCTATTCTTCCCTTTATTAATGCTATCTTCATAATTCTTACAATCTCCAGTCTCCACCTCGCTGCCGACTTGTTTTCTCTTCTGGTTCCCGGTCCTCTGCCACATTAGTTTAAAACTTCCCCAACAGCATGACAAAAACCTCCCTCAAGGATATTGGTTCCAGTCTGGTTCAGATGTAGACCGTCCCTTTTGTAAAAGTCCCACCTTCCCTAGAACCGGTCCCAATGTCCAACAAATCTGAACCCCTCCCTCCTACACCATCTGTCAAGCCACGTGTTCATCCTGCCTTTTTTTCATTTCTACGCTGGCTAGCACGTGGCACTGGTAGTAATCTTGAGATCAATGCCTTTAACTTCTCTCCTAGCTCCCTGAATTCTTCTTTCAGGACCTCATCTCACTTTCTACTTATATCGTTGGTGCCTATATGCACCGAGACAACTGGCTGATCACCCTCCCCTTTCAGAATGGTCTGCAGCCAATCGGTGACATCCCTGACCCGAGAACCTGGGAGGCAACACACCATCCGGGAGTCCTGTGTTCGGCCACAGAACCACCTATCTACTCCCCTCACAATAGACTCCCCTATGACTATGGCCCTATGAGTCTTTTTCCTGCCCTTCTGAACAGCAGTGCCCACCACGGTGCCATGATCTTGACAACTGCTGCCGTCCCCTGGTGAGCCATCTCCCCCAACAGTATCCAAAACGGTATACCTGTTTTGAAGGGAGATGACCACAGGGGACACCTGCACTGCCTTCCTACTCTTTTTCTGACTTTTGGTCACCCATTCACTGTCTCCCTCAGCAATTCTAACCTGCGGTGTGACCAGTTCACTAAACGTGCTATCCACGACCTCCTCAGCATCGCGGATGCTCCACAGTGAGTCCATCCACAGCCCCAGAGCCGTCATGTGATCAAACAACAGCTACAACTGGACACACGTCTTGCAAGTGTAAGAGGCAAGAATGTCAGACACATCCGTAAGCTCCCACGGGTCGGAGGTCCCCTGCCGTTGTAACCTTAGTTTAATAAGAGCCAACTGAAACCAAACAATGCACCTAAATAAATGAAAAAGAAAGATAAGAAATAAAAGTCTTTTTCTTTCGGTTAGAGGAGGGGCGCAGGAGGGAGATACTACACGTGTAATATCTCAGGTTTAGCCACTACCCAAATATAGATTAAGCCCTTACCTTCCCGGCAGCCCTCGCTTCACTCCTCCTTCACTCCTCAGCACTCTGTCAAAATGGAGGGTCTTTTTCAGTGTTGTACATCTCTATGAGCCTATGATTCTCGAAGATCAGTCATGATTTCACTGAATGTAGGAGATAGCTCAAAGGGCTGAAAGGTCTTCTCTTGCTCCTTTTTCTTTTATTTTGTGTTCCAGTGACAGACACAGATAAAAATCCAGATCAGTTTTGGGGATGATGGGGAGTGTTGAATTGAATTGAATTAAATGAATTAAATTGAATTTATTGTCACGTGTACCGAGGCACAGTGAAAAGCTTTGTCTTGCGAGCAATACAGGCAGATCACAGAGTCAAGTAGCATAGATAGGTAAATAATAGGTAAACAGCAGCAAAAACAATAACACAGGGACAGGCGAATGTTTGGAGTTTGTGAGTCCATTCAGTATTCTAACAACAGTAGGGTAGAAACTGTTGTGAAACCGACTGGTGCGTATGTTCAGGTTTCTGTACCTTCTCCCCGATGGTAGAGGTTGTAGAAAAACATTGCCAGGGTGGGATGGATCTTTGAGAATGCTGGCAGTCTTTCCTTGACAGTGGGCCTGGTAGATGGATGGGAGGTTGGCCTTTGTGATTGTCTGGGCCGAGTTCACCACTCTCTGTAACCGTCTCCAATCTTGAATGGTACAGTTGCCATACCAGGTAGTGATACATCCAGACAGAATGCTCTCAATGGCACACCTATAAAAGTTGGCATGGGTATTCACCATCATGCCAAATTTCCTCAGCTGCCTGAGGAAGAAGAGACGTTGTTGGGCCTTTGTAACCAGTGCGTCCACATGAAGAGTCCAAGAAAGCTTGTTGTGGATGACCACTCCCAGGAGCTTGACACTCTCCACTCGTTCCACCTCTGTGCTGTTAATGTGTGGGGGGGGGGCATGAATAACATCCGCCGAAAGACAATAATGAGTTCCTTGGTTTTGCAGGCACTAAGAACTAGGTTGTTCTCGGTGCACCATCTTCCAGGTCTTCCACCTTCTGTCTGTAGTCTGTTTCGTCGCCATCTGAGATTCGACCGATTATCTCAAAGGGCTAGTGAGATAGCTCAAAGGGCTGAGTGGTCTTCTACTGCTCCTTTTTCTTTTGTTTTGTGTTCCAGTGACAGGAACAGATAAAAGTTCAGATCAATTTTGAGGATGATGGGGAGTGTTCGTGAAAGTGACTGAAAATCTAGGGAAATGTATAGGCAAACAAGACTGGTCTCGTCAATCAAAACTGAGACGAGCATTTATAATGCAGATCTTTTTCTTCACTGGCCATTAGACATTCCAATAATTGTTTTGGTCTGACATCCCATCTTAAATAATGGTGACTGAGACACTAAAGAACAGGTACCAAGGGTATTTCCATATTACATGGATGGATACAGCTGGAAAAATAGAGAGAAATTATTTGGGGGGATCATTTGTTAAGTATTTTCACCTTCACAGCACACAGCACTTTAAACCTGGGCCTGATTTGCATTTTTCAGCTCTGCAAAAATCAGCATCGAGGCGAGCGAAAGGAAAATTACCCCAATGGAAACAGTCCAAGATAGGTACAGCAAAATCATAAACACATTTCTCAGGAATTACCGTCCAATTTTGTTACACAGAGCAGAGGGACATCGTCAGCAGGGCGAATGTGAAGGGTTTTGAAACGGATCCAAACAGCAGCTATCAACATTTCATGCTGAACATCAGTGTTTTGGGGATTCAGTTGCTGTGTCAGTGTGTGCCAAGAGTTCTCTACCTGTCGGCCAAAATATCCAAGTTGAAGTTCTACATGCCATGGGTCTATCATAATTATGCCCAAGGAGATTATTTTAATGAAACAGTAGTTTGGACTAGCTACCATTCACCATTCCAGAAATCTCTAATCTAAGGAAAGGGATTTTCCTTCTGAGAAACGCAGGAATTTTGTTTGTCTGAGAGCTTCGGAACCTAATTTAGACAGGGGTTTCCACCCCTTCACCATTTTTAAAATGATTATCGATTGGATCTGGCCATTTCAGGCTAGGCTGGCATTTAACTATCCAGAGGGCAGTGCAAATTCAACCACATCATCATGGGCCTGGAGAGGGGTCAGGTTGTGTTTGAACTAGGTTTAGGGTGAGGTACAGGAGAAATCGAGTATTTGTGGAGATTGTTGGTGGGGGTAGGGATCAGTTTGAAATGTGGGTCCATGTGACGGGGGTCAGTGTGAGGGGGGTCAGTGTGAGGGGGGTGTCCGTGTGAGAGGTGGGTGTCAGTGTGAGAGGGGTCAGTGTGAGGGCTCAGGGGTCAGTGTGATGGGGTCAGTGTGAGGGGTCAGGGGTCAGTGTGAGGGGGTCAGTATGAGGGGGGTGTCAGTGTGAGGGGGGTCAGTGTGAGGGGGGTCAGTGTGGGGGTGTCAGTGTGAGGGGGAAGTCAGTGTGGGGGATCAGTGTAAGGGGGGTCAGTGTGAGGGGGAAGTCAGTGTGGGGGGGGTCAGTGTGAGGGTTCAGGGGTCAATGTGAGGGAGAAGTCAGTGTGGGGGGGTCAGTGTGAGGGTTCAGGGGTCAGTGTGAGAGGGGAGTCAGTGTGAGGGGGGTCAGTGTGAGGGGGATGTCAGTGTGAGGGGGGTCAGTGTGAGGGTTCAGGGGTCAGTGTGGGGGGGTCAGTATGGTGGGTCGGGGTCAGTGTGATGGGGCAGGGTCAGTGTAAGGGGGGTCAGTATGGGGGGTCAGGGGCCAGTGTGAGGGGGCAGGGTCAGTGTGGGTGGTTCAGTGTGAGGGGGAGTCAGTGTGAGGGGGGGTCAGTGTGAGGGGGAAGTCAATGTGGGGGGGTCAGTATGAGGGTTCAGGGTCAGTGAGGGGGGTCAGCATGGGGGGTCAGGGGCCAGTGTGAGGGGGCAAGCTCAGTGTGGGGGGGTCAGTGTGAGGGGGAGTCAGTGTGGGAGGGGTCGGGGTTCAGTGTGACGGGGTCATTGTGAGGGGGTATGTCAGTGTGAGGATGTCAGTGTGAAGGGGGGTTCAATGTGAGGGGGTTTGTCATTGTGAGGGTGTCAGTGTGAAGGGGGGGTCAGTGTGAGGGATGTGTCAGTGTGAGGGCAGGGTCAGTGTGGGGGGCTCAGTGTGAGGAATTAGGGATCAGCATGGCGTGGTTGGGGGTCAGTTTGAGGGATTGTAGTATAGATGAGGAGTTATGGGAAGATGGCAAGAGAATGCGATCGAGAAACACATCAGTCATGATAGAATGGCAGAGTGAAATCGATGGGCTGAATGGCCAAACTCTGCTCCTATATCGTATGGTCTTATTCAACAATGATCAAAGACAAATAATCTTCCTTGATGGAGAAAGTGTGCATTTGTGAAGGAACTTGTGTGGCATAAATGTTACTTGCCTGGCATTTATGAGTATGAATGTTAATAGCCATTTGTCAGCACAAGCCTGGACTTGTCCAGGTCTTACTGCATTAGAACATGGTCGAAAAGTGTGTTGCTGGAAAAGCACAACAGGTCAGGCAGCATCCAAGGAGCACGAGAATCGATGTTTCAGGCATAAGCCCTTCATCAGGAATGTGGTGGGGGGGGGGAAGGGGACTAAGAGATAAATAGGAGGGGGAGTGGAGCTGGGGGGAAGGTCACTTGGAGGGCAAAAGGTGTTTGCGGGTGGGGGCTGATGGTGATAGGTATTAGAACATGGACTGTTTCAGTATCTGAGGATTTGTGGGTGGTGCTGAACATTGTGCAATCATCGGTGAACATCCCCACTTCTGACCTTCTGATGGAGGGAAGGTCATTGATGAAGCAGCTGAAGATGGTTGGGCCGAGGACACTCCCCTGAAGAACTCCTGCAGAGATGTCCTGGAGCTGAGATGACTGATCTCCAACAACAACAAGTATCTTCTTTTGTGTTCTGAAATTCCCTCCCTAAACCCTTTACTCCTTCTTTAAGATACTTCATAAAACCTACCACTTTGATCAAGCTGTTTGGCAGCTGCTGTGTTCCAGCTCAGTGTAAACATTTGTTTGATAACATGCTGTAAGGCACCTTATCATATTTTACTGCACTTGTGTGTTATTGTTAAGAGAGACATGTTGTTGAAGTTTTTATCTTGCACTCATCAGGACTGATGCAAGAATGCCAAATTTCAAACTCCCGCAACAATTTATGCTACAGGATGAAAGGGTGCTGACTGGTTGGCAAGTCAAGTTTGATTGGCTGAGGCATTGCCATGGAGAAAGCAACGGGGAACCATAGACTCCTCAAACTCATGGCAAGTGCAAAAGAGCCTTGAACCTTTTCCTTTAGTTTGCAAAGCCTCACCTCTTATTCCTAATCTGTGTGTAGCATTATTAATTTCTTGAGTTTAGTGGTTAATAGTATACCTACATAATAGGGGGAGGCAATGGCTTAATGGTGTAATTGCTAGACTATTAATCCAGAAACTCAGCTATGTTCAAGGGACATGGGTTTGAATCCTGCCATGGCAGATCTTGGAATTGGAATTCAATAAAAATCTGCAACTAAGAACCAACTGAACATCGTGAAATCATTGTTGATTGTCAGGAAAAACCCATCTGGTTCACTAATGTCCTTCAGGGATGGAAATCTGCCATCCTCATTTGGTCTGGCCTACATGTGACTCCAGATACACATAACATGGTTGACTCTCAACTGGTCTCTGAAATGGCCTAGCAAGCCAATCAGTTCAAAGGCAACTAGAGATGGGCAAAAGATACTGGCCAGCCAATGATTCCTACATCCCATGAGTGAATAAAGAATACTTGCAGCAAATGAGTCAGATCACAAGCTTGTCTGATTATCTTAATTTGACTTTAAAGGCAATATATGAATGCAATATATATTGAACAAGATTGTTTGTTTAATGTTATGACGTTGGATTCAACCCCAAAATACTACAAAAGTCTTCAGTCCTTCATTCCAAATTGTGCTTTCAAGAGACGAATGCTACTGAGACAAGATAACTTGTGTGAAAAATATTCCAATTGGAAGTAACTCTAAAGGCATCAAAGAAGATTGGACTGTGATCAGATTAGATTCCCTACAGCGCAGAAATAGGCCATTTGGCCTAACAAGTCCACTCTGACCTTCTGAACAGTAACCCACCCAGACCCATTTCCTGACATTTACCCCTGACTAATCCAGCTAGCACTATGGGCAATTCACCTGCCCTGCACATCTCTGGACTGCGGGTGGAAACCCACACAGACACGGGGAGAATGTGCAAGTTCCACACAGACAGTCACCTGAGGTGGTAATCAAACCCAGGCCCCTGGTGCTGTGAAGCAGCAAGGCTAGCCACTGAGCAACCATGCCGTCCCTAGCTGCAAAATTTTAACAACTCTTTTCTCAAAATGATACCCCATGCAGCTTATGTCCCAAACTGCAGAACCATTTTGTGATTTTTAAACTTTGAAGAATGCACAAGGACATAGGTTAATGAGCCAGCTTGAACTCTACTGGAGTGGACTAGTGAGACTGAACACTTGGGTGTGTCGTGGTCTGTAATTGAGCAAAAGCACATTGTGAAGGTCACAGTCGGAAAAAACTGTCCCTTAGTCATCCTGTATAGCAGGATAACAAAAGGGAGCCCCTCTCACACTCCGAGTACTGCAAAACAGTTAAAAAAAATAGCATCAGGAGAAAGAAATTTCAATCAGTCTGCAAAACCAAGAATCTCAATGCAAATGCTACCAGTAACTTCTACTGTGACAACCTCAGCACTCAACTATCTTCTTTTCGGGAATAATTCAAAGACTGATCCGTATGCTTGCCTTCTTTTAAATTTTATTCTTTTGGACTCACCTCTTATTCCTAATCTGTGTGTATGTGTGTTTCATTATTAATTCCTTGAGTTTAGCGGTTAATAAACTGACTTTATTTGAAACTCAAGAAAGTCTGGTTGAATTGGCTCCTTGAGAAACATACATTCATTGGTGTCTGGGAGAAAGGTATTTACAAGACAAGGGATTCTTTTTAAATTAACCTTGTCACGACCAACCATGAATTTGGGTGAATAAAGAAGGGGAACCAGGTTAACTTACCCGTTTGGGGCAGACTGTTTGGAACGTAACAAATTGGAAGACTTATCCCAGGGCCTGGTCCTAACATTAGCATGTTTTTTTCTTTATCTTAGGAAGTGGCAGTATATGAAGTATTTGGGAATGGGACTCATATATCCTCAAGACCATTCAGAATAACTCCCCCTCAAGAAGGAAATCCTGCAAATATAGTGCGCCAGTGACCTGATTTACCAATACAATGGGTTTCATTGTCACACCATCACTCCCATACTTGTGACCAGAGCTGCTGCATATTTTAGGGATTGGTTAGCTCAGTTAGCTGGATGGCTGGTTAGTGGTAGATTCAACATCTGCACAAGCTGACGTTAACATGAAGGACTCTGCTTCTCAACCTCTCCTCTCAATAAGGGTGTAGTGATCATCAGGTTAAAGCACCACCAGTCAACTCTCTTTCTATCAGGACAAAGACAATGTTGTCAAGGAGAATGCGGAGATATAGGCTATTAAACTAGACAGGATTGAGGTTCATATGGAGGAGGTGTAAGCAATTCTGGGAAGTGTTAAAATGGATAAGTCCCCTGGGCCAGAGGTGATTTATTCTCTGGGAAGCCACGGAGGAGATTGCAGAGCCTTTGGTTTTGATCTTTATGTCATCATTGTCTACAGAAATAGTGCCAGAAGACTGAAGGATAGTAAATGTTGTTCCCTTGTTCAAGAAGGGGAGTAGAGACAACCCTGGTAATTATAGACCTGTGAGCATGACTCGGTTGTGGGTAAAGTGTTGGAAAGGATTATAGGAGATAGGATTTATAATCATCTAGAAAGGAATAATTTGATGGTCAACACGGTTTTGTGAAGGGTAGGCCATGCTTCACAAAGCTTATTGAGTTCTTTGAGATGATGACCAAACAGGTGGATGAGGGTAAAGCGGTTGATGTGGTGTATATGGATTTCAGTAAGGCATTTGATAAGGTTCCCCACGGTAGGCTATTGCACAAAATACGGAGGCATGGGATCGAGGGTGACTTAGCGGTTTGGTTCAGAAATTAGCTATTTGTAAGAAGACAAAGGGTGGTGGTTTATGGGAAATGTTCATCCGTTTTCGGGCGGCACGGTGGCTCAGTGGTTAGCACTGTTGCCTCACAGCACCAGGGTCCCAGGTTTGATTCCTGCCTCGGGCGGCTGTCTGTGTGGGTTTCCTTCGGGTGCTCTATTTCCTCCCACAGTCACAAAGATGTGCAGGTTAGGTGCATTGGCCATGCTAAATTGCCCATAGTGTTAGGGTGCATTATTCAGAGAGAAATGGGTCTGGGTAGGTTACTCTTCGGAGGGTCGGTCTGGACTTGTTGGACTGCAGGGAATCTAATCCTGGAGTTCAGTTACTAGTGGTTTACCGCAAGGATCTGTTTTGGGGCCACTGCCGTTTGTCATTTCTCTAAATGACCTGGATGAGGGTGTAGAAGGATGGGTTATTAAATCTGTGGATGGCACTAAGGTCAGTGGAGTTGTGGACAGTGCGGAAGGATGTTGTAGGTCACAGAGAGACATAGATAAGCTGCAGAGCTGGGCTGAGAGGAGGCAAATGGAGTTTGGTGCGAAAAAGTGTGAGGTGATTCACTTTGGAAGGAGTAACAGGAATATAGAGTACTGGGTTAATGGAAAAATTCTTATTTGTGTGGATGACTGGAGTGATGTCGGTGCCCATGTACATAGGTCCCTGACAGTTGACAACCAGGTTGATAGGGTTGTTAAGAAGGTGTACGATGTGTTAACTTGTTTGAGTTTTGAGTTTTGGAGCCATGAGGTCATGCTGCAGCTGTACAAAACTCTGGTGTGGCCGCACTAGGAGTATTGCATACAGTTTTGGTCACCATATTATCGGAAGGATGTGGAAACATTGGAAAGGGTGCAGAGGAGATTTATGTTGCCCAGTATGGAGTGAAGGTCTTATGAGGAAAGGTGAGGGACTTGAGCCTGTTTTCGTTAGAGAGAAGCAGGTTGAGAGGTGACTTAATAGAGGCATACAAGATGATCAGAGGATTAGATAGGGTGGACAGTGAGAGCCTTTTTCCTTGGATGGTGATGGCTAGCAGTAGGGGACATAGCTTTAAATTGAAGGGTGATAGATATAGGACAGATGTCGAAGGTAGTTTCTTTACTCAGTAGTAGGGGCATGGAACACCCTGCCAGCAATAACAGTAGACTCACCAACTTTAAGGGCATTTAAATGGTCATTGGATAAACATATGGATGATAATGGAATAGTGTAGGTTAGATGGTCTTCAGATTGGTGCAACATCAAGGGCTGAAGGGCCTGCACTGCACTGTAATAGAGTCATAAAGTTATAGAGATGTACAGCATGGAAACAGACCCTTCGGTCCAACCCATCCATGCCGACCAGTTATCCCAACCCAATCTAGTCTCGCCTGCCAGCATCGGCCCATATCCCTCCAAACCAAACCCTTCCTATTCATATACCCATCCAAATGCCTCTTAAATGATGTAATTGTACCAACCTCCACCACTTCCTCTGGCAGCTCATTCCATACACGTACCACCCTCAGCGTGAAAATGTTGCCCCTTAGGTCTCTTTTATATCTTCCCCCTCTCACCCTAAACCTATGCCCTCTAGTTTGGGACTCCCCCACCCCAGGAAAAAGACCTTGCCTATTTATCCTATCTATGCCCCTCATGATTTTATAAACCTCTATAAAGTCACCTCTCAGCCTCCGACGCTCCAGGGAAAACAGCCCCAGCCTGTTCAGCCTCTCCCTATAGCTCAAATCCTCCAACCCTGGCAACATCCTTGTGAATCTTTTATGAACCCTTTCAAGTTTCACAACATCTTTCTGATAGGAAGGAGACCTGAATTGTACACAATATTCCAACAGTGGCCTAACCAATGTCATGTACAGCTGCAACATGACCTCCCAACTCCTGTACTCAATACTCTGACCAATAAAGGAAAGCATACCAAACACCTTCTTCACTATCCTATCTACCTGTGACTCCACTTTCAAGGAGCTATGAACCTGCACTCCAAGATCTCTTTGTTCATCAACACTCCCTAGGACCTTACCATTAAGTGTATAAGTCCTGCTAAGATTTGCTTTCCCAAAATGCAGCATATCGCATTTATCTGAATTAAACTCCATCTACCACTTCTCAGCCCATTAGCCCATCTGGTCAAGATCCTGTTGTAATCTGAGGTAACCTTCTTCGCTGACCACTACACCTCCAATTTTGGTGTCATCTGCAAACTTACTAACTGTACCTCTTATGCTCCCATCCAAATCATTTATGTAAATGACAAAAAGTAGAGGACCCAGCACTGATCCTTGTGGCACTCCACTGGTCACAGGCCTCCAGTCTGAAAAACAACCCTCCACCACCACCCTCTGTCTTCTACCTTTCAGCCAGTTCTGTATCCAAATGGCTAGTTCTCCCTGTGTTCTATGAGATCTAACCTTGCTAATCAGTCTCCCATGGGGAATCTTGTCGAACGCCTTACTGAAGTCCATATAGATCACATCTACTACTCTGCCCTCATCAATCTTCTTTGTTACTTCGTCAAAAAACTCAATCAAGTTTGTGAGACATGATTTCCCACGCACAAAGCCATGTTGACTCTCCCGAATCAGTCCTTGCCTTTCCAAATACATGTACATCCTGTCCCTCAGGATTCCTTCCAACAACTTGCCCACCACAGAGGTCAGGCTCACCGGTCTATAGTTCTCTGGCTTGTCCTTACTGTTCTATGTTCTATGTTCTCTCTCTCTTCCTAATCAGACAGCAGCCCTATGTCTGTTAGGACTATGGTGACTTTACCTTTTATCCATAATTTCACTAAAGGAGGGGAGGGAATAAATTTCAGTTGCACATGTTAAACATGTACGGTCTATTATAATTTTAAATTCTTAATTCTATGAACTGATAACCTGATTATCTGTCAAAAGCCCAATGGCCAATTCAATACACAATATAGATCATAAATCAAGTGAGTTTTTTTCACTGACAGCTGTTGAGCTGTTCACCTGCAGAGTTCCATCCTTACCTTACATTTATACTTTGAAGTTATTTGTCCTTGTGGTCTGATATGTTGATGCATTCTTTGTTGTTTTCACACTTGGAGCTTGGAGAAAGAAGAAACCTATCTTGATTAATTCTGCAGGTTGCTTGCAAAAGCAGAGGCCCCTAGTTCAGATAGCTCCAGGTCAGATCTTGCAGATATTTCTCACCAACCTGCTCAGATTTGTTGTGACATGTCTCTGGAGCAGATGAGACTTGAATCCAGGCCTCTTGACTCAGAGATTTTGACACTATCACTATGCTATGGTACATACTTATAAGGTGCAGCTGTGAAAATATTCCCAGCACTCATGCATAACTTTAGTGCTTAACTCTGATACATATACGTAATACTTATACACATATATAAAATGCAATGCTATATACAATATATATCCCAGTCTGGGAGTCATTCCTGATTAAGGACAATTACTTAAACTTGTGCAACTCTGCATTACTCTCACAACAGCCTGTGGCTCACTGTTACACAACGTGGAAGAGAGTACAAGGAAGCTTAGGAAAGCAATTCATGCCAACAATTTGGTCCTTTACATCCAATTCATTGCCATGGATTTTGTTGATGCCATTTACTATCGGGATGTGAAAGCTGCTGTGTCGTTCTCTTAGCTCCTCCATCATAAACTAAAGAAATATTCTAGAATAATAGTCCACTATTCCACCTCACACTATCTTGGGTTTTCTACTCATCTTGGTTAGTATGGCTTAGATTACTTACAGTGTGGAAACAGGCCCTTCGGCCCAACAAGTCCACACTGACCCACACCCCTACATTTACCCCTTACCTAACACTACAGGCAATTTAGCATGGCCAATTCACCTGACCTGCACATCTTTGGACTGTGGGAGGAAACCGGAGCACCCAGAGGAAACCCACGCAGACACGGGGAGAACGTGCAAACGCCACACAGTCAGTCACCTGAGGCGGGAATTGAACCCTGGTTCTCTGGCACTGTGAGGCAGCAGTGCTAACCATTGTGCCACCATGCCGCCGGCTCTGCTGTCATTCCAATACATTCCTACATCTTTATATTCCTCCTTTGAAACTCGATTCACGTTGTTAACTCAGCACTCATGCTGCAAGTTTCCTTTAAGAAAGGTGTTAATCTGGATAGCTCAAAGTTGTTCTTTGGCTCATGTTGTTCTTTTAGTTTTTTGATGAACTCTTTCAAAATGTGTCAGTGTCTTTCAGAAGTGCCCCAAACCATTTTTAAAAAGTATTCATTCACAGGATGTGAGGATTGCTGACCAGGCCAAGAACTATTGTCCATTCCTCGTTTCCCAGAGGGCAGTCAAAGGTCAACCATATTACTGTGGGCCTGGAGTCACGTATAGGCCAGACCGGGTAAGAATGGCAGATTTCCTTCCCTAAAGAACGTTAGTGAACCAGATGGGCTTGGATGACAAGCAACAACGGATTCATTAGATCCTTAATTCCAGACCTTTCACTAAATTCAAATTCCTCCATCTGCCATGGTAGGATTCAAACCCAGCCTCCCGAAGCATTACCTGGATCTCACTAACTGGGCACTAATACCATTAGGTCATCATCTACCCATCAATAACATCAAGGGTGTTCTGAACTCTATGATCCAAACAATTTCAGAAATGCTTGCATTAGCCTCAAGCCAGACGTGCTCCAATGTGTTGTGAGGTGTGATTAACCTTGCGTATGGTCCCGCATTGAATAGAAACTAGATAATTTATCAGAAAATGAAGAGGAAAATCAATTGAAACCTGATATTATAACACGTCCTGACATTCTATGGAAGCTGACAACTCGTGCAGTTAAACAAATTGGCAAAGTTTTTTTTCAGAATGGGATTCGAGTGAGAATGTTGCGAATGTGAATAAGTGCAATGCCTGTCTTTACCTTGATCACATTATTGATGCTGTTTTATTGCTGACACAATGGATTGTTTTGACATGTCAATGTACACAAAAGATAAAATGTGGAGGTTGTATAAACCTGAAGTTGACACAGAGATCTGCTTTCACTTTAAATTATCTCATGCAGAATATTTCAATTCTACTCATCATCCATCAGTCACAGGTGAATGCTTCATTTTAACTGTTGTTCTTTTGTAAAGGCAATTTGAGTGCAGTGTTAGTTTAGAATTAATGTCCACAGTGTAATACATCAGGTTGAGGGCAGAGAAGGAAAGCTTGAAAATATGTGACATAAAATATAAGAAATGAGGAGTCTGTCACAGTGAAAGATGCCCTTATATTTAGCCAGGTTTACACACAGAGTAAGTACAGATTCTATCCATAAACAGCTGACAGCCTTAGGACACAGATGCAGGGAATTGCTCTGGGGCAAAATCGGCAGGTGACCCACAGGAACATTTTCACCACAGCTGCCGCGGTTCCACAAAAGTAACAAAAAAGACAAGTTCTCTTGTATCTGACTCAAAGGGTTGTGGCTCCCCACTCTGGGACCCCTGGAGACTCAGGTAATGTTCTGGGGGACTAAGATAGATGGTGGAATTTAAACTAATAACAATCTGGAATTAAGAGTCTAACAGTGACTATGAAATCATTGCCAATTGTCAGGAAAAGCCCATCTGGTTCACTAATGTCCATCAGAGAAGGAAATCTGCCATCCTTACCTGGTCTGGCCTACATGCGACTCCAGACTCACAGCAAAGTGGTTGTTTGTTGATCAGAGTACTGAGTACAGGAGTTGGGAGGTCATGTTGTGGCTGTACATGATATTGGTTAGGCCACTGTTGGAATATTGCATGCAATTCTGGTCTCCTTCCTATCGGAAAGATGTCGTGAAACTTGAAAGGATTCAGAAAAGATTTACAAGGATGTTGCCAGGGTTGGAGGATCTGAGCTACAGGGAGAGGGTGAACAGGCTGGGGCTGTTTTCCCTGGAGCGTCGGAGGTTGAGGGGTGACTTTATAGAGGTTTATAAAATCATGAGGGGCATGGATAGAATAAATAGACAAATTTATTTCCCTGGGGTTGGGGAGTCCAGAACTAGAGGGCATAGTGTTATGGTGAGAGGGGAAAGATATAAAAGAGACCTAAGGGGCAAGTTTTCACTCAGAGGTTGGTACATGGAATGAGTTGCCAGAGGAAGTGGTGGAGGCTGGTACAATTGCAACATTTCAGAGGCATTTGGATGGGTATATGAATAAGAAGGGTTTGGAGGGATATAGGCAGGTGCTGACAAGTGGGACTAGATTGGGTTGGGATATCTGGTCGGCATGGACGGGTTGGACCGAAGGGTCTGTTTGTGTGCTGTGCTTCTCTATGACTCTATGAGTCTATGACTCTTAGCTGCCCTCTGGGCAATTACAGGTGGGAACGAAATGCTGGTCCAGCCAGTGACACCCTCATCCTGTGAATGAATTCTTTTAAAGTACAAAGGGTGTAGAGAGTGATCAATTACCTCAAATGCCTGATGTGGAGTTGTCGTTATTGAACTGGGGTGGACAAAGTCAGAAGTCACATGACATCAGGCTTTCGTTCGAAAGGTTTATTTGAGATCACAAGCTTTCGGAGCACTGCTCCTTTGTCAGGTGAAGTGACCATATAACCTGGTGTCACGTGACTTCCGACTCAATTGCGTGGACAGCTGGCTTGCAGATCCTGGGCCTCGTCCACTGCTAAATCCAAGCCACCTGACAAGTGGAGGACAAATGCCTCACCGTCTACCTTGGGACCCTCCAACCACATGGCATCAATGTCAATTTCGCCAATTTTCTCATCTCCCCTCCCCCCACCTCACCCCAGATCCAACCCTCCAACTCGGCACTGCCCTCTTGACCTGTCTTACCTGTCCATCTTCCTTCCCACCTATCTGGTCCACCCTCCTCTCTGACCTATCACCATCATTCCCCACCTGCATCTACTTTTCGCATTCCCAGCTGCATCACTCCCAGCCCCGTCCCCACCCCCACCGTCCTATTTGTCTCCTTGCCCCCTCCACCAACACCTAACCCCCCCCCATCCCACTCCACATTCCTGATGAAGGGCTTGTACCTGAACTGTTGACTCTCCTGCTACCCAGATGTTGTCTGACCTGCTATGGTTTTGCAGCACCACACCTTTTGTGCTGGTTTGCAGTACAGAGTGATATCAGCAATGTAGGTTCCATTGCTGCACTGGTTCAGGTTTCCATGAAGGACTCTCCTTCTCAACATTTCCCCTTTGCATGAAGTGCACTGACCCTCAGGTTAAACCACCACCAGTCACCGCTCTCCCATGAGAGAGCAGCCCTACACTCTGGTAGGACTCTGATCATTTATTATTTCACTGAGGGACAGTGTTGAAGAGATGCTTCATTCTCACAGCGCTGTCTTTCAGATGAGATGATCAACTGAACATCCTGCCTTAGTCTGATGGCACTTTCGGAGGGAACATGCCTATGACCAATGAAAGGATGTCAGACATGTGACAAGCAGCCTTTGTCAGTCCAGTTTGCAGCATTCAGGATGTGTAGCTGTTGCTTCTCTGTAACAGCACTCACTAAGCCTCTGTACTAAATCAGGGGGATAAGCAGTCCTACACAATGTCTTCCAATGAACAGAACCTACGTTCATTTACCAATCCAGGTGTGAGTTTGGTGAGATTATGTATGAACACAAAATCACACAATCTTAGGTAGACATAAAGAGTCCCATAACTCTATTTTGAAGAGAAGAAAGGTTATCCCCAGTGTCTAGGTCGACATTTATATCTCAATCAACATCACACAATTACATTATTTGACCTTCATATCCTTAGTTCTTGGAGCTTGCTATGAACAAATTGGCTGTCATGTTTCTTACAATACTACAGGAACTCTATTTAAATATGTACTTTAGATATAAAGTGCTCCGGGATGATCTGTGGCTGTCCAGGTGCAATATAAATACAAATCTTTTATTTTTCAAACACACTTCAATCTTGGCTACAGATTCTTCTGAGACCCCTCTCAGGCACTGAGACTGCGGATTTGAGACCCCTCTCAGACACTGAGACTGCGGATTTGAGACCCCTCTCAGACACTGAGACTGCGCTTCTGAGACCCCTCTCAGGCACTAAGACTGCAGATTTGAGACCCCTCTCAGACACTGAGACTGCGGATTTGAGACCCCTCTCAGACACTGAGACTGCGCTTCTGAGACCCCTCTCAGGCACTGAGACTGCGGATTTGAGACCCTTCTCAGGCACTGAGACTGCGGATTTGAGACCCCTCTCAGGATTGAGACTGCGGATTTGAGACCCCTCTCAGACACTGAGACTGCGGTTTTGAGACCCCTCTCAAGCACTGAGACTGCGGATTTGAGACCACTCTCAGACACTGAGACTGCGGTTTTGAGACCCCTCTCAGGCACTGAGACTGCAGATTTGAGACCCCTCTCAGACACTGAGACTGCAGATTTGAGACCCCTCTCAGACACTGAGACTGCGGATTTGAGACCCCTCTCAGACACTGAGACTGCGGATTTGAGACCCCTCTCAGACACTGAGACTGCGGATTTGAGACCCCTCTCAGATACTGAGACTGCGCTTCTGAGACCCCTCTCAGGCACTGAGACTGCAGATTTGAGACCCCTCTCAGACACTGAGACTGCGGATTTGAGACCCCTCTCGGGCACTGAGACTGCGGTTTTGCTATCTGGATGCACACTGTTCTGAAACCCGAGCACATCTCCGAGAGTATGGAACTCACTTTCTGTAACATGTGCCAGGTTTTGTTGTCTGTTTTGTCTGTATCGTTCCTGGTGTATTGTCAGAGTAAGGAAATCCATCTATACAGACCAAATACCTCATTTCTGTATGGGTGAGTGGTACATTTTGTATTGAATTTGTTCAACTATCATCTTACTGCATTGCGCAATTTAAGTTGTTAAGTAACTTGAATGATTTCTTTTAATGATAAGTTATAAAAAGTAATGTGGAAAGTTGTCTATCAGCAACTTGGTAGGAATTGAATGTTAATACCCATTTACCACATAGAATATCACTATACTGATGAAACATTTGGATAAATTTAACACTTCAATGTTGTGTCTTTGCTTTCCCTCTGCCTTGATAGAAGGCAGGAACTTCAGGTGCCAGCATGAATGCTGCATGGCTAATTGGACCAAAGGGCTGGGAGGGTAGACTCAGAGACATGAGACAGCTGATACTGAATGGGAAGTGAAGAGAAACAGACTGAATTATTCAGAGGGAACAAAACTCCAAATTTCAACTGGCAGCAAGGCACGTTGTGGAGAGGACTGGAGGCAAACATTCTGGAGAGAGTATACAGCCCAATTTAGATGAGACAGGACCAGAGCAGTGTTTAAATCTGCGGAACATTCATACTCGGCAAGGTAACTCAGCCCCAATAATATTGAATGTTACAATAACTACCTTATACACAGTGTGAGACTTGCTAATCACAGGAATAGGGTTGAGACATAACATTATTACAATCATATTTACTGCTTTCTGTCCTACATTTTCATGATCCTTGTGAGACAGTTACTGATAATTGTAACTTATAAACAGCTAGCTTCATGCCCTGTGCACATGAAAGTGAGAGAATTTTTTTTTTTAGATGGCTGCACTTAATATGCATCTGTATTCCTTTATTATGATTGATGTTGATTTATCAAAACTGTAGTCTAAATCAGATGTTACATAAGGGAATTAATTCTTGGCTGTTGATGTTGCAGTTTACTATGTGTCACTGCAATAGTGAGCAGATGATGCAAGTTGCAATAAATAAATACATTTCCAGAACTAATCAGCAAGAATAATAATTGGGAAAAGTTTGGCTGGAAAACTTAATTAAAGTGCTTTCTAAAAAAAATTGCTGTCAATCCTATATCTGCTGTGAGAATCTTTGATTTATTTTATTTTTATTCACCCACGGGATGTCACTCACTGCTGCTACTGAATATTGATAGTGGAGGGGGATGAAGGTTTGTGGATGTGGTGCCAGCATTTATCACCCATCCCTAGTTGCCTCTGAGGTGGTGCTGAGCTGCCTTCTTGAACCGTTTCAGTCCATAAAAAGTAAGTAGGCCCACAATATTGTTAGCAAGGGAGTTCCAAATTTTTGTCTGAAGGCACAATGGTATATTTCCAAATCAGGATGGTGAGGGATTTAGAGAGGAATTTGCAGGGGGTGGTGTTCCCATGTAGCTGCTGCCCTTGTCCTTCTAGATGGAAGTGATTGTGGGTTTGGAAGGTGCTGTCTGAGGACCCCCCAGGCAGATTTATGGAGTGTACTTGTAGATAGTACACACTGCTGCTACTGAGCATCAATGGCAGAGGGAGTGAACATTTGAGGATGTGGCGTCAATCAAGTGAGCTGCTTTGTCATTTACTAGTACTTATCAAGGATTCTGAATTTTGATTGTGTGGTTTGATACTGCCGTATATTATCTGCAGTGGAACCAATGGGTGAAGTTTGTGATTGGGGGTGAAGCGATGACGCTCACTGTGGATGCAAAGAAAACTTCCCACAAAGATCAGTTGATCTCTGGGGCACAGATTTCCCCTTTCCTAACTGCAATTTGAATCTGATAGCAAGTCAAGAGAATCTATAGTCATTAAGCAGAAGTGTTATCATCTAGCAGGCTAGCCAGCCAATCACACTGAAGAATTTTCACAGCAAATCACAAAATGAAATACACTGATCATCTCACATTAAATGTTACCGAGAGCAAGCTAAATGGTTAAGGGATACACAAACAATGAGGCTGAAGATAAATTGCCTGAAACAATGGTTAAAAATATGCATATGTTTATTGTCATGAGATATTTTGCAATATAATCTTTTTTCTAATCAACCTGTTTAGAGATGCTACTAAACGCCTCTGGAGCAGGTAACACTTGAACTCAGGCCTCCTGGTCTAGGGGTAGGGACACTAACACTGTCCCACAAGAGGACCCCAAACATGATGTGATGGCACTAAGTAAATAGCAATGCCTCAACCGTTGGTGTGTTGTAAGGTCACTAGGACCCTTTCCAACCTTACCAAGGGGTGTGCTGGTATATTCGGTGCAAATAAAACTCATTTTTGGGTGCAAGACAGGGCACTTATGGCATTAGTAAACTGTTATCCATATTATCTATATTGTACCTTATTCAAATACATGTTTTCAGGGGCTTTGACACTGAAGTTGTTGTCCATGGGTCTGAGATGATCTGAAAGTGTTAATTTTGAGGAGTGCCATTAATACGATGATGTCATGTAAACATATGGACAGAATGGCTAAGGGTCTTGAAGGAGTGAGACTGAAGATTCCGTTCTCCTCCAAGTCTCTGTAACAATGTATTCCTGAAGAAGGGCTCATGCCCGAAATGTCGACTCTCCTGCTCCTTGGATGCTGCCTGACCTGCTGCGCTTTTCCAGCAACACATTTTCAGCCGTCAATATAATAGGTAACCAGTTACTGACACGCAACAAACTATACCTTGTAAACTACAAGAAACTCTTCTAGTTAGACCAAGCAGTGGTTTTCCTCTCTCACCCTAGACCAAGCAAACTCTGTAGCTTCTCCTACACTTGAAGAGGATAGTAGCAGCAAACATCATGAAAACAGAATAAACGATGCAGTGAGCTGGTCCTGCACGTACAACATCAACTAACAGCACCAAGGGGCAAGGTCCCATCAGTTCAGTGCTTCCAACTGATTGGATCCTGCAGAGATTCCAGCAGCATGCCCTATGGGGGGAGCATAAAATCACCTGCAGCAACTTCCAAATTCTGTCTTTATCTGCACTTCTGCAGAATCCCGAAAATCCAGGGTTCCAGAGAGTAAACACTGACAGTATGATCCTGCATATTATCCAGGGCAAAGTCTCAGCCAATATCATTAGGTAAGAATCTTCAAGTAAAACAGGACCCATGTGCAAGTACTCAGTCCAGGTGGGTAAAAATAATTGCAACAGTAGACTATAACTGAGAGCACCATGGAATGTGGAACTTTCACTAACCTAGTCACCTGCATGTATCCCCTGTTTGAGAGAAACATTCGATTGTCAATTTGCGGTTTCTCTTCACTGACAATCCAACAGTTAGAGGGTCTCCACTAAAAGGAATGGCATCCTCATTGACATAACAAAAAACAGTCCAGCCATATGGGCTTAATTTACACGGCAGGCAAGTCTGTTTACTGTGGTGGCTTGATGGAGCATACATTGCTTTTGTGTCAAAAGGCTTTGGGTTTAAGGCCCACTCCAGATATCCAGGAGTGAATTTTCCCAGTTGCTTGAGATGGGGTTGGAGGAGGAGAGAGAAAAAAATGCAAAGAATACTTCTTAGCCTTGTATTTCAAAGTGCTCCCCACTACCATCTGGTGGATGGGGGAGGTCAAGGTGATTGGGTGCAAAGCCAGGTAACCTTGCATCTGGAATGGAATGGCAACTGAATTCATTAGCTGGGCAATTAGGAGGAATTTTGCACATTGAATCACCTTGTTCTCTACAGGGGGAGGGGGGAATTCAGTCACATGTTCTGGTTTAACACAGGAAGTTGTAAAAGGAAAGGGTACAGTGAGAGGAACTGTCCCAGAGAAATTGACAAACTGTGAAAGTTCTGATCAATTCCAATGGAGAGCTGCAGACATGATCAGGTGAGGGAGTGCTTTGAGGGAACTTCCTGACAATCCAACAGTTAGAGGGTCTCCACTAAAAGGAATGGCATCCTCATTGACATATATGGGAGGTATATGGGAGGTACTGCACCTAACCGATACATCACCCATCTTCAGGTGTCCTTTCCTGCTGCCCTTCTGACAGACGTTTGAACATTTCATGCACTCCAGTCTCGACCTCTGCTGTGAGGTTAGGGCAGGGGCTCAGTACAGTGACATTCCACAGCCACAGCAGCATGAGGGTTAGGGCCTCATGTCAAATATATTTGCTTTGACAGGGGAGAGGGGATGGTTACCAGCTGAAAGGAGGCGAGCCTTCCAATGGAGACCCTACAAGGAGCGATGGGTGATCACCGGGAGGAGCAGGTTGGTCACTGCTGACACCTCCAGCCAAGTGGCCCAGATCGCTTTCTCAGAGGAGAAGGTGGACATCTGTTAGATATGACCGACTGGGTGGCTATCCCTAAAGCCCTACTCCCTCGATCACCTCCCCTACCTGCAAGCCTCCTTCTTCTTGTTACAACATGTACTTGCGTCTCCTGTAAGGATGCAAGGGTGGGAGGTGTGAAATGCTTTTGTACACAGTGTGTATACCAAATAAGGCCATTCAGCCCCCTCGGGCCTGTTGCACCATCTATTACAATGAAGGCTATTCTCATCTTGGCCTCAATTCCACTTTCATAAACCTTTAACCCATTACTAATGAAAAAATCTGTCTAACCCCTCCTTAAATTTACTTAATGTCCCAGCATCCATCACACTCTGGGCGTGTGAATTCCACAGATTCATGTCTCTTTGAGGGAAGTGATTTCTCCTCATCTCTGTTTGAAACCTGTTACCTGTCGTCCTAAAACAATGACCTCTTGTTGTAGATTGCCCCACAAGGGGGAACATCCTCTCTATGTCTACCTTGCCAATCCCCTTTGGCATCTTATAGACCTCAATTAGATTTCCTCTCATTCTTCGAAACTTCAGCAAGTATCGGCCTAAACTGCTCAATGTCTCTGCGGGTCCTGTATCCTTGGCTTCAGGGAAGACAGTGCAGAAGAGGTCCTTCAGCCCATCAAGTTTGTACTACCAAAGATATACTACTACCTACTCTTAGAAGAAGCTCAGTGGCTGATTGACTTGGCCACTTCCCCCCAAACTGGCTGGCTCAGGGGGAGTGCCCTCTTATTCCACACTTGCTCCTCGGCTTGATCGGCCAACCCCTCACTAAGCAAGAGAGACCCCGGGAACAGCCTTTCCAGGTCTCCACACCGACAGCTTGACAGTCCGACAGCCAGTGGGTTTCTCTAGAACATGCTGCAGTCCTGTAAGCAGAAATCTTTTCTCTGAGAAAACAGCCAAGCCACCCCATAGGAACATGCAAAGAAACAGATAAAGAAACAGACAAAGGGAGAACTTGAAGGCATTGGGGGATGTGTATGGGACAGGCCATTTTGTGAAATTATAATTGTAAATTAAAACATTAAACATGAAACCCACATCAGTGTGCTTTGCTTTGGGTTCAATTAATTTTCTAAATCAAACTTTCTCAGTTTTATTAAGCCAAAAGCCTTTGTTTGACCACAGAATGACAAATTCTCATAGGAATGCAAATGGGTTTATTTATTGTCACCAGAACAAATGAAGGGTTTGCACAAGAAATTGCATCAAATTCTCCCTTCCTCATCAAAAATAATGCCAGAATATTAGCACCACAAACATCCCTGAAGCCATCAGCACTTGCAAATGGAATTGAGTGATTTATTTTTCGTGTCTGCTGCCCATTTCATTCTTTCCAAATAATGAGCTGGACGGTCTGTAATTGCAAAACTTTTATCTTAAGCTTTCTCATAAATACATTTCAGATTGTTGTTGACATGTGTAATGTGACTGGGAGATACACCAAATTTAACAAAGTCGGGAAACGTCAAGAGAGTAAAACTAACAACCCCCACATTGAGAACTGCTGTCAACTTTCTATCACATCAAAGTCACACTAACTCCTTCAGAAAGGAAAAAGAACAACATGACTGTTACATGCAAGCAATTGTTAGGCCCAATTACCGGTTCATGATAAGAACCAAGAAATGTTGGTCTGAGTTTTGGGGGATTAGTGGAGGAGAGTCAAAACACTAGCTTCACTGCGTCAGAGTCTGGAGAAGTTCAAACCAGATTTTCCTTCCTTCGATGAGGAATTGGAAAGTTGAAGATAGGCCAAGGTGTCACTTTACTCTTGTGCTGGAGGGAGGAATGATGGTTTCAATGGTTTCGGATTTGGCTTCCATTGGGCCTGGAATTGGCTCTCAGTCATTCCTCTCAATTGCCTGTAACACAAACTGATTTGTTTCTTCACAGAGTAATTTATGACAGGGCCACAATTGTGAATGTTTCATCCTCTGGGGAGGAATCTTTTAGAGAAGACATTTGATCCGTCTTTTTCCCCTTGCAATTCTCTTCTGAGTGAAATAAATTGAGAAAGCTTGTGTCTACACTGAAACAGTGCTCAGAAGATTGGGCAAAAATTAATCATTTCAAGGCACTAATTTGAGGAAATCATAATAATTCATTCGTCCCATTTTCCTGAGGAAAATGAGCTGTTTCCAGAGGTGCACAAGCACTGAAACTATATCATAAAGTTTGTTTTATTACGTTGAACCCAATCATAGCCAAAACACAAATCCTTTCTTTTTTCCATTATGATAATTTACTATTTATCTTGTGTTGCCTTCTTGACTGAAGCAATCTGACTGAACCCACACTTTTTAAATTCCAACAGTTGATGTGGAGACCTGTAACATGCAACAATGAACTGTTGTTCTGAGCAGTTTTTAAAATTCACTCAAGAGACATGGGCATTGCTGGGTCAGCCAGAATCTATAGTCCGTTCTATTCAAAGGAGCCAGGTGACACTGCTCCCATGTCACCTGAGGGTCTGAGTTCAAGTTCACCTGAGCTGGAGGTCTGTCCAATTCAATTGATTAAAGGTAAAAACACAGCAAATGTCAGGGGTCAAAGCAATGCTTTCACACCATGAACAGAGTGGGGAACTCATGCATAAACAACCCAGTGCTCAACACCACAATGGCAAAGTTAGCCAGATCAAAGTTTCTGCAACTAGGGAGATGAAGTATAATTCTTTCGAAGCAAGTCCATCCCATTACTGTACAGTTAGGATGCTTGGTTCAGATTTGTGCTGGTCGTTTAAAATCTGGAGTTCAAAGTTTCACTGCTCCTGAGCTCTGTGATATCGTCCAGCTATATTCGATTCAATTTGATCTATTTATTGTCACTTGTATTACAAATAGCGTGAGAAGTGTCGCCATTGTCCAGTGCCATCTTAATGTCTTCTGAAGTACCTTCACTCCTCCTCCTTTGGTCTTTTTAAGTGCCTCACTTTCCAACAATTTATCAACAATTATGCTGTCACCTGTCTCATCCCTAAACCCCACAACTCTTGTTTTCAATCTCTGTACCACTCTATCCTCAACTGCCTCCTATCCCACTCCACCAACTTGCCAGTGCCCTGTTGGAATTCCACACCTGCCTCCACATTATTACCTCTCAGTGCATTTGTATAGGATGAGATGCTTATGAAGGAATTTTAAAGTCAGCAACATGCACTTATAAGAGTCTTCACCATAATAAACCATCCCAATGTGCTTCACAAGTGGATTATAAAACAACGTGACACCAATGAGATGTGTTTTTAAGATTCATTCATGGAATGTGGGGGTCACTGCCTGAGTCCAGTGTTTATTCCCTGTCCCGAGTTGCCCCTTGAGAAGGTGGGGGCGAGCTGCCTTCTTGAACTGCTGCAGTCCATGTTGACCCACAATGCCCTTAAGGAGGGAATTCCAGGATTATGACCCAGTGACAATGAAGGAATGGCGATATATTTCCAAGGCAGGATGGGTGAGTGGCTCAGAGGGAAACTTGCAGGGGGTGGGGTTCCTATGTATCTGCTGCCCTTATCCTTCTAGCTGGAAGTGGTCATGGGTTTGGAAGGTGCTGTTGAAGAAGGCTTGGTGAATTTCTTGTAGGTGGTACACATTACTGTGATTGAACAAGAGGTGGATATTTGTGGATGTGGTGCCAATCAAGCAGGCTGCTTTGTCCTTGATGGTGTTGAGCTTCTTCAGTGTTATTGGAGCTGCACACATCCAGGGCAAGTGGGGAGTCTTGCATCACACTCCTGACTTGTGCCTTGTAGATAGTGGACAGACTTTTTGGAGTGGGGGGAGTCAGGTGGTGAATTACTCATTGCAGTATTCCTAGCTTCTGACCTACTCTTGTAGCCACTTTGTTTACATGGCTAGCCTAATTCAGTTTCTGGTGAATATTAACCCCTAGGATATTGATAATGGGGGAGTCAGTGATGGTAAGACCATTGAATGTCAAGGGATGATTGCTAGGTTCTATTTTGTTGGAAATGGTCTTAGCCTAACATTTGTGTCGTGTGAATGTTACTTGCCACTTGTCAGCCCAAGTCTGGATATTGTCCTGATCTTGTTGCACTTGGTTATGGGCTGCTTCAGTATCTGAGGAGTCGCGAATGGTGTTGAACATTGTACAGTTATCGGTGACCATCCCTACTTCTGACCTTAGGTCATTGATAAAGTAGCTGAAGGTGTTCAGTCAGATGACCATGTCTTGGACTTAAAGGATATTTTTAAGGAGGAACCTGAGACAGGGAGAGGTGTAGGGAGAGAATTTCTCAGCACTGTGCCATAGCAGAATGATTAAACTCAAGGATACTTGAAGCTAGACTTCCAAGACCACAGCTAACCTGGAGGGTGGTGGAGCTGGAGCAAGTTCAGGCAGAGATGTGACCATTGAGAGTTTAGTAACAAGGATGGAATTTTAAAATGAATGAAGGAGGCAAGGTAGGTCAGTGAGCAGAGAGTTTAAAGATAAATAACACTTGGTACCACATGAGCAGCAGAGTCTAGGTTGACCTGAAGCTCACGGAAGGTAGAATGTGGGAGACCCACAAGGTCAGCCTTGGAATAGTCCAAAAAGAGATGGGAAAGATATGGACCAGGGTTTCAGTCAAGGCTGGAGTTGGGCGTCATTGCAGAGATTAAAATTGGGGGTCCTTGCAATGTTGTGGATATATGGCCAGAAGCTTATTGCTGCCAGAGTCAAGAGAGTGGTGCTGGAAAAGCACAGCAGGTCAGGCAGCATCCAAGGAGCATGAGAATCGATGTTTCGGGCATAAGCCCTTCATCAGGCTCATTGCTACCAAGCTGGTGAACAGGTGTGTTCAGCCTCAAACATGTGCTAGGAAGAGGAATGGAGACAGCATCTGGGGAATGGAGATTGTGAGGGGCGGGGGAGAGGGGAAGGTGCTGTGGACAATCTAGTCCTGGATGTGAAACAGTTAGTCGGACAGAGTTGGTGATGTGTTACTTCTGGGCTTTGTCAGTGGACATTTGGAAATTGACAGATGATGTTGCAGTGAGACAGTGTGTGGATGTGGAATAGGATAGTGGGGGGTTAGGGCACTAGTGCTGGTGTGGTGATTGAAGGATGGATTCCTCAGCAGACAACAGAGGGAACATACAGAAATGGATGTCAAAGAAATGTCCTTAACTCTCTTACTTATGAAAATGACCTGACTTAGATTTGCAAACACATTATGTAAATCTTCCATGTGTACATATTGTGTGTGTGAATGTGTGCGAATGTGTGAGAGAGAGATTTTGTGTGTGTGGGTGTGTGTGGGTGTGCGTGCGTGCGCACATGCACGTGTGTGTATGTGTGAGAGTGTGTGAGAGAAAGATTGTGTGTGTGTGAGTGTGTGTGGGGGTGGGCATGGGTGTGGGTGGGTGTGTGTGTGTGGGTGTGTATGTGTGTTGGCATGTGTGTGTGGGTGTGTGTTTGTTGGCATGTGTGGATGTGTGTGGGTGTGGGTGTGGGTGTGTGTGTGTGTGTGTTGGTGTGTGTGGGTGTGTGTGTGGGTGTATGTGTGTGGGTGTGTGTGTAGGTGTGTTTGTGGGTGTATGGGTGTGTGTAGGTGTATGTGTGGGTGTGGGTGTGTGTATGTTGGCGTGTGTGGGTGTGTGTGGGGGTGTGTGAGTGTGTGTGTGTTTGTGGGTGTGTGTGTGTTGGTGTGTGGGTGTGTGTGTGTAGGTGGATGTGTGGGTGTGTAGGTGTGTGTGTGCGTGTGGGTGTGTGTGGGTGTGGGTGTGTGTGTAGGGGTGTGTGTGTGTGGCTGTGTGTGTGTGTGTGTGTGTGTGTGTAGGTGGATGTGTGGGTGTGTGTGTTGGTGTGTAGGTGTGTGTGTGCGTGTGGGTGTGTGTGGGTGTGTGTGTGTGTAGGGGTGTGTGTGTGTGGCTGTGTGTGTGTGTGTGTGTGTGTGTGTATAGGGGTGTGTGTGTGTGGCTGTGTGTGTGTGTGTGTGTGTGTATAGGTGTGTGTGTGTGTATAGGGGTGTGGGTGTGTGGGTGTGTGGCTGTGTGTGTGTGTAGGTGTGTGTGTGTGTGTGTATAGGTGTGTGTGCGCGCACGTGTGTGGCATCTGCTGTGCTTTAAAGTTTTTATAGGCACTGCCCACATCACTTCCATGTCAACCAGATGTCAGGACGACCTGACTGACTGTGGAAAGCCGAGTGCGTAACCGATGCCTCCACCTGTAGAAACAGTTGTTGCAGATTGTGCATTTCAAAATGAGACTACAATGCTCAATGTGTAAAGGCCTCATCTGTTATAAATATTATCTCAACATTTGCAACATGCTGTAATTGGATTTATCAAACACTGGTGTTTGATTTACTGAGAAACCACATGTGGGCTGCACTTCATATTCATCAATGATGATTCGAGCTGCAGTCTTTTATCCGAGAAAATCAAGGTTTCAATTGCTTGGAGCACCATGAGAGCCAGCACAGTGATTAACTCGACATGTAAGTCATTATCCAAAGGCATCCCTACTGTGCTAGGTATAAAAAGAGGCAATAACATCGTAATTGGCATCAGTAGCCAACTGAGAAATTCTCTATAATTACCAGTTAAAACAAGGGTGCATGGCTTCTAATGTTCCACTGTTAGATGTCTTCACTCAGCTTCCGTTAACCCTTTGTTTCTTTGTCAAGGAGACTCGTTAAGTATGATCTTGCCTCGCCATCGGAGTGACTGCCAATTGATTTATCAATTCTGTGACTGAGGAGGATCTCGTGCACTGCTGGGCTTAAAGAGCCCTTGTGACTACTGGTGTTTTGCAAATCTATGAACAGCAGGGTCAGCTACACAGCCTCTTGAGTACATTCTGCAATTCAGTAAGATCATGGCCTGTTTGATTGCTGCTAATTCTCATCTAACCCTGATAACCTTTCACCACCCCCCCCCCCAACTTAACAAGAATCTCCCACATATGCCTTAAAAATATTCAAAGATTCTCTCCGTCTCCATTTGAGGATGAGAGTTACAAAGCCTGATGACCATTTGTGAGGAAAGGAAATAGTTCCTCACCTCTGTCTTAAATGGACAACTTCTCATTTCTAAGCAGTTACTCCCAGGTTCCAGACTCTCCCACAAGGGATAACATCCTCTCCACATCCACCCGGGCAAGTCCCCTCGCAACTTTATGTTTCAATCAGATCATTTCTTACTCTTTTAAACACCAGCAGTTACACGCCTGTACTGTCCAAACTTTCCTCACTAGACAATGTGCCCATTCCAGGTGTTAGTCTTGTCAGCCTTCTCTGAACTTATTCTGATGTATTAACATCCTTCACTAAATAAGACCACCTTTGTTATAGAATCCCTCCAGTTTGGAAACAGGCCCTTTGGTCCAACAAGTTCACATTGACCCTCCAAAGAGTAACCCACACAGACCCACTCCCCAGACCAATGCACCTAAACTAAACATCCCTGAACACTATGGCCAATTCACCTAACCTACACATCCTTGTAGGAGGAAACTGGAGCACCCGGAGGAAACCCACGCAGACACGGGGAGAATGTGCAAACTCCAGACAGTCAGATGCCTGAGACTGTAATTGAATCCAGATCCCTGGTGCTGTGAGGCCACTGAGCCACCATGCCACCACCAATACTGCACATGTTTAAAAAGTACCGCACCAATACCTGTATAACTGAAACATATCTTTTGTTTTTAATTCCCCTTGCAATAAATAGTTACATCCTATTTGCTTTCCTAGTTACTTGTTTGATTCATGCACATGGACTCTTAGATTCTCCTGCATCTCAGAGCTCTGTAATTACTCATTATTTATATATTTTGCTTCTTTTTTCATTCTTCCTGCTAAAGTTGACAATTTCACATTTTCCATGTTCTACTCCATGTGTCAGATCTTTGGTCCCTCACCTTTAGCTGTCTATCTTCATCTTTAGGCTCTTATGTCCTCTTCTCAATTTACTGTCCTATATATTTTTGTGTGGTCAGCAAATTTAGCAAAACGTACATTCAGTCTCTCCATCCAAGTCATTTGAACCCTGTGGCTTGTTACACCTTGTCAACTTGTAAAAAAGGCCCATTTATTTCCACTGTCTGTTTCCTGTTAGCTAAGCAATCTTCCATCCATGCCACGATGAAGATCCATGATACATTATTATTATTTGTGAATATGTGCTTTAAAGTGCTTTCAACAGAAGCGTTCTGAAGAAAGATCACTGGACTCGAAACATTAATTCTGTTCCTCTCTCCACTTTTGCTGCCAGACCTGCTGAGTTCCTGCAGCGATTGCTACTTTCAGATCGCCAGAATCGACAGGTCTTTATACCAATATCTTACTCGCTACATCATGAGATTTTATTTTCTGCACAAGCCTTTGAAGTGACAACTTACCAAACACATATAGAAACCTAAGTACTGCACGTTCACCTGCTCTCCTTCGTCCACAGCACCTGGTACTTCCTTAAAGAACTCAAGTAAATTGGTTAGACATATCTTCCCTTTCACAAAACCACGGTGACTCTTCCCGATTCCTTTGAACTTTTCCAAGTAAATCTGCTACAACGTCTTTAATAACAGTTTGTAACACCTTTCCATTGACAGATATTAAACTGAGTGGCTTTCCTGCTTTCTGTCTTCTTCCAATTTTGAACAAAACAATTATATTCACTATTTTCCAAATTCATGGAACTTTCCTTCACTTTTCTCACCTTGAAGAAGGATAATAAAAGAGGGGCAAAGCAAGGGTGGGAAGTCCCCTTACCAATGGGGTAGGGTGCACTGGAGTGGGGTTGGCCATCAGACTGGCACAGGAAAGAGAAGGACTGGCATTTATATAGCACCTCTCCCACAAGCTCAGGACATTACAAAACCTACTGCAGCTACCAGAACACTTTGAAGCGCAATCTGTACACAGGAAGATCCCAGAACTGGCAAGGTGATAGGAACCAGGATGTCATTTTTATTGAGAAGTTTATTTTGGGGTTAGTATTGACTGGGACAAGAGTGTTTCTGTTTTCCATATACCGAAAAATAACCTTACACACAAACACCAAATTTCCACAGGTTTGGAAGGTGCTGTCAGAGGAGCTTTCAGTTGTTACAAACCATCCTATAGATGGCGCAAACTACTGTCACTGTGTTGGTGGTGGAGAGGGTGAATGTCAATAAGGTTCCAATCAAGCATCCCAGATGGTGTTGGAGCTGCATCCATCCAGGCAAGTGGGGAGTATTCCATCACACTCCTGACTTGTGCCTTGTTGACGGTGGAAAGGCCTTAGGGAGTCAGAAAGTTACTTGCTGTAGCATTCCTAGCCTGTGACGTGCTCTTGTGGCCATTGTGTTTATGTGGTGAGTCCAGTTGAATTTCTGATTAGTGATAACCCCAGGAATTTGAGAGTGGAGGATTCAGTGATGGTAACACCATTGAATGTTGAGGACGCTGGTTAGATTGTCTCTTACTGGTGATAGTTACAGCCTGACATTTGTGTGGCATGAACGTTACTTGCCACTTGTCAGCCCAAGCCTGGATATTGTTAAGATCTTGTTGCAATTGACATGGACTATTTCAGTATCTGAGGAGTTGTGAACATTAGATTGGATTAGATTACTTACAGTGTGGAAACAGGCCCTTTGGCCCAACAAGTCCACACTGCCCCACTGAAGCGCAACCCACCCATACCCCTACATCTACCCCTTCCCTAACACTACGGGCAATTTAGCATGGCCAATTCACCTGACCTGCACATCTTTGGACTGTGGGAGGAAACCGGAGCACCCGGAGGAAACCCACGCAGACACGGGGAGAACGTGCAAACTCCACACAGTCAGTCGCCTGAGGTGGGAATTGAACCCGGGTCTCTGGCGCTGTGAGGCAGCAGTGCTAACCACTGTGCCACCGTGCCACCCACAATCATTGGCAAACATGCCCATTTCTGGCATGATGATGGAGGGAAGGTCAGTGATGAAGCAGCTGGGGAGTATTCCATCACACTCCTGACTTGTGCCTTGTTGATGGTGCACAGGCTTTGGGGAGTCAGGAGCAATTATGAAGGGTACACAGTAGATCATAGCTTGGTCGGCATTGGACTGAAGGTTCTGTTTTCGTGCTGTATACCTCTATGACGCTATGACCATCTCCAAACAGAAAAGTTTGCTTTAATGCTGCTGATGCAAGGCATCGCAAGAATATGATGCAGTATTAAGTATATCACCGTGTTGCATCAGCATAGAGAATCCTGCCATAAAAACATTTTCAAACATTTCTAAGAGTCCCTTTAAAATGTAATTAATTTCCTTTATTTCCCCAAATAATTTTTAAACTGTGCTCACTTCCCGAACACAAATATATTTTTCTGCAAGATGGAAAAGGTAGTTGTTTAAAAAATCTATACAGTACCATCTCATAAATGTAAGTTGAGTATCAAAGGTAATTAGTGCTGATTGTTTGGTGGGATTGAGCCTGACCTTATACTAATCCAGGGGAAGTGCAGAAGAGAGAAACATACAGAAACTGATTATTTAAAAGAGACATTTAAGTGGTATTGTGCATTTCTGTACCGATATTCAGTTGCCTGGATTTACAAAACACTGAGCTTATATCTAAATGCCAATGTGACATGGTGGCTCAGTGGTTAGCACTGCTGCCTTACAGCGCCAGGGATCCGAGTTTGATTTCACTCTTGGGCGACTGTCTGTGTGGAGTTTACATGTCTCCTGTGTCTGTGTAGGTTTCCTCCTGATGCTCCGGTTTCCTCCCACAGTTCAGAGATGTACAGGTTGGGGTGGATTGGCCATGCTAAATTATCCATACTGTCTAGGGATGTGCAGGTTAGGTGGGTTAGCCATGGGGAATGCAGGGTTACAGGGATGGGGTGGGACTGGGTGGGATGTTGTTTGGAGGATAGGTGTGGACTCGATGGGCTGCACTGTAGGGATTCTATGATTCAAGGTGCTGGGTTCTTTTCCAGGTCTTTAGCGTTAGTCACAAGCAATATGCGTTCATCTCGAAATAACCTCAGATTTTAAGAGATTTAATCAACACAAGAGGCTGAAAAAAACAACTTGCAATTAAATAAAGTATTTAATGTAAAAAAAAATCTCAAGATGATTCACAAGTGCTCCTTGAGGAAACAGATGCTGGGTCATGGAAGCAGCGATTAAAATGATAAGTTAAATGGTTCTGCCTTTAGTAAAGATTCTTCATGGTGAGGGAGGTCTCAGGATGGAATTCCAGAGAGTGTGCTCTCTGTGTAGCAACCCTGGCTTACTGTCTTGTACTCTTGCCTCAAAAGGAGAGGGCTGTGGGTTCAGAGACTCAAGTGATTTGCTAATACTCCCAGTGATGAGCCGACAACTCCACTGTCAGAGGGGCTCCCTTTGGGATCAGACATTAAACTGACGGCACTGCACTGTCTTGTGCTTTAAGGTAATGTTGCTACCTGCAGAGTTAATCCTGGTCTTCAGGATCTTGGGGCTGAGGGTGTCTACACACACACATTTAAAGTTAAAAATCACACAACACCAGGTTATATTCCAACAGGTTTAATTGGAAGCACTAGCTTTCAGAGCACTGCTCTTTCATGACCTCCTGGTGAAGGAGCAGCACCCCGAAAGCCAGCGCTTCCAATTAAGCTTGTTGGACTATAACCTGGTGTCGTGTGATTTTTAACTTTGTACAGCCCAGTCCAACACCAGCATTTCCAAATCATACATACACATTGTCCTTGAAGCTGTTAACCCTTAAAGCAAAGCTCTTGCACACTGCACTTACAGGGCTCAGTGGTTAGCATTGCTGCCTCACATCACGAGGGACCTGGGTTCAATTCCAGACTCAGGTGACTGTCTGAGTGGAGTTTATATGTTCTCCTGTGCTCCGGTTTCCTCCCACAGTCCAAAGATGTGCAGGTTAGGTGAATTGGCCATGCTTAATTGCCCATCGGGGATGTGTAGATTAGGGGTAAAATGTAGGCATTAGTCAGGGGTAAAATGTAGAGCGGTCTGGGTGTGGGATACTTCTTGGAGGTTTGGTATGGATTTGTTGAGCCAAATGGTCTGTTTCCATACAGTAACGATTCTATGATGAAGGAGAGTGTTAACTTTGCTGGTTAGTCAATCCAGCTCTATAAAGTAGTGTCAGAGACCTTTCACTTTACATCCACAGTTGAGCCTAATATCTTCTCTCAATCTCTTAGTGATATCAGATTCACTCATTATCACACACTAAATTATTGTGTTCCTCCTCAGTTTCTTTCTACCTGGACTTTCCATGTTTTACTTTTACTTATTCGCTTAGCATTTGTAATCCTTACATCATTATTAACGTTATTGCTATTACCACCATCCTCCACAACTCCTCAAAGTTTGAATTTCATAATCAGCAGGATCTCGATCTCTGATGGACATCCTGGGTTGGTTTCATTTGATTTTAACCTCAGGATGATGATGTTGTACCTGGGTCTGGGTTAGCTGAAGCCCCAATTCCTTTGCCTTGCACACTCCGTGATGTAGTATTGGTGTGGCTGTCCCACATCCTCTGATAATCAGGCTCAAAACCTTGCTTCTTGTCTCAGGTAAGGTTAATGCTTCCCTGATCCTCCTGAATATCCCATCAGATTTTCTGACAATACAAGACCTCCGCTGATCTGTTCCCCTGATGACCAGCATTCCCTCTAAGGCAAGCGACAAGTGTATCAATATGTTGTCTTCTCATTCTGCTGTACAGAGGTCTGCTGAATGTGAAAATAAATTCAGGCATTGAAGTTCAGTCTTCCTGTCCCTTAACTAAACTTTCAAAGTTTTCACCTATGTCTAGAGTTGAATCATCTCTGCTGTTTGTTGCTGTGGATTTTCTCCATTTGTTCCAACTTCATACCGTCTTGAAATCTTATCATTGGCCCAAGATTGTAATTCAAAACTGGTTTCCAACCTCCCTCCCTAACCATTCCAGTGGCGTTATCTTCTGAGTCTAGTTAATTCCTAGTCCATCTTCTCAGTCTCTCCATTTGACAGGTGGTTCAGGCTCAAAGGGCTGAGTTGGTTGACCCCTACTCTTATTTTCTACGTTTATGGTTCATCCTGATATGGAACATCATTCCCACACGGTAGTTGACATAACAAACACATTTCTGTTCAACTGCTACCACTTCCTTCTCTCCAGTGGTGAAGCCCTACTCAGTCTCCACCAAAACTCTCAATATAAAATATATTTGAATAAAGACTGCTTCTAGTCCTTCCATAGAATCCCTACAGTTTGGAAACAGGCCATTTGGCCCAACAAGTCTACATTGACCCTTCAAACAGTAACCTACCCAGACCCATTCCCCTTACCCTACTACTCTACATACCCTGTTGCTTTCCCCAACATGCTTTGATTAATAATCCTCATTTCTGTTTTCACTTTGCATTCAGGTTTATCTCTTGATTAGGAGAAAGTGAGGACGGCAGATGTTGGAGTGTCAGAGCCCAGAAGTGTGGCGTTGGAAAAGCACAGCTGGTCAGGCAGCATCCGAGGAGCAGGAGAGTCGATGTTTCAGGCATAAGCCCTTCATCAGGAATGTCAGAATCCTGGACACCATCAGCTCTAAAGCAGAAACTGCAGTGCTCCTATTTCATAATAATACTGTTCTGTTGTTACCTAATGAATAGAGATGAAAATTGTCCTCCATTCCTCTGTTTAAGCAACTGAGAATCTAACTTTTCTGAACTGATCATGTTCCATCTTCAAGACTTGAAATGAAGTGCTATATCCTATGTTAGCTGTTAACATTTCCGTTCACTCTCTGGTCATATTCCTTCTTTTACTTAAACCATAAGACGTAGCAGCAGAAATTAGACCATTCAGCCCCTTGAGTCTGCTCCACCATTCAATCATGGCTGATAAGTTTCTCAACCCCATTCTTCCTTTTTCTCCCTGTAACCCTTGATCCCCTTGATATTCAAGAACCTATCTATCTCAGTCTTAAATAAACTCAATGACCTGGCCCCACAGCCTTCTGTGGCAATGAATTCCACAGATTCCCCACTCTCTGGATGAAGAGATGTCTCCTTATCTCTGTTCTAAAAGGTCTTCCCTTAACTCTGAGGTTGTGCCCTCGGGCCCTAGTTTCTCCTCCCGATGGAAACACCTTCCCAACATCCACTCTGTCCAGGCCATTCAGTATTCTGTATGTTTCAACGAGATCCCCCCCTCATCCTCCCAAACTCCATTGAGTATAGAACCAGAGTCCTCAAACGTTCCTTGTACATTCCTTTTCATTCCTGGGACCATTCTTGTGAACCTCGTGTGAACATGTTCCAAGGCCAGTACATCTTTCCTGAGAAATGGGGCCCAAAACCACACACAATATTCCAAATGTGGTCTGACTAGAGCCTTATGGAGCCTTGTGTAATATGTTATCGCCCACATGACAAATGGACCCTGTTTCACATCCAACGGCCTGGACATTGTTTTATGAGAAATCTGTGGTGCAGAGAAGATTTCAAATCGTAGATGTTCAAAGCATTACACCTCCCAACTCCCAAACTGTGTCGTAAATGCAGTCAGCCATCTTGGCTCTTGGTTTAAGAACATCTACCAGGACTCACTGTTGGCATTCGGATTTGTGATGAACTGGCTTGTTGTCATTTCTGCCAAACTGTCATCCAAGGACAAAATAAGAAGGGTTTCTCTTTGTAAGTATTTTTTAAAATAAGAAATCTGCACTTAATCTTATTCTCCTTTCATCTTGTTACTAGCCCAGAGACCATTCTGTCAGTTCTCTCTACTCTTCTATTAATCAAAGGGATGAAGGGGCATGGGCTAAAGGGAGGTGAGTGAGGTGAGGTCTCAGATCAGTTATGATCACACTGAATGGCAAAACAGACCTGAGGGGCTGAATGTCTTACTCCTGTTCCTGTGTTGCTATGTTATTATGCTCTCTCACTGAAGTTTAACTTTTCCTGTCAGAGGGTGAAGGATTTTCCTGGGAGTGTGGAAGAAGGTGGGTTTAGCATCACCTTGCAGGGTTATGGGATTCTTGTGTTTCAATTTGAATAAACCTTCAAACAGCATTGGATTGGAAGTTCTCGCTGCTTGTTTCTCCATATTTGTTTTGGAATATTGTAGCTACGCTTTCCAAGAGATCAATATTAAAACTCAGCTTCTGCCCAGCAAAGAAGTATTCTGATTCTTTGCATATGTAGCATTTGTCTGATATTTTACTCTCTGTAACGAAGCTTCTGAGTCAGCTGCCCACACATCTGAAGGTCTGTGTCTCCTGGACCTTGGAATTTTAAGTTAGTTGGTCCAAATGTCACAAACCATGGCAAGTTGCCTGCCACTGCTCATGCAGTGAGTTTGAATTCTAGGTCAACCCTTTGTACTTTCACATTGATGGCACAGTGTCTGTTTTGAATCTCTTTGACCTCACGTAGGAATGGCGCCTTCATCTTTTGGGTCTCATCTTTAATTTGTGAATGTATGATTCTCATCTTTACGGACTTTTCTTCCTTCTGTGAGTGTTCTCCATTCTTTTCGAGATGATGAAAGTGCTGTCAACTTACAGTATTTTCTGAAGTGAAGCTGCTGTCTCTTTACAGAACTGACCATTGGTTAGGCCACTTTTGGAAATACTGCGGTCAATTCTGGTCTCCCTCCTATTGGAAGGATGTTGAGAAACTAGAAAGGGTTCAAAAAAGATTTACAAGGATGTTGCCAGGTTTGGAGGATTTGAGCTATAGGGAGAGGCTGAATAGGCTGGGGCTGTTTTCCCTGGAGCGTCACAGGCTGAAGAGTGACCTTATAGAGGCTTATAAAATCATGAGGGGCATGGATAGGGTGAATAGTCAAGATCTTTTCCCTGGGGTAGGGGAGTGCAAAACTAAAGTGCATAGGTTTAGGGTGAAGGGGGAAGATTTAAAAGAGACCTAAGGGGCAACCTTTTCACACAGAAGGTGGTGCAAATATGGAATGAGCTGTGAGAGGAAGTGGAGGAAGCTGGTATGATTACAACATTTAAAAGGCATCTGGTTGGGTATATGAATAAGAAGGGTTTAGAGGGATATGGGCCAAGTGCTGGCAAATGGGACTAGATTTATATAGGATATCTAGTCGGCATGGACAAGTTGGATCAAAGGGTCAGTTTCAATGCTATATATCTCCACTACTGTATAACCAATTTTGGGTTCTGATTTCTGCCTATTTCATCACTTGAATTAACTGTCCCAATGTCAAATCCTCCTTGCATTGAACAAAAGTTGATAATTTCTCATCCCTCATGCTTATTTATTAAAATAATCTTAATCTTAATAATTTATCCTTCCAAGTTCCATACCTGCAGCATCAAGCTGGATGAATATGTATCAGTTAAAAAGGCTTCAATTGACTCTCCTAAACACTGAGATGATTGACTGAGTTGCTAACGTTCTATAATAAATTTTTTCAGTAATTTAACTTTGCTACAAAGAGGCACAAAGTTAAAACTTCTTGCTTTGCCCTCATCAAGTCTGAAACTCAAGAAAACTAAACTAGGAGAAAGGGAACACCAATTTATCCAGCATGAGAAATGGGTGCTGATTGGTTGGGCCATAATTGGCGTGGAGATGCAGCAGGAACCATTAACTGCCAATCTTAGTGGGCTGGAAAACCATAGACTGGGCAGATAGATCCTGATTGGTCAGTGGGTTGCCACGGGGAATGCAGAAGGGATTGGTGGTCTTGATGATGCTTTTCTCAATTAAAATGGTGTAATAAATCGACAAATTCTTTTGCCTACATGGAAGAGGGTCCTGTGTGTAAATATGCGTAGCTTCCAGCACACCCGTATGTTTCACTCGGCAAGCCTGACTGACAATATCATGTATGTGAGCTTTATGTTCTGATGACTGATGGATCGAATCAAAAAGGAGCATCCTTTAACCATTTACAGTGGGCAATGTGCTGATTGGATTCCAAAGGCAGAAGGACTGAGAGACAGAGAAGTAATGAGAATGAAATCTGAATAATCTGCAGAATATATGCGCCCCATTATAGATGGTCTAATTAAGGCATACCAGTCTTGATGTATTATTCATTTATGCAAACACAAATATCATTTATGTCTTTGGGAAGTGTGAAATTACAGATGCCCTGTATTTGTATTTTTATCCAGTTTTATCTTTTGCATTTGAATTAGGGGCTTGTATTGTCTTTGATTTGCTGAGCAAGCTGGACAGAATGTAGCAAAGGCACCTCATTAGGGGCCTGATTATTCGAATTTTGATGTATTTTAGCCTGATTATCTAGTTTTGATGTATTTGATATGCTGATTTGTCCAGCCCTGATACCATATTGTACACTTGGCTGGCTTCCTCCAGTCCTCCCCCAGTAAACTCCCTCATTGATGCTGGCCATATTTTAAATCATATCAAGTCCCGTTCAACTATCACTCCTACTGTCCCTCACCTACATTGCCTCATGCAATCCTTGTGGTTTTTTTTAATTTAATTCATTCGTGGGGTGAGGGCATCTCTGGCCACGCCAGCATTTAGTGCCCATCCCTAATTGCTCCCTCTCGCTATCTCTGTGACCTCCTCCAACACCACAACCTTCCAAGTACATCTTTATTCCTTTAATTTTAGTCTCCTTAATATTTTGTTTTTATTCATTTATAGGATGTGGGTGTCACTGGCTCATCCAGTATTTATCAGCCAGAGGACAGTTCAGAGTCAACCACATTGCTGTGGGTCTGGAGTCACATGTAGGTCAGAGCGGGTAAGGATGGCAGATTCCTTCCCTAAAGGACATTAGTGAATCAGATGGATTTTTACTACAATTGATAATGATTTCACAGTCACTATTAAACTCTTAATTCCAGATTTTTAAAATTGAATTCAAATTCCACCATCTGCTGTGGTGAGACTTGAACTAGTGCCCCCAGAACATCATCAGAATGTCTGAATTAATAGTCTATGATTATTACTAAAACATCATTGGCAACTGCGTCTTCAACCTTACACTGTGAATTTCTCTTCCTTCAATATCCTATCTCTTGATTTGCCCAATTAAGTTGCTTCTTAAAGCTACCCTTTTAATCAATCTCTTGGTCTTGCAAATCTTGACCTACTCTTGGGAATAAGACTGAGAAGGTGACTGAGGTGTCAGTGGGGAAGCACTTTGGGGCCAGTGACCATAATTCTGTTAGCTTTAAAATTGTGATGGAAAAGGATAGACCAGATCTAAAAATTGAAGTTCTAAATTGGAGGAAGGCCAAAGGAGAATCCAAAGGGATTTTATAAATACATTGGGTAACTAGGGAGAGAATAGGGCTCCTCAAAGATCAGCAAGGCAACTTTTGTGTGGAGCTGCAGGAGATGGGGAAGATACTAAATGAGTATTTTACATCAGTGTTTACTGTGGAGAAGGACATGGAAGATATAGAATGTGGGGAAATAGATGGTGACATCTTGAAAAATATCCACATTACAGAGGAGGAGGTGCTGGTTATCTTGAAACGCATACAAGTGGATAAATCCCCAGGACCTGATGAGGTGTATCTAGAACTTTGTGGGAAAGTAGGGAAGTGATTGCTGAGCCCCTTGCTGAGATATTTATATCATCGATAGTCACAGGTGATGTGCTGGAAGACTGGAGATTGGCTAACGTGGTGCCACTGTTTAAGAAAATTGGTAAGGACAAGCCAAAGAACTATAGACCGGTGAGCCTGATGTCAGTGGTGGGCAAGTTGTTGGAGGGAATCTTGAGGGACAGAATATACGTATATTTGGAAAGGCAAGGTCTGATTAGGGATAGTCAACATGGCTTTGTGCGTGGGAAATCATGTCTCACAAACTTGATTGAGTTTTTTGAAGAAGTAACAAAGAGGATTGATGAGGGCAGAGCGGTGGACATGTTCTAAATGGACTTCAGAAAGGCGTTTGACAAGGTTCCCCATGGGAGACTGGTTAGCAAGGTTCGGTCTCATGGAATACAAGGAGAACTAGCCATTTGGATACAGAACTGGCTCAAAACTAGAAGACAGAGGGTGGTGGTGGAGGGTTGTTTTTCAGACTGGAAGCCTGTGACCAGTGGAGTGCACAAGGATCGGTGCTGGGTCCACTGCTTTTCATCATTTATGCAAATGATTTAGATATGAACAAATGAGGTATAGCTAGTAAGTTTGTAGATGACACCAAAATTGGTGTTATAGTGGACAGCGAAGAAAGTTCCCTCAGATTACAATGGGATCTTGATCAGATGGGCCAATAGACCAAAGAGTGGCAGATGGAGTTTAATTAGATAAATGTGAGGTGCTTCATTTTGGAAAAGCAAATCTTAGCAGGATTTATACACTTAATGATAAGGTCCTGGGGAGTGTTGATGATTGAAGACACCTTGGAGTGCAGGTTCATAGCTCCTTGAAAGTGGAGTTGCAGGTTGATAGGTTAGTGGAGAAGGCGTTTGGTACACTTTCCTTTATTAGTAAGAGCATTGAGTACAGGAGTTGGGAAGTCATGTTGCAGCTATGCAGGACATTGGTTAGGCCACTGTTGGAATATTACATGTAATTCTGGTCTCCCTCCAGTTGGAAAGATGTTGTGAAACTTGAAAGGGTTCAGAAAAGAGTTACAAGATTGTTGCCAGGGTTGTAGGATTTGAGTTATAGGGAGAGGCTAAATAGGCTGGGGCTGTTTTCCCTGGAGCGTCGGAGGCTGAGGGCTGACCTTATAGATGTTTATAAAATCATGACGGGCATGGATAGGGTAAATAGACCAGGTATTTATCTGGGTTTGCAGGAGTCCAGAACTAAAGGGCATAGGCTTAGAATAAGAGGGGATAAATATCAAAGAGATCCAAGGAGCACCTTTTTCACTCAGAGACTGGTGTATGTATGGAATGAGCTGCCAGAGGAAGTGGTGGAGGCTGGTACAATTACAGCATTTAAAAGGCATCTGGATGGGTTATGAATAGGAATGGTTTAGAGTGTTATGGACAAAGTGCTGACAAATGGGACTAGGTTTATTTAGGATATCTGGTCAGTATGGATGAGTTGGACCAAAGGGTCTGTTTCCCTGCTGTACATCTCTATGACTCTTTGACTCTATCTGAATTAATATCTCTTTCTGTGGCTTGGTGTCATATTTGATCTGGAGTATTTCTGTGATGTGCCTTGGTACATTTTGTTCTATTGACTATCAAAAATAGAAGCAGGAGTAGGCCATTCAGCCCATTGTGGCTGCTGTGCCATTCAATATGACCATGGCTGATCTTTACCTCATGCATCATGCATCTACCTCCAGCACATGGGCTGCAGCAGTTCAAGAAGGCAGCTCACCCCCACCTACTCAAGGGCAACTAGGGACAGGCAGCCAGCAAAACCAATATTCCCTGAATGAGTCTATAATAATACGCCAGTGCTGTCCTCGTACACAAATCATGGCACAGTATTTCTGACTATTTAACTTCGGAGGTGAACAGTAAATATTCTCCGATTTTGAGCAAATAGATTTCCTTAACATTACCTCATTCTGGTCAGTTCAGATCCCAATGTGCACATGGGATCAGTGTTCTCTATGCTTGAAGGCATGTTTTGATCTCTGTCTGAAAGATTTTCAAGGGAAAAGCTGAGTTTTACTGAGACTCGTGTGTGCATTTACCATGATGTTACATCCTAATGTCCCAGTATCCATTAGTCACTTCATTTGGTGGAGAATTGAAAGTTGTGGCCTGATGTTGACTGTTCCTCACAATGTAAAACATTACTCCCCACAGAATCTATTGTCTGCAGTCAGGCACTTGTTAAATCTGCATTGTAATCTCCTGGACTTGTCACTGCCGACTGCAATGCACTAACAATAGAAAGTGTTATCCTTGCTTTTCACTCGCCTAAATAAAATAAAAGAAACATTTCTCAGACATTTTGCAACTGTATGGGCCTCCTGGAGTCTATCAGATAGGTCATGGAGCGATGTCAGTCTTACTTCGTGAAATCTAAATCCCACCTCTGAGGATTACATGCTGGTTAACGTTTTGCTATAAAAGTTACATGAGAGAAAAGCAAATCCTAGTCACTTTTTGAAAACTACATTAGCTCAAAGCATACAACATAGATTAAAAAGTAATGAAACAAGAGCTTGAAGTTGAGCTCTTGTCCATAATCTTGCACACTGTCACAGGAATGATTTCCAGTACAATGTCATAGTCAGGGAATCATAGAGATATACAGCTCGGAAACAGAACCTTCGGTCCAACCCGTCCACGCCGACCAGATTTCCCAACCAAATCTAGTCCCACCTGCCAGCACCCGGCCCATATCCCTCCAAACCCTTCCTATTCATATACCCATCCAAATGCCTCTTAAATGTTGTAATTGTACCAGCCTCCACCACATCCTCTGGCAGCTCAGTCCATACACGTACCACCCTCTGTATGAAAAGGTTGCCCCTTAGGTCTCTTTTATATCTTTCCCCTCTCACCCTAAACCTATGCCCTCTAGTTCTGGACTTCCCGACCCCAGGGAAAAGACCTTGTCTATTTACCCTATCCATGCCCCTCTTGTGGCCCTCTAAGTTCCAGTTAAGAAAACCAGATATGTTAAATCATAATTATCTTGCATACTTTGAAGTTTGCTCTTGCCATCAGTGTGGGGCTAGTCCAGTGCACTGATGTGAGATGGGAAAAGTAACTCTAATTCAAAGAAACCTTTCTGAGAGAAAATGAGGGAGCAAAGCTAAACCAAAACATTTCCAAATTCATCAAGAAAAGTAACTACACTGGCAGAATAGATGGATGGATGGAAAAAACCCATACTTAAAATTTGGCAAAAGTGGGTACTGCAGATGCTGGAGATCAGAGTTCAGATTAGAGTGGTGCTGGAAAAGCACAGCAGGTCAGGCAGCATCCGAGGAGCAGGAAAATCGATGTTTCGGACAAAAGCCCTTCATGAGGAAAGAAGGGCTTTTGCCCAAAACATCGATTTTCCTACTCCCGACATATTTAAAATTTGTCAAGTCTTTGTTGCCAGCTTCAAGTTTCAGAGTAGTTGCCTTAGTTATATGCTGTGTGGAAGTCCCCAGCTTAGTCCCAGATCTTCACTGACTTACTGTGACTACTTTCAGTGAGGTCGGAAACAACTTGGAACTTTAAACAAAAGGTGGGAGCACCTTTAGAAATACAAGCAATCTGTTGAATACAGTGCAATGTCAAATATTAAGAAGCCTGTTCCCATTTATGCTATAGGAATAGGACATTTTGTATTCTTACAGAACCTGGATGTCTCCAAATACTTCAGAGCCAATTTTCTTTTGTCTATTCACTGCTATAGTAAACATGATAGCTACTTTCTGTACTACAAGCTCCCACAGGCTCCCATAATGTTAAGGTTACTAGCTTTAGGGATGCTATGGTAGATAAATATTCATCAGTACATTCAGGGAAAACTCTGATCCTCTGTGTTGGCTAGCACTAAGTTAAAGTTCCGGCATACAGGGTCAGCACTGTTAACCATCTTCCAGATGGATTGCAGCAACTCATAAAGCCTCTTCAGACATCACCTTCCAAACCCACAGCCACTTCCATCTTGAAGGACAAGGGCAGCAGATACATGGGAACGCCATCCCCTGCAAGTTCCCCTCCAAGCCACTCACCATCCTGACTTGGATATATATCGCCATTCCTTCCCTGCCACTGGGTCAAAATCCTGGAATTCCCTCCCTAAGGGCATTGTGAGTCTTCCTACAGCACATAGACTGCAGCGGTTAAGAAGGCATCTCACCCCCACCTTCCCAAGGGGCAACTAGTGATGGGTAATAAATGCTGGACCCAGGCAGTGACACCCACATCCTCTGAATGAATAAAAGGAAATGAAAGGATATTGTTCCAACCATGTAGCAAGTAGGAGCTGGGAGTAAGAAAGTTTCCTCCATTGCTTCCAGGTACATGTTATTCCTGACAAATTCTGACTCATTTGCTGGGAAGCACACAAATTGGTGAATGGTCATGCAGTTTTGATGAGCACAGATCAAATTAGCTAAGTTGAAAACTTTTGATTTGCTACCTGTTTAATCAAGGCCCAAGGCCTATTTGGAAAGGTTTATGAGACTGGCAAATGCTGTGAATCAACACACTGCTGCTCCTTCACTTGCTCTGAGTTCAATCCAGCTCTCAAGGTCCAGCGTGAAATGTGGCAAGATGACTCTGAACCTGGTACTCTCAAGAACCAAAGCCATGTATAATGTGGCTCAATCTGGCTGCCTGGTACATTGTGAGACCAGTGCAGAACATATTCATGCCACATTCTGGCTTTTGGTAATGACTGAACTTCGGGCACATGTCCTTAAGGAGTGATGGCAGCTTTATTCTGCAATGATTTGATAGACCTGACTGTAGATATACAGCATGAAAACACACCCTATGGTCCAATTTGTCCACACTGATCAGATTTTGTAAATGAATCTAGTCCCATTTGCCAGCACTTGGCCCATATCCCTCTAAACCCTTCCTATTCGTAATACTCATCCAGAAGCCTTTTAAATGTTGTAATTATACCAGCCTCCACCACTTCCTCTGGCAGCTCATTCCATACACGTACAATCCTCTGCATGAAAAAGTTCCCCATTAGGTCTCTTTTAAATCTTTCCCCTCTCACCCTCAATCTCTGCCCTCTAGCTCTAGACTTCCCCACCCCAGGGAAAAGACCTTGTCTCTTTATCCTATCCATGTCCCTCATGATGTTATAAACCTCTATAAGGTCAATACTTCAGGGAAAACAGCCCCAGCCTGTTCAGCCTCTCCCTGCAGCTCAGATCCTCCAACCCTGGCAACATCCTTGTAAATCTTTTCTGAACCCTTTCAAGTTTCATAACATCTTTCTTATAACAGGGAGACCAGAACTGAACGCAATATTCCAAAAGTGGCATTAACAATGTCCTGTACAGGTTTGATAAAAATCAGGAAAAGGATGGGGATAAGCACTCACTGCTAAAACCTTTCACTAAAAGGGAAAAGGTTTCTAGATGATGCTTATTACGACATACCCTCTCTTTGGTGTGCGCTTTGTGTATTAGGGAGTTGGTGTGTCATACAGCTGAGGACTGCAATTTCATAGATCACTGTCACATTTTGACTTGTGAATACAAGCAATCAACCAGTGAAAGGGCAGCAGTGTGTAAAAGCTATTCAGGATACAAAACTCTTTGAGAGAATCAATGGCTCCTGTCATACTATCATAAAGAAAATGAGGTAAATGTCCTTGACCTGTTTGCTGTCTCAATTCAACAGTGAAAATATTTGACAATTCACTTAACTATTGTGGCAGTTTCACTTACCCCTGCCTCGTTAGTGTATAATGAGCGTAATGCAGTTGGAAACTATTGAAAAATTGGTGCTATCTGAAACTAACGGGCTGTAGGAAAAAAAGCTGCCCATTTGGAACATTTGACCATTGGCTTCTGGTCTTACATCTGCCATGCTAGCCCAGATACACACCAGGGTGGATGGCTCTTAACCACTTTCTGAAATGACAAACCTCTCAGTTCAAGGGCAGTTAGGGATGGACAATAAATGTTGTCCTTGCCAGTGACGATAAGAGCCCACAATAAAGAATGAGGAAACTCTTAAGTGCGTTAAAAATGGTATGGCTGACGTCCTGAGATGGAAACAGATTCCATTGTCATTCTCACTACTCGAGGTCCACAGCAGCACAGTTCAGATGTCTGCCCACAGTCATCTTACTGACTTTCATTAAACTGCAATAAATGTTTAGCAATCATTAGTGCAGCTTCAAACCAGTTAGAAAGGCCAGGCATGTGCAGTCAGTTAAACAGAAAACCTGGGTAGCCCAACCTGGTTATGGACCAGTGACACTTGGACCAATAATCCATTTGACATGTTTCATTTGAGATATGAGAAAAGCGATATGAGTGTATGTGTGAGAGTGTGTGTGAGTGCGTGTGTAAGAGTGTGTGTGTGTGAGTGTGAGTGTATGTGTGTGTGAGAGAGAAAGAGAGAAAGTATGTGTGCGTGTATGTGTGAGTGTATGTGTGTGTGAGAGAGAGAGAGAGAAAGTATGTGTGTGAGTGTGTGTGCGTGTGTGTGGGTGAGTGTGTGTGTGAATGTATGTGTGAGAGCGTGTGTGAGAGTGTGTGTGTGTGTGAGAATGTATGTGTGTGTGTGAGAGAGACAGAGAGAGAAAGTATGTGTGTGAGTGTGTGTGCGTGCATGTGTGAGAGTGTGCATGCATGTGTGAGACTGTGTGTATGCGCGTGTGTGAGAGTGTGGGTGAGTGAGTGTGTGTGTGAGAGAGAGAGAGAGAAAGTGTGTGTGTGCGTGCATGTATGAGAGTGTGCATGCGTGTGTGAGACTGTGTGTATGCGCATGTGTGAGAGTGTGGGTGAGTGAGTGTGTGTGTGAGAGAGAGAGAAAGTGTGTGTGTGTGAGTGTGTGTGTGTGAGTGGGTGTGTTAGTGCGTGTGTGAGAGAGTGCGTGTGTTTGTGTGAGTGTGTGAGCATACGCGTGTGTGTGAGAGAGAACGTGTGTGTGTCTGAGTGTGTGTTTTGTGTGTGTGAGAGAGAGAGAACGCGTGTGTGCGTGAGTGTCTGTGTGTGAGAGAGTGAGTGTGTTTTGTGTGTGTGCGTTTTGTGTGTGTGCGTGCATGAGTGTCTGTGTGTGAAAGTGTGTGTGTGTGTTTTGTGTGTATGTGTGTGTGTTTTGTGTGTGTGTATGACTTTTTTCTCCTCAAAACTTTTCTTTTCAAGTTTTTCAACAGCAATTCATGTAATGAATGCAACTATCACATTCTAAAGTGCTGAATACTTTCTGCTTAACTGATCACAGTGAATGTAAAGAGTAAGGCTGGTCCTTTCATGTTTGAAAATAAATACATTTAATAAAGCAAATACAATTACTGGCACTGACACTGCAGATTTGTTCTGCAGTGTTACACCGGCCTATATTATTTATTAAGAAGGCATTGTTTGCATTATGAACAACTTTGAACACAAAGGAGAAATCATAATTTACAGGCAAACTTTGAAAGGGGACCTTTTTCCCCTCAGAACACTGTACCAAGAAAAATTGATACCTTTAACCCATCCACATTCAAAACAACAACCATGTCAGTATGATGTAAAATCTCACAAATGACCACAAATAAATCAAAAGGCAATGTTTAACTCAATAATACATATACAATCAAAGCTTGCCACTTGATTGGCACCACAAATGTTTACTCCCTCCACTCCTGAAGTTCAGTCACAGCTGTGTGTACTATCTACAAGATGCTCTGTAGAAATTCACCAAGGATCCTCAGACAGCACCTTCCAGACCCATAACCACATCCATCTAGAAGGACAAGGGCAGCAGATCCATGGGAACACTGCCTGATGAAAGTTCCCCTCTAAACCACTCACCATCCTGACTTGGAAATATATTGTCATTCTTTCAGTGTCACTGGGTCAAAATGCTGGAACTCCCTCCATAACAACAATATGGGTCTACCCACGTGGTCCACAACGGTTCATCCCCATCTTCTCGAGGGGAACTAGGGACGGGCAATAAAGGCTGGCCTAGCCAGGGATATCATTTCCCAATCAAACTAGTCTGTGCTAGTGTTTATACTCCACTCGAATCTCATTCCATTCCAGCTCCATCGTCTCAGTTTTCCAGCCTATCATTCTTTCCCCTTTTCTCTCATGTACCCATCTAATGCCCTTTTGAAAGTAACAAAACTATGTGTCTGAATGATTTCCTGTAGCAGCAACTTTCACATTCTAAGCATTATCTGAGTAAAGAGATGTCTCCATGTTTCTCTATTAGACATACATGCAGATTGCAAATAGTCTATTTGGGAACAAAAGCTGGGGAAAATGCAAATATGGACAACACTGTACTATAGAGAAGGAACTTTTTTCATAATTAAAAGCTTAAAAGTGGAACTATATGGTTTTCACTTATTTGTTACACACATCAAGTAACATTTAGGGTAATTGCATTTGATATTTTTGTGAAATACACTGTATACCTTTGGATTGAAAATCTGCCTAGCAACAACCTTTAGATAGAACTGAGAGAAGGGCATATGTACTCAAACCTCCTGAGAGTTCATAAGCCAGGACAGGTTTTATTCTCCCTCACTCCTTCTCAGTTACAAGAAAAATTCTGAAAGATGTTGAAAAGAATAATTTCTCACCCAAGCAAAGACCTAGGTCCAACCGACCGGCTAAAGATTAAGGCTCCCCTGCAGTCAACTGCATGATATCATCATCAAAGAACACCAAGTCAGTGAGAAAATCATCTTATTTCATCCTGCAGTTTGGATGTTTTGATCCACTGAATTTTTTTCTTTTTGATTTTTCTTCTATCCATGTTATATCTGTTTTGTTATTTTATTTCTGACTGAATGAGTGTGTAGGTTTGGGTTTAAAGGAAATATAAGATAAGTTTCCATATTAATAATGTATAGTCAATCTTTCCACTTGTTGCTTTCAATAAATTCTTCTTTTCTGATTATTGATGAAACATGGTGTGAATTGTTATTATTTTAGGCAATGGTCACATTTGGGACAGGAATCATCTCAGTGATACAATTGCTCATTTATACATTTGTGAGGTGTATGGAATAATGGGGGATGATTTTCAGCACACACTTCCCCTCAGGGTTATGACACTTATTAATAATTTTGTACCCCTCATTTAATATTCTCCCACATGTAGAAACATTCTCTCCACATCAACTATGTTCAGCCAATTCGGAATTTTGACAACTTCTAGGCTGGTCATCTCAAAGTCTTTTCTTATTTAGAGTCATAGAGTCATAGAGATGTACAGCATGGAAACAGACCCTTCGGTCCAACCCGTCCATGCTGAGCAGATTTCCCAACCCAATCTAGTCCCACCTGCCAGCACCCGGCCCATATCCCTCCAAACCCTTCCTATTCATATACCCATCCAAATGCCTCTTAAATGTTGCAATTGTACCAGCTTCCACCACATCCTCTGACAGCTCATTCCATACACGTACAACCCTCTGCATGAAAAAGTTGCCCCCTAGGTCCCTTTTATATCTTTCCCCTCTCACCCAAATCCTCTAGTTCTGGGCTCCCTGACCCCAGGGAAAAGACTTTGTCTATTTATCCTATCCATGCCCCTCATAATTTTGAAAACCTCTATGAGGTCACCCCTCAGCCTCCGACGCTCCAGGGAAAACAGCCCCAGCCTGTTCAGCCTCTCCCTATAACTCAGGTCCTCCAACCCTGGCAACATCCTTGTAAATCTTTTCTCAACCCTTTCAAGTTTCACGACATCTTTCCGATAGGAAGGAGACCAGAATTGCACGCAATATTCCAACAGTGGCCTAACCAATGTCCTGTACAGCCACAACATGACCTCCCAACTCCAGTACTCAATACTCTCACCAATAAATGAAAGCATACCAAACACCTTCTTCACTATTCTATCTAGCAGCGACTCCACTTTCAAGGAGCTATGAACCTGCACTCCAAGGTCTCTTTGTTCAGCAACACTCCCTAGGATCTTACCATTAAGTGTATAAGTCCTGCTAAGATTTGCTTTCCCAAAATACAGCACCTCGCATTTATCTGAATTAAATTCCATCTGCCACTTCTCAGCCCATTGGCCCATCTGGTTCAGATCCTGTTATAATCTGAGGTAACCCTCTTCGTGGTCCACTACACCTCCAATTTTGGAGTCATCTGCAAACTTACTAACTGTACCTCTTATGCTCGCATCCAAATCATTTATGGAAATGACAAAAAGTAGAGGACCCAGCACTGATCCTTGTGGCACTCCACTGGTCACAGGCTTCCAGTCTGAAAAATAACCCTCCACCACCATCCTCTGTCTTCTACCTTTGAGCCAGTTCTGTATCCAAATGGCTAGTTCTCCCTGCATTCCATGAGATCTAACCTTGCTATTCCGTCTCCTATGGGGAACCTTGTTGAACGCCTTACTGAAGTCCATATAGATCACATCTACTGCTCTACCCTCATCAATCTTCTTTGTTACTTCTTCAAAAAACTCAATCAAGTTTGTGAGACATGATTTCCCACGCACAAAGCCATGTTGACTTTCCCGAATCAGTCCTTGCCTTTCGAAATACATGTACATCCTGTCCCTCAGGATTCCTTCCAACAACTTGCCCACCACTGAGGTCAGGCTCACCGGTCTATAGTTCCTTGGCTTGTCTTTACCGCCCTTCTTAAACAGTGGCACCACGTTTACCAACCTCCGGTCTTCCTGCACCTCACCTGTGACTATCGATGATACAAATATCTCAGCAAGAGGCCCAGCAATCACTTCTCTAGCTTCCTACAGAGTTCTCTGATCAGGTCCTGGGGATTTATCCACTTTTAACCTTTTCAAGACATCCAGCACTTCCTCCTCTGTCATCTGGACATTTTGCAAGATGTCACCATCTATTTCCATACAGTCTATATCTTCCATATCCTTTTCCACAGTAAATGATGCAAAATATTCATTTAGTATCTCCCCCATTTTCTGTGGTTCCACACAAAGGCCGCCTTACTGATCTTAGAGGGGCCCTATTCTCTCCCTAGTTACCCTTTTGTCCTTAATATATTTGCAAAAACCCTTTGAATTCTCTTTAATTGTATTTGCCAAAGCTAACCCATGTCCCTCCTGATTTCCCTCTTAAGTATACTCCTACTTCCTTTATACTCTTCTAAGGATTCACTCGATCTATCCTGTCTATACCTGACATCTGCTTCCTTCTTTTTCTTAACCAAACCTTCAATTCCTTTAGTCATCCAGCATTCCCTATACCTACCAGCCTTCCCTTTCACCCTGACAGGAATATACTTTCTCTGGATTCTTGTTATCTCATTTCTGAAGGCTTCCCATTTTCCTGCCGTCTCTTTACTTGAGAACATCTGACTCCAATCAGCTTTTGAAGGTTCTTGCCTAATACCGTCAAAGTTGGCTTTTCTCCAATTTAGAACTTCAACTTATAGATCTGGTCTATCCTTTTCCATCACTAGTTTAAATCTAATAGAATTATGGTCGCTGGCCCCAAAGTGCTCCCCCACTGACACCTCAGTCACCTGCCCTGCCTTATTTCCCAAGAGTAGGTCAAATTTTGCACCTTCTCTGGTAGGTACATCCACATACTGAATCAGAAAATTTTCTTGTATGTACTTAAGAAATTCCTCTCCATCTAAACTTTTAACACAATGGTAGTCCCAGTTGATGTTTGGAAAGTTAAAATCCCCTACCGTAACTACCCTATTATTCTTACAGATAGCTGAAATCTCCTTACAAGTTTGTTTCTCAATTTCCCTCTGACTGTTGGGGGGTCTATAATACAATCCCAATAAGGTGATCATCCCTTTCTTATTCTCAGTTCCACCCAAATAACTTCCCTGGATGTATTTCCAGGAATATCCTCCCTCAGCACAGCTGTAATGCTATCCCTTATCAAAAACGCCACTCCCCCTCCTCTCTTGCCTCCCTTTCTATCCTTCCTGTAGCATTTGTATCCTGCAACATTAATCTGCCAGTCCTACCCATCCCTGAGCCATGTTTCTGTAATTGCTATGATATCCCAGTCCCATGTTCCTAACCATGTCCTGAGTTCATCTGCCTTCTTTGTTAGGCCCCTTGCATTGAAATAAATGCTGTTTAATTTAATTTATAAAACATACTATCTTGTCCCTGCCTGCCCTGACTATTTGGCTCACTTCTGTTCTCAGCTGTACCCGTGTCAGATCGGTCTCTTTCCTCACTATCTCCCTGGATCCTACCCCTCCACCTTACTAGTTTAAATTCTCCCAAGCAGTTCTAGCAAATTTCCTTGCCAGTATATTAGTCCCCTTCCAATTTAGATGCAATCCGTCCTTCTTGTACAGGTCACTTCTAACCTAAAAGAGATTCCAATGATCCAAAAATGTGAATCCTTCTCCCATCCACCAGCTCCTAAACTTCAACTTGTTCAATCTTTTCCCATCATACAATCACTTCCGTGCTGTATCAAAATCTCTAAACGTAATCAAAAATGATCTTGATCACACAGTATCACAAAATGACCGCTTAAAAAAACATACTTTCTGCTCAGGAGTCCACTGGTGCTTTATAAAGTATTAGGTTCACATTGTGGTGACTGTATTTCTGCTCCTGTAGGTTATGTGGAGATATCCTGCTCAGATTGAACGTTTGCATTTCAAGGCATAACCTTCTTGTATTGTATTAGAGATCTGCAAGGAGACTTATGAACAAACAGACAAAGTAAAGGAATTTATGCTGAACTGTACCATGGTCAAATTAGCTCACCCAATGTCAGGCTGATTAATTGATTTATTTTGCTGATTACAATTGCATAGCACGAGATTCCTATTTCCCATTGTAAACTGAAACCTGCACACTGCAAGCAAATCTTAGTTATTACGCACAACAATTTGGTTACTTTTTACAATCACATTGTTCCCTTCAATAAAGGCTTTCCCAGTAACACCTGCATTTTCTAAGATCATCATTATTTTTCATGGAGCTGAACAATAGTTCATTATTGATTATAATGGCAGAAATCAAGCAGCTCGAAATATTATTTCTTTATACAAGTATTATGGGACAATGGGAGGCCCAGAAGAGAAAGACTTAGGAACATAGGAACAGGTGGAGGCCATTCAGCCCCTTGAGCCTGTCCCTCCATTCAACAAGATCATGGCTGACCAGATAGAATAGAATAGAATACCCATTATTGTTAGATATACTCAGTCAAGTGAAAGATTTATACTTCACCAATTACAGTGCCAACTTAGATACAAAAGTCCCAAGGCACAGCTTTGTTTGTTGCAAGATGTGCTACAGAAATTAATTGCCCAGTGTTATTAAAAACCTGTTCAGTACAGCAGACCATGCTGGCACTTAGCTTCCAACGCGCACTGGACATTGGCCCCAAACCGTGCCAGAGGGAAGTCTGCTGCAGGAGAAAACAGGTCTCATTTGTCATGTCTCTTCTCATAACCTAACCTTGGATTCCAGGTCTCATTTGTGTAAACCTTCACTGTACTCCCTCCAAGGTCATGATCTCCTTCATAAGGTGTGGTGCCCACATGTGCTCACCATTCTCCCAGTGGGGCCTAACCAGGGTTTGTATAACTGCAGCATAACCTTTGCACCCTTATCCTGCAGCCCTCTAGGTATCAAGCCCATTAGCATTCTTGATCATTTCCTGCACCTTTTCATGACATTTTATAGATCTATTCACCTGAACCCCCAGTCTCTTTGGGCATCCACTGTATTTAACTGCATACCATCTAGAAAATTCCCTGATCTATTCTTTTTTCAGTCTAAAATGGATAACCTCACACTTGCTTCCATTAAAATCCATCTGTTGTAGACTTGCATTTATATAGCACCCTTTCACAACCACAGGATGGCACAAAGGAGTTTCCAGATAGAGGTCTACTTTCTAAGCATAGCAACTGTTACATAGCAGAAACATCACAACTAATTTGCAAACAGCTAGCTCCCACAAGCAGCAATGATATAATGACTGGATAATCGATTTATTTCGTAATGTTGATTGTAGGATAAATATTGGATGATCACCGGGCATAACTGCTGTGCAGTTTGATAATCTGACCTAGGTGCGCCTCTGTAGGTGATAACACACAATCCCCTCGTGCTGTTAGAGCAGACAGTGTGTGTGAGAGAGAGAGAGGGAGAGAGAGAGAGAGAGAGAGAGAGAGACCAAGGCACTCGATGGTGATGAATGAGATGTCCCGTCTACCACAGGAAGTTGCTGCTGAGTTGAAGGAAAGGCCGGAGCTCTTGTGAATGAGTCAGAGAAAGATGTCATTGCACATTCGGCAGAGTCCCTGAATCAGGAGCTGCAGGTGATGGGTCTGAGTGGGATGCTCTTCAGAGGGTCAGTGTAACTCAATGGGCCAAATGGTCTGTTACCACACTATAGGGATTCTATGGTTCTGAGTGGCACAGCATTGAAGGTGTCTGTTATGTCAACATGGTTGACTGTGCTACTATCAATGTGAACATTATGGTGTGTAGTTTTGGTCTCCTGACCTGAGGAAGGATGCTCTGGCTGTGAAGGGAGTGCAACAAATGTTTACCAAACTGATTGCTAGAATGCCAAGACAGAGGCATGAAGCAAGATTGGTTTGGTTAAGATTATATTAGTTGGAATTTAAAAGAATGAAGGGTGCTCTTATCAAAACCTATCCCATTCTAACAGGACTGGACAGGGTAAACATAGGAAGGATGTTCCCAATGACCAAGGGGAGTCCAGAACCAGGGATCACAGTCTAAGGATACTGGGCAGGCCATTTCGAACTGGGGTAGAGAGAAATCTCTTCACCCAGAGAGTGGGGAACTGTGGAATTCTCTGCAGTAAAAAGTGGATAAGGGCAAAACATTAAATGTTTTTAAAAAAGAGTTGGATGCATGTCTTGTGGCTAAAGGGATCAAATGATATGCGGAAAAAATAGGAACAGGGGACTGAGTGGGATATTCAGCCATGATCATATTGAATGGTGGAGCAGGCTCGAAGGATTGAATGGCCTACTCCTGCTCCCTTTTTCTGTGTTTCACAGGGGCTCCTGGTGCTCCTGTCAACCTTTAACATGACAACTCAGTACCAGGCAACAATGGCGGATACAGCCCCAGTCCAAACCTAAAATCGTTCAGATTTCCGAGTGAGCAAACAATTATCCAGCAGGGAGAGAATTCAAAATACCAGAGAAGAATATTCAAGATTGAAGGAAACTCTCCACAAAGCCACTTAACCTTAGCCTAGATCAGTCATATCTCTCAGAAAAATGTACACCACCGGACTGCTTAGCATACCCTCCCAAACTGGGAAATGAAGTTACAAAATTCATCAATCAAGATTTCCAGAGTGGATGCTCAGTTTCTCAAAAATGACTCAGAACCATTGCTCTGAAGGGAGCAAGAAAATTAAGTATCACAGATTTCTAAGCCAGCTCTGGTTAGGGAAGGGAAACTGTTTTGTACTGCAACAGAATTCCAGGATTTCACAGAAAGTCCCAGCAGGATTCAAGCCCCAGATTCATCACATTTGAGTAAGTTATCATCAAACATTGACAAAAGACTGGAAATGGATTGACCTGTGTTGGAAATGCAGAGGAGTTGCCTTTGAATTTTGACATACTGTCTAACAATGAGTAAAGTTGGAGAGAGAAAGGCATTACTAAAGGCATTACTAAAAATACCTGGCCAAAAGAAGAGGTTAGATGTAGAGTTGTGCTGTTGTGCATATCCATTCCAATACAGACATTTCCAAATGGATTGGTCATCCACATTCACGATAAAGGTGGCTTTAAGGCATGTCTGAGGGAAGTTTAGAGCTTCCAACCAGGACGATTACATAAAGAATAAAGTCTTCTGATCTGGGACATGTTTGATTGCACCTTGTCAATTGGGTTTCTACTGGTGTCAAATGGTGCCATCACAGAGATTCCCTTTGGCCAACCAGCCTCATCCAACCACTAAATATCTCGAAACAAGTCCTCTGAGGATAGCATAATGTGGGATTGGAACACACAGACAACCCAAAGATCATGAAGCGGGGATTCTGTATTTTACTGACAGCAAGTCATCACAAATGGAAAGAGAAAGTAAGGATAAAGGAGAAACCACTGGCACTTATGTACATGGAGTGATCCTGTGGCCTATGTTGGACTGAAGATTTCCTGTGCCTGTCTATTCACCCTTCCCATCTGCTCACAAGAAATAAAAGCAGGAGTTGTCCATTCAGCCCCCGAATAAGTCCATCATTTAATGACCATCATGGCTGACCTCACCTCGGTCTCAACTCCACTTTCCTGCCCGTCTCCATTACCCTTCAAGCTGTTGCGAATTAAAAATCCACCCTTCTTCTCCTTAAATTTATTCAATGTCACAGAATCCACCATAGTCTGGCACAATGAATTCCACAGATTCATTATTCTTTGCGAGAAGCAATTTTTCTGCCTCTCTGCTTTAAATCTTCTACCCCTTATCCTACAACTGTGACCTCTCATTCTAGACTACCTCACATGAAGAAACATTCTTTGTGTAACTACTTTCTCCATCCCCTTTGTGTAACTCAATTATGTAACTCTTGTTATTCTTCTAAACTAGAGACAGTATTGGGCCTAAACTCTTTGATCTCTCTTCATAAGACATAACCCTTATAGAGTTATGGACCAGAAGTGGCCTCACCAATGTCCTGTACAACCTCAATATGCCGCCCCAACTCCGACACTCAAAGGTCTGAGCAGTGAAGGCAAGCGTGCTAAATACCTTCTTAAACACCCTGCCTACTTGTAAAGCAAACTTCAGAGAATTTTGAACCTGGACCCCTAGGTCTCTCTACTCTCCAACACTACGCAAGACCCCACCCTCAATTGTACAAATTCTGCCCTCACATTTGAAATCAATCCAAATATTCTGGCCATTGAGGGAGTGCAGCGTAGGTTCACGAGGTCAATTCCTGGAATGGCAGGATTGCCTTACACGGAAAGACTGAAGCGACTGGGCTTGTATACCCTTGAGTTTAGAAGACTGAGAGGGGATCTGATTGAAACGTATAGGATTATGAAAGGACTGGACACTCTGGCAGGAGGGAACATATTTCCGTTGATGGGGGAGTGCCGAACCAGAGGACACAACTTAAAAATACGGGGTAGACCATTTAGGACAGAGATAAGGAGAAACTACTTCACCCAGAGAGTGGTGGCTGTGTGGAATGCTCTGCCCCAGAGGGCAGTGGAGGCCCAGTCTCTGGATTCTTTTAAGAAAGAATTGGATAGAGCTCTTAAAGATAGTGGAGTCAAGGGGTATGGAGATAAGGCTGGAACAGGATACTGATTAGGAATGATCAGCCATGATCATATTGAATGGCGGTGCAGGCTCGAAGGGCAGAATGGCCTACTCCTGCATCTATTGTCTATTGTCTATTGTCTATTGTCAAAGAACCTCCCCTGAACTGGCACCAATACATCCCTCCCTCAAGACCCTTTCTTTCCAATGACTGTACAACTGATCCAATTGCTGCCCATCTCCACGGTTTCCTGCTGTTGGAGATCCCATGATAGTAGCAGGTAATGATAGGAGAAAGGTGAAATGGCAGAATGATGGAGAGAGAAAACACAAATATCGAAGGGAGGCCGCATCAGGCTCTCCTTTTATCAATTGTGTGTGAGTGGCTGTGTGAGACCGAGGATGAAATCAGAATAGAGATTGCCATCGAATTATTCAAGAAGTGTGGGATATCCAGTCCATTGTAGTTGTGGGGACATGAAGGTGATTTTAGTTGCAGAGTGATCTGGCTGATAACAATGTGATTGCCGATGAAGCTGATGTTGATGATCTGTCTGATGATCCATTCATAGAGGAGATTGGGATGAGTTATTTGGATCCGAAGATGAAGAGAATGATGAATGTTAATGCATATTCTTTATGAATGTTAATGTCCATTTATGTATGTGCTCAACTGTTGAGGCCTATTCCTTTCTGTACTGTGAGAAACAAAATGAATAAAATTTGTACATGTTACATTTCTCCTTTTAGTGAGTTTGATAAAATTTGATTAATTTCATGTACAGAGTTTAATGCTTATCTCCATGGAGGTTAATACTTATTTATAAATCAAAATTTAATGATTTTTGGCTCCAATTCCACTATGTTTGAGGGCAGGTATGGTGGGGATGTTTCTGACCAGGTAACTCTGTGATAGTGAGGCAGTGAAAAACTGTGCATTTCAACCCCTCCAACATATTCAAAGAAAGGAAAGAAGAATTGGAATAATTTAAATGTATTGGAAAACTTACCAGAATAATTGATTACTTAACAACTAAACAATATAGTAACATTCCATAAACACACGCTTAGCAAAGGCAAATTCAGAAAAATAGATTGTCTCAAATGCAATTCTCTTGTCCAGAAGGAAAGAACATCAAAAGAAAGCTCTAAAAAAGACAGAGTTGATTCACCCTAGCCATGCCTCTCATGTTCTTATACACCTCTATAAGGTAACCTCTCAGTCTCTGTCACTCTAAAGAAAACCGTTCTAGCTTGTCTAACCTCTCACCATAATTCAGTCCCTTAAGTCCTGGCAACATCCTTGCAAATTTCTTCTGCACTCTTTCCAGTTTAATAACATCCTGCTTATAGCTTGGTGACCAAAACTGAACACAATACTCCAACTGCAGCCTCACCTGTTGTTCCAACTTTTAAAGAAAACAAATTAGCTACATTGCTGGATTCAGGGCAGACAGTTCGGTTCCAAGTTTATAACAATTGCTTTCAAAAGAAACATGACAGAACAAATCCTTCTTAAAGCATACTTCGTGGCAGCTGGTTAGTATGTGATGCAGTGTAAGACAAATTCCTGCATTACCTGAGGTTACCATGAATGGCTCTCCTTCTCAACCTTTCCCCTCTTGCCTTTGGGCAGCACAGTGGCTCAGTGGTTAGCACTGATATCACACAGCATCGGGGACCTGGGTTCAATTCCAGCCTCAGGTGACTGTCTATGTGGAGTTTGCACATTCTTCCCATGTCTGCATAGGTTTCCTCTGGGTGCTCTGTTTCCCTCCCACAGTGCAAAGATGTGCATATTAGGGTGCTCATAGTATCCAGGGATGTGTAGACTAGGTGGATTGGCCATGGGGAAATGCAGCATTAGAGGGATAGGGTATGGAGGTGGGTCAGGTGGGATGCTGTTGTAGGGGCAGTGTGGACTTGATGGGTCAAATGGTCTGCTTCCACACTGTAAGGATCTTATCATTCTAGGTGGCTGACCAGGGAAGGCAGGAACAGCATAAAAGGAAAGAGCATCCAATGTGGTGAAGACCAGTGGGAAGCCAGGGGACTGGGAAACCTTTTAAAAAAAAGCAGAGGATAACTAAAAAGGCAGTAAGCGGGGAGAAGATGAAATGTGAGGAGTAAGCTAGCTAGTAATATTATAGAAGATTGCAAGAGTTCGTCAGATATATGAAAGGTAAGAGAGGTGCAAAAATGGATGTTGAATTTCTGGAAAATGAAGCTAGGGATGTAGAAGTGGGAAACATGGAAACAGCAGAGGAACTGAATAGATATTTTGCATCAGTTTTCACAGCAGAAGATATTGGCAGCAAACCAGAGTCAAGGGATAGAGGTGAGTGTAACAGCCATCACTAAGAAGAAGGTGCTCGGGAAGTTGAAAGGTCTGAAGGTGGATAAATCTCCCAGACCAGATGGACTACAGCCCAGAGTTCTGAAGGAGGTAGCTGAGGAGATTGTAGAGATATTGGCAGTGATCTTTCAGGAATCACTGGAGTCAGGCAGGATCCTGGAGGATTGGAAAATGGTGACTAGCACACCCCTGTTAAGAAGGGAAGGAAGCAAAAGACAGGAAATTATAGGCCAGTTAGCCTGACCTTGGTCGTTAGTAAGATTTTAGAGTCGGTTATTGAGAATGAGATTGCAGAGTACTTGGAAGGGCATGATAAAATAAGGCAGAGTCAACACAGCTTTGTCAAGGGGGGGGTCGTACCTGACCGATCAGTTTGAATTCTTTGAGGAGATAATGAGCAAGTTAGATAAAGGACAGCCAGTGGATGTGATCTGCTTGGATTTCCAGATGGCCTTTGACAAGGTGCTGCAACAGGAGGCTGCTCAATGAGATAAGAGCCCATGGTGTTAGGGAGAAGGTACTGGCCTAGATGGAGGATTGGCTGACTGGCAGAAGGTAGAGATTGGTAATAATGGGGTCTTTTACAGGATGGTGACTAGTGGTGTTCCACAGGGGTCTGTGTTGGGACCACAATTATTCACATTATACATTAACAATCTGGGTGAAGAAACTGAGAGGCATTGCTGCTACGTTTGCAGATGACATCAGGATAGGTGGAGGGACAGATGGTGTGGAGGAAGCGGGGAGGCTTCAGAAGAACTTGGACACATTAGGACAGTGGGCAAAGAAGTGGCAGATAGAATACAATGTGGGAAAGTGTGGGGTTATGCACTTTGGTCAGAAGAATTGAGATGTTAACTACTTTCTAAATGGAGAGAAGCTTTGGAATCTGAAACGCAAAAGGACTTAGGAGTTCGAGTTCAGAATTCTTTTATGGTTAACATGCTAGTTCAGTTGGCAATTGGGAAGTCTAGAGCAATGTTAGCATTCATTTCAAGAGTGCTAGAATACAAGATTAGTGATGTACTACTGAGACTGCACAAGACAGTGATCAGACTGTGTTTGGAATATTGTGACCAGCCTTAGACCCCGTACCTAAGGAAGGATGTGCTGGTATTGAAGGGGTTCCAGAGGAGATTTGACAAGGATGATCATAGACATGAACAGCTATTACTTGAGGAGTGATTGAAGACTCTGGATCTGTCCTTGATGGAGTTTAGAAGGATTAGGTAGGAGCTGATTGAAACTTACAGAACAGTTTTTTGTGGGGTAGAGCAGATGTGGAGAAAATGTTTCCAAGAGTAGGAGACCCTAGGACCCAAGGTAACAGCCTGATTCCTGAAGAAGGGCTGATACCCGAAACGTCGATTCTCCTGTTCCTTGGATGCTGCCTGACCTGCTGCACTTTTCCAGCAACACATTTTCAGCTAGGACCCAAGGTAACAGCCTCAGAGTGAAGGGACAACTCTTTCAAACACACTTGAAGAGGAATTTCTTCAGCCAGAGGGTGGTGAATCTATGGAACCTATTGTTGTAGAGGGCTGTAGAGGCCAAATCAGTGAGTGCATTTAAGAGTGAGATATTTAACTTCTTGCTTAGTAAGGGGATCAAGGGTTATGGAGAGAAGGCAAGAAAATGGGGTTGAGAAACTTATCAGCCATGATCGAATAGTGGAGCAAACTCGATGGGCCGACCAGTCTAATTCTGCTCCATATCTTATGGTCATACAAGCCCTGATGAAACGTTGGTTCTCTTGGTCTTTGGATGCTGCCACACATTCCGAATAGCATCATAGAGATGTACAGCACGGAAACCGACCCTTCAGTCCAGCTCATCCATGTTGACCAGATATCCTAACCTATACTAGTCCCATTTGCCAACACTTGGCCCTTATCCCTCCAAACCCTTCCCTATTCATATACCCATCCAGATGCCTCTTAAATGTTGCAATTGTACCAGCCTCCACCACTTCCTCTGGCAGCTCATTCCATACACACACCAGTCTCTGCATGAAAAAGTTGCCCCTTAGGTCTCTTTTATATCTTTCCCCTCTCACCCTAAACCTATGTCCTCTAGTTCTGGACTCCTCCATCCTAGGTAAGAGACCTTTTCCAATTACCCTATCCATGCCCCAAATGATCTTATAAACCTCTATAAGGTCACTTCTCAGTCTCTGATGCTCCTGGGAATATAGCCCCAGCCTGTTCAGCCTCTCCCTCTGCCTCAAACCCTCCAACCCTGGCAACATCCTTGTAAATCTTTTCTGAACCCTTTCAAGTTTCACAACATCTTTCTGATAGGAAGGAGACCAGAACTGCATGTAACATTCCAAAAGTAGCCTAACCAATGTCCTGTACAGCCACAATGTGACCTCCCAACTCCTGTACTCAATGCACTGATCAATAAAGGAAAGCATACTAAATGCCTTCTTCACTATCCTATCTACCTGTGATTCTACTTTCAAGGAGCTATGAAATAACAGTGATTTGCTGCATAAAAATATCCTGCCCATGTTGCCTTTTGTTCTTTTGTCAGTCACATTAAAGCTCTTTCCTCTTGTTGTCAACTCTCCTGTAAAATGATATGTCTTTAGTGTCAGGGCTCTGAGTCGAGGAACTTGGAGTTCTAAGCCTGGAAGGGAGAGAGAATTAGAGAATTGCTGCAGAGTAAAGGAGGCCTTCAGCCCATCTGACTCTCTGAGTGCCAGTCTCCTACCTTTCACTGTAATCCTGCGCCTTACTTCTATTTAAATAACCATTCATTTCCACTCGGTCCAGCCCATTGTGCTTTTGAAAGCTTCCATCAAATCTCCTCTTAAGTCTCCTACCTCCAAGAAAAACAGTCCCAAATTCTGCAATTTATCTTCAAAACCAGAGTGTCCCATCACTGGAACCTCTAAATAAGCCTCTTTGGTAATCTGTCCAATGCATTCACATCCTTCCTACAGTGCAGCACCCAGAACCAGGATACTCTACTCCAGCAGAGGTAAATGTCGTGTGTTATACAAGTTCAGTACAATCTTCTTGCTCCTCTACTCCAAGTCCTTATTAATGAAGCTCAGCATGCCGCAAAGTTTAATAACCAATCTCCACCACCTTTAATGACTGGTGGAAAAGACTTATCCAGGTCTCACTGGTCCTGCGCATTTGTTAGAGCTGTACCCTTTGTTTTATACTGTTTCTCAATGTTCTTTTGATCAAAATGTACCACCTGACATCTCCCTACATTGAACTTCATCTGCCTCTGACCTGCCCACTCCATAACTTGTCAATATCCTTTACATATCCCACACCGTCCTCCTCCCCAACAATGTTCCCAAGTTCTGTATCAATCACATCTTGCATGTTGATTGTATCATGTAAGATATTCAGTGGGATGGAAAGGCTCATGAGAAATCTCAATTCATACGAACATTTTGGGACTGGGGTAAATGGACAAGTTCAAAATATTGAAAAGCCTATGGGGTCAAAACGAATTTCACCCCAAAAATAATGAAGGCAATGGCATCTACACCAGGGATAAACTGGGGCAGAAACTCTGGAATTAGGAAGTTATTATTGGGGTAGCACGGGGGGGGGGGGGGGGCGCGGGGGGGGGTTTGTGGATATATGAATTAAGATGGTGGAACAGTCTTTTGTGTAAGCTTTATTGCAATTGTATTATTCATCCAAACTCCGGGTCTGATGTAATGGATCTAAAATGACCTTCATCAAAACTGGAGGAATTGCGGATGCTGTCAGTCAGAAACAAAAACAGACGTTGCTGGAAAAGCTCAGCAGATCTGGCAGCATCTGAAACATTAACTCTGATTTCTCCTCACAGATGCTGCCAGACCTGCTGAGCTTTTCCAGCAACTTCTATATCACTTACCAAAGTGACCCTCCATTGGTGTTAGGAATTCCTATGTTTCCTTTTAGCAACGTAACAGTTATTAATATTTCATTGTGGACACTGGGACACTGATGATATCCCCAGTTAACTACAAGGGAAATGGATAATTATACCAGGAGAAAATAAAAATAATTGGAAATGCCCAGTCTGTGAGAGAAATCTTGACGAAAGATAAAAATAGCAGAAAGAGAGAGCTGTGTAATTTTCTGCTACAGCCTGTTGTATTGGGAACAAGCTAGGAATCATTTTTGCAGATGTTCTATTACAGAAAACACGACAACTTTATAGGAGTCTGAAAGGTCAGCAAGCATCCATGAGTTTAAATGTGGTGTTGAGAGCGCAAATGACCTCAATGCATCGCCAGGCATGAATCCACACTGGAATTTGGGAAACTTGTGAATAGTTGTGAAATTAGCAAGTCTAAGGAAAGAATTCAAAGGCTGATTGGTGGTTTGTTTATGCTGTGTTTTTATTTGTTTCTTTTGATGTGACACATCGCTATAACTAGTGCAGGCATAGTCCACAGAGCCAGTGTAATGCAGTCTGCAATCAGCCTGGCTTTCCACTGCAGTTCGCTTTGTAGTTTGTGCAGAAAATGGCTGGGGTTTGGACCAGTACTGAAAGGGCTGTGCACATGAAAATTTCAGCAAGACCTCAGTCACCAGAGAGGGATTTGCATGATGCTTTTCAAAATTGCTTTGTGACATTAAACCTTTTCTAAAGTGGGGGGGGGGGGGAAACAAGTCTGTTGATTTATTTTTTGACTGGAAGTTAATACTTGGTGAAGAGTGAATGCACCTTGTGGAGATTATAGGCAGTGCCTGTAGTTTCAGGAGGGGTTTAGGCAGACTGTACTGCGGAGTTCACATGCAGCAAGTGCAGAGTTAATGCAGGAGGGAAGCCAAAAGCAGGCGATATGTTAGTTTCCGTGAAATTGACTTTGGCCTGGAGATGCCGGTCCTCAGATAGGAAGTCTATACAAGACTTTGTGTGCGTTGTTTTTTTTTTGTTTTTCAAGCTGGACCCTTCCAACGCGACTGCTCTGAATGGCAATCCGCAGGAGCTGAGCGGGAATCTCCTGGCAACGGAAAAAAATCAAGACCTCACTCCCTATTGGTACCACTGAATGATCAAAGCGAGCAGGCATCTGTGTCCCAGAGTCCAGTGAACAGGCTGCTTGCTCCATTGTTGACTGTGGGCTGTGGAAACGCAGAGATAGTCCCTGGCACGGTAACTGAAGCATTCTAGCCGAATAAGAGAGGTTCACACGGCACATAGTCTGCTGTGAGGGCAATAAAACCTCTGAGCAGCTGATTAAAATCAGGGACTTGGGGGTGGGGGGTGAAAACAATGATGAGGCGCCTCAGAATATTGTGTGTGTATACAAAACCTCGGTTTATGAGAACCAGGGCCGAGAGTTATATTTTGTTTTCGACTTTTAATTTTGATTTTCCCCTCGAAAAGGTGGGGGCTGTTGGTTATAAGAAATGCAGTGAACAACAAGCTGCATTTATGTAGCACCGTTAGGCAGTTCACTAGGATGTGATCAAACACCATCATGTGTGGAGATTTGACTTGACTGTGTTCACACCACTCAGCAGTGATGTGCAGAACTGAACCACCATTTATTTTATTATTCTGCATTGAGTTGGAACCACTGCTGCAGTGTACACCCACCTTTCCAGTCTGTGCTAATGCAAGCAAGGTATCTGTTGACCAAGGTAAGCCACACTTCGGTGTGAACCCAAAGCTCTGTTCTGACCCCTTTCAATAGGTACTTCCTTTAGGCCAGCGTCCCACCTAAATACAGAAACAGAAATTGCTGGAAAAGGTCTGGCAGCATCTGCAGAGAGAAATCAGAGTTAACATTTCAGGTCAAGTGATCCTTCCTCAGAACTGAGGAATATATATAAATATATATATATATGATTCATAGAGATGTACAGCATGGAAACAGATCCTTCAGTTTAACTTGTCCATGCCAACCAGAGTTCCTAAATTAGAGAAAGTGAGGACTGCAGATGCTGGAGATCAGAGTCGAGAGTGTGGTGCTGGAAAAGCACAGCAGGCCAGGCAGCATCCCAGGGGTTATGCTTGAAACATTGACTCTCCTGCTCCTCGGATGCTGCCTGACCTTTCCAGCACCACCATTTTTGACTCAGATATCCTAAATTAATCTAGTCCCATTTGGCCCATATCCCTCCAAACTCTTCTATTTGTATACCTATACAGCTGCCTTTTAAATGTTGTAATTGTACCAGCCTCCACCACGTCCTCTGGCAGCTCATTCCATTCCCCTTTGGTCCCTTTTAAATCTTCCTTCTCTCACCCTAAACCTCTGAAGTCTAGTTTTGGACTCCCCTACCCTGGGGAAAAGACCTTGACTGTTCACCCTATTCTTGCCCTTCATGATTTTATAAATCTTTATATGGTCACCCCTCAGCCTCCGATGCTCCAGGGAAAACAGCCCTAGCCTATTAAGCTTCTCTCTAAAGCTCAAACTCTCCAACCCCGGCAACAGTCTTGTAAATCTTTTCTGAACCCTTTTAAGTTTCACAACATCCTTCCTGTAGCAGGGAGACCAGAACTGAACGCAGTATACATAAATATGTTATTTCATCTCTTCCATCTTTTTACTTACGTCTTCTTTTACTCAGTAGGTAATATTTGTTTTCAGATACATTTCACTCATTCCTAATCTTTTCTCTCGACTATCCACAGTTCTCATTCCTTATTTCACTATATCACATGTAATTTCTTGCTTTATGGTAATGTTCCCTTTTTGCCTCTGAAATAGTTGTTGAGCAGTTTTTTTTTAATTGAGCACATGTTGCGAGAGTTTAGGCTGACAGGAATAATGCTTCAGGCCTGAGGCCTAAACCTGCCATTTCTTGTCAAACATCGTAGCAACCCATCAGCAACAATATGTGTTAGTCTCCCAAAATAAAACTCCAGGAAATCACAGACATAAAAGGGAGCACAAAGCCGCATTGTAATTACATTGGGGTTTCAAAGTGGTGAAGTGGTCTCTGGATATTTTGTTGGTAGCTGGTCATTTAAACAACTTCACAAGGAAGTGTAGTCACTTTGAGTGAGTTGTAGAAATGGGTTAGCTAATGGTTTGGATCACATTATTATAGAATGAGCCACAACAGCTTTACAAACCCAAGACCTTTTGCTTACGACAGGAGATCAGTCTACCTCTGACAGAGGAGGTTTACCAGAACAGTGAGGTGGGGAGGCAGGGGGGCCAATAACAGGACAGGAGGCTGCTGGAGATCTGAAACAAACACAAACAGAAATTGCTGGAGAAACTCGGCAGGTCTGGCAGCATGCGTGGACAGCGAAACAGAGTTACCGTTTCAAGTCCAGTCGCCCTTCTTCAGAACAGGAGACAGAGAGAACTGAGGGGTCTCTTCCAGCAGCAGAAAAGGTTACTGTGAAATTTGACAATGTTTAAAATCGTGAAGGATTTTGGTAGAGTGAACAAGGAGTAAAAGTTTCCATCAGCAGAATGACTGGTAACCCAAGGCCTGACGAATGTAACTAGCGAAAGAGCCGGCAGGGGTTTGAAGAGAAAGTCAATGAAGTGAATTGATATGATCCAGAACTCACAGCCTGATTGGCTGTGGAAAGTAGAGTCAACAGTAAGATTCAAAAGGCAATGAATAAAAACCTTGAATTGGATACGTTTACAGTCCGACAGGGAAAGAACAGGTGAGTGGGAATGATCAGATAGCTGTACTGAAGAGCCTGCATGGGCACGGTGGGCTGAAGAGCCTGGTTTTCTGCTGTAAGACACTAGGATTCTTTGATTTTAACTCAATCCCTAGGTTTAGTGTACTCCGTCACTTGTGATTCATAGTCTACTCTCGAGAAGTCTCTGTGCGGCAAAGGGACAGAACTCACCATTTCACCCAGAGGGTGGTGAGGCTCTGGAATGTCTGGGTGGGGAATTGAGGCAGGAAATCTCACAACCTTTAAAAAGGGCTTGGATGAGCAGATGAAGTGACATAGTATTCAAGGCTAGGGACCAAGTGCTGGAAGGTGGCACAAATGTAGATTTAGGGTAGTTTTGTCGGGTTCTATGATCTTTTTTATTCTCCTATGGGAAGTGTGTGTCACTGACTGAGCCAGTGTTTATTGCCCATCCCCAGTTGCCCTTGAGAAGGTGGGGGTGAGTTGCCTTCTTACACTGCCACAGTCTGGGTGCTTTAGGTTGACTCACAATGCCCTTAGGGAAGGAATTTTAGGATTTTGACCCAGTGACATTGATGGAATGGTAATATAATTCCAAAGTCAGGGTGGTGAGTATTTTGGAAGGGAACTGCTGCCCTTGTCCTTCTGGATGAAGGTGGTCATGGGTTTGGAAGGTGTTGCCTACTGAGCCTTGGTGAATTTCAGCATCTTTTTAAAAAATCCCTACAGTGTGGAAACAGGCCATTTGGCCCATTAAGTCCACACCAACCCTCCAAAGAGTACCACAGCCAGACCCATTCCCCTACCCTATTACTCTACATTTACCCCTGACTAATGCACCTAACCTACACATCCCTGAACACTATGGGCAATTTAGCACAGCCAATTCCCCTAACCCGCCCATTTTTGGACCATGGAAAGAAACCATAGTACCCAGAGGAAACCCACACAGACACAGGGAGAATGTGCAAACCCCACACAGACAGTCGCCTGAGGCTGGAATCGAACATGGGTCCCTGCTGCTGTGAGGTAGCAGTGTTAACCACTGAGACACCAAGCCATCGAGCCACCCCATCTTGTCGGTGGTACACATTGCTGCTACTGAGGGAGGAGGGAGTGGATGCATGTGGAGCTGGTACCAGTCAAAGATCTATGACTATGAGATTCAATTCAGTGCAAAAACCATGAACAAAGCCATTTAATGAAAATGTGAGCAAAATGAAAGTAGATTAGATTAGATTACTTACAGTGTGGAAACAGGCCCTTCGGCCCAACAAGTCCACACCGCCCCACCGAAGCGCAACCCACCCATACCCCTACATCTACCCCTTACCTAACACTATGGGCAATTTAGCATGGCCAATTCACCTGACCTGCACATCTTTGGACTGTGGGAGGAAACCGGAGCACCCGGAGGAAACCCACGCAGACACGGCGAGAATGTGGAAACTCCACACAGAGAGTTGCCTGAGGTGGGAATTGAACCCGGATCTCTGGCGCTGTGAGGCAGCAGTGCTAACCATAGTTAAAAGCTATGAATTTACGTAAGAAATCCTTTCACTTGGATTCCCGAAGGGCAGTATAATTAAGAAATTGGAAGTCTAAATAGAGTAAGAATCCATTGTGATGCAAATGTCGGGGGTCTGAAACGTGAAAACGATGGACCACAACAATTTTAAAAAATCTTCTAATTTCTGCACCTTATGATTAACAAATTGAAAATTTTACCTGAATTTACAGCAAACTGAATGATGTAAAACAATCCCAATGTACCAAGCTGTTCCTTTTTAAAATAACAATTATATTGCAACACTCCATTCTTAAATTTCTTCCCACAGCAGGAAGGTTAGTGGACAGACATGATCTATGCCCTACTTTAACAGAAGCATAAACTCCTTTATTATAACTGCTGGAGGAATACCATACAGGTGTTAAGTGTTTGCACATTAGAATCACAGCACCCTGGTTTATTTGTCCCAGACTTGGGAATATACAGGTGTTATAAGAGTGAAGCAGCACAGCGTGGAATGGAGTGTTATTACATTTTGGAGTTTTGCATGTGAGCCACACATGTGCTTAATAATAATTGGTTGTCACAGGTATGATTTAGGATCCTACAGCACAAAGAATTCACTTATTCATGAAACTTTCTCGAAGGTTGTCCCAGCAGCAACTCCTCACTGTGAAGTATTTTAAGTAGTTAAAGTGAAATTGGATTTTGTTTTGATGTATAATAGGACGTCTGCATTAAATCCATTTGGTAAAGTTAGAAACATTGAGCACTTTTCACAATCCCAGGAGACTTCAGTTACAAAAATCATAGCGGCTGGTGACGAGTGATAAGCCTTCAAATTTGTACTGCCTGTATAATAACTTAATGGAATTATGGTTAAATATCTGAAACATTACCATTTCCACAAGTGAGCTATCCATTGGAGGGTTAGAAAGGCAAAAAGAAATCTTTGAACACAATACAACTCAAATTTATATTGCAACCTTTAATCTAATAAAACACATCAAGGTGTTTCACAGTAGCATTATTATCAGAGTGTGACACCGAGCTGCATTTAGTCAATGAGCTAGCTTTCAGAAATGGGAAGTGATGTAGAGAAGCAGAGAGGTTGAAGTAGGGAATTTCAGAGCTCAGGGCCTAGCTGGCTGCTGGTAGAACCGTGTCAGGGCTTCCCAAGAGGCCAGAATGTAGGTCACTTGGAGGGTTGTGGGGCTGGAGAAGTGACAAGACTGAGGAGGGGTTTGAAAACAATGAAGCAATGTTTTAAGTCAGGCACGTTCAACCAGGAGCCAAGACAAGTCAGCAATCACAGGGTGGTGATAGGTGAATGGGGCCTGGTGCAATTCAGGGTACAAAATGTCCACCCAAAAAAAATCAATGCAGCAGCACCTTCACCAACGTGACTGCAGAGACCTATCAGTCAGAGATAACCTGAGATAGGTAATAAATACAAGGAACACTCTTCCCTGAGACTGGGAATGCAGTAGGAACCCAGTGGGTAAGAGTGGCTAATCAAACAGAATAAAAGTCACTGCAGGCAACCCATTAACATGGACAATGCTAAATTAGGGTTTAACCTACTGTCATAACCAAGGGCAGTGGGCTGAATTGATGCTTTACTGTATTCTTGAGCCAGTTACAACTGAGCTTGGATCTAAAAAGGGGAACTGAAATTGCTAAGTGATAAATAAACCAGCCAGGTTCCTCAACAAGGGAAAAAGTTAATTTTATTTTTAAAAAAATACTCACACAAAGAGGCAGAAATGATTGCTAAAAGGTTTAAAATGTGTAAATGTAGCAAATAGTCCCACTAATGCAGAAAATAAAACAAGAACCACAATTTTTTCCACACCCCCAACTCAGACATGCAAACATCACACAACACTGAATGATAGTCCAATAGGTTTATTTGAAACTGCAAGCTTTCGGAGGCCGTGCTCAGTGCCTGAGGAAAGAACTGGAAATCCAAAAGCTTGTGGTTTCAAACAAACCTGTTGGACTATAACCTGGTGTTTGTGTGATTTTTGACTTTGTCTACTCGAGTCCAAAACCGGCACCTTCATATCATGCAAAAAGCAGACAGTAAAACTCTGCAGAGTTATCAGAGACTAAAACTTGGCCAGATATCTCAGGAATGAAGATGCTCCCTGAATTGTGCAGGTGCTTACTTTCAGCTGTAGAGCCACTTGGAGCTGGGCTGTTTCCCTTCTTCTCCTGGAGACAGTTGAATTGATTCAGAATTTCCCTGTGTCTGCGTGGGTTTCCTCCTTGCACTCTGGTTTCCTCCTCCAGTCCAGAGATGTGCAGGTTAGGGTGGATTGGCAATGGTACATTACTCATGGTGTTCAGAGATGTGCAGGCTAGATGGATTGGCCATGGGAAATGCAGGGTGACCAGGATAGGGTAGATGAGTGGGTCTGGGTGGGATGCTCGTCAGAGGGTCTGTGTGGACTCGATTGGCCAAATGGCCTGCTTCCATACTGTAGGGATTCTGTGTGGCAATATTTCTGTCTTTTCACTCCAAATCCAGTCGCTGTCTTACACCTTGAGTCATGTAACCTTTCTCCAAGAGTTTCTTAGATTCGGGAGATGGAATTTTCTATTGTTGAGGTTAAGTGTGGAGTTAGGGACATCCATCTGGGGTGAGGTTTGCTCAACTTCTTACATATTCATGCATGGGTGAAACACCAAATTTTCAATGCAGGAAGGTTCCCTCCACCCCCTGCCCAGGGTTCTTCACAACTCTGATATCCAAGCGCCATGTGTAACTGGGCATCTGGACAGCTCATCACTCTCTGCCACTCAGGAGCATCTGACACCTTCTGCTCATCACCTTGCCACCCACCACCCCACCCAGAAACCATCCCTCTCCTCACGCCCACTATCTGTTAGTGACCCACCTGAGGGCTGTCCAGGAGACAAGGGAAGGGCATTTGCCCAGGGCTGGTGACAGGGTGCAGCCTGGACTGAGCTGTCTGCGTTTGCCAGTGACCATAGGAAGCAGAGAGGACCAGGCCCCAGTGTTCTGCTGTGCTTTGCCAGGGTGTGTGCCAATATCTATCCATGCTCCATGCCCCTATGAGAGTGAGGGTACCACTGCAGAGGGCAGCTATCTCCATCAAACGCCTCCCGTACAATTAACGGCTGCCACTTTGTTGCAGATGCCAATAGACCAGTCCCACAGTGGCACTGCCTCTCACACATCTGCCAGGATTCACACTTCAATATAACAGGAGCAACCACCCACAGCAGCTCCTGCACCATCAGCCGGCTGACCTATTATCCCGATTGGGATAAGGTCCATATCTCTGAGTTTTTCACCAAAGGCTTACCTGGGACCAGCACACAGCTACAAACAGTGGCCCTTTTGAGTTGAACTCCATGTGCCTGCTCAGTCAGGTTCACTGGTATCAGCCAGTGTGTGGCTCCTTCACTTGAACAGGCTTGTTGGCTCAGGAGGGCTTCACCCCCAAACACTGGAAATGATGAACAACAACAAGCCAGACCGAAAGTGGCTGAGACAACCCATGAGCTGATCAACATGGTGAGGCTTCACCCAGAACACTGGAAATGTTGAACAACGAACCACCATGTTTCTGAAGAAGACAAGTAGCTGAAGCCGTTTGGAGGAAACAGCAGCTGCCCCCTCCAGCTACACGCCTGATTGGTCAGGTTGGGTTTGCGAATAGGGATGGCTCCCCTATTTGACCGTGAGGGTTATTCCAGGAAGGACTGGGTGGTAATGATTATTCAGATATTTTTTAATCAATCTGTCCAGGGATGTTATTACACAGCTCTGGGACAGATGGACTTGAACCTGGTTCTCTGGGCTCAGAGGCAGGGGCACTACTACTGCATCTTAAGCACCTCTTGATGATTTTCCATGACATACTGATCAATGCCAAACAGATGCAGAGTACTGAGTTGGGAAATCAACACGCCTGAAAAATTCCAAAGATTTATTAACAAGGCTTTAACCTGCCAACAGCAACTGAATGTTTGTTCACCTCTCCCCATTAAATTTCACTGCCCATCCTTTGCAAAATTTAAGCTCAACCGGGAAGATTTCACAGTGTCTTGCAAAATTCAGTTTGTGGTCTTCACAACTGTGACATCACAGATTCTGTCAACCAATCTCCTTCACTTTGAAAAATTTCAAGCTATACAGTATATATCTCCAGCTGATCACTTTCTAAATTAATATTTTAGATAGTACATCTCCATAATATAGTAACAGATATTAACACACAGAGACCTAAATCTGGGGTTGCATAACAGAGAGTGAATGCACTTTGGGTCAATGAAAATTGTGACATTGGCTGTTAGGGGCTGAATAAGGGGATAATCTATTGTCTTGTGAACCTTAGACAATTTCACTGATATGCTAAAGTCTGCAAAAAGCAATGAACTGCAGATGCTGGAGAACTGAAACAAACACAGAAAATGCTGGAGAAACTCAGCAGGTCTGGTAGCACCAGCAGAGAGAGAAAGCAGAATTAATGTTTTGAGTAAAGTCTGACTCTTCTTCAGAACTGGAGAGAGAGACAGAAATGCAATGGTTTTACGTTGTTGAAAATGACGAGAAGGAGCTAAGTGGAACAAAGCAGAAAGGCAAAGGAAGGTTAGAGGACAAGAGAGATTACTAACATTGTCAACCAACTTGTTCAGATTTCATTCAGTCTCTGGTGAGGTAGGACCTGAACTCAGGCCTCCTGCCTCAGACCTAGGGCCACTATCACAGTACCGCAAAGTGAGAGAGGTTAAATCCTGAAGGTGCCTTTTGAATGAAAGGCAAAGGGACTGGCAATGCATGTAGTAAAGAAACAAAGCCTTCCCTTGATGTGTAGCAATTAATTGTCCTTTTAACAGGTGAAACAGGCAATCTAGGGTAGGTCTGTTTATCAAAAAAAATTAAACAAAACATTGGTGCAGCGTAAGTGTACAGACTGGACTACCTTTGGAATCAGTGTGTACTGAAGCAGCCAATAGGGAACATAATCAAACAACACATCAGACATGGACTTACAAATATAAAGGGGGCCATTCAACTCTGTGTGTCAGATGCCTGCTAACTGGAATGAACATGACTGTAGGTTGTCCTGCAGTTAAATCGACAAGATGGTCCTGGCCTAGAAACTTCACTGGTACAACATGGAATTATAATGCGGACTGACCACTGTCTTGGAAATTTGGTCACATAGGGTAGTAATTGCGTCCCTGAAGATATTTTCTAACCAACCTGACTAGAGATGTTATTACACACCTCTGGAACAGGTGGGACTTGAAACCAGGCCTCCTGGGCCAGAGGTAGGGACACAACTCACTGCACCACAAGAGCTCCCTGAATTCCCTCAGCCTCAACAATGCACAGCTGCCCCTTAAGGGAAGATAGAGTCGATACAGTGTGGTGCTGGAAAAAGCACAGCAGGTCAGGCAGTATCTGAGGAGCAGGGCATCAGTCTTTGACATGTTGATTCTCCTGCTCTTTGGATGCTGACCTGCTGTGCTTTTCCAGTGTCACACTGTATCGACTCTGACTCTCCAGCATCAGCAGCCCTCACTATCTCCTTAAGGGAGGCAATCACATCACGTTGTGTTCACATCAACTGCAGCTAATTCTACAGATAGTGATGAAAGTTCCATGTGCCTCTATTTTTCCTATCGAAAGACTGAGTCACACTTTTCTGTCTTGGTCACTTGCACCTTTGTGTAATCTAAAAGTACAATAATACCAGCTCGCATCATCCCTTCGATGGTATTTTGAAATTTTGTGTATTAAAAGACAACAGAATTGCCGCTCAGATATGCCTTCTCTCTGAGACAGAAAGCTGGAATCAGTCAACATAATCTCCTGGTCTCCTGGTGTTTTGGGAATATCACCATCCCAGTGAGTGGTCTATACACACCAACCTCCTGTCAGCCAACATCGACAGGTACACATTCTTGATAATCTCTCTCCTTGGTAGTTGAAAAGTGCGGTGCTGGAAAAGCGCAGCGGGCCAGGCAGCATCCGAGGAGCAGGAGAATCGACATTTCGGGCATAAGCCCTTCTTCAGGAATGAGGCTGGTGTGCCAGTCTGGCTGAGATAAAAGGTAGGGGGGAGTGGGGGAATTTGGGGGAGGGCCGCTGGGAATACCTGGGTGGGGGGGGATGCAGTGAGAGAGGGACTCTCTGAGATCTCTCCTTGGTAGCCCCATTCAACAACCTGTACCTGCAAGCTGCATGGTGGTTCATTTATCTGGAGAGAAGGAGGTAGAGTGAGAATGTGGTGCAGGTTTTAGGGGTTTGGATAGAGGCTGGAATACATTCCTTATTCTGGTGAATTTCTTGCAAGTAGCAGATACAGAAACTTACATCCCTTTTGTTTGCCAGTGTCTTCTGCCTCAGAGAAGCTGAGTGAAATTTGTTTCCAAAATCTATGTCAGTTCCCAACATTGAGTCTGGAGGAGCATGATTAACCTGAGGCTTTGTAACAATTTGCTTCCATTTCAAGCACTGGAAACCAATGCAGTGCCTTGGAAACAGGACAGACACTTAGAATATTCTCTTTTTTTAAAAAAACTCTACCCCCAGCTCATCTAACGTGATGACTTCTGACAATTACAATGTCAAACTCTGCGGGTGTGTATAGCACCCTATCAAACTGAAAAATGCCTCTCTTTGACATTGAAGGTTGAGGCTTTTGACAGCTTATCTCATGTGAGTGGGTGGAGGCAATGAACTCCACTCATATAAACACAAATCAGACTAATTAGCTAATTAAAGCCTAATTAAACCCAAGCGAATGCAATTGATGGAACAGCACTCCTCTGAATACTCAAGGTGATTTCTAGGAATCACTGAAATTAACGTATTAAGACAAGGGGTGTGCTGTGTTGCACAGAGGGGAAAATGTTCCTCTGTCTGTTATTTGTACCTTTGTTCCAAATGTATCCTTTATAAGCAGAGAAAATAATTTGTAGTGTTTAATTGCAGCTCTTTGTAACACAGCAGAGGGTTTGTGTCTCACCAGTGGCAATTAAGGACCGATTCCTGCTGTAGATTAACATTTGGAATCTTAAGCACATATCCTTCCTCCCCTTGTGTAGTTTCTGTCCTTAGTTCATTTACATCTTGAAATCACAGGCAATAAGACACAAAAGAGAGATTGCTGAGTGATCTCCAGCCCTAGAACAATCACACAGACATGACCTCCTCTCAGGTTGGGTAATAATCCTATTAAATATTCAGAATGGGCTTGATCCAGTGTAATTATTATTGCTGTAATTGTCCTTCTAACCAAAGTAGGGGAACTGATTAATTATGAGTGTTATTTATTGTTTCAAATGAAAACTGAAGGTGCTAGAGAAACTCAGCAGGTCTGGTAGCATCTGTGGAGAGGGAAACAGGGAAGACAACGACCCATTGATATTATTCTCAGACTATTAATCCAGAAACTCAGCTAATTTCTGGGGATTCAAATGACGGCAGATGGTGGAGTTTGAATTCAATAAAACCTATGTACTGATGAAAACATTGTCAATTGTCAGAAAAAACCCACCTGGTTCACTAATGTCCTTAAGGGAAGGCTATCTGCTGTTTTTACCTGGTCTGGCCTATACAGATTCCAGACCCGCAGTGATCTGGGTGACTCTCAACTGCCCTCTGAAGTGGTCATGCAAGCCACTCAATTGTATCAACAAAGTCTCAACAAAGAAGTGAAAGCAGACGGACAATCTGGTAATGTCTTCAGCATCGGCAAAAGCAGCCCTGTTGACCCTGCAAACTCCTCCTGACTAACGCCTGGGGGTTAGTGCCAAAATGGAGAGGCCTGTCTCACAGGTGAGTCAAGCAGCACCCTGAGATAGTCCTACTCACAGAATCATCGTCAGCTTAATGGAATCAATCAGACCATACCCCATACACCATCACCGCCACCATCCACTGGCAGCACAGTGGGACACAATTGGGAGGGAGTTGCCCTGGGTGAGGGAATGAACACAGGGGAAACACATACCTGATATCATCCTTACCAATCCTCCAGCTGCAGATGTATCTGTCCATGATGGTATCTGTCAGCGTGATCACCGTACAGTCCTTGTGGAGACAAAGTCCCACCTTCACATTGAGAATAACCCCCATCGTGCTGTGTGACATTTCACCATGCTAGATGGGACAGACTTCAAGCAGATCTAGCAACTCAAGATTGGGCATCCATGAGGCACTGTGGGCCATTAACAGCAACAGAACTGTACTCCAGCACAATCTGTAACCCCATGGCCCGGCATATCCCCCACTCAACCATTACCATCAAGCCAGGGGATCAACCCTGGTTCAATGGAGAGTGCAGGAGGGCATGCCAGGAGCAGCAGTGGGTATACCCTGAGGATGAGATGTTAACCTGGTGAAGCCACCAAACAGGACTTACATGGCAAACAGTATAAGCAGTAAGTGATAGACAGAGCTCAGCCCATCCCACAACCAGTGGGTCAGGTCTAAGCTCTGCAGTCCTGCCACATCCAGTGTAGATGTTGGTCGACAATTAAACAACTCACTGGAGGAGGGTTCTCCACAAATATCCCCTACCTCAGTGATGGGAGAGCCCCGCACGTCAGTGCATAAGATAAAGCTGAAGCTTTTGCAGCAACCTTCAGCCAGAAGTACCGAGTGGATGATCCATCTCGGGCTCCTCCAGTGATACCAAGAAACGATTGGAGACACTGGATACCACAAAGGCTATGGGTCCTGACAATATTCTGACAATAGTACTGAAGACTTGTGCACTGGAACTTGCAGCTCCCCTAGCCAAGCTCTTCCACTACAGTTACAACACTGGCATCTACCTGACAATGTGAAAAATTACCCAGGTACATCCTGTACACAAAAAGCAGAACAAAGCTAACCCAGCCAATCACTGGCCCAACAATCTATTGATTGGCACCACATGCACAAGCATCCACTCCCTCCACCACCCACGCTCAGTAGCAGCAGTGTGTACTATCTACAAGATGCACTACAGAAAGTCACCAAAGATCAGACAGCACCTTCCAAACCCATGACCACTTCCATCTAGAAGGACAAGGGCAGCAGATACATGGGGACACTACCCCCCCCCCCCTCCTTCAAACCACTCCCCATCCTGACTTGGAAATACATTGCCATTTGTTCACTGTCGCTGGGTCAAAATCCTGGAAGTCCCTCCCTAAGGGCATTGTGGGTCCACCTACAGCACATGGATTGCAGCGGGTCAAGAAGGCAGCTCACCCCCACCTTCTCAAGGGACAGGCAATAGGTGCTGTCCATAGCGGCACCCAAGCCCCTTGAATGCATGAAAAATGTTAATGTTTCGAATCCAGTGATCCTTCCTCAGACAGATGCAGCGAGATGTTGCTGAGTTTCTCCAGCACTTTCTATGTTTGGTGCTGAGCTCTGCAGTATTTTGTGTTTAGGGGGATCTGATCAGTGTTGTCTCTGTTTCTTTTCTGAGGAGAGAGGCACCACTAACCTTTGCCTTTGATATATCCAAAATACAACATGCACTTAATCTGCTATTTTACAACAAATACCCTGGCAACATAGCCTGAGATATTCAAAAAATAATCTTGAAAACTAAATAATACAATAATCCAAAGAACTGCGGATGCTGGGGATCTGAAAGATAAAAAGTAAATGCTGGAGAAACTCAGCAGGTCTGGCAGTCTCTGTGGAGAGAGAAAGAGAAACAGAGTTAATGTTTTGAGTCCTATCACCCTTGTTCAGAACCTGCTGAATTTTTCCAGCATTTGCAGTTCTTTGATTTAATTATTAATACAATTTTATTGTTGATTCTTAAGCTGTCTGTTTCTGATCCATGAGGCAAATGCGGCTCTGTTTGTGTATCTTCTATTGGTGAGTAGAAGTGATTGGTCTTATCAATGTGTGATCAGTGTATGATTTGTGTATGATCAGTGTGTGATCAGTGTATGATCTGTGTGTGATCAGTGTATGATCTGTGTATGATCTGTGTGTGATCAGTGTATGATCTGTGTATGATCAGTGTATGATCGAGGTGTGATCAGTGTATGATTTGTGTGTGATCAGTGTGTGATCAGTGTATGATCTGTGTATGATCTGTGTATGATCTGTGTATGATCAGTGTATGATCAGTGTGTGATCAGTGTGTGATCAGTGTATGATCTGTGTGTGATCAGTGTATGATCTGTGTATGATCTGTGTGTGATCAGTGTATGATCTGTGTATGATCAGTGTATGATCGAGGTGTGATCAGTGTATGATTTGTGTGTGATCAGTGTGTGATCAATGTATGATCTGTGTATGATCTGTGTGTGATCAGTGTATGATCTGTATGTGATCAGTGTGTGATCGGTGTGTGATCGGTGTGTGATCAGTGTGTGATCAGTGTGTGATCTGTGTGTGATCAGTGTGTGATCAGTGTATGATTTGTATGTGATCAGTGTGTGATCAGTGTATGATTTGTGTGTGATCAGTGTATGATTTGTGTGTGATCAGTGTGTGATCAGTGTATGATCTGTGTGTGATCAGTGTATGATTTGTATGTGATCAGTGTGTGATCAGTGTGTGATCGGTGTGTGATCAGTGTGTGATCAGTGTATGATCTGTGTGTGATCAGTGTGTAATCAGTGTGTGATCTGTGTGTGATCAGTGTTTGATTTGTGTGTGATCAGTGTGTGATCAGTATATGATCTGTGTGTGATCAGTGTATGATTTGTATGTGATCAGTGTGTGATCAGTGTGTGATCGGTGTGTGATCAGTGTGTGATCAGCGTATGATTTGTATGTAATCAGTGTGTGATCAGTGTATGATTTGTATGTGATCAGTGTGTGATCAGTGTGTGATCGGTGTGTGATCAGTGTGTGATCAGTGTATGATTTGTATGTGATCAGTGTGTGATCAGTGTATGATTTGTATGTGATCAGTGTATGATCTGTGTGTGATCAATGTGTGATCAGTGTATAATCTGTGTATGATCTGTGTGTGATCAGTGTGATTAGTATATGATCTGTGTGTGATCAGTGTGATCAGTGTATAATCTGTGAATGATCAGTGTATAATCTGTGTGTGATCAGTGTATGATTTGTGCTTGATCAGTGTGTGATCAGTGTGTGATCGGTGTGTGATCTGTGTATGATCTTGTGTATGATTTGTGTGTGGAGAAAGTGAGGACTGCAGATACTGGAGATCATAGCTGGTAATGTGTTGCTGGAAAAGCGCAGCAGGTCAGGCAGCATCCAAGGAACAGGAGAATCGACGTTTCGGGCATCAGCCCTTCTTCAGGCTGAAGAAGGGCTGATGCCCGAAATGTCGATTCTCCTGCTCCTTGGATGCTGCCTGACCTGCTGCGCTTTTCCAGCAACACATTTTCAGCTATGATTTGTGTGTGATCAGTGTATGATTTGTGTATGATCTGTGTGTGATTTGTGTGTGATTCAGTCCCACATTGACCAATGAGAAGATACTGGGTTTCACTGGACACAGATTAACAGTGAGTGGGCAGGATTATAAAATTGGATGTAGCTAAGAACAAGATAAGTTTTTTAGATTCCCTACAGTGTGGAAACAGGCTCTTCAGCCCAACAAGCCCACACCAACCCTCCGAAGAGTAACCTACCCAGTCCCATTTCCCTCTGACTAATGCACCTAACACTACGGGCAATTTAGCATTTTCAATTCACCTGACCTGCACATCTTTGGACTGTGGGAGGAAACTGGAGCACCCGGAGGAAACCCACGCAGACACAGGGAGAATGTGCAAACTCCACACAGTCAGTCGCCTGAGGCTGGAATCAAACCTGGGACCCTGGTGCTGTGAGGCAGCAGTGCTAACCACTCAGCCACCGTGCTGCGAGGTGCTGAAATAGCTGGTAGCTATGGGAATGTGCAGGTATGTTGTGCAATGAAATGTCAGCCATGCCACATCTGAGCCTTGTGAAGTATTGTTTTATGGTCAAAGTACTGTTCCAGAAAACTGTCTCAAACACGTTCTGGGACATCTTCCTCTGCAGCATTAGTGCTCATTGTATTTACCCTGAGTATACGTGGATTAAAATCATCCATGGTTGCTGCATTTCCCTGGTTATATGAGTCTTTAATTTCCTGCTTAACGTGCTTTACATTGTGACCACTGCTTGGTATGCTATAAACCATTCTAGCTGACATTTGCTGCCCCTTGTTGTTTCTTAGCTCAACCTACCCAGATTTTACATCCTGTCCTTCCTATCAGAGATCTTCTCTCACTGTCACACTGATCCTGTCCCCTATTATCAGCATTCTTCCCAATTCTGTCTCATTTTGCCAATCCTTCTAAAATGTCAAGTATTCTTTAATATTCAACTCCTAGTCTTGGTCACCCTGCAGCCATGTGTCTATAATAGCAATTAACAGATTGTCCTGCAGCCTCTCTGTTGTTCTTGATCCTTGCACCAGGGAAGAAATAGGATCCTGGAGTCACATAGATGGCCACAGAGCTAATGAGTGAATCATCTCCACTATTGCTGCCTTACTCTTCTTCAAAGCCCTCCACCACCTGTCTCACAGCTGATCTACCTCCACTGCTACAAGTTTGCCTCTCACTACATTCTTCTGATGAACTGTTACATTCACCTGTATCTAAAACAGAAGCAAAATTATCCTTTTATGAACATGTGTTCATTCGTGGGAGGTATCCATCCCTAATTAACCTTGAGAAGGTGGTGGTGAGCTGCCTTCTTGAACTGCTGCAGTATTTGCCATGTCATTACATGACAATGCCCTCAGGGAGTGAATTCCAAGATATTGACCGATTGACATTGAAGGAACGGCGATATACTTCTAAGTCAGGAATGTGAGTGGCTTGGAGGGGGAATTTGCAGGGGATGGTGTTCCCATGTACCTACTGCCCCTGTCCTTCTAGATGGAAGAGGTCATGGGTTTGGAAGGTGCTGTCGAAGGATCCTTGGTAAATGTTTGTAGCACTTCCAATAGTGCACACTGCTGCTACTGAGCGCTGATGGTGATGGTGAATTATTTGATATAGAATTCCATCCTTTGTTTTGCTGTTATAGCCACTGTGTTTATATGGTTGGTCCAGTATAGTTTCATAGTCAATACTAACGCTCCAGGATGTTGGTAGTGGGGTATTCAGTGCTGGTAACACCATTGAATGTCAAGGGGCAGTGATTAGATTTGTCTTTGTTGGAGATAGCCATTGCCTGGCACTTATGTGGTGAGAATGTTATTTGCCACATGTCAGTGCCAGTCTGGATATTGTCCAAGTCATGCTCTATTGGGACCATTCTGCTTCAGTATCTGAGGGAAACAAGCAGGAGACTGAAAGAATACAGCAGGCCAGGCAGCATTAGAGGGTGTAGAAGTCAACATTGTGGTTGTAGCCCTTCTTCAGGACTGAACATCGTGCAATCATCAGCGAACATCCTCGTTTCTGACCTCCTGGTGGAGGGAAGGTCATTAATGAAGCAGCTGGTTGGGCCTAGGTACAATCCTGAGGAACTCCTGCAGAGATGTCCTGGAGCTGAGAGACTGACTTTGTACATCCAATGCTATCTCCCCATGTGCCAGGTAAGTTCCCTGATACCCATTGATTCCATTCAAGATTAGAGTGGTGCTGGAAAAGCACAGCAGGTCAGGCCGCATCCGAGGAGCAGGAAAATCGACGTTTCAGGCAATTCCTGATGAAGGGCTTTTGCCCGAAACGTCAATTTTCCTGCTCCTCGGATGCTGCCTGAACTGCTGTGCTTTTCCAAGACCACTCTAATCTTGACTCTGATCTCCAGCATCGGCAGTACCCCCTTCTGCCTATCATTGATTCCCGTTTTGCTAGGGTTCTTCAGTGCCGCACTCAGTCAAATATGGCCTTGATGTCAAGGACTCTCACTTTCATCTCACTCCCAGAAGATCTCCAGATGTGACTATCCACCATGTCATTTCAAGATGGGTGAGATATTGCAGGAGAGTTAGGCTCCAGGAGCTTTTAGCCTTACGGTACAACCATTCAACTCCATCAGGCTGTAACACTGCAGGGAATGTGCACTGAGTTTTGAATACACTTAGACAGCAGTCAGGGAAAGGCCAGCTTCAACAAAAGAATATTATTTTTTAAAAAGCCAATGGATTGTACCAGAACAAAAAGCATTGTGAATAAAGCCAGTTTATCACAAGCAAGTTTAATACTGATATAAAAATATGTATTTGCATCTCATACTATGTAACTAAAAATGATAGATCTATTGAGTGTATTTTTGTTTATTTCTCCATGAGTTAATCCAGAGAGATAACATTAATCCTGAAATTTAGACAATGTCAGTAGGGATGGATTTTTAAATGCAAAAGTATACTTTATTCATAAACAATTTGTATCTACATTCACAGGTGCAATGGAAAGAGACAGAGAGGCTGCATACTCATTAAGGAAGACAAGCTGCAGTCTCCTGTATGAGTGCTTTGTGTGCCCCACTGTGACTTCAAACTAAAGGTGATTTTGTCTGTGGGTATCCAGATTATGCACTGCTTAATTATATGCCAACTAATTGCTGTTACCTTCCTTGAATGTCCTCAGGTAATAAGAGGGCACATTTCTCCCCCTGCTCACCAGCCCGTGAAGCGAAAGTGCTCAGTAACCCTTCTTCCACTCACCAGACAAAGGAAGTTTACTGAAGCAAGCTGAGCAAGAGAGAGAGAAAAGACTACTGAACACAAATAAATCTTGGTATTCTGAAAAAAGAAGCATAAGGTGCACAATATCCCTGGCTCCTGGCCAATTAATGTGAACATGACTGGTCTCTTCAGTGAACGTCTGTAGTTAGTGTTGTCAACGAAGACAATTGCTAAATGCAGAAATCTGTGTGGTAGCGGAAATACATGCCCACTTGCTCCAAAATGATAAAGCAATTATTCAAAAGAGGTTTAAAAGTAAATTATTTCGATCAAGGCAAAGGGACAACAAGAGCTGGGTTTATTTACCTCGGACACAGAATGACTGATCCCTCTGCTGATTCTTCAATGTGAGCCAGTTCAGAATGCAGTGATACTAGAGAGTGGGATCCTGGCTCTCCTGCTGTCGTTAGAAACAGACTGGGTCCATATATGGACTGAACACAACACAAAGGCTGCAAATGATCTCACTCAGTCCACAATAAATGTTCTGGGATGAATATAGTGGACAGAAAACGGAATTTGTTAAAAAGGTCAAAGACAATGGCTTTAGTCTCATTGATGTTTTTCTAACGCAATGAGGCTTTAAAACAACTCACAACCACTACTCTGTTCTTTCACAGCCAGCTCCAGCCTCAGAGCTGCTGCTGAATGTTTCATTTTTAATGCTAGTCTTTTTTGTCAGCAGCCAGGAAATCCCAACAGTGCAGGAAGGGGCCATTCGGCCCTTTCCTGACACTATGGGGAGCATCTCATCCCTGTTACCCTGCATTTCACATTTTCCACCGAGCCTGCACATTATGGGGCAATTTAACTCGGCCAATCCACCCTAACCTGCAAACCTTTGGACTGTGGGATGAAACCAGAGCAACCCCTCACAGACACAGGGAGCGTGTGCAAATTCCACATGGTCACCTGAGGCTGGAATCAAACCTGGATTAGTGAGGCAGAAGTGCTAACCACTGAGCCACCATGCCACCCAAAAGCATTGCTTAGGACCAATGATGATTACAAGTTGAGACTGTGAAGTGTTCCAGTGACACCCATGCCTCTACTGGAGCTAAACATTTCTTGAACGTGATGGATTGATAGGTCAAGAGGGGAGAAGAAGCCTACTCTGAAACCAAAGGTCTATTTTGACCTTATATAGAATATATAGTCCATAAACAAAGGTAATTGATTTCAAATAATTGACGCAAGACTGTATGACAGTGTGTATCTGCATGTGTGTGTATGTGTGTCTGCGTCTGAGTGTGTGTGTGTGTGTGTGAAACATTGTGGATGTGTCTGTCTGAGTGTGTGTATGTGTGACATTGTGTGTGTATGTGTGAGACAGTATATATGTGTGTGTGACACAATATGTGTGTCTGTGAGTGTATGAGTGAGTCTGTCTGTATGTGAAAGTGTGTATGATAATGTGTATGTGTTTGAGAGAGAATGTGTGTGACCGTGTATGTTTGTGTGAGACTGTGTTTTTGTGTGTGTGTGTGAGAGAGAGAGACTTTGTGTGTGTGTATATGAGACTGTCTGTGTTTATTGTGTGTCTGTCTGCCTGTGTGTGTGTCTGTATCTATGTGTGTGTATGAAACTTTGTGAGTGTGTCTATGTGTGCATCTATCTGCCTATGTTTCTGTCTGTCTGTCTGTGTAAGAGACTGTGAGTGTGCGACCATGTGTGAGTCTATCTGCCTTAGTGTCTGTGTGTGTGTGTGTGTGTGTGTGGTATATGGGAGTGTACTGAGGGGAGTGGGTGGAGGGAAAGTTTCCTCCTTTGTTAAAGTCAGGAATGTACCGGGTGAGAGGATGATGGAATTCAATTTAATAAAAGTGAACGAGACGTTGACCCAGCAAGGATTAATTTGCAAAGTCATTGGTGAAAAGCTGGGTCCATGGTCTAAACTGGATTAACCAATGAATTAGAGACCATTCATCCCATCAGATCTGCTTCACCATTCAATTAGGTCATGTATGTGACCTCAATCCCACATTGCTACCATCTTTCACTCCCTCGTTTGTCACAAATCGGTGCTATTTCAGCCTTAAAAATACTCAGTGACCGCACTCACTGCTTTCTGGGGAGAAAAGTTCCAAAGACTCTAAGAGAAACAATTCCTCCTTTTGCCCATCTGAAATGGACTCCCTTTTTATAAACTGTGTCCCCTACTCCTAGTGACTGCTGTCTTGAGGGGCCAGCACAGGTCTGGTGGACAGACTGGCCTCAGGCTATACTGTGAAATAGAAAATGTTCAAAATCTGTGTGCAAGAATTGCAGTGCATAGTTAACCCAGACCATCTCCATGACCCACAAGGACTGAGATAGGGAGAAATGTCTTCACCCAGAGAGTGGGGAGCCTGTGGGATTCCCTACCACAGAGAGCAAAACCACTGTAGAATTTTAATGGGTTAGTTACAGCACTAGGGGCAAAAGGCGTCAAAGGATATGGGGGAAAAGCAGGGGCAGGTTATTGAGCTGGATGGTCAGCTGTGATCGTAACGAATGGGCAGGGGAGGCTCAAAGGGCTGGATGTTCTCGGGAATGGAGGGTTTGAGTTATAAAGATAGACTGGATAGGCTGGGGCTGTTTTTCCCTGGAGCGTAGGAGTTGAGGGGTGATCTTATAGAGGTTTATAAAATCATGAGGGGTGTAAAAGGGTCTTTTGCCTCAGGTGGGGGGAGCTCAAAACTAGGGGGCACTTGTTAAGGTGAGAGGAGAAAGATTTAAAAAGGATGTAAGGGGAAACCTTTTTACACAGAGAGTGGTTCGTGTGTGGAATGACCTTCCCGAGGAAGTGGTGGATGTGGGTACAGTTACAATGTTTAAAAGACATTTGGGTAAGTACATGAATAGGAAAGGGATATGAGCCAGGAGCAGGCAGGTGGGACTAGTTTAGTTTGGGAACATGGTCGGCATGGACTGATTGGACTGAAGGGTCTGTTTCCATGCTAGATGACTCTGTGATCTATGGCCTACTCCTGCTCCTGTATTCTACGCTTCTATGTGGCCCAATCATTAACAGCCAGTACGCAGTGCAGCAGAGGGTACCCGTGTTATACAATGAGAGCAGGGGTCCATGCCCATGCTTCATTAAAGCTGACTTGGTGTTGGCTTAGAGGAGATGTTGGGCCTGCCTCCCCTCGTGTAGAGGGAGCCTACCAGGTCGGAGCACCTCCTTGTGGAATTGCTCCAGAGTAAAGTGGCCATGACCCAGGTCCAGGCAGTGGGCTGTGGAGAAGGTTTGTGGTTCCTGACTGCCTGCCCCTCTTTTGTGGCTGGCTGTCTATGGAGGGGACACTCGCTCTGCTTCAATGTCCCCAGTGAGAGAGAGGTGTGCATCATCAGGGCTGGGGGTGCATGATAGCCCCCTCCAATCTCATTGTAATCTATTCCCATCCCTCCCTTCCTATTCTCCCCTATCTTTGCATGTTTGTCAGACAGGTGGTGCAATAATTGTTGAAAATTGAAACTTTGGCACAGATTCAGTGAACCAAATTGGCAAACGTAGCCTGGAGAATGAGTTCACTGAGTGTATTTGAGGCAATTTCCTAATACAACCGATTATAAAACCTTCCTAGGAACAGACTATTTTAGACCTGACAATGTGTAATGACAGGATGAATATATCACCTGGATTGCACCTCTTCCCACCCTACCTCCTGCAAAAATGCCATCCCGTATTCCCAATTCCTCCACCTTCACTGTATCTGTTCCCAGGAGGACCAGTTCCACCACAGAACACACCAGATGGCCTCCTTCTTTAGAGATTGCAATTTTCCTTCCCACGTGGTTAAAGATGCCCTCCAACGCATCTCGTCTACATCCCGCACCTCCGCCCTCAGACCCCACCCCTCCAACCGTAACAAGGACAGAACGCCCCTGGTGCTCACCTTCCACCCTACAAACCTTCGCATCAACCAAATCATCCGCCAACATTTCCGCCACCTCCAAACGGACCCCACAGGGATATATTTCCCTCCCCACCCCTTTCTGCCTTCCGCAAAGACCGTTCCCTCCATGACTACCTGGTTAGGTCCACGCCCCCTTACAACCCACCCTCCCATCCTGGCACCTTCCCCTGCCACCGCAGGAATTGCAAAACCTGCACTCACACCTCCTCCCTCACCTCCATCCAAGGCCCAAAAGGAGTCTTCCACATCCATCAAAGTTTTACCTGCACATCCACCAATATCATTTATTGTATCTATTGCTCCCGATGCGGTCTCCTCTACATTGGGGAGACTGGACACCTCCTAGCAGAGCGCTTTAGGGAACATCTCTGGGACACCTGCACCAATCAACCCCACCGCCCCTTGGCCGAACATTTTAACTCCCCCTCCCACTCTGCCGAGGACATGCAGGTCCTGGGCCTCCTCCATTGCTGTTCCCTCACCACCCGATACCTGGAGGAAGAACGTCTCATCTTCCGCCTTGGAACACTTCAACCCCAGGGCATCAATGTGGAATTCACCAGTTTCCTCATTTCCCCTCCCCCCCACCTCACCCCAGTTCCAAACTTCCAGCTCAGCACTGTCCCTATGACCTGTCCTACCTGCTTATCTTCCTTCCCACCTATCCACTCCACCCTCCTCTCTGACCTATCACCTCCATCACACCCCCATTCATCTATTGTACATTTTGCTGCCTTCTCCCCAGCCCCACCCCCATTTATCTCTCCACCCTGGAGGATCACTGATGAAGGACTTTTGCCCGAAATGTTGATTTTCCTGCTCCTTGGAGGCTGCCTGACCTGCTGTGCTTTTCCAGCACCACTCTGATCTCTACTCTGGTTTCCAGCATCTGCAGTCCTCACTTTTTCTGAGGATGAATATATCACCTCATTGCAAACGATCATTTTGGCAAGAATGAGCAATCTGTGATAGAATTTCCCGTGATGTTTGAAAGTGCTTGAATCTAATATCTGAAACTTAAATAAAGGCAGTGAGTGTTGGTTAACCGAGACAGCTATAAGGCTGGGGGTGTTGGTTAACTGAGACAGCTACAAGGCTGTGGGTGTTGGTTAACTGAGACAGCTACAAGGCAGTGAATATTGGTTAACTGAGACAGCTATAAGGCTGTGGGTGTTAGTTAACTGAGACAGCTATAAGGCTGTGAGTGTTGGTTAACTGAGACAGCTATAAGGCTGTGGGTGTTGGTTAACTGAGACAGCTACAAGGCTGTGAGTGTTGGTTAACTGAGACAGCTATAAGGCTGTAGGTGTTGGTTAACTGAGACAGCTACAGGGCTGTGAGTGTTGGTTAACTGAGACACCTACAAGGCTGTGGGTGTTGGTTAACTGAGACAGCTACAAGCAGGGAGTGTTGATTAACTGAGACAGCTACAAGGCTGTGAGTGTTGGTTAACTAAGACAGCTACAAGCAGGGAGTGTTGATTAACTGAGACAGCTACAGGGCTGTGGGTGTTGGTTAACTGAGACAGCTACAGGGCTGTGGGTGTTGGTTAACTGAGACAGCTATAAGGCTGTGGGTGTTGGTTAACTGAGACAACTACAGGGTTGTGGGTGTTGGTTAACTGAGATGGCTACAAGGCTGTGGGTGTTGATTAACTGAGACAGCTATAAGGCTGTGGGTGTTGGTTAACTGAGACAGCTACAAGGCTGTAGGTGTTGGTTAACTGAGACAACTACAGGGTTGTGGGTGTTGGTTAACTGAGATGGCTACAAGGCTGTGGGTGTTGGTTAACTGAGACAGCTACAAACAGGGAGTGTTGGTTAACTGAGACAGCTACAAGGCAGGGAGTATTGATTAACTCTGATAGCTACAAGGCTGAGTGTGTTGGTTTACTGAGACAGCTACAAGGCTGGGGATGTTGGTTAACTGAGACAGCTGGTTTGCGATGTTGAATTATACCATCAGTATGTGTTCAAATTTTGCATTGGCAGAGATAACCATGAAGGGGTTACCATGAGGTTAACTTCTCAACCTCTCCCCCTCAACAGAGACATAGTGGCCCTCAGGTTAAAGCACCACCAGTTGTCTCTCTGTAATGATTTGGTGAGACTATGGTGACTTTACCTTCACAAGGCTATGAAGATATTTAGTTAATGTAGAATGGGAAATAGGTTAAAAGACCAGATTGTGATGTATCCAGTTTCCATATTAATAATGATAAAGGCTGTTAGTCTCACTGTTAGCCCACTTTTAATTAACCTGTTTAGGTTACTACACACCTCCAGGGTAGGCGGACCTGGAATATGGACTTTCTGCATCAGAGTTAGGGGCACTACCCTTCCATAGCCACAGGTCTGAGTCCATCTTGAAACTCCTCTTGGGTACACAGCACAAGGTTTCTTCAAGCTGTGCTTCCCTTTGATCTCTGCTGGTTCCTGTCTTCTTTATCGCAAGGAGGTTGTGAAACTTGAAGAATGTTGCCAGGGTTGGAGGGATTGAGCTAGAGGGAGAGGCTGAACAGGCTGGGGCTATTTTTCCTGGAGGCTGAGGGGTGATCTTATAGAGGTTTATAAAATCATGAGGGGCATGGATAGGATAAATAGACAAAGTCTTTTTCCTGGGTGGGGGAGTCCAGAAGTAAAGGGCTTTGGTTTAGGGTGAGAGGGAAAAGATTCAAAAGGGACCTAAGGGGCAACTTTTTCACACAGAGGGTGGTACGTGTATGGAATGAACTGCCAGAGGAAGTGGTGGAGGCTGGTACAATTACAGCATTTAAAAGGCATTTGGATGGGTATATGAATAGGAAGGATTTGGAGGGATATGGGCCAAATGCTGGCAAATGGGAATAGATTACGGTGGCACAGTGGTTAGCACTGCTGCCTCATAGCGCCAGAGACCCGGGTTCAATTCCCGCCTCAGGCGACTGACTGTGTGGAGTTTGCACGTTCTCCCCGTGTCTGCGTGGGTTTCCTCCGGGTGCTCCGGTTTCCTCCCACACTCCAAAGATGTGCAGGTCAGGTGAATTGGCCATGCTAAATTGCCCGTAGTGTTAGGTAAGGGGTAGATGTAGGGGTATGGGTGGGTTACGCTTCGGCGGGGCGGTGTGGACTTGTTGGGCCAAAGGGCCTGTTTCCACACTGTAAGTAATCTAATCTAAAAAGTAATCTAATCTAATCTAATTAGATTGGGATATCTGGTTGGCATGGATGGGTTGGACTGAAGGGCCTGTTTCCGTGCTGTACATCTCCATGACTCTGTGGTGCATTTTGCCTTCCTCAAGCCTCCTTCACTCACTCCCCGGTTAGTGAAAACCTGTGGTGGCAGAGTCTACACAAGGTCAGTTGTGGCAGTACAGCTGCGGTAGAGAATATCAGAGAAAATGATTCCTTCCTTCTGGCGCACTGTCCAAAGTATTCCGTGACTGGATAGATCCATCCCATCACAAGCTTGGGTTCTACACTTTCAGTCAGGTTCAACTGCAAAGTGCAGAAGAGTTTGATTTCCAAGCATTGGAATTATCTTGGAATTTCAACTTGTGGAAAAACGAATGCAAGAATTCCAAGGTCAGCCTGTACTATCCAATCACATCTACTTGTTGAACGACAATAGAACGATCCTCCTATTCTGAATGTTGAGAATTCTCTGCAGTTTGTCAATCTGTCCATTTTTCCAGGTCACTTCATGTTGATACTTTTAAAATTACGTTTATGACATTATCCAAAGAGGGAAAGCATGTCAAGTCACATCTACCGAGTAGAAATCTCTTGCATAATTTGCTTGGGAAGTATCCTGTCCAAATTAAGAGACTTAAGAGTGGAAAATGAGTAAAGTTGCAAGCAGCCTGAAGGCATCTTAGGCACAACTTGGCTGAGAAATAGACATAGCAGGTGTGGTTGAAATTCCACATCACAAGGTTTTTAACGACTTATTTCAATCATTTTCTCAGCCAAGAAGCAGCTGAGAACTTCAGCTGAAACTTGCACTGAATTGGGATGCCTATACTGTGAGAAACTGCAAAGTCTTAAAGTTCACCCCTTGAAATCCCCGTAAAACCCATTGCAAAATTGTCTTTGTTCCAAGCTCTTTTAATGGTGCAAATTGGGATGGCTGTAATGAGGCTATTTCTGGTCCAGGGTTTCCCCATTAAGTGCAATCAAAGACCCAAGGACTAACGCGGACTCAGTTTTTCTTTCCTTCCAGTTTCCTGCTCAAAGTCATTGGCCTGTCCTCAAACATAAAGTCTGGATTGAACCAACGCCATTGTCAGGGCTTTGAGTTGTTATTTATTTTTAAAACATTTTCCTTTTAAAAACAAATCCTTCATATATTTCAGAGTGGTTTTGGGAGCTGTGTGGCAAATAAAGCTGAGAAAGGTTTATTATAAAATGTTAGCGTAGTTTATTTTAAACAGTTTCTCGCCAAAACCTGAAAATAACCTGATTCTAAATGCAGTAGTGAAACTGGCTTTGAAAATCTAGTCTCAAAATATTTTGGTTAAAAAAATAGTCAGTCTCTTCATGTGTTAGGAGAGAAAAGTGACTTAGAATTTTTAAAAGTGTACCTAAAAATCCTAAAGTTGAGGACCTTTCCTGAGGAAGCAAATAAAACAAATTAGCAGAAAATCCCAATGGTTGGTTCATTTCATCTGGGATATGATTATTTTTGTTGGCAGGATAAGGATGATAACTTTATTAAACAACTCAAAAGATGGCTGAGACTCAGTTTGCAATGACAATCTTTTTCACTGCTGCTGCTAGCAGTCCAAAGATGTGCAGGTCAGGTGACTTGGCCATGCTAAGTTGTCCATAATGATAGGTGCATGAGTCAGAGGGAAATGGGTCTGGGTGGGTTACTCTTTAGAGGGTCGGTGTGGACATTTGGGCTGAAGGGCCTGTTTCCACACTGTAGGGCATCTAATCTGATCTCATTTCCTCCTTGCCAAGGGATCTTCTGTCACAGTAAATCACACTCACCTATCCTATACCGGTCTCTACCACTTGCCATAGCTCGTCAGGAGCTGCTGTGGGTCAGCTGCCCTTTGCCCTTTCAGGGAGATCTCTATGGATTTTGGCTCTAATCAAATGACCAAAATATTGACACACTCTTTCCTGGAAGTCACTTTTTAGAGATTTTCTTTTATCTTTGCTTTGCACTAAATGTAATTTTTTTTCTATTCATTTACGGGATGTCGCTGTCTCTGGCTAGACCAGCATTTATTGCCCATCCCTATTAAGAGTCAAGCACATTGCAGTGGGTCTGGAGTCACATGAAGACCAGACCAGGTAATGATGGCAGTTTCCTTCCCTAAAGGGATTTAGTGAACTACTTGGGCTTTTCCTGACAATTGATTCATGGTCATCATTAGACTTTTAATTCCATATTTTTAAAATTGAATTCAAATTCCACAATCTGCCATACTGAGATTCAAACCCAGGTCCCCAGAACATGACCTGAGTCTCTGGATCAACAGCCCAGTGATAATACCATGAGGCCATTGCCTCCCCTTATAATTTGGGTTAAAATGCCTCGCTCTTCCAAGTTGGTCTCTCTGACTGTGTGAGAATGTCAACCGGCTGAAGTGAACCTCGTGGCCAGATCCTCACGAATTGCGACCAGCAGAACTACTTGATGGTGTGATGTGTCAGAGGAGAGGGGAGTGCCTGAATTTAACCCAACTGACTCAGGCCAATTGAGTATGGCCTACAGATGGCCTACAGATGGTTGAGTGAGCAGCAAGCCAGATCCAATGGGAAGCCGGGAGAATGGCGTGGTGCAGCAGTACAAGTTATGTTAAGATCACAACAAAGTTCAATATTTCTCCCTTCAGGGCCCCCTTAGCTCTATATTAGAGGAAAGCTTATCGAAACTGGAATGCTTGAACCTGAACATCATCATTAATGACTTGGTAATGATTAGGTACAAACTGTCTGGAATACCCTGTCAAAGAACAATAAATACAAGCGAGGATGTTGGATTATAAGTGCTCCAATATCTTTACTCCCATTAGGGGCACTGTATGGTATAAAATCAAAGGAGCAGATGCCAACTATTCAGCCTCTTGGGCTTGGTCCTGACTTGATAAGGACATCGCTGATCTGACTGTAACTTCAAATCCAAATTGCTGTCTACCTCAATGAATAATGTGGAGTTGAGGATTATCAGATCCACCATGATATCATTGAATGGCATAGCTTGCTGGGCTCGCGAGTGTGGTGCTGGAAAAGCACAGCAGGTCAGGCAGCATCCGAGGAGCAGGAAAAATTGATGTTTCGGGCCAGAGCCTTTCATCAGCTCTCAACTCTGATGTCCGGCATCTGCAAACTTCACTGTCTCCAAGCTTGATGGGCTGAATGGCCTACTCCTGCTCCTATGACTTTTAAGTATCTCTGCCCTCACAATATTCAAGGACTTTGTTTCCTTCTAAATGGTGGTCTGCAGGGTAAGGAGGGGCAGCCTGGCATCCTGTGAGCAGGAAGCTGCTGCACTATTCAATCCTGCTACAGTAAGGCAGTCCTGAAGAAGGGTTACACCCCGAAACATTGACTTCTCCACCTCCTGAAGCTGTCTAGCTCACTGTGTTCTCCCAGCCTCCAGGTTGTCTGCGATAAGATAGTGTGTTCCTCTGATGATTCAGCAGTCACTAGCAGAAGGAAAAGTGCATTCTGATATGAAGCATCGGTTATTGAACATGAACTCTGCAATATGTAACTTCAGGTCATGTGGAATCTTAGAACAATATGTAATACAGAAGAAGGCAATTTGGTCCATCGTGGCTGGGTTATTCTCTGGGTCATTGGAAAGCTCTACAATCTCCTGTTCATTCTGCATAGCCTTTCTGTCTCCTGCAATATTTCCCTGATTTCCTTTTGAAAGTTCCTGTTTCCACTGCTCGTTCAGGTTGTCCTTTCCAGGTTACATGTTGCTGCCTAAAATGTGTTTTCTCATTTTGCATCTGCTTCTTATCAATCACCTTCAACCAGTGTCCTCCAGTTCCCAGCCTTTCTGCTATTGGAGATAGTTTGCTGTATATACTGTAAACATAACTTAATAAGTACTTCACTAGTTTAACTGATAGATTGCTAAGGCTCAGGGACACCTCATACAGTCAAAGAAATGTTCTTATGTCTGTTTAAGGCTGTGGTAAGGTTCTTGATCAGACGGGGAATCAAGGGTTATGGGGAAAGAGCAGGAAAGTGGAATATTGGATTAGCCATGAACCTGTTAAATGGTGGAGCAGGTTCAAGAAGCCGAATGGCCTACTCCAGTTCCTGTTTCTTAAGGTCTTATATTTGTAAACAATGACTGGAAGTGATTTAGATTGCAAACTTTATCGCATCTCAAATAATCTGTAATTCTTTTGCTATTGAGTGAAGTTATGCAAAGAATGGACAATTAGAGCTATAGGGAGAGGCTGAATAGGCTGAGGCTGTTTTCCCTGGAGCGTTTATAAAATCATGAGGGGCATAGAGAGGGTAAATAGACAAGGTCTCTTCCCTGGTGTGGGCGAGTCCAGAACTAGAGGGCATAGGTTGAGGGTGAGAGGGGAAAGATATAAAAGAGACCTAAGGGGTAACGTTTTCATGCAGAGGGTGGTGCGTGTATGGAATGAGCTGCCAGAGGAAGTGGTGGAGGCTGGTATAGTTACAGCATTTAAAAGGCATCTGGATGGATATATGAATAGGAAGGGTTTGGAGGGATATGGGCCAAGTGCTGGCAAATGGGACTAGATTGGTTTAGGATATCTGGTCAGCATGGACAACTTGGACCGAAGGGTCTGTTTCCATGCTGGACATCTCTATAACTCTTTGTATATGGGCCAAGGGTGGGCAGAAGGGATCAGCCAGCTCCTGTAGTGTGCTGTTCTGTGTTCTATGTTCTATGTATTTATCTGTTGTCAAAAAATGTGCATTGGCAGGAATATTTACTGAGCAAAAGCTTACAAAGAATGGTAGAGCATCCCTTCAGGAAGGTCAGTGATATCAGTTTGTTGGGATGGAGAGGATAGTTTGGAAGAACGCACTGGATGTAAATAATTGAGTTGAATCCACAAACTTGGAACATAATTTTACAGTTCCCCACCTCACCAAAACTCTCCTCTTTCTAATAACCTTAATTCTGACTGTGTAATTTTGATATCTTTTCAATTGGTGCAGTACTAGGGCTGGCAACTCTGACATCTTTGGAGTCAAAGCAGTCTGCTAAAGAAAATCCTGACTTCACCTGGCAGGACTGCAGTGTGGAACACATAATGAAAGGATATAGCATATCACCTTGCAATTAAAATCAGTGGTAGAGACCATTTTACAATCAAATAATGGAAAATAGCATTTCATAAAGTTTTCATCTCAGTTTTAATTATGATTTGTATTTGAGGGAAGCATGATTGATACAGTTGTAGCTCTCAGGATGACTTCAGAATGTGACTGATTGTTATAAATCTGATCATTTGAATTTACTTGGGATGAAAGATGTCTATTTGGGATAGTCGAGGCATTGAGGACACGAGGAATGAAGGTGATGTTGGAGCAGTACATATCGTTAGTTAAGTCACAGCTGGAGTATTGTATGCGTTCACCACGCTATAGAAAGGATGTGATTGCAATAGAGAGGGTGCACAGGAGATTCACTGGGATGTTGGATGGAATGATTCAGCAACGGAGAGGGGCTATCTCGCTGATGCTGTTTTTCTTAAAGCAGAGAAGGCCATAGGGTGATCTGATTGAGGTGTGCAAAGTTGGAACATGAGTTCCATTCCCACACCAGCTGAGGTTACCATAAAGGACTCTCCCTCTCAACCTCTCCCCTCATCTGACACATGGTGACCCTCAGGTTAGACCACCACCAGTCATCTCTCTCTCTCTCTCTCTCTCTCTCTCTCCAATGAGAGAGCAGTCCTATAGTCCTGTGCGTCTGTGTATAAATTTCTGAGAGGAGTTAATAAAGCAAAACATTTAGCCTTAGTTCAGGGGTCAATAAAGGTGGTACAGTTCTAAGATAAAGAGCAGGAGAATTGGAAGGGATTTGAGAAAACCCTGATTCACCTGAAGGTAGTGGTTGGCTGGAACTCACTGCCTAAAGGGTGATGGAGTCAGGAGCCCTCAAGACATTTGATGAGCACATGAAATGCCATACAAGGCAATAAGCCACATGCTGGGAAATGCGATTAGAATACATGGATTTTGCTTTAACAGCTCTCTGATTGAATGAGTTAGAAAAGAATCCTGGGTTCTTTTTGAAGGCTGAGTAAAGCATTTTTGGGAGCTATATTTCTTTAGAAGTGTCCAATGGGTAGCTTTCTTAACTCTGAATCAGAAAGAAGGTCACAGATTCACAATCCAGCTCAGAATCTAGATTGAAACTCTGACAGTCAGCACTGAGAAGGTACTGCATTATTGCAAGTGCTATATTTTAGGTAAGACAGGAAACTGCATCTTCGTCTGTTCTTTCAGATCAATGTAAAAGATCCCTGGTATTTTTCAGAGAAGAGTCGGGAGATTTCCCACATATTCCAGCCAACATTTATCATGTGACCAATTTCACCAAAACAGATTGTCTGATCATGAATCACGTTTCTATTTCAGGGGGACTGACTGTTCACTAAGTGCCTGCCACATTCCTACACTGCGACAATATCTGCATTTCAAGAATAGGTCATTGGCTATAAATTGCCTTGGGACGTCTTGAGATCCAGCGAGGTGGTGCAATTGCAAATTCTCCTGTTCCAAGTGAAACACAACAATGTGGAGATTGTCAGGCGAAACAAACTGGCATTGTCGATTCTGGACTGGGTCAACAATTGCTGAGCACAAAGTAAAACAAATTAAGAATGTTAACGAGGAGTCATGCTCTCTGCAACCACATGCTTTTACATGAAGAGTGTTCATTCAGTAAACATTACAGCCAGAGACAGACATCAAATTTAATTTCAATAACATTACTCGCATGTATTGCTTCCTCTGCCTTCATTACATTAATAACCATGGTTCCATCAATTGGGATATTTTGGAACTGGAATGTTATTAAATGATTCAGTTATCAGATGGCTGGCGGGGTGAGGTTACTCATTTTCAGCTTCGCCACGTTGGCAGAACCAGAGACATTTTTCACACCCCCCCCCCCCAGATGTTACAAAGTCATAAGTGCCCTGTGTGATTGGGTGGTTAATAACTCCAGTCCCACGGGGTCTCTATTTTGGGATAACATAATTATAAACTCCCTGTTCCCAAGGAAAAGCTTAGGGTGGACTACAGACCTAAAAGAAAGTTACTAGAATCAAAAATGAAAGTTTTAGTTTGTAGAGTTTGCCCTTGAGCATTCTCAGTTTCCTTTCTCTTGAATAAGAATAAAGTGGAATTTGTAACAATAATCATGAGATATTTTAAGCAATCTGACACTCATAATTATTGAAGCTGTTTCACTGGTGGAGTCATACATCAGGAGATCTCAGAGTGATCTTGCAATGATGGTTGTAAACTCCGTGCGCCTGATTGTATATGAAGCTTCCCATCAATCAGTTTGCTAGTGTTATGGCACCTCAATAAGAAATTCTGAGCAATACAATCATGATGTGTTAAGTTGGTAAGGTGCTTGGTTGGTTGGTTGGTTATGTCCCACTTGATTCCATGCTCTTAAAGTTTCAAATGCTTCTTTTGCAAAACAATGAAGAAACTTGAAACAAGAGGAGTCTATTCAGCCCCTCAAGTCTGTTCAATACTCAACTGGACAATGGGTGGTCTGTATTCAAACACCATTTGCGTGCCTTGGTTCCTTTCTCCTTACTCCCCTTGTCTGACAAACATCTGTCAATCTCAGTTTGAAGTGTTTGATCAAGCACCCAGCCTTGAGGGAGAAAGTTCCAGGTTTTCACAAAGTGTGTACAAAATAATGATTCGGAAAAGGATAAATAGGGGTCACACATTTAAAACAGAAATTGGACGTGTTCTTGTTTCTCAGAGGGTCATGAGTCTTTAAGCTACTAGGGAGGGGCGTGTGGAGGGTTTCTAAATAATAGTGAAAGTAGAAAGACAGATGAGCATGGTTTTGAGTCTGAAAAAAATAAGTTAATTAGAAAAGGGAGACAAGAGCAAGTCAGAGAACAAGGTAACTCCAAAGAATTAGACTGCATTTATTTCAATGCAAGGGGTCTTGCTGATAAGGCTGATGAACTCAAGAGATATATAGGAACATGGGACTATTACTTGGCTGAGGGAAGAACAGGACTGGCAGCTCAATGTTCTGTGCTCTAAATGCTATCAGGTGGATAGAAAGAGAGGCAGGAGAGATGGGGTAGTGGTGTTTTTGATTAAAGTAAACATTACTACTGTACTTAGGATATTTCTGAGGGATTGTCCAAGAAAGCTATATGGATAGAACTTAGAAATAAGGAAGGAATGATCATCTGGATGGGATTGTACTATAGGACCTACGATAGTCAGAGGCAAACTGAGGAGCAATAATGTAGAGAGATCTCAGACATATGTAAGAATAGTAGGATTGTAACAGTAGGGGATTTTAGTTCTCCAAACATTGACTGGGATTGCCATAATATAAAGAGCATGGATGGTGAGGAATTTGTGAAAAGAGTTCAAGATAATTTTCTTAATCAATATGTAAATGTTCCTACTAGAGAAAGATCTAAAATTAACCTTCTCTTGGGAAATGAGGCAGGGCGAGTGACTGAAGTGTTAGTAGGGAACACTTTGGAACTAGTAATCATAATTCTATCAGTTTTCAAATAGTTATGGACAAGGATCGGCCTTGAATAAAAGTTAACATTCTTAATTGGAGTAAGGCAAATTTTAATAGAGTTTCAAAAGCTGATTGGACTACATTGTTCACAGGTAAAGTGTTGGCTGACAGGTGGGAGGCTTTCAAAAGTGTGATAACGAGAGTTCAGAGACAATTTCCGGTTAGAATGAAAGGTAAGGTTGGTAAGAGAAGGAAACAATGGATGAATAAAAATATTGACGTTCTGGTCAAGAATAAAGGAGAATCACATACTAAATATAGACAACAGGATCAAATGAAGCTTTTGAAGTGTCTAAAGGGTGTGGGTGCATTCTTAACAGGGAAATCAGGCAGGAAAGAAGGGATATGACAGAGTGTTGGCACATAATTCTCAAAGTACATTAAGGGCAAAAGGGCAACAAGAGAGAGACTGGGTCCCCTTAAAGATCAACGAGGTCATCTTTGTGGGGACCTACAGGAGATGGAAAAGGTATTAAATGATGATTTCTTGTCAATTTTTACAGTGGAGAACACAGGGAAATAAATATTGATGTTTCGAAAACAGTTCACATTACAGAAGAGAAAGTGCTGGAGGGCTTAGAAAACATAAAGATGAATATATCTCCAGGACCTGATCGAGTGTGTGCTGGGCCCTCTGCTTTTTGTTATTTATGTAAATGATTTGGGTGTGAACATAGGAGGTATAGTTAATAAATTTGCTGACGACACCAAAATTGGAGGTGTAATGGACTGTGAAAAAAGGTTATCTCAGATTACAACGGGTTCTTGATCAGATGGGCCAATGGGCTGAGGAGTGGCAGATGGAGATTAATTCAGATAAACGTGAGGTGCTGCATTTTGAAAAAGCAAATCATAGCAGGACTTATACATTTAATGGTAAGGTCCTAGGGAGTGTTGCTAAACAAAGAGACCTTGGAGTGCAGGTTCATAGCTCCTTGAAAGTGGAGTCACAGGTAGATAGGATAGTAAAGAAGGTGTTTGGTATGTTTTCCTTTATCGGTCGGAGCACTGAGTACAGGAGTTGGGAGGTCATGTTGCAGCTGTATAGGACATTGGTTAGGCTACTTTTGGAATATTGCGTGCAATTCTGGTCTCCTTCCTATTGGAAAGATGTTGTGAAACTTGAAAGAGTTCAGAAAAGATTTACAAGGATTTTGTCAGGTTTGGAGGATTTGAACTATAGGGAGAGGCTGAACAGGCTGGGGCTGTCAGAGACTGAGGGGTGAATGTAGAGGTTTATAAAATCATCAGGGGCAAAAATAGACAAGGTATTTTCTCTGGGGTGGTGGAGTCCAGAACTAGAGGTTTAGGGTGAGAGGGGTAAGATATAAAAGGGACCTAAGGGGCAACTGTTTCACACAGGTGGTGTTATATATGTGCAATGAGCAGCCAGAGGAAGTGGTGGATTCCTGAAGAAGAGTTTATGCCCAAAACATCGATTCTCCTGCTCCTTGGATGCTGCCTGACCTGCTGCGCTTTTCCAGCAACACATTTTTCAGCTCTGATCTCCAGCATCTGCAGTCCTCACTTTCTCCTAGAGGAAGTGGTGGAGGCTGGTACAATTACAGCATTTAAGAGGCAACTGGATGGGTATATGAATAGGAAGGGTTTAGAGGGATATGGGCAAAGTGCTGGCAAAGGACTAGATTAGGTGAGGATACCTGGTCGGCATGGATGAGTTGGACCGAAGGCTCTGTTTCTGTGCTGTGCATCTCTATGACTCTAAGTGTATCCCAGGATGTTGTGGGAAGTTAGGGTATAAAATATGAGGCACCGAGGGGGCAAGGATTGATTCTGAATAGTCAATATGATTTTGTGTGACAGAAATCATGTCTTACAAACTTGATTGAGTTTTTTGAAGAAATAACCAAAAAGATTGATGAGGGCAGAGCGGTAAACGTTGTTTATTTGGACTTTAGTAAAACCTTTGATAAGGTTCCACATGGTAGACTAATTAATAAACTTAGCTCACATGGGATTCAGGGAGAGCTAGCCAACTGGATACAGAATTGGCTTGACAGTAGAAGACAGAGGGTGGTGGGAGAGGGATACTTTTCAGACTGGAGACCTGTGACCTGCAGTGTTCCACAGGAATCAATGTTGGGTCCAGTTTTGTTTGTCATTTATATAAATGATTTGGATGAGAATATAGGAGGCATGGTTAGTATGTTTGTGGGTGACACCAAAATTAGTGGGATAGTGGACAGTGAAGAAGGTGATCTAAGATTACAAAGAGATCTTGATCAATTGGGTCAATGGATTGGGGAGTGGCAGAAGGAGTTTAATTTGCATAAATGTGAGATGTTGCATTTTGGTAAATAAACAAAGACAGGACTTATACAGGTAATGGTAGGACCCTGGGTTGTGGAGTAGAACAGAGAGTGGTTCAGGTACATAATTCTTTGAAATTTGTGTTACAGGTAGACAGGTTAAGAAGGTATTTATAGAAGTTTATAAGGTCATAAAGGGTGTAGATAAGGTGAATAGCAAGTGTCTCTTCCTACGGTCAGAGAGTTCAAAATTAGGGGGTCCATTTTTAAGGTGAGAGGGGAAAGATTTTAAAAAGACACGAAGTGCAACTTTTTAACATAGAGAGTAATTTGTGTTTGGAATGCGCTGCCAGAGGAAGTAGTAGATACAGGTACAGTCACAATATTTAAAGGAGATTTGGATAAGTATATGAATAAAAAGGGTTTAGAGGGATATGGGCCAAGTGGGTGTGGTTTAGTTTGGGAAATGGGATTGGCATGAACTAGTTGGAGCGAAGGGTCTGTTTCCGTGCTTGATGCCTCGATACCTCTCTTCCTGAGTAGGTACTGGAAGCAGAGTGATAGAGCTGTACAGCAGGGAAACAGGCTCCTTGGCCCAACTTGTCCATGCCAACCAGATTTCCCAAACTAGCAAACTAAACTAGTCCCATTTGCCTGCATTTGGTCCATATCCCTCTAACCCTTTCCTATCCATGCACCGGCCCAAATGCCTTTTAAATGTTGCAATTGTACCAGCCTCTGCTATTTCTTCTGGCAGTTCATTCCATATACGCACCACCCTCTGTGTGAAAAAATTGTTCCTCAGGGCCCTATTAAAACTCCTCCTAATCTCAGGAGCAGAAAGATCCCCATTGTAATGCAGTTTAAGATTGTTGTTACAGCGCAACCAATGGGATGTAGTTCTGTCTCATTGTTGTAAGCATTCTCCTCCTCTTTCATGATATCTAGGATTGCATTAGCATTTTTGTGCACCTTTGTGCCCTTGCCCACCTTCCCAAAAAATTGGGACCTGAGCCATGGAAAGAGGAGCTGGAGTAGACCATTTGGCCCATCAACCCTGCTGCTTTATTCAGTAAGATGCTAGTTGAACTAACCCACACACTTTCCTGCTCTACCCTGATATGTGTTCATTCCTGTTGTAACCCATACCTTGTGCCCCACTGTCCAAGCTACATTTCACAATGATATGACAGAAATAAGTCTCAACAGAACTTGCAAATCAATCTCTTTTATTCACCCTACCGTACTGTATGGATTATATAGGGATCCCCATGAATCTTAATAGCAGCTGAACATAACCTATGGGATGCTCTGTGTTCACAGTAAGGACCAGGAGGGGTGGTGAACATGTTGATATTCAAGGCAATCAAAACAAAATCCCAATACATGCAGATCACGTGTTCCTGTTTTGACCCAATGACTCAAGATCCCCCATAACAGAGAATGATTGATGACCACAGCTCCTGCTTTAGTTGTAAAATTAACGGCAATAAAAGCAAAACCAGGCCTCTGATGAGATGAACAAGGGACAGATTTTATTTCAGCCTCTGATTTTATTAGATGGAGAATGCACTCCATTACCAGGGGATCAATATTCCCCAATCGACAGACAGTTTCTTCACTGAAATGGGATGGTTTGGACTAACCTCCTGAAAATAAGCTTTCTGTTCTATTATCTCACCTTTCCTTCTGGTGTTCCAGAAACTCACTCCCCTGTTACTTACCTGGAACCCAGAAAGGAGTATCAGACCTCTCATATCCAAACGAGAAAGGAGCCATGTTGTTAATTTAAAGGATTGCAAACTATTGAACTTTCTCGAGGTTTGAAGCATCTGTCTTTTACGCAGGGGGAATCTCTGCCATGGATGGATCAACCTGCAGTTAACTCAATTAACCTGCAGTTAACTCTGCTCCTCTGTCACAACCCTTCCACCTCGTACCCCTTCAGGTGGTACCAACTATTTCTTGCAACAAACTTAAGACATATTTCATGCGCTGGACCAGGCACAGATTTCCATCTCATTGACTGGGCCACATGTCTGGAGGGAAGGTACAGCAAGCCACATCATAACTATTACACAGCGAGGACTAAAGAACTAAATGGCTAACTGCCTCAGAAGGTTGTTCCTCACTCCATCTCCCCATCTCTTCTCAGAGAGACATATGCAGCTAATTCCAGGGATAGTGATCAGGAGCCTCCTCAATCCAAAGCCACTCAGACTCCACTCTTCCCTTTGCTGACCATTTTCATAAAGTTCTAGAAGGCCATTCAGCCCATCAGGTCTGCACCAGCATTCTCAAATGAATGAAGTTGTACACTTTGGTGTGAAAAATAAGAAGGCAGAGTATTATTTAAATGGTGATATATTGGGAAGTGTGGATAGTACAAAGGGATTTGGTGTCCTTGTACACGAGTCAATGAAGGTAGACAGGCAGGTGCAGCAAGCATTGAGATGGTAAATGTTGTATTGGCCTTCACTGCAAGAGGATTTGAGTTCCGAAGCAGGGATGTCCACCTACAGTTATACAGGGCCTTGATCAGACCACAGCTAGAGTATTGTGTGCAGCCTTGGTCTCACCATCTAAGAAACGATAGGCCTTCTCTCGGAGGGGTGCAGAGGACCCGACCGATACAGGGGATGGAAGGGCTGTCTTGTGAGGACAAAGGGGCAGCGCTTTGAAAGCTTGTGATTTCAAATAAACCTGGTGGACTATAACCTGATGTTGTGTGACTCCTGACCCATTCCAGGGTAGTATCGATGACAATTACAGCTCAACTGAATTTGGGGATCTTCCTAATCTGGGCAGCTCAATTCTACCTCCCCCTTGAACAATAAATTCAAATGAATGACCGTGGGAGCTATTTTTCTATTCATTATTTTTTCAAAATCATGTCAGCTGATGGCTGCCTAATCTGAATGTAAATCCTATTTAATTAAATTAAGAACTCATTGGCTCTCAGGAAAAATCATTCACTTACAGCAGATGCTTGTTTAACAGAGGTGGCTGAGAGGACAGGTCTCATTTAGTTGTAATGTTAACATTCATGACCAGTCAGAAACATTCAACTAAGAGACCATTGTTTTAAAAAGTACATTTTCATTATCCCACAAAATTACCTCAATTATCTCACAAAAAAATTACCAAAAAAAAAATGGAATAACGGAACAAAAATAGACACATTACTTTTATGATTATCAAAAAATGAATCAATTTTATCTCTTAATTTGTCAATCATAAAACTGCTGCAGCCGTAATTACTAATCATATTGTCATTCTCCTTTCTACACTAATCACACATCAATATCCAGGCAACCAGTTTCCATCAGAATTAATCTACATGCAGATGAATTAATTTTACTTTGCCACTAATCAAATTACCCCACTCAACTATATCCTCTTGGCCGAGTAATTTTCTTTTCACGCTGGAAATTTGCGATTACAATTCAAAAACACTTAGGGTTGACAATGCAAGCAACTTAGATTGTGCCCTTTGCATTGAAACGGGTTTTAAAACACCAGAATGTGAGGATATTGCCTTTCCTTTTGTTCCTGTGCTTGCTGCAGACAAAAACCTGTCCCCACTCATCTTGGAATTCCCAGAATCTTCAACCTGGAAAGAAATAGGAATTTTTGTCCAGTACTGACTAAGGCAGGAGTTCATGTGCTGTCTCAGATACCCTCCCAGCTCCCTACAATCTCACAGCCCTAACCTCACTGCAGTTTATCCACTTTACCCTCCCAGCTCCTTCCCCTCCCAGCTCTCTCCCCTCCCAGTTCGCTACCCTCCCAGCTCCCTCTTCTCCATCTCCCTCCCCTCCCAACTCCCTCTTCTCCCAGCTCCCTCTCCTCCCATCTCCCTCTCCTCCCGACTCCCTCTCCTCCCATCTCCCACCTGACCCGGCTCCCTCACCTCCCAGCTCCCTCTCCTCCCAGCTTCCTCCCCTCCCATCTCCCTCTCCTCCCCTCCCCCTTCCCTCCATCTCCCTCTCCTCCCCTCCCCCTCCCCTCCATCTCCCTCCCCTCCCAGGTCCCTCCACTCCCATCTCCCTTCTCTCCAGAGTCCCTCTCCTCCCATCTCCCTCTCCTCCCATCTCCCTCCCCTCCCATCTCCCACCCCTCCCATCACCCTCCCTTCCCATTTTCCTCCCCCATGGCTCTCTCCCCTTTCATCTCCCTCCCCTCCAGACTCCCTCCCCTCCAGACTACCTCTCTTCCCATCTCCCTCCCCTCCCAGCGCTCTCCCTCCCATCACTCTCCCCTCCCATCACTCTCCCTCCCATCACCCTCCCCTCCCAACACCCTCCCCTCCCATCTCCCTCCCCCCAACACCCTACCCCCCATCTCTCTCCCCTCCCAGCACTCTCCCTCCCATCACCCTCCCCTCCCATCACTCTCCCTCCCATCACCCTCCCCTCCCAACACCCTACCCTCCTATCTCCCTACCCTCCCAAACACCCTTCCCTCCCAACACCCTCCCCTCACATCTCCATCCCCTCCAATCTCCTTCCCCTCCCAGCTTCCTCTCCTCTCATCCCCCTCCCCTTCTGGTTTCTTCTCCTCTCGGGTCCCTCCTCTCCCAGCTCCCTCACCTCCCAGCCCCCTCCTCTCCCTTGACTCTGACAGCATCCTTCCCTCATCCTTATCCTCTGTAATTAGGGTTTGACTGTCTAAAGGCTTGCCTACCAACCAGGTCCTTAAAGGTTCAGGGTTATCGAGCTGACTGTATAATAAAGGTGATCTGATTAGTTTCCCTTGACGGTTCTGCAGTGTGGGGTACCTGCCACATTTAAAGTACAGCTCCACATTTCCAAAGGAGCCCTGATCGAAGCCCCTCATCGGAAACGCAGAG